>NW_022111357.1:12264554-12304192 GCF_000313985.2 Echinops telfairi
ACCATGTAATGTGTCTGACTGCATTATTGTAATATCTCTCATGCTCTCGATGACTTTAATATAATACTTATATATCTCAACCGTACAATTGTGCATTACTGAACCCGTGGGTAGTATTAGTATTAGTAGCTGCGGGTGGGGGCTGGCCCCTCACCCCCCACACCCTCAACCATTTAATTTAATACTACACCTCTCCTCTCTCTGTCTCCCCTCCCCTCGGCAGCATTGACATAGTGGACCCTCCTGCTCCTGGAAAGCCTTTCTTCCCTTTGGGGCCCCTGTGCCTAGCTAGCCCTGCTCACTGGCTGAACCCCGTTCTGGACTCCTCGCCAGCTGAATGAATGTTGGCAGCCTCCCGCTCTGTTCTCCTTGATCCCATTGGTCCCATGGCTTCCAATCTGGGCTCTCTCCCTGTCTTGGACTGGATCGTGCCCCCTGGGCACCCTCAGTTATTGACCTGTAAATGTAATCCCGTATGGAAACAAGTTTTTTCTTGCATGAGGCCCCAGAGGTCCTAAACCTAATCACTTCAGAGTGATGAACACGCAGACACTGGCCCCCAAGCAGAGAAACGGGGAAGCCAGCTGCTGCAGGAAGATCTCCCAGAAACCAAGGAGCACCCGGACAGACACTGGGACAAAAACCTTATCCCCGAGCCTGAACCCACAGAGATCCTGTCCCAAGAGCCGGAGCCCTGAATCCAGGCGCCTAGCCTCCCACACAGCGAAAAAATAATTGTCTGTATCCCCCACTTGGGATATCTCTGTTAGAGCAGCTCTAAGAGACAATGTCCAACTCTTTACTGGTGATGGGGCTTCTCTCTGCAGCCCACTCACGTACCCCTAAACCAGTGGTTCTCCACCTTCCTCGTGCCTCGACCCTTTCATACAGTTCCCCATGTGGTGGTGAGGCCCCAACCGTAACATTATTTTTGTTGCTACTTCATAGCTGTCATTTTGCTACTATTAGGAATCAGGCAACCTCTGTGAAAGGGTCATTCAAGCCCCCAAAGGGGTCGCGACCCACAGGTTGAGAACTGCTGCCCTGAACTGTCTGCTGCCTCTGCGTGGATATACACAGACCCTCAGGCTCAACCCCAGGACCCCGCTCTGCACCCCCGCTCTGAAACCTGTGACTGGCTCACGAAACAGTGGACGCCCTTCCCATCCTCCTCCGTCTGTCCAGGAACTGGAGCCACACCCTGTCTCGTGCCCTGACACACCGTAGGCAAGAAGGGCAGCCCAGGTGGAGGGCGCTGCCCAGCAAAGGCAGAAAGGAGAGCAAGAGGATGGCTTGGCAGGAAGCCCACGGTGTGTTTGGGGGATCAGAGGGGGAACCCCTTAACTATAAAGAGCAGACTTTGTCCTGGGGCAGTGCTTTCGGCTCTGTACCCCTCCCTAGCCCGTGGGAAGGTTTAAAAGGACACGGCAGGTGTTTGAACTTACATTTCTTGCCTGCCTGCCTTCCCTCCTTCGGTCCTGTTAGGTGGCACTGCGTCAGGTGGCACCACTCGTGTGACCTTATGTCCAACAGAACGACCTCCTGCCCATCATCCGATGGTGCGTATGCCCGAGCCCATTGTGACAGCCACTGTGCCAAGCGTCTGCTGAGGGCCTGCCTCTTTTTCCGCTGCTCCTCTGCTTTACCAAGCACGACGTCCTTCTCCAGGACTGGTCTGCTCGCGTCTGAAGTAACCGAGAACTCTCCCCGTGCGCGTGTCTAAGGAGCATTCTGGCCCTGCTTCCTCCAGGACAGATTGATTTGAAATCCCAGCGACCTCGCTTCCAGCATCACAGCAACACGTCGCCACCACACGCCCGGCCCACAGACAGACAAGTGGTGGCTTCCTAGTCAACAAATACTGATGGTGAGCCTCGGGCCGCCATCTGCAAGGTCGGTCGTTCGAAGCCAGCAGCCACTCCTCGTTAGAAAGACCTGACTGTGTGCTCGCTCCTGTAAAGAGGGGCCGTCTGGGAAACTCAGCACAGGGGCAGGTCTCCCCTGTCCTATAGGCGCCCTAGGAGCGGGCATTGACTGGATGGCTGTGTGTGTGTTCTTTTTGGGGGGCTGGGGGTGGGAGGGTTCTATTGGAAAGGGACCCTGAGAGAGTGCAGAGGAGGGGCTGGACTCGAGGTACAGAGACTGCCGGAGTAGCTCCAGGCCTGGCCCGGCGACTGACGTCTTCTTCCTCGGGGAGGCAGTCAGAGGAGAGCTGAGTGGTGCTGGGCGCCAAGCTAGGGCGTATGTTGGTAGGAGGACTGTTCCTTCGGGCAGACTTCTGACAAACTCCTCAGGAGGTTGTCTCATCTGGGTTTTAAGAGAAGAGTAAGACTTCGGCAAGCAGAGAAGTGGACAGAAGTATTCTCGGTGGCGGGGACAGCTTGTTCAGGGGCCCCGAGGGACCACTGGAGTTGAAGCCCAGTGGGCCAAGGAGAGAGAAGAGGGAGATGGGAGCTCCATCTTCTTCCTGAGGCCTCACCTAAGCCTTTGGGGAAGGAGCACCTGGGACTTAGGACCAGGCCTCCTGCTTCACGGGGGCAGAGCCCTGGGCAGAAGAAGGTGAGGTGACAGAGGTGTGGGTGTTGGAGGGGGGATCAGAGTGTGTCTCTCTGGGCAGTCATTAGTCATGAGAGAAAGGGAAGCCTCAGGAATTTGGCGGGAAGCAGATTTCCTTCCCGTTTAGCTAATTGGAGAGCGCCAAAGACATTTCTCCCGGAAATTTCATCAACCAAAGCCACAAACTCACTGCCAATCCAGTGGATTCCGACCCATAGGTGATCCTGTCAGACGAGGTAGACCGGCCCCCCTGTGAGTTGCTTAGACTGGACCTCTTCACAGGAATAGAAAGTGTGTGAGTCTGGGTCGACTAGAGAAACAAATCCATGGACACACATAAGTGTAGAAGAAAGAGATTTATATAGGAGAGCAATTGAACATTGAAAAAACATCCCAGCCCAGTCTAGATCAAGTTCATAAGTCCGATATTATCCCATATGTGCAATAGCAATCTATAAAGTCCGCTTCTACTCACGAAACACATAAATGACGCCAAATGTAGATCACAGGCCAGTGGGCAGAAAGTCTTTGGATCTAGTGGCATTAGAAACATCTCAGTGCTGGCAGGGGTCTCTGCATCAGGGTGGGTCCATGTGTCTTGTCAGCTGCTGTGTCTCCCAGGGTGTGACAGAGAGAGATGTGTCTCCCACCTCCAAGGGGGAAGTACCGGATTTCCCAGAATTCTCAGGAGGCCATGCCCACACAGAGGTCTCACTGGCTTTGATCTGATTGACAGGCTAGACTCCACCCCTACATTCTTAATCCTCAAATTGACAAGCGATTATATAACTACCACAGAAAGCCTTGTCTTTCTCTCGTGGATTTAAACCTCGAAGTCCAATGTCTAACCACTGCACCGCCAGCACCCTCAGAAGAGCCTCGCTTGTCTTTCAACAAAACTCCGTGGTTCCCAGGGGGGGACATGGGGGAGGGGGTGGGGGACGACAGTGTCATCTTGAGATAGTCCTAGAGCCCACATCCCGTGCCGTTGGACCCTGCATTGATGCAGGCCCTGGCCCGGCACTTTGTGTCATAGTCCCAGGGGCTGTCAAATGGCAGCCTCAGGTGGGTGCTCCCTTGTGTTTACCTGGGGCTGCGCTGACCGCATCACCCCCCTCAGCGCGGCAGGCCGCATCTCCACCTCCAAACCACCTCCCTGACCTCACCATAACCCTACGAAATGGGCACTGGGATCACCCCCATTTTACAGCGAGGACACAAAGGCTGCATGGCTGAGACCGGAGGGAGCCAGCCTTTCACTGTAAGCACGACTGTCTCGGTAGGACACGGACAGTAGTTTCCCGCGACTGGAGCAAAGCCCCCAAAGGCCGTCAAGTCACAGGGACCGCTTTCTGTTCTTCTCACACAGTTCTAGAGGCTGGAAGTTGAAATTCAGGTGTGGGCTGGGCTCTTTCTGCACACTCTAGGGGAAAATCCTTCCTTGCTTTTTTGGGGGGTTGTCTGCCCCCCTTGGTGTTCCTGGACCATCACTTCAGCCTCTGCCACCCTGGTCTGTTGTCGCTCAGTGCCCACCAGTCAGTTCCAACCCATAGCGACCCTGTGCCCAGCTGAAGGGAACACTACCTGATGTGGTGCATCTCCTTCACTGCCCGTCCACTTCACCGAGCGTGATGTCCTTCTCCAGGGACTGGTCTCTCCTGACAACGCGTCCAAAGTACAGAAGGCGAAATCTCACCATCCCCACCTCTAAGGAGCACTCCGGCTCGCTTCTTCCAAGACGGGCTCGCCTTCTAGCAGTCCCTGGGACTTTCAGTCCGCACCTTGAGCGCCACAGTTCAAATGCACCCAGTGCCCGGTCGGTGGCACTACTGTTTTCCACGGTAGCAGTTGAGTCACGAGAGGACCACGGGGTGCAGACCTATCGAGTGACAGACACCGTCAGAGGGAGTGACACCAAAAGTGGTGCCTATAGTTTTTGTGCAGTGTTTCCGCAAAAAGATACCATTGATAAACATATCCCGTCAGTTAACGCAACAAGAGTATTTCTCACAAGGCCAGCTTTAGTGACCTTCTGTGAAAGGGAACGCAGCGTTGTCTGGTCCCGTGCCATCTTCCCAGTTGTTGCTGGGCCTGGGCCCACTGTTGTCAGTCCATCTCCTTGAAGGCCTTCCTCTCGTCTGCTGACCTTGCGCCTTTCCAAGCATCACGTCCTTCTCAGGGACTGGTCCTTCCTGATAATACGCCCGAAGTACATCAGATGAAACGTCACCGTTCCAGCTTATGAGGAACACTGTCGGCCAGGGCTTTGTACAAGACAGACTGACTCATTCTCCTGAAGGCCCAGGGCAGTGGTTCTCAACCTTCCTCAGGCGCAACCCTTTCATGCAGTTCCCCCCAACCATAACATTATTTTCGTTGCTACTTCATCACTGTCATTTTGCTACTGTTATGAATTGTCATGTAAACATCTGATATACAGGATGGATTCTCATTGTTACAACTTGAACATAATTAAAGCAGTGATTAATCTCAAAAACAATACGTAATTATATATTGTGAAATATTTCTTTCTTTTTTTTGGATTTAAAAAACATTTTTTTGGGAAATATTTATTTCTAAAGACAAATAAATGAAATCTTGTCTTGAAGCATGATGTGGCATGGGTAATAATAGTCTTCACGCCAGCCGGGTACTTGTAGGTGGGCGTATCTGCATGTGGGCGGACCCGCCTGGAGACAGGTAGAGGAGCGGTGTCTCGGTTCCTAAGACCATCGGAAATAAGTGTTTTCTGATGGTCTTAGGTGACCCCTGTGAAAGGTCATGTGTTGGGCTGCTAACTGCCAGATCAGCAGTTCGAACCACCAGGTGCTCCTCGGGAGAAAGAGGAGGCTTTCTACTCCCTTAAAGAGTTACAGGCTGGGAAGTTCACAGGGGCAGTTCTACCCTGTCCTACAGATAGCTCCGAGTGGCCCTCGACTTGACTGCAGATGGGGAGTGCATGAACACCCCATTAAAAAGCCTCCATTCCTCCTTGGTCTGCCTTACTCACGGCCAGCTTTGCTGTGCATGTGAACACAACCAAGAAAGCCAGAGACTCACTGCCATCGAGACCACCCAGCTCTTCGGAGCTCGGGCTTAGGGAGTCTGAGGTCTGACTGGTCCATTCGGCCTCTGCTCTAACTATTCCCGAGTATCTTTGCTTTTCTTCCCTCTTCTTCCTTGCAGGTGGGAGAGACGAGTGGTGCACCCTGAATGGCCATCACAGATGTTCAAGGCCCCAGGCGTCCTTCACGTCGTTCAGCTTGAGAAAGGTCCAGATTAAATGCATTTGCAAGGGCTCCAACTCTGCGAATTTACTTTTCGAACTTTCTGATGTGCTCCAGTCAGCTGTCATTTTTACCTAATTACCATGATCCTTCTCATCACGGAGTCTAGTTTGTGAGGAAATGGCATGGGGGCCACATCCGACCTTTCCTGGCGGCACCAGAGGAAAGAGCGCCCAATTCCACATCCATGCAAGGATGATTCCTCTGAAGCAAAAGGCAGACAGGATACTACACTTCGACCTTTTTTTATCTTATTGTGACACCCACCATCCCTCCCATGGCATTCTACTTCTCTGCCAAGTTAAAAATATCCACACACACACACACACAAAAATATCCACACAAAATTCATAGACGAAAATCACAATTCTGGGGTTTTAGTCGGTAAGTCCACAGGTCACAACAAATCAAGATCAGAACACAGGAAGGACACAGTCCTCTCGCTTGCATCGCCTATCCTCAGCCATGTTGGTAGGCATGTCCCTCGCTGGTCCTCAGCCTTTCAGCCATGTAGGCCCTTGGCCTCTGCTGGGCTCTGGCAAGCTCCTTCGATGATGCTAAATGCCCAAAGGACACCCTACTCTGCAAGCCAGTCTCCTGAAGATGCTCAATTTTATAGTCAGCGTTATCCCTTCTGTGGGCTGAGAAGCCCACCATTCTGTCTCATAGTCTCTGGTACCTCTGCTGCCACCATCCTTCACAGAGGGACTTAGCACATGCTCCCTGGGGGGATTTAAAAAATTTTTTTAAAACTCTGTTCCTGCTTTCTTGATGGCACACTTTTATAACCAGCAGAATAGCGACACTGAGCTATCCCGGAGAGAACAGTCCCTGGCAAAGGACATCCTGCTTGGTAGAGAGGTGGCGGAGAAAAAGAAAAGGACTCTTCACAAGATGGAGTGACACAGTGGCTTCAATGATGGAGTCAAACAAGAACAGTTGTGAGGGGGCCGCAGGGCTGGGCGGTGAGCCACTCTATGGTACCCAGGTCGCTATGAATCGGAACCAACCACCTTATGTGCACACCCCCACCCAGTCATTGGGTGGGAGTTACAGAAACTCTGGCTAGCAGGGCCACCGCAAGTCAGTCCACTTCACCATCGTTTGCAGAAGGGCCCTGGTGGCAGGGTGGGGTCCACGTTGACCTGCTAATCACGAGGGCCACCATTCAAAGCTGCTCCGCAGTAGAAAGATGAGGCTTTCTACCCCTCTCCGGAAACCCACAGGGAGAGCGCTACTCGGCCCTCTTTTCGTCACTGGGCACTGGAATCAATGCGCTGGCAGTGAGGTTTGTGAGTAGTCTGCGTGAATTCCAAGCACATGCTGGGGTTCTCATGGCTGCTAATGTTCTTACAGTCGCTGATTGTTTCAAATTGCCTGGTGTTTAGGAGACAGTATTGTGGTAAGTAGTATTTGTGGACCTATATCAATGACTTCTTTGGAGAATAAAGTACTAGTCAAAGGAAAAGAAGGAGAAAAAAATATTTTTAAATACTTCTGCTTAGTTATGAATAATGAATAATGTAATTCAGTTTAGACTTTACAGAATAATTTTATGTTAGTATTCATATAATCTAAAGACTATGACATTTAAGCAATCTACAACAGTGATCACATGGTATTCTATGGTTAAAATGGATAATAAACGTCACTAAATGTCTTATCGAATACTGCTATAATGTCACCAATGGATGTCTTCAATAAACAGAGTTTATCCTCTCCCAGTTTAGGAGACTAAAACTCCAAACGCACGGGGCCGGTTCCAGGCAAGGCTCTCTCTCTGCCAGGTCTGCAGGAAGACCTTTGCTGTCTTTCAACAACTGTGAAGCCGGTGTGTCTTGGCATCAGTAATCCCCTGGGTCTAGGAGGTTCTCAGCACAGGGACCCGGAGTCAAAATAATGTGCTTTGCTTCTGGCTCTTCTGTCTTGGTAATAGTCAGGTCCCGCCTCTCTGCTCACTTGTTTAATCTCTTTTATATCTCAAAAGAGATTGGCTCCAAATAAAATTTATTATGTAGATTGTATTCTACCTCGTTATCATACTGTCTCTAATCTTGCCTTATTAACATCATTGCTCACTCGCTCCGAGGGACCCTATAGGACAGGAGAGAACTGCCCCTTTGAAGCTGCCAATCTTTACTGAAGCCGAAAGCCTCATCTTTTTCCCGCGGAGCAGCTGGCAGGTTCAAACTGCTGACCTTGTGCTTAGCAGTCCGACTCATAACGCATTGTGCCACCAGGGCTCCTCATTACCATCATAGAGGTTAAGATTTACAAAACATATGTATATGCTCGTGTATAAGCCGAGTTCTTCAGCACATTTTTCGTGCAGTTTTTGTGGTAAAATTAGGTGCCTCGGCTGATATTCGGATCGGCTTATACTCGAGTCTATACGGTAATGACATCAGATCACACAGAGGCTAAACCCATAATTCTGGCAATCATAACCCAACCAAGTTGACACATTTTTGTTTGTTTGTTTTGGAGGGGGGCTCACAATTCAATCCATGACCTAAGGAGGAGGTCCGTGGAAGGGGACAATTAGTTACTGCATAAAGTGGCCAACCTTAATGTCCCCACTGTCTGTTGTCACATAGTGTTTTTACTGTGTCTGTCAATTTTCTTGTCTTTCTCTTATAATGACATCAGTCATATTGGATTAGGGCACATTCTGAGCCAATATGACATCATCTTAACTCAATTACATTGACAAAGACCCTGTTTCCAAATCAGGTAACATGTGCAGGTGCTGGGGTTAGGATTTCCCCATATCTTTCTCAGGGACACAACTCAACCTCTAACAGGTTGCCTCAGCAGCCAAGAGCCCCGTGTTTTTGGTTTGTTTGTGGCTTAAAGCAACATGTCTGTCATTCCAGAGGCCAGAAGCCCAGAAAGAACGTCATGGGCTAATAACGAACATCAAGTTGGCGTTAGCAGCAGGGCTGTGTTCCTTCTGGAGGTTTCGGGGGAAATCTGGTCCCTGGCCATTCCCAATTTCCAGGAGCCGCTGGCGGCATCCTTAGGCTCCTGGCTCCATTCCTCCCTTTGCAGAGTTCCCTCCAGCCCCTGCCTATGTCCTCGGCTCCTTTTTTTCTGACATTGCCCCATTTTACAAACGGTGAGGCCCCTGACGGGAGGGACTGGCTCAGGGGGGCAGAAGTAGTTAGGGACAGAGGCAGAGTGGGGGAGCTGACGGAGTGGGGGTGTGTGTGAGGGGAGGGACAAGGGGACTGGGGGGGGAGGGGGGAGTTTCACTTTCCCTTTTGAAGGGACTTCCCTAAAGTGGGAGATTTTGGTGGAAAGTTGTAAGCAATCCTCACTGCGTTGGCTCGGCCACCCCTCCCCAAAGGCTCCTGGGATCTGAAAAGAAACCAAACGTTAGGAAGAGGTGGGGGCAGGAGGGAAAAGGGCAGGCTCAGGGCAGCCCTGAAAAATTTCTGGTGATCTCACCAAACTTGGGGGAGGTAAACAGGAGGGCAGGGAGTACAAGCCTATTTACTGTTGAGGAAACTGAGCCCTCGAGATAATGGCTGGACCCAGCCCTGCTTACATCACACACACACACACACACACACACACACACACACACACCTAAAACTATCAGAGTCCTTACTGTTGTGATTTCGTGACTGGTTGGACGGTTTGAGTCTCAATGTTCAGCTTTTCCATGCATGTGGAAACAAAGAAAAGCCTACAGGATTCCAGGGACCCCAAGGTCCCTGATGGACAGTGAGGCTCAGACCCAGCACACTCAGGCCCAGGAGAAGCAGTAATGGTTTTAAGGTTCTAGTCCCGGAGCCCCAGGCCCACAGTTGTTCTCTCTCTCTCTGTTGGCATCCCAAAACATCAGAACCTTTCTGTATGTTTCTACTTGACTTAGAACCAGAGCTCCTGCTCATCCCGGACCCCTCCTCTGCCTCACTGAGGGTGCCCCATATCCTCCTGTCAACGGAAGCGAGGAGGGTGCACTTCTCACTAGGGCATGCATAGTAGAGTAGTTGGCACAGAGCTTGGCATACTGTAAGACTTAGCCAATGCTAGTAGCTGTGATGATGATCAGGAGTCCTGGTGGTGCAGTGGTAACGCGTTGGGCTGCTAATAGCAAGGTCAGCAGTTCGAAACCACGGGGTACTCCACGGGAGAAAGACGTGGTTTTCTATTCCTGTTAAGAGTTAGTCTGGAAACTCATAGGGGCAGTTCTCCTCTGCCCTAAAGGGGCTGCTGAGTCACCACTGACTAGATGGGAGGGAGGGAGGGAGGGATGACGACCACGATGATGTGGTAGATGATTCTGGCCCTTCCTTTAGACATTCCCCGGTGGTCTTGGTTTTCCAGTTCTGTGCTTTGGGGTTTCCTCCCACTCTTAGCAGACTCCTTCCCAGGGTCCGTCCTCTCCTGCTGCCTACTACTGCCCCCACCCCACCCACCCCACCAGCCATGGCACTGCTCAGGGTACTTCTGGGGGGAGCTCAGGAACTGCTTGGCTCCAGTTACTGTCTGTCTGGCAGCCATCAGGGGACCAGAATTCCTGGGGTCAGTTCTGTCCTGTGTCCCTTTAAAGTCGCTAGCCAGATTCTGGCCCCAGACTCTAGCTTGGGCCCCGTGGGCCTCATGTCAGTGCTAAAGTACTGGGACCTAGATGGCCACTTGGATGTTCCCCCAACAGCAACAAAAGTCAAAGCCCTGCGGTTGAGAGCGATTCCGACCCCTGTGACCCGGCACGGTCCAGGGTGGAGCCACCTCACAGGCTTCTCTCGGCTGGAAGCTTGATGGAAACAGGCCTTTCTTCTCCAGCATCCTTGGGTGGGCTCCAATCGCAACAAGACAAAAACCGCTTGTGCCATGCGGGGTCCTTGAAAGCTCCCCACACACCTCACGCTCAGCACCCCCCACCCTAGTTCTTCTGTCTTCTGATGAGTCGGCAGGCCTCAGTCAATGGCTCACCTCAGCAGCAGTGCCATGACCCCTCTGCTCCCGGGTCCCTGCAGCCAGCCCCCGAAGCCTGGATCCCCTCACACAGACTATTCCATGCTCCTGAGTTGTCCTGCTCCAAGCTCCACCCACCGCCCTTTTCTCTTCCCATCAGCGACTGCCTGTCTCTGCCTTCTGGCCTGGGAAGTCCCTGGGGACAGGGCCCCTGTATGACTCACCCCTTACTCGGTCCGGTTGTATGTGAACAGAGAGGGAACTCCGTTGCATCTCGAACGTGACTCACGATGCCCAGCCCCTCGGTGGAGGTGAGCCACTCAGGTCACAGAGGCCAGAGGACTAGCTAAGTGGCACATAGCCAGCCTGGGTCTGGAACCCAGATCACCAAGGCCAGCCTGGGCCCGCTCCCCAGAAGGAAATAGGGACTTGGGCTGGGAACCAACCTGTGCCAAGTCCTATGTCCTTGCCTCGACCCAGCATCCTGGGGCCTGACCAGGAAGACCCCTCCTTCCATCTCTGACTAGATAGTGCCTTCACACTGTCTAATCTGATCCCAGTGCAGGCCCCTCAAAGTGCTGACCTGAGCCTCTCCTGAGATCCATGCTTCCTGAAGTACCGTCCCTCCCCCTGCCCATTCCTGAGTCACCTGGCCTTCCCGTTGGTCTTTTCCCAGCAGCCACCTTGCCCTAGCAAAGGCCCACACTGCATGGGTTCTGAACCCGCAGCTTCATTGGTCCAGAGAGGCAGACCTGCCACTCCCACGGTCCCTCACACAAACATGAAGAAACCACTCTTCCATCCACACCCCATAGCTGGGTATTCTCTCACACACTCAGTTACACACCCGAACACTGCCAGGTATAGGCACAGTCACCACTGCCCAGTCCCAGGGCCAGACAGGCACACACCCAGAAAGTCACTGAGTCACCAAGAGTCAGCAGGCACCTCTTTCTCAGCCTGAAATACACCCAAACAAAGACGCAAACTCACACAACCACAAACCTACACACCTGGGCACTCACACCCGAACAGCCACAAAGTCTCACACAGAGACAGATACAGAGCAATACACAGTTGCACAGAGAGAAACATAGTCAGAGGCACACAGGCCCCCTGAGACACGGAACAATGGCCACATTGTCCGGACTGATAGCAGCTGGGGAGGAAGGAGCTGCAGTGTGGATGGGGGAGGCTGAAGGGCCTGCTGGGGGTGCCCCCCACCCCAGGCCTCCCTAAACTCTCTTCCAGAAGCCAGATTCTGTTGGGACCTGGATTTTTTGAGGAATTGGGTTCTAGGGCACCCTCCCTAGACTCGTGGGATGTCTGGTGAGGGGGTCAGGGAACCTCCTCTATGGATACCTCCTTCCCAGGGCTCTGGGTCCCCTCCTGGGCACAGTCCAGGGATTCCCTTTGGCTCTCCAGGGGCAGCACCTGGGAACAGGAATCAGAGCTTTGGGACTGTGCTTTAGCTCTGACCCAGGGCCGCCTCCAGGCCTCACACACCCACTCTTGGAGGCCTGCCTGTCCAGGCTGCCCGTGCCTGGTAGCATTGTGGGTTCACCACTGTGGCTCTCTCTCTCACACACACAGGTCACTACCTCCAATACTTGGTGGCAGTGGATGGAGGGGCCACTGCTGCAATCCTTGATGCCCCCAACCCAATGGGCAATCCACCCAGGGAGGTCTTCACAGCTCCCAGGCCATGTGATCCGGTTTCTCCAAATCCGTTCTCTCAGTTCCAGGTATCTTCTGTGTGTCCTGGGGCATGAGGTGCTTTCCCTCTCTGGACCTCAGTGTCCCGGTCTGTAAAATGGGTAGGTGCCACAGAAGCTGAGAATAGTTGGTACCTCAGAGTGGGGGTGGGGCCCCAGACACTCCAGGTGTGAGTACAGTACTAACAGATGGGGACACCACCCCACCCTTCCTCGCTCCTCAGCGGTCAGATCTGCAGGGAGTTCTGGCTTTCTTAGGCCCTGGGGTGTCTCCACACGTCACACAGCAGGGGCCTCCTCAGCCTTGGCCTTGCTGTGGGAGGGAGGGAGGAAAGGAGAGAGGTGCTGAGCTGGCCTGAACGCAGCTTTTGTAACACTGAGCTTCCTCCAGTCTTCCTCCTCTTCCTCCTGAGGGCTGAGTGGGCAACAGGACGTACACATCCGGGACCAGGACTCTGGGGTTCCCACTGGCCTGCCCAGGTCACGGGAAGGGGAAGTGGTAGTGGTTCCAGGCACCCCTGCCCAGCAGGGCAAGGGGTCAAGCTGCGGAGTCTTGGGGGGGGCTGATGTGTTTCCTACCCTACCTCTTCAGGACCAAGCAGGGGCAGGGGGTGTAGTTTCTCCATGATGGGGTTCTCTGTCCTGGGAGCCCTGAGGCCCGGGAGCCCATGGCGTGTGCTTGGGGGGAGGGGGTGCACCAGACACGAGATGGACAGGTCGTCAGCCTCTCTGAGCCTCAGGCCAGTTTTCAAATGGGGATGAAGTTGACCTTCAAGGTCACAGGGCACCCCCGCCCCTCTCCAAGCTAACTTTGTAGCAGGTCCAGGCTGAGAGCAGTCGCTGGAAAGCTTGCGGATTCAAGCTCTGCTTGACTGGCTATCGAGGAGCGGAGGGGAGGGGTGAGGCTGGAGGGGGCCACCGGCGTGTCAGACGGACGCCCCAATCAGGCAGGTCAAGGAGAGTGGGCAGGGAGGTGGGTGGCTCTCCCTTCTAAGCGCTCTCCAGGCCAGAGGGGGCGTGGACGCGGCGGCCCTGCGGTGGGCCGACCACCTTTTCTGGAGCTAAGTCAGGAGCAGCCGTCTGACGAGTCGGGCTTCGAGCCCTTAGAAGAGTGCATGGGGGCGACAGGCAGGACCATAGGGATGGATGGCGGGCGCGGCGGTCACTCTCCGGTGCCGCGCGCCCACCCTGAGCGGTGGGCCGTAGGGTGATGGAAACGCTAATCCCTCCCTTTCCTTGCAGACGTCGCCCTCGCCCCCCGCTCCCTGAAGGACCCGGCTCTCTCCATCCTACACCGGCCACCTGCTCCTGGTGGACGGGTGGGGTGGGGTAGCCAGACCGCTAGCTGTCCGCCGCACCAGAGGGGCTCGTGCCCTGGCCCCGCCTCCGCCCCTCCATTGGGCGCTCATTTAAATGCCCGGCCCCGCCCCCGTGCTCCCGGCGCTTATATAGGCGGCTCGGCCGGCGACGGGCGGCATTCCGGCGCGGAGCGGAGAGGCGGTGGGTGCGGTTAGCGGGTCGCGCGCGGAGCGGGGGTGCAGCTCGGTTTCCTCCCAGACACCCCTCCCCCTCCGGAGCGAGCCCCACCCCTCCGCCAGCCAGGCCTACCCCGCCGAACTATCCCTGCGGCGCGAGCCCGGGGCGGCTCTGGGCGCCCCCAGCAGACCCCCACCCAGCATGGGCAGCCAGAGCTCTAAGGCTCCCCGGGGCGACGTGAACGCCGAGGAGGCCGCGGGCGCTTCCCCAGCCAAGGCCAATGGACAGGTGGGTGCGCTCAGCACGACCGGACTCGGCCCGCTCCTCTCGCCCCTCGCCCCCTCTAGGCCCTGGGCTGGGCCGCGCGCTTTGTCCGGCCCGGGACACGCGGCACCCCCTCCCCCGCCCCGTCCCTTTGTTCTCGGCGCCGCAGCCCCCGCGGGCGAAGCGAGGGGAGGGGCGGGGAGGGGGCGCTGGACGGGCCCTGCCGCCTCCTTTGTTCCCGGCCTTGGCCCCCGGCGCTGCCCCCAGGCCGCCCCGAGTGCTGCGCGGGGAACAAAGGCGCTGCCCGGCCGGCCGAGGGGGTACCCGGTGCTCCGCGGGGCGGGTACCCCTCCCTTAGACCCGACCTCGGAGGTCTACGGTGGGCTTCAGGGGGAGCCGTGATGTGAGCAGACCTTGCAGTGGGTGGGGGCGCCCCTTGCACCAAGGAGGAGGCTGGGGGGTGTGGGCCGTCCAGGTACAAGGAGCCTGCGCCCACGGCGGCTTCCCGCCCAATGCCGCCCGCCCCGGGCGCTGCAAAGGCGCGGACTGGCGAAGGGCGCCCCTGGGGAGGGATGAGGACCCCCACCCTCCCCAGAATCCCAGCGCCTCCTGTCGGCCATGGCCTCTGCACCCGCCCCCGTCGCGCCTCCGGAGGGAGATGTTTGACGGCGTCCCAGGTGTGGGGTGAGGCCAAAGCCAGCCACAGGAGAACCGAGTTGGGGAGCCCATTTGGGTGGAAGGGGGCCAGAGCGGGCTGGGGGAGGGGAGAGTGAGCCCCCGCCCTCACTGCCATCTCCTCTGCCCTACAGGAGAACGGCCACGTGAAAAGCAATGGAGACTTGTCCCCCAAGGGTGAAGGGGAATCGCCCCCCGTGAACGGAACAGAGGAGGCTGCTGGGGCGACTGGCGATGCCATCGAGCCAGCACCCCCAACCCAGGGCACTGAGGCCAAGGGGGAGGCCCCTCACAAGGAGACCCCCAAGAAGAAGAAGAAATTCTCTTTCAAGAAGCCTTTCAAATTGAGCGGCCTGTCCTTCAAGAGAAATCGCAAGGAGGGTGGGGGGGACTCCTCGGCCTCCTCCCCCACAGAGGAAGAGCAAGAGCAGGGGGAGACGGGTGCCTGCAGTGACGAGGGCACTGCCCTGGAAGGGAAGGCTGCCACCCCTGAGAGCCAGGAGCCCCAGGCCAAGGGGGCAGAGGCTGGTGTTGCCTCTCAGGGAGGAGACACGGAAGAAGAGCCAGGGCCCCAGGCTGCTGAGCCGTCCACTCCCTCAGGGCCAGAGAGTGGCCCAACAGCGGCCAGCGAGCAGAATGAGTAGCTGGGTGGGGACAGGTGGGTGATCTCGAAGCTCCAAGAACTGTGCTGTCCTTGTGAGGTCACTGCCTGGACCTGGTGCCCCAGCTGCCTTCCTGTGCCCAGAAAAGAAGGGGCTGTTGCCCCCTCCCAGCCACGTCCCCTCTCCCTCCTGTGGATTCTCCCATCATCCATCTGGCCTTCCTCACGGGGCCAGTTGAAGATGGTCCCTTACAGTTCCCCAAGTTAGGTTAGTGATGTGAAATGCCCTCCCTCCTTCCCTGTCCCTACCCCTGCACAAGCAATTGCTGGTTTTCTTCCCTAATTCTTATCCAATAGGTTTTGTTAATCCTGCTCCCCAAGTCCCTGAGCCAGAAGTGGGGTGCCTACACTCCAAAACCAGCCTTCCCTCAGTTGAGTTTTTAGTCTCTTGTGCTGTGCCTAGTGGCCCCAGGGCTGGGGAGGACATTGTCCTGTCTAGGTTTTTATAAACATCTTACTCAAGTTCAAACCTCTCAGCTTGTGAATCCACTTGTGTCTCTTTTTTGACTTGGTGAGCAAGTACTAGGCTTTGGGGTGGGAGAGAGATGTAATGTGAAAACAACTCCTTTCCTTTGTTCCCTGCCCCCTCCCTCTTGTTGTAAATAACTTTTAATGGCCAACCCCCAGATTTGTATCTTCTTTTGTTTTTCTATTCTAATTGCTAAAACCACTCTCTTCCACCTGGTCTCACCTGTCACCTTTGTAAAAGGAATAAATGTTGTCCCTTAGTGGTGCTGTGCCATGAGTGGTCTTCTGGGGTTAGGGTGGGGAAGCTAGGCAACCTGAGGGTGGCCGGACCATCACGGGCACAAAAAGAGTCCATATTGCCCCCGGGGAAGCTCACAGAATAGAGAAATGTACCATTTTTTATTACAAAGGTTTTCACAAACATGAAAATAGTATCTGAAAAGGGAAAACTAGACTGGTGCCCTCCACCTGAAGAGCCAAGGTCCCAGAGGGCAGGCAGTGAGAGTGGGTTGGCTCACTTGGGGCCAGGCTGTAACAGTGGGGAAGGGGTGGGGGTTTAAATGAGAAAAGAACCCATCCAAAATCTTAAGGAGCCTTGAAGAAAAAGTACAAGGGTCCCTGAAAAGCCAAGCCACCCCTAGATTGCTCAGTAACGGGTGTCTTTCCAAAGGAGGTCCCCTCAGCAGGATTTTGTCCTGTGACTACCTAAAACTACCTTTTCCACTGAAAAAGAACAGCCTAGCTGGCGAGGCAGCTGCTGGAGGTTTACCTAGCCAAGCTGCCCAGGGCCAGCTCAGGGCCCTGGTTCCTGTCTAGTCCCTGGAGATATTTATATTTAATATATTTTTATATAAATACACAGAGAAATAGAAAATATAAACTCTGAGGGGTTAGGGAAGAAATGTCTGGAACTTTGCAAGAGTCTGGAGCCGGAGGTCTGCTCAGGCCAACTTGACCTCCTCCTTGACCCTGTGGAGAAAGCAAGAGACCGGTGTCAGAGAGGCAAAGGTGTGGCCACTCAGGTGATGGGGAAACCAGGGACTGCTATCAACTGGACCAACTGTCCCCAGTATGTCCCGGTGGTGGGGCAGAAGGGTGGTGCTCCCTCCTCACCCTTTGGCTTCAAGCTTCTCCTCCTTGGCTTTCTCCTCTTCTGTGACTTCTAGAACCAAGAGTGTAGGAACAGTCAAGGGCAGCCCTTCAGGAAAGACCTCAGGAGTCTCATTCTAAAACACCCTCCCCAGAGCTATTCCTTGGACACTGGAGAGAAGCCCATCCTAAGCCCTCCCAGAGAGCCCTGCTGGGAACAAACAAGTTGAACCGGTTTTTCCCAAGCCTGAGCTCAGCGGGGCGGAGGCAGCCCCCTGGGAAAAAGCTGGAGAGGTAAGCCCCAGCTCCTGCCCATGGAGAGCCCCCGCCGGCAGTCCTGGGCCTGGAGAACTGAAGGGGCTCAGTTGGCCCTGCTACTTCAGGAGCTGCTCAGAGGCCCAAGGAGCTGGCAGGGCCCAGGTAAGCTGCGGCCTCCTAATGCCCTACATGGATTCCTCCTCCAGGGCCCAAGACTTCAGTCCCCACGCTACCCACCTTTTTTCTCCTCTGGTTCTTTCTCTTTGTCATCCTCTATTTTGACCCTCTTGGCTTTTTTGAAGTTGGAAGAGTTTTTGCGGCCACCCTCTCCCTCTTCATCAGAGTCGGAGAACTCTTCTTCACAAGCAATTCGCTTGTCAGAGGAGCAGACTGGAAGACAGGCCCAGGGTGTGATGTAGAGATGCTGTGCTCAGGGTTTCCAAATGCCACCACTGAGACAGAGGGGCGGGGATGTGCCCTCCCTAATCTGTTCCCCATAGGTCTTAGACCCAGGAAATGCAGGCTTCTCAACAGGAGGTGATGTTGAGAAGGGTGAAGGGAATTCAGAACTGCCTGTCAAGTGGGAAGGTGCAAGCCCCTAGGTCTGGGTCTTACTTGAGATGCGCTTCTCGGGGTCCTCTTCGTCCTCATCGCCACTTTCCTCTGGGACAGCGTCCTCCGGGATCGCTTGCATCTGGACCCCAGGGGCGTGGGGCAACATCCTCAGGTTCTCAAAGAGTCTCTGCCTGTGGCAAACCAGAGTATGGTCAGGGACAAGCCTGAGCCCGGACTGGCCAGGTGAGGGAGGTTGGGGGCCACTCACTTGATCTTCTCCAGGTACTCATTAGTGTTCTGGTTGGTCATGTTGGAAGGGCTGATGTGAAGCTTGAAATCTGGTCCGAAGTATTCAAAGTAGTCGTTGTATGGAAGCTCTGATCGGAATGGGAAGAGTCAAGAGACTGGGTGATTTTCCCAGCGTGGGAGCTTGAGCAAATAACTGGAAGTGTCTATGGGCCTAGTTGCCCATCTACCAAAGGCAGCATGGACTGCCTCCTAAAACAGGCTGAGACCTGGGTGAGCATGGAATTGAAGCCTGTTTAATGCTCTGCTCCTGAGTTCTCACCAGTAAGCTAGACCACGATGATGGGACTGCCCAAACCCCCAGGGGCCCCCAAGTTGAGAAAAGCAGCAATGCTCACTGAGTGCTCCCTCCCAGCCACCCTCCAGGAGCATTCCCAAAGCTGCCACCCCAGTCACTCTGTCCAGGTCAGAAGCAGGGAGAGGCCGCAGAGTCAAAGAGGACAGAGCAGGAGCTGATGGTTACGACCTTTCAATCACAAGAGGGTACAAATCCCACTGTCCCTTGCCCCTCCTGGCGGCGCTGTACATCTATGCTCCCGAGGAGCAGCAGCTAGCAGCCCAATAGATGGTTTCATGTCAAAGGAGCCGAGGACATGTGACCGGCAGGGCAGGGCCAGGCCCGTGCAGCCTGAGGGGCAGCGCTATTACCATTGGGGATCTCTGTGCTCAAGGCCACAGCTGTCTCATATGTCCAGCACCGTGCGACATTGCGAATGGTGTAACCACCTCCTCCCAGCATCAGCATCGGCAGGTTGAAATTCCTCACAAATTCTACACACTTGGCGTGCCCTTTGGTGGGAGAAAGGGCGCACTGCATTAAAGGAGAACCCCGGGAGGACCCCACCCACCCATCCCTGCCACCACCTGGTCTCACCTTTGATGGTCAGGTTGAAACAACCTAGCCTATCCCCAGACAAGGAGTCAGAGCCACACTGGAGGACGACCGCGCTCGGCTGGAACATCTCCATGACCTTGGAGATGACCTGGAAGGACAGGCTCTGGTCACCACATTAGGAGCGTGCTGCCCAGGGGGTGGGGGGTGGGGGGGGTACCACTGCAGCCCTTTCCTCTCATATCCTGACTGTCCTGTCCCACTTAGTGCTCTATGACTCGGGCGGAGGGGACATGAGCTGGCCCGCTCTCGGTAACCCACTGGCTTTGGTTCCCATTTTGAAAACAGCATCCCAGTACCCCTAAACTCTGCACCTAGAATGGCCTGTGTCCCCTTCGTGCATCAGCCATGTCTAACTACCACTTCCTCTAGGACGCCTTCCACACCCTTAGCTGTGTCTGTTGTTCTCATCCGTCCTACAGATTGTGCCTCTCAGTGTGAAGGAGGGCTTCATTTTAGACATCTTAAGTCTCATGACTCCATGCTAACTTTACTGAGGAGAAAAAAAAAATCCTAAACTTGGGCTTCTCTGTCATTCTTACTGCTAGACACAGAGTAGGAACTTGGCGGTTGCTTGATCTGACCAGGCTGACAGTCTAAGGCAGGCGTCCTCAAACTACGGCCCGAGGGCCACATGTGGCCCACCGAGGACATTTATCCGGCCCGCCGGGTGTTTTTGCCCCGTTTTTTTTTTTACTTCAAAATAAGATATGTGCAGTGTGCATAGGAATTTGTTCATAGTTTTTTTTTAGAAACTATAGTCCGGCCCTCCAATGGGTCTGAGAAACAGTGAATTGGCCCCGTTAAAAAAGTTTGAGGACCTCAGCAGTTCTCAACCTGTGGGTTGTGACCCCTTTGGAGGTTGAACGACCCTTTCACAGGGGTTGCCCATAACAGCAGCAAAATGACAGTGATGAAGTAGCAATGAAAACAATGTTATGGTTGGGGGTTACCACCACGAGGAACTGTATGAAAGGGTCGCGGAATTAAAGGGTTGAGAACCACTGCTCTAAGCGGTTTGTTCCCTCTGATCAGTGTCAGTCCCTCTGTGAAACCACTGCTAAGCACCCTCTCCCCATCCCGGCAGTAGTTACGGACCACGCACTGCCCCACGCCCCCAAACTGTGGGGTCTCCGTGGGCAAAGACTCCTCAGACAGGATCATGTCCAGCAGAGTGCCATCCTGCGGGAGGCATCAGTTCCCCTGACTGACCACGGCATGCAGCCCAGCCTGAAACGCACACATTTCTGACCAGCCTCTGTACAGCAGAAACCTCGTGGGAGGCCGAGGTGCTTTGCTACCTACTCCCCAACCCACCCCCACCTGCCCCAAGGACAGCCCTGTTTGCAGCCCAAGGGATGGCCAAGGAAGTCACTTACTGGCCTGAAAATGGCTTCATAGGACTCGTCGTCAATCCCATCTCGGAGCGGGTAGTTGACAGCATAATACTTGCCTTTGCCAGCGCCAATATCCTACATCAAGAGGGACACTGAAGTACAATGGAGGGTGCAGTGGGGGGCGTTGAAGGGTGGTGACTGGGAGACCAGCAGAGGGACGCCAGCCGGGCCCCTGGATGAGCTGGGGATGTAGCAGGGCTCCCTCCCTGGCTGAATACACTGCCCCACAGCCCTAGGGGTCTGCCGATGCACCAGGGTAGCGCCATCTGGCTGGGTGACAGAAATAGCCCCAACTCCCAGCCATCCTTTCCTCTTCACCACTCCTTTACCCCCCAGGGGAAGGGGCCCGGCAAGGGGAGCAGGAACAAGAGCGCCCCCGACACCCCAAGCGCTCAGTTACTGTAGTGCTCTCCGCGCCCACCGCTGGGCTGGTGCCTTTACCGAGCTCTGGCAAACGGCCGCTCTGGCGGAACAATCAACGAATTCGCTGCCAAAGCTCTCTGTGCTGAGGGCCATGGATGGTCTGTTAACCGCAAGGTCGCACGCCAACTGTGGTGCACTTTTCTGGGACCCACCCTTGGTTTCCCGGGGACAGTGACCCTGGATGATTCCTAGCTCCAGGAAGAGAACCTGCTCTCCCAGCCCCAAACTCCAGCCTTGGGGGACAGCTGAGCGTACCACCCAGCAGTGGCGGCGGCCGACCTTCACACTTACGGCCCACCACTGCCTTCCCCCAGCACAGGCGGGAAAGACCCCAGAGCCAGTCACAGGTGCCCCGGGTTGGGGTACAGTGTGTGGAACCAAGAGACAGGAAGTGGGTTTAGAGTACTCGAGCTGGCGGTGGGGCGGAGGGTGAGCGAGCTGGCTGGCTGCTGTTGGGACTTCTTACCCGCAAGTCCCCGGTCCCTGGGAAGTACTCCCCATACTTGTGGAAGGACACGGTCATGACCCGGTCTGTGGTGTAGAAGGCCTCTTCCACGCCGTCTCCATGGTGAATGTCGATGTCAATGTAGAGCACCCTCTGGTGATACCTAGGGTCAGAAGAGGGTTAGGGGCCTGGGGGCTCCTGGGGGATGGGACGCGCCAAGGGCGCCAGGTCCCAGCTTACCGGGCTGGCTGCCTCCCTCAGGTATCTCTAAGCACCAGAGACGTGGAAACTGGCTGGAGGAAGGTAGAAGCGCAGCCGGTGTCTCCAGAGGCCTGACCAAGCTGACCAAGTCCGATCTTCCTACTCTACAGCCAGGGTCAACTCCAGCCACCGGGGACACTCTGGAGGCAGGATCTGAGCAGCACCTGCCCCTGATCTTGCCGTGGGCTCAGATCAAGCCAAGACCCCGTCAAGGAGAGGGTGGCCAGAGGGTGACTCACCAAACACACTAGCCAGCACAGCACTGGGGAAAGCCAACTAGGGAGGCCAGCCCGTGGGGGGAGAGGGACGTGGGGACCTGGCCTAAGGTGATCCTCCAAGAGACAAGGCCGGGTAGGCATACTTTAGGAGCTCCAGGATGGCCAAGACGATGTCATTGACGTAACAGAAGCCGGACGCCTCGGACTTCTTGGCATGGTGCAGGCCCCCGGCCCAGTTCACAGCGATGTCCGTCTGCTGCTTATTCAGCTTCACAGCACTTGCTAGGGGGTGGGATGAGAGGGCATGCGCCTGTCACTAAGCCGCTCTCCACCTCCTCCCACCGAAGATGCTTCACAAGCCAGCCCCCCCCTCCCCCACCTCACTCCAACAGGGACGACATTCAACACTGAGCGCTCTTAAAAGACTGCCTTCCGAAGCCAGGAGGGTAATCCCTTAGTAGGCCCTCACACTGACTTAGTGGGAGGTGAATGGCATTTCACCTTTAATGAAGGAGGTGAGACAGAAAATCAGAGTAACACAGGAGTGGCAACTAGTCATCTGTGGAACTCTGGCTTCAGACAGAGAGGGAGTGTGTGTGTGCGTGTGTGTGCGCGCGCGCGCGCGCGCCCTGTATCACGTGTGTAAATGTATCTCTGACTGAGGTTCATGGCTAGCGAATTTGGGAGAGATACCAAAGGCACAGCACAAACAGGACCAAGAGGAGCTGGGAGAGAGGTGCACACCCATGGGTGCAGGTGCACTGCGGCTGTTAACAAGAAACCAACGACCCAACAAAGCTAGCAATAAAGACGACTGTTCAGGCTAATTCCAACTCGCGGCGGCAGGTGCTTCGTGCTGGGGTGGAACTGAGCCCAACGGGATCTTCTTTTTTTAATAAAAACATTTCATTGAATTTCATGAACTTGCCACTTTTCTGTTGACATTTACAATCTTTGCACACAAATCACCACTATACTGTCTAGGAAAATGGAATTTAGGACTTCAAGATTGTGACTTGGGCCTCGGTGCCATCCCGCTTCTGACCAGCACTACGGGTGACCCTGCTACAGTGGCAGAGGACAATGGCAGGGGCCACTGTCCACAGGCATGCTCTACTGAAGCCAAAGGAAGGTCAGGGTAGGATCTTCTGGGCTGTGATTTTTTAGGAAGCAGACTGCCAGGCCTTTTCCCACGGCACAGCAGTGGGCTTCAACCGCCAGCCTTGAGTCTAGTAGTTGAATGCCAACAATCTGCATCACCCGGGGGGGCCATCTCCACCAACAGGTGACTGACTGTCCCAACTCGGGTAGATCCGTGCATATGCCGTCAACGTGCCTGCAGCCGTCAGACATCATTAGCAGCATGCGATGGGCAGAAATTTTAAAGATTTGCTGAGTTAAAAACGTAGGAACAAAACCACCAGGGTGGTCCACAGTGGTGACCCACAGGCAGTTGACACTGAAATGGCGCCTTGTGTGCCTTTGTTTTCCACAATTGTACCAGGAGGGGAGGGGGTCACCAAGAGCGGTCCAGGTAAACACGTGCTAAGAAAGGCTTAGAGGTCAGAAGGACACCTGGGAGTACTAACTGCAGTACTCACGTAGAGATGTGTGGGGAGTGCCTTTGATGTGTGAAGGCGCTTACTATGCTCTTTCCTAAGAGAGAAAAGATGACACTTCCCATTGGTGGACCACTCGGCCGCTCACAAATTGCTTTCCTGTCCAGCATCCCAACTCCACCAGCAGGGCTTCAGGGAATCTCTCATCATAGAAAAGCTCTTGGGGACAATAGAAAAGTGGGCGAAGGGAGACGTTGGACAGTGTAAGATATGACAAAACAATAATTTATAAATTATCAAGGGCTCATGAGGGAGGGGGGAGCGGGGAGGGAGGGGAAAAATGAGGAGCTGATGCCAGGGCCTAAGTGGAGAGGAAATGTTTTGAGAATGATGAAGGAAACGAATGGACAAATGCGCTGTACACAATTGATGCATGTATGGATTGTGATAAGAGTTGTCTGAGCCCCCAGTAAAACGATTAAAAAGAAAAAGAAAAGGAAAGCTCTTGGGCGGACAGACAAGGACACCTCAGGGCTACAAGGAGCTGAAACCTGGGGGGACCAAACCAGAAAAGCATCTTCGAAACCTCAGGTGAGCCTATGGGGTTGCTCCGCACGCTCACAGGTCAGGTCTGCCCCAGAGGAGCAGGGAGAGGGATGGACATTCCTTACCCACAGAGCCGCCAGTGGACAGCTGACAGAACTCAAACAGCCCATCAAACACCGGGCAGTCCTCACCGACGTTGACTTGAAAGAGAGAGGGGAAAGGTTAGTGTGCGCACTTTCCCTCGGCTGTCATGGAGCTCACTAAGAGCTGATGGGACTTGGGCTCTGGCAGTGCGACTAGGCCAAGCCATGTAACTTCTTTGAGCAATAACGATGTCAACCTCACCCAACCGCTGTGAAGATGAACAGAAATCTTACGTGGGAAGCGTTTGGCTAGGGCTGGGAAATTGTGAGCTCCTTCCTTGAACGAGAATAACTGAGCTGCTTCGTCCCGTCTGGCCAACAAGGAAGTGAAGGCGATCACAAGGATCTCTCACCAAACACTTCCACGGACCATGCACAGGGTGAATGCTTTTGATACCGGAGCTCACCTTCTCAAGTAGGATTCGGACCCATTTTGTAAATGAGGCAGCGGGGCTAGCAGGGGACCCCTAGCAGTGCTAGTCTGCTCCTTCTACAACATACACAAGTGACAACTGGGGTCTCAGGAAGAAACACATGCAAACAATCATGCAAATGAAATGACAAAGAAGGGAGGGGGTGGAAGCACACATGGAGGCTGCCGTGTGGCAGCCTAGAGGGGAACTTAGGGCCCCCAGCGTCACAAAAAAGGCAACCACCAGTATGCCATCAGTGAGACACCGGTGAAGTCAGACGCAGGCTGCCAACTTGACCCTTACTCGCCTGTCCCACTCTTCCCACCACACCCTGCCGTTGTCAACGGAGACTCCCCAAGCCAGGGCAAGGAGGGGCACTCTGGTGCGAACGGGCAGGGCTGCACAGCCTGGAAACTGACAGTAACTTCTTGAGAGACAGCTGAGGCCCAAGGCCCGCATTAACCACAAAGCGCTACTGACTCCTGCCAACCCCTCCACAGGAGGGTGCCCTGACCTAGTGCCCTGCCAAGGCAGGTGCTCGGAGGAAGTGGGTGACTCTCCCTGACCCTGAGGTAAACATTGGGAGGCTGTGTCAATAAGAACTTTGGTCCGTGGGGCAGGCCTATCATCTTCTGGCAACGGATCCCTCCTTCTCAATGATTCCCTCATTCTGTGGGTCGAGTCTGGCCGTCCAGGGTTCCAGAGCTTTGACGGCGTTACCATCTGGGGTGTGGAGCCCCTGGGGGGCAGGCTAGAACTGCCCTGGTGGATTTCCTGAGACTGTTAACTCTGGATGGGAGAAGAAAACCTCATCTTCCACTGAGCAGTGTCTGGTGGCTTCGAACTGCTGACGCTGCACTTAGCAGCCCAACTTGTAACTCACTATGCTACCAGGGCTCCTAAGGACCCAGCCCGACTTGGGCTACCCTGTGAGGCCAGGAGGGCCTTTCTGTGGGATCTCCCACTAGCCCTAAAACTACTTTTCTCTCTTTTTTTGGGGGGTTGGGGGGCACTTCCAGTGAAGGGGAGCAACACGAGAGGAGAGTTGGGGCAGGTGCAGAAACACACAAGGGACCACACCCAGACTCCAGGACAGGGCTCCCCTCGGAGGTGGTGGTGGGAATGGCAGGGCACCATAGGAAAAGGGTAGGTGATCAAGGAGCAGTTGGGGGTGGGGGTGGAGGGCTGCACGATATTGGTCATGCTTTTAAGATGCCTAGTGCGTTCATGGGTGTTCATCATGTACCTCTTTTTTCTTTTTAAGTTGTATTGGCATTTCTTCTACCTACCACACAAACCAACAGTCAGTCAATCATGATCATAGTCAATGTTAGCAATGCTCTTCCTTGTACTCATCATTAGGATAATAATAATTATTTTACTTAATCTGTGGGGAAAATACACACAACAAAATATTCTCCAATCCAACAACTTCTACATGTATTTTTAGTGCCATTGATTATACTCGGTTACGCAATCATTATTATATCCGTTTCCAAATTATTCCTCCACCATCACCGTGTGTTTTTTGTGTGTGTCTGAAATCTTCCGTAAAGTCATGTTCTTGCAGACTATGGTGGCCAGGATTACGAGACTGGAGGTCCACTTTCCATTCTACCGCCACTCTGCTGTGCGGTCCTGGGAAAATCTCAGCACCTTCCCAGGTCTCACCTCTCCCAGCAGCGGACTGGAGACCTTCCCACGCTTTGCACCACTGTCCAGCCCCAGGACCACGAGCCCCATGTATCGGGCAGTGGGTTAACCCTCCAAACTCGCGACTGTTCATGTTGTCATTGTCATGAATGAAATGTTGGGCTCAGTTACCACTGCTCAAGGTGACCCAGCCAGGACCTAGGACAGCTAACTCAGCTTTGTCACAGGTATAGCATCCTGTTAGGTGGCAGTCAAAGGAGCGTTTACGTTCTCATTGCGGGTTCTGCAGACACCCCAGCAAGCCCCGCAAGTTGTTCAGTGACTGTGAGAAGTGACAGCTGTAGTCGCTGCCGGCCCTGCCTTAGATCAAGTCTGTGCACTGCCCTGAAGCCCTGGGATGCCTCATCTTTGTACTAACAACAATTTCAGACCCATTTTCTTTGCACACTTTAGAATGTTGATTTCAGGGAAATCAGAGCCAACCATGAGCCAAAAGCATATGTTCTTGAGGGTCTCATACTTTGACTGCAAATAACAAAAATCATCAGCCTTAACAGCAAATGTTCCTAGTTACGGCAGGTCGGTGCTTTGATTGATGTACGTTTATCTGACTTATCCTCCTACTCTCCTAGTCGGTGCTACGGTCTCCCTTGAAAGAAGAGAAGATGAGGATCAGAGAAGCCAGGAGACTGACCCAGGACCACACAGCTCAGTGGCCGAGCGAGGAGCCGACTCACGCCGAGACACCGACGCTCCCTCCCTTGTGGCAATTCCAACCTGGCTCTCTGCGGAGAGTCCTGGCCTAAATGGGCGGGGCGGACGAGTGCACCGCGTCATGGAAAGAGGGGAAAAGACAGTGTCTGTCCAGCAAACGTTTCCCCGAGAGTGTAACAGCTGCTGGGGTTGTGGGGCTTCTGTGCTTCTGCCATTGTTCCCACTGCACAATGTACGGCATCGAGAGAGAACTTCCTGCCTTGGGACTCAGATCTGTGGCCAGTGTCAATGCTTACGAGCTACAGGTGCCTGCTTTCTCCCGACCAGCTGCCATTCACACTTCTATCCAAACCCCATGCTACAGGGGCTTCAGGTACAGGGTCTCACTCAGCCAGAGATCACTTCTGAAGCAGCACCTGGGAGAAGTCAGGGCTGATAGTTTCTTCCCAAGCCTGAACGCAAGTTTGCCTACAGCTAGAAAAATCTCTGTTCTTCCTACAAACAGGGTATGGCCGCTGAGAAGGGGCCTGGTCTGAGGGCTCAGGTGCCAGAGGCAGAGGGCAGAACTGCTTCAGCCCAAAGCTGACTTCATCCCAAAGCTGTCCTGGGCGGTCTGCAGCTGGGGGGGGGGCGACTTGGTCAAAGAGAGCTGGGTTCTCGGTCTCCTCTCTGTGCCTCCCAGCTCAGTGCTTTCTCCCCAACGACAATGACAGTACCGGAGGCAAGGCTGGCAACCCAACTGGGAAAACTCCTGCCTCGCTTCTTCAGCCTCCGGCAACAGAGGAGATCAGGCTTGAGAAGAAAGCATCACTTGGGCCACCCATGAAAGGCAGGCAGTCCAGGGGAAGGCAAGGCGGGCCGAGATCCAAGGGGGCTGGGAGAGGAGGGAGGGGCAATGGACTTACATCTCTGCATCTGCTTGCTGTACTCCGACATGTTATCTGGGCGGATGGAGCGCAAGAACTTGATGTAGTCATCACTGTGGTACTTGGTCATCTCCTCCGCGTTGGCTTTGTGAGGGCGCTAGGGGACGGAGGGGAGAAGGGGCATGTTAGTCCACTCTGAACTTGTCCTTCCTGCTCAGCTGTGCACCTCAATCACCTCAGTTACTGAGCAGGAATAAACAGGCACGGCTAGCTCACGGGGAGGCTGAGAGACGGCATGAGATTGTGTACTCACTCTGTAAATGGTAAAGCACTTGATAAAGTATCACAGTGTAATACAGATATGTGATCACGGCTCCGACAGGCCGAGAACAAGGAGGTAACTGAAGACAACTGAGAGAGATGGGACACCCTCACACCAACCACTCCGGTCAGTTACACTCTCCCACAAAAACATCCTGGTCACCTCCCTACACTGACCCCCACACCCCGCTGCCTCCTTTTTCCTTTAACTTAACTCACTACCACCCCATCCTTGAAGTGTAAGTCATCTTCAAAAGATGACCCTTTGCTCTAAGTACCCACACACATCTTATTTGGGCCCGTATTTTGAATACCAACAGGGTCGTTGGTACTTGATGGGTCTCAGTGGTACGACCTGATTAAGAGAGACTCCACAAAAGGCCTAGTGACTTACTGCCAAGAATTGACTAACAAAAACCCTGGGGGGATGACAACAGACTATGATTGGGTAGGGAGCTACAAGACGAGCTCCCTACATTGGAAGGCCATCACCCTGGTCTCAAATCATGCCACAGTTGTGGCAGTGATTCCGATAATAGCCAGGCAGCATTTCATTCTGTTGCCCATGTCCCCCCCCTGCCCCCCCAGGTCAGAACTGACTCCAAGGCCACAGCATCCTGCAGGACGCATTTCCACACAGTCACGTTGAACGAGCGCTCGCTCTGGGCCAGGCGCGGCGCCAAGTATCCTAAGTGCAATTTCACACGATGATCCTCACAAGGGTGTTGTCGGTTTGCATGGCATTATTGCCCTCACTTTGCAGGGAGGACAGTGGGGCGGCGGAGGCCAGGCCCAAGTGGACACAGCCACGAAGCTGGAACAGAAACTCAGGGGTCTGGCTCTAGGTACCATTTGACTTGCATTGGAATATATGACTGGAAAAGAGATATTGTCTCAAAAGCAGGTAAGAGACCCCTGAGTTGGATCCAAATACAAACTTGTTTGTACTGTACTAATGTGTCCTCTCCCTCCTTGGTAATCTCATCGGAGCCTGGCTTCGGCTACCTTCTCTAAGCTGCCCAAACTCTCCCACCATCTCCATCTCTGCTCGGAGCTCCAGCTTACAATTCACTCCACGGGCTTCTCAGCCAGCCCCAGCCAGGAGCCCCCAGGGTCCTGCTCGTGTCCCTGGAGCCAGCAGGTAAACGCTCTGTGGCTGTTGCTCCGAATAACCCATCCTCCACATCCACCCGTGTCGTTTTCTGGCACAGGGCACATATTTATTTATTTTGATATAATACTATTGTTCATGTTTGTCACCTGTGTCTTCCTGTTGTAATCCACTGCATCCGCCACTAGTTTCTCCTTTCTCCCTGTTACCTAGAATTACTCGACCCGGCTGCTCTGCCTATAGTTTTTGTCACTCCAACCAAAATGCCTGGGGATGTGAAGGCTCCGGGGCCCTCCAAGGGGACTGGACATCGCCAATGGTGTAAATGAGGTAACATGACACCCTTGTGGGATGACAACATACAAACAATAAGGAATACGTACTCTAGTGAGGGGACTGGCTGGCTTCACCATCTAACTAGCTTTAAGAGGAGCCAGCTCTGGAGCAGAAGAGACTCACAATCAAGAAGGAGCTTGAAGGAGAGTGCTCCTTGGACGCCAAGATCACTGTGCTGAACCCCCACCATCCTTAGGAAGGAGCGCTGTGCCACAGGCAGGTGCGGAGAGGTGGAAGAGACACGTTGGCTGCAGAACCAAGAGCAGGAGGCAGCAGGGGCTTGGCTTTGGACAGGAAGCTCCCTGACAGAGTAGGCTGCCTCCAGGCACGTAATTGGAAGAGAAGGTTTGCCAGCCTAAGAAGCGGGGCCAGAGCTGAACACTTCTCAGCAGAGCTGTACTTGCCCAAGTCGGGGAAGGCCAAGGGGCTTGGGAGGCCACGGGCTAAAACAGCTTTGAAACAGTTTTCCAAGCAGCCCATGAGACCGAGGGCCTGCGCATGCCCGAGGGAGGGTGTCCTGACCCAAGAACTGTATCCTGAGCATTCCTGATCCGGTTCCTTGTAAAGAGTCACTTCACTTATAAAGCCCATTATCATGAGTATGGTCTGTGAATTCTGTGTGACCGTTGCAGAGAATTCCTGAATGCAGAGAGCAGCAGAGTGCCACGGGCGGGCAGGCTGGCGTCAGAATCCGCAGAGAAAGTTGGAAGGTGGAGACGTGATTGACTTTGGCTGATGGTGAACTGGATTCTCCTTCCCCCTGTGCAGGCAGGAGGCAGGCACTGCCTCCATACCATTTTTTTTTACCACCCTGCAATTGCTCAAGACCGAAACCTTGACCCCTCCCTCTCACTCACTTTTCTGGAGATTACCCCAATGTCGCTGGCAAACATGTCCTCATCCATCTCTAGGCCACCGCGTTCCTAGCCTAGACCCTGACCCCTAACTGGAGGCCAGTCAGCCTCGATCTTACCACTGTGAATCTACTGGTAATCAGTCCCACGACCAGAATCATCTTCCTAAAATGTTTCTAAAAACGCTTCACAGCCATCATTTCTCCACAAGATTAAGTCTGAACTCTGTCCTAGTTTAGGAAAGCTGACTAATCGGAACCCTGCGTGGCTTTCTAGCACCCCTTTAATCCTTCATGCTCTGGCCAACTTGGCGGCACTTGGAAGGGCTAGGCAGTTTAGCTGATCTGCTGCTCGCCGCAGCCAGCCAAACCCTGGTGAGTGGAGAAGTCTTTCTACAGCAGCCCGAGCTGACCGACGCCTGCTCACGAGACTGGGCCCAGTGTTGGCTGGTGCGTTTTCATTTTGCAAGTGCCAGAAATGAAGTTTCTTGGGCCAAACTTCACTGTTCTCAAAGGCTAGCGACTAACACGAAGCTCTTAAAAATGCTCTTGGGTAATGGAAAAATAGAGGAATGGCTACAGGCAACAATGGAACCACCACCCGATGAAGATAAGCTGCCACAGAACTGGAGCAGTAAGGAAAGATGACGTGGCAAATGTTTTGTTACGTAGATTTACCACAGATTTTTTTTTTTTTAAGGCAAAACAACATCTGTGGGTTAAACAAAGCATGTTTGAGGAGCTGAATTTGGCACACAGTTTCATTGCAATCCTCACCACCTTTGGGCCTTTGTCTGGCTGACAAGGCTACAGTTTCCTTCACACCCTTCTCACCTGGGCTAATTTCTACTCTACTCGGTTGCAGTTCAAAGGTCAATCCCCCCCACAGTCTCAGTTAAGTAACTTTCTGAAGGGTTCCCCCTGAGAGCCTCATACTTCCCCTTTCATTAGACATCACCAGAGCCCCTCCCAAACAGCCAAGAATCTGCCTATCTGATTCAAAGCAACTAGGTTGGTACCCTGCACTTAGCTGGTACTCATAGTAAATAAATATTTTAAATGGTACCCACTAAATAAATAAATATTTACTGCCTTATCAATTACTGGTTTCTTTTTGGTCTCCTGATTTATACCCATTTATACCCACCCAGCCTCTTCTATTGTTCACATGATTAGTTGTTGTTGATGTTAGTTAGGTACCATCAAGTTGGTTCCAACCCATGGCGGCTCTCTGCACAACAGAACGCACACTGCCTGGTCCCCCACCCGCCTCACACCTTTCATGTTAGTGTCCCAAGTCTCTTTAAGGGTCAATGCCCTGCTCCAAAACATTCAGTGTTTAGAAACGATTCTAAACTCCTGGACGTGGCATTGAAGGCACTTTACCAAGCCTTCATCTAATCTCATTGCCCTGCCTTCTTCCACAAATATTACACTTCATTGTTTTAGATTTGGTTTTATTTTTCCTTTTTAAAAAATTTTAATCATTTTATTGGGGGCTTGTACAACTCTTATCACACTTCATCCATACATCCATTGTGTCAAGCACATTTGTACATATGTTGCCATCATCATTCTCAAAACATTTGCTTTCTACTTGAGCCCTTGATATCAGCTCCTCATTTTTGCCCCTCCCTCCCCCAGCTTCCCAACCTCATAAACCCTGGATAAGTTATAAATTAGTATTGCTTATGCATGTCTTACACTGACCGATGTCTCCGTTCACCCATTTTTCTGTTGTCTGTCCCCCTGGGAGGGGGTTATATATAGATCATTGTGATCAGTTCCCTCTTTTTCCCCCAATCTTCCATCAGTCCTGAGGGTTTTATCTGTCCTGGATTCCCTGTGTTTCCAGGTTTTATCAGTACTCGTGTACATGCTCTGGTCTAGCCAGATTTGTAAGGTAGAATTGGGGTCATGATGGTGGGGAGGAAGCATTAAAGAACTAGAGTTGTATGTTTCAACGATGCTATACTCTACCCTGACTGGTTCATCTCTTCCTTGTGACCCTTCTGTAAGGGGATGTCCAATTGTCCACAGATGGGCTTTGGGTCTCCACTGTGCACACACCCCCCCCATTCACAACATGGTTTTTTGTTCTGGGTCTTTGATGCCTGATGCCTGATCCCATCAACACCGCATGATCACACAGGCAGGTGTGCTTCCTCCATGTGGAAAGGACACCCTTCTTCATGTCCCCAAAGACTTGCTACACGCTCAGATGCAAAGACGCCTTTCACCAACCAAGAAGCTCTCTGAGTCTTCCTGTCCTGAGTGTTTATTGGTCAGCCCCGCTTGATTGGTTAACATCCAGCTTCCTGTGGTGAGCTGATTTATCAGCCACCTAAGTGAGTCCTTTCAAGTCCAGTCAGCTCCCACTCAACAGCACAACACCAGGTGTGGCCCAGAAGTTCCAGACCAAAGCACCCCAAGGACCCCAAGGGCTATTTCTCAGGAAACAAGCACGCACACCACCTGCCTCTGCTGGTATCAGGTGCTGTGCGGTTGGTTACCACGTGTAGTGACCCAAAGTACAACCAGGCTGGTCCTGTGCCAGTCTCCTGTTTGAGCCCTCATGGCAGCCACTGTGTCAATACAGCTCCTGGGGGGTCTTCCTCTTTTTGCTGACCCTCTACTTTTCCAAATCTGTTGTCCTTCTCTGGTCACTGGTCCATCTTGATAACATATCCAAAGCACATGAGACTCAGTCTCCCCATCCTCATGTCCAAGGAGCATATTGGCCGTACTTGCCCCGGGATAGCCTGTCCACCCGCACGGCATTCCATGGCCTGCTGCTGCTTCTCACCAGCACCGTCGCTCACAGGCCTCAGCTCTTCTTTCTTTCCCAGGCACCGTCCAGCTTTCATAGGCACGAGGTAATCGGAAGAGGCAGAATGCTCCTCAGCACAAGGGTGCACACTGCACACGTTATCAGGAGAGATCACTCCTGGGAAAAGAACATGTTTCGTAGAGGGGCAGCAGATGACAAAGACCCTCAAAAATGGCATGGCTGGGGTTAGAGTGGAGCCAAAGCCCCTCTGTAGATAATTGGATAGCCCCCCACAGAAGAGGTACAAGGGATGATTCAACCAAGGTGCAATAAGTACAGCACCGACGAATCACACATCATTCCTCTAGTTCCTGAATGCTTCCTCCACCGCCCCTACCCCGCCACCACCATGACCCAGTTCCAACACAAATCTGGCTACATCGGAGAACACACATCGCTACAGATAGAGCTCTGGACACAGGGAATTCAGGACAGACAACCCCCTCAGGAACAGTAATGGGAGTAGTGACATCATGAGGGGAGGGGGAAGGATGAAAAAAGGGGAACCCATCACAAGATTGGCTATATAGCATCTCCCAAGGGGGCGAATAACAAGCAATATGGGGAAAGGGAGACAATGGACAAGGTAAGATATGAAATAATATATAATTGATCAAGGATATGCGAGCGTGGGGGAAAAGAAGGCACTTATAAGCAAGGGCTCAAGTGAAAAATGTTTTGGAAATGATGATGGCAACATAGTACAAATATGCTCGATACAATTGACATATGGAATGTTATAGGAGCTTTAAGAGCCCCCAGTAAAATGATTTTTTTTAATGGCATGGCAGAGGCATCGCTGTCTGACTTCCTCTAACTTCCCAAGGGGGAAGGACCTTTATCACCAGCATCAATCATCCAAGGTTGAGTCCTATGAAGCAGGTCAGACATACCTCCACACTCCCAACTTCTTTACCAATCCTGACCCCAACTGCCCGTCTTGCAACACACTACCTCCCTCTCTGCTGGGTCTGATCATTTGCTGCAACATGGGACTTACTAAAGAAGTAAGAGCTTGTCCTCCAGGAACACCCAAGACACAGATCTTTGAGCAAGGCACCCTCTTCTGAGCTGGCCTGTAGCCAGGCCCTCTGGTCCTTGGCCCCTCAGTCTGGCCACTTCCCCACTCAGTTAAGTGTTAGAAAACTCTTTAGCTCTGCTGCTAAGTGCCCAGAGGTACCCCACTCCCACAGCAAAGTCTCCTGCTGGAGAGCTACCTGGACAGGGATGCCCACCGCAGTCTCATGCCTAGCTCTTGAAGCTGCTGCCTCAGCTGTGCTGTTTCTCTGCACTGCTTCTTACCCTCCCCTGCCATCTCTGGTGTCACAATTCTGTCTCCTGGGACTAGGAAGCTCCCATAGCAGGGACCTCTCCCTTGGTCAGGTCCCCTCTTCTTCTATTCCTTCTCTCCTTTCATCTCTTGTCAAATGAAGGTGTGTGTGTGTGTGTGTGTGTGTGTGTGTGTGTGTGTGTACAGCCCAAGCTCACTGCCATGGGGTCAATCCAAGGTCATTGTGACCCTACAAGGCAGAGTAGAACTGCTCTGTTTCCAAGACCGTAAAATCTTTCCCGGAGTAGGAAGCCTCATCTTTCTTCCAAGCAGCAACTGGTGGTTTTGAAATGCTGACCTTGCAGTTGGCAGCTCAAGAAGTAGAAAAATAGCAATGGTCCCAGGACTCCTTTGTAAAAATAAAAAGACGTGACCTAAAGTGAGGGTATGAATTCAACAAGGCAGTAGAAGGGGATGACTCAAGATGCAATATCTCCTAATCTTGCCTCTTAACACACCAGAAAATTCACTCCAAACTGGGCCCAGAACCACCGGCATGAAATAACTCACGGACCCATAGCGACCCTATGGGCGGAGTAGACGTGCCCCTGAAACCAGATGGCTGTTGGCGTCAAGTACAATCAAGTCACCACAGTGTCCCTATGTGCGAAACAATGAAACACCACCTAGTCTTGCGCCATCCTCACCATTGTGCCCATGCCTGAGCCCGTTGCTGGAGCCATTTGTCAGGCCTGGGATTTACAGCACACTTACCACATGGGGGATGGGCTCAGATAAGGTGCCCTGTGGGTGTGGTGGTCACGATAGTGTGAGTTGGAGTTTGCTCCGTGGCAGTGAGTTTGGTTTTCTGGAGGCTAAGAGAACCACATTAAGTTACCCACTTACCACAAAGAGACTCATCTTTTCCCATCGAATGGGCTTATGTACCCTAAGAACCATTAGACTCGGAATTGGTCTATGTTTTGCTATGTATATTCTCAACAACAACAAAGTAAAGAAAACTTACAGAACCATCAGGTGGCTAGAGATGTCTGTGCTTATTTCTGGCCTCTCATTTCTTTTCTACCAGGGCAGAGGGGGCACCTAACCTACTCAACAGCCCAGAACGTCTCCACCATTGCCAGAGTCCTTTCATTACTGCAGCTACACGGGATTTTCTAAGACCAGGAAGTAGGAGCCCTACTTGGTCCTTCTCTTTTCACAAGATCTGTTAGGGCCTGTTGCCATTTCATACACAAAGCTGGCTGCTCCTCTTTCTAGAAAGAAGGCTCGGCATTTTGATCAGGACTGTGCTGACTCTATAGATGGTTTTCAAGAGTGTTGACATCTTAGCGCCTGTAAACATAGGGCATCTTTCCACTGAAGTTTTCTTTCATCTCTTCCAAGCAGTCCAGGTAGTCTGGTGGGTTAAGTGTTAGGCTCCTAACCACAAGGTCAGTGGCTCAAAGCCCAGAGGTGCCCCACTCCCCCAGCAGGTCTCCTGCTGGAGAGCTACATGGACCGGATGCCCACCGCAGTCTCATGCCTAGCTTTTGAAGCTGCTGCCTCAGCTGTGCTGTCCCCAGCTGCTCCAGGGGACAAAGAAGCAGCGACCTACTTCCTTAAAGATTTACAGCCTTGGACCTGCAATGGAGCAGTTTTACCCCACCCTCTGTAGGCCCTATGAGTCAGAACTGACTCCAGAGCAGTGGCTTTGGATATAGCGTATATACTCGAGTATAAGCGGGCCCGAATATCAGCTGAGGCACCTAATTTTACCACAAAATGGCATTAAGAATGTGCTGCAAAACTCGGCTTATACACCAGTATGTACGGTAAGCAAGCTTTCTGCGGTGCTTCATGGTACTCATTGGTGAAGTCCTTCAGAGCGCTGGCTAGACTGAGATGTTACACACGATAAACCTTTTAAAATAGAAAATGATACTCAATACATTCAGAAGGTGCTTAGTACTGTGGGAATACAAGTGGCTATTATTAAATGGAGCATTCGATGAAGCGTCTGAGTGACTGGCAGAGCGGCCGCAGCAGTTTGATTAGGCTTCTGCGTGACCCGTGGGGCTGTGGAAGCTTTCGGAAGTGAGTCCTCAGGGTTTGGATCTCCAGCCAGAGGAGAATCACTGGGAGGAAAGAAGAGGAGGTACCTGGTTTGGGGATTATTGTTTCATGAGGAACAGAATCTCTGAACAAAACTGGAGCTGATCCAACAAACACAAAGAGAGGGTATCTCTGCTTCCTGCAGGTCCTAAGGACCAAAGAAAATGATCAAAGCTCAGCAACCAGTGACACTCAGTGACGTGGCTCTAAAGTTCACCTGGGCGGAGTGGCAGTGCCCGGGCCCCGCTCAGAAGACCCTCATTCAGGATGTGATGTTGGGAGACCTACAGCCACCTGGTTTCCAATGGTTATCAAATTAGCAAACCTGATGCGTTCTCTGGATTGGAACAGGGGGCACAACCAGGATCCACATTAGAACAAAGCGATGGTGGAATGTGTCCAGACTTCCATTTCGTCTCCCCCTTCTTGTGGGAAGCAACCAGGAAGACAGCCTATGTGGGCAAATTGTGAACATCCCCACGTGAAGGAGCCTGGGAGGCCAAGGCTCCCCTAGAGGAAATCTTTCTGTTCGTGGGTTGGAGATATGTCCCACTCAGCTCCTCCTAAGTAAAAGTCATTCCCCACAATGACCCCCCATAATGATGTCAAGTTTAAGGTGCTGTCTGCAAACAGTGGTTGCTCACTAAACTCTTGAGTTGTCAACTGCTTGAGGGTTATCTGCCTAAAGGCTGTCAGCCATCTAAGGCCATCAGACCCAACTACCTGTCCCACCCTAAGTAGGATCCACTCCCTTCTGATAAGGATCATGGATGGTTCCCCTGGAGAAGAGCTCAAAGACACCTAAGGTCAAGCCAGCTCAGAGAGGACCAAGGTTAGGCTGCCATCTTGACTCTACAGCCAGCCCATCATGCTACATTTGTGCCTTCCTGTCACATGTGCCCCTAGTGCCTCCCCTTCCTATCGTGTGTACACTCCTAGCCCATCCCCTCCGGTTATATGTGCGCCTGCTGCACAGCCCCTTCTTGTTACGTGCTAACCATGGCCTGCGTGCCCCAGATTATTTTAGCTCATGAGAATACACTGCTCTCTCTGCGTGGACCTGGCTCCTGAAGTCATGACTGAGAGGTGAGCCCTTACACACTTAATAATAAAATAAGTGAATAAACTAAATAAAACCTTTTTTTTCCCTAAGTAGGAACCAAAAAACCAAGGATAATAATTAACCGAATTCTGAGCATCTGAAGTCCAATTTTAAAAAAAGGTATCCAAATCAGCAAATCATTTGAATAGGAAATTCAACAGGGAAATCTGAATGGCCAATATACATATGGAAAGATACTCAGACTCATTAGTAACTAGGGAAATACAAATTAAAATAGTAGATACTATTTCATGCCTTCCTAATGTGGAAAAATAAAAATTTTAGAGCTTAAATCTGACAATGTCATGTGCCGGTAATAACTAAGAACAACTGTAATTTTTCTCCGTTGCTGGCAGCTGGGAAGCAATTTAGCATTATCTGTTAAGATTGAAGGTGTGTATCCCCCCTTACCCAACAGTGTTGGAACTCCCAGTGCATCCTCCGGGGAGAAGTGTTAGCACAGGTGCACCATGAGACCCACTCAATGTTCACATCAGCAGTGCTCGTGACACAGACACTAGAAACAAACCAAGTGCCCACCAAACAATGAAACAGACAATTCTCATATAGCATAGTCACACCATGATCGATGGCGCCACGTGGATGACTGTCAGAAACATGGTAAGCCAGAAAGAAAAAAAAATGTCATGTAATAAATATCGCATGGCTCCATTGACAGGAAGTTCAAAACCATGCGGCATCGTAAAAAGCGCCATTCCAAACAGGTCGACTAGAGACTGGTAAAGTTATGAAGAAAAGCAAGGAGCTAATGATTCAGACTGGTTCAGGGCAGGGATTAACCCTGGGGAAGGGGAGGGAAGATGGTGCCAGTTAAAAAATACAGAAGCTTGAGAAGCAATGGGGATTTTGTCCTTAACTAGGCAATATTAACTGAACTATGAACCTTTACACCTCCCCTATATTTTAGAAAAATTATTTCAGGTCTACGCAATTCCAACTCAAAAAAACTAACAACACTTTACCAAAAGAACAGAAGGTGATGAATAAGCAGCCGAGGAATATACAAAATTAGCATGCAAGGCAATGATGGGAGAGAGAGTAGGATTTCATCCAGGAAAAGGTGCCTGGATAGAAATGGGAATGTCTATCCAGAGGTTCATTACATGTCTGGAGGTAGAACAGGAGGGGGGGGGAGAACCAGAGAAGGCAGAATTGTGTGAAAAACACCTCAGTGTGTGTCCTCTGGCATAAAGGAGTCCATGGAAAAATGGAATGAAAAGATCACAGAATTTTTTTTTTTTCCTGTTTCACAGCTTTAAGATCATAGGATTTTCCCACAAACTTTTCACAGACCCTAGGGGCAACCGAACAAGACTGCCTGGCCCGGAGTCCTCCTCACGATGAGGGCCTCCTTTTGTGCTCACCTGCTCTTTACCAAGCACAATGTCCTTGTCCCTGACACCACATCCAAGCAGTCCTCCAGCCTTGCTTTTCTACAAATCATTAGGGGCTCATACAACTCTTATCACAATCCATCCATCCATCCATCCACTGTGTCAAGCCCATTTGTACATTCGTTGCCCTCATCATTCTCAAGATATTTGCTCCCCACCTAAGCCCCTGGCGTCGGCTCCTCTCCATCCTTGCTATCAAGGAGCCTCCTGACTGTACCTGCACTAAGACAGACGTGTTTGTCTCCTGGCAGTCCGTAGCATATTTCATATTGCTCATCAGAGGCATCGGTCCTTCTGCAGTCTTCCTTATTCAATGTCTGACTTTCACATGCATTTAAGGCGACTGAAAACACCAAAGGAGCCTCTGCCGTGGCTTTCCCAGTGAGTGTTCTAAAATACTCACTGGGTTTCCCTCGCTTCTCATTCATTCTTTTTTTAAAGATCCTTTTATTGGGGGCTCTTACAGCTCTTATAACAATCCATACATCAATTGTATCAAGCGCATTTGTACATATGTTG
>NW_022111357.1:12305219-12307061 GCF_000313985.2 Echinops telfairi
TTCCTCTGTACAGCACATACCACCTTTGTTGACCTCTGCAGACCTATCTCCCCTCGTGCACACCTGTGAACTGCACAGCACAGCAACCCTGAATGCTCAACTGCTTATAGTTCCCTAACATACCACGTCGTCCGTCCTTCCTCTTCCGCCTTTCTAGCCACATTCTGCCCTCCTGAATTCCAGGCTAAATTCTATCCAATCTCTTACACCCTGCTCATCATCTCCCACAGTCCAACTCATCCCTCAAAAGCTTGTCCATCTGTTAACATGTGCGCACACACCCAGTCAGTCTGCCCCATCAGAGTGAGATGGCTTCAAAAACATGGCCAGTGCCCGCCACACACCGGCCTCAGCCTCGGCTTGATGAGCGATTGAATAAGTAACTGCTCAGAAAACCAGACAACAGGTGACCCGAACGCACGTGAGGAGCCAGAGCTGATGCAGGTAGGGAGAAGCAGCGGCCCGCGCAATTACTCACGTAGATTTCCATCTTTCGGTAGAGACCATAGTTGAGCAGCAAATTGTGAGTCATGCGAATTCGATGGGGCTTCATCGGATGACCTTGTCCATAATAGTAATTTCCAACATCCCCTAAAAAAACAGAAAGGCAGCTTTGATCACACAAGACAGTCATACACTCCCAGGAGAACCCAGGAATCCTTCGGAATCCTTCTATCAAATCCCCGAGCAAGCTCTCTTTGGGGCTCATTTCTAGTACTTAAGGTTCTCCTAATAGATGACTATGGGTCTCTTCCCGTCTGGAGCAAAGGACAGTGAAGGAAACCAAGACTCAAAAAAGACACCAGTCACGGTACTAACAGTCCACATCAACCACCTCTTCCAGCCGAGACCAGAACTAGACGGTGCCCAGCTCCCACTAGCGACCACTCTGATCAGGGACACACGAGAAGACCCGAGAGCAAGTGGGAGAAGAATGGACACCAACACTCAAATGTCTATAGAATAAGTCACATGGGCTCATATCGAAACTACAGGGGCCCTGAGATGATTGCCGAAGGACGCTTTTTCAAATTTTATTTTTACTTATTTTTATTTTTTTAAATGTTCTTTTAACTTGAAACTCAAGGCACTCCTTTCAGCCAAGTAATACTTGGCTTATAAAATAACGAGTATATCACTTGTGAGCAATGTGCTCCCTTAAACCATCAACTGTAGGAGAAGGAAATGGTCCACATTTACCCAGGCAGGGAGGCTAGCGCAACAGACGGAGAGCAAATAAAGGGAAGAATGAGAATGCTGGCACAGTGTAAAGACAGTAACCACGCTCATGAAGCAATCTGTACAAAGATGGGCTGTGGAAACTTTCACCTAAAACACAATAAAATAGATTTAAAAGATTCTCACCCACTTTGAGGAGATCTTAAAATATTTTTTTAAACAAATAGGAAATTGAGGATGAAGTCAGCATTTAAATAAAAGAACGGCAAAGTCTCTTCCCTGGAACCACAACCGGTGTTAGGATAGTATGAAGTGTTCATATTTCAAAGGGGCTGTTGTTCAATAGTCTTTAAATGAATTGAGCAGCTAGCCACAAGGTGAGCAGTTCAATCCCAGCAACTGCTCCTGGGAGAAATAAGGCTTTCTTTTCCTGTAAACATTTAAAGTCTTGGAAACCCACAGGGGCAGTTCGATTCTATCCTGTAGGATCGCTGTCAGGCAGAATTGATTCGATGGCAATTGTTTTTGTTTGCGGGGGCAAGGGTAACAGCAATGAGTGAATGGGCTTACTGTACTTATTACACCTCCAGAGCAACAGCATAACCTCAATTCCTCAGAATTATCACAGGTACAGCTTACCTCTCACCACGGGATACTTCATGG
>NW_022111357.1:12307551-12309891 GCF_000313985.2 Echinops telfairi
GTTAGGGAGTTGCAGCAGAAACCCACAACACCTTAAATACCTACTATGTAATCCTTTCCCAGAGTAGGTCTGCCAGCCCGTTCTACACATCCCAGATCGCTGTCAGCACCTTCACACCCACACAGCTCCTATTCAGCCTGCTCCTTCAGCCTGGAATGACCTCCCTTCTAGGAAGCGCAGCTCAAGCCTCCACGTCTTCCTGACCGGAACAGTCTTTTCCTCCTCGTGCAACCTGTCTTGTTTTTGAGTTGATTTGATGTGGCAGTGGTGGTTCTGTGGTGAATTCTTGCCTTCCATGCGGGACGCCTGGGTTTGATTCCTGGCCAATATGCCCCAAGCACAGCCAGTACGTGGTCACTGGAGGCCTGTGCGTTGCTGTGAGGCTGAACGGTTTCAGTGGGCTTCCAGAGGAAGCTAAGACCACGAAGAAAGGCCTGGCGATCTGCTTCCGAAATCACAGCCAGTGAAAACCCTACAGCTGGCATCAGTCCGATCCTTTTGGTGTGGAGTCATCTTGAGGCAGGAGCTAATGGAAGGCAGCTAGCAACAACCCCCCAGTGATTTCCATCTATACCTACATCCACAAGGCCGAGTGCTGCGTGAAGGCAAGGATGGGCACACCGTATACATTCCAGAAACTCAACGACGATTCAGTGATTCATGAAGTGCTTACCCAAGATCACTTCTAGGACAGAATTTTGCTGGCTCCAAATCCTGTGAGGTAACAGCTCCACCGAGGAGCCCCGGGCACATAGTGGGCTACACACTGGACTTGTCATTACAAGGTTAGCAGTTCAAAGCCACCAGTAGCTCCCTGGGAGACAGAGGATTTCTACTCCCGTAAAGATTTACAATCTTAGAAACCCACATTTGCAGTTCTCCTGTGTCCTACAGAGTCGCTACAAGTCAGCATCCACCCCGTGGCCGTGAGCTTCTTGAACTGATACACTCATAGGGACCTATTTCAGCTGACCCTGAATTTAAGGGGCTCTCCGGGTCTTCGTGGTAGAAAGTTCCTTAACTGGTGGGGTAGGGGTAGGGGTAGAGACACACAGCACTAGAACTGATTACGATGATGTACCTACAACTCTTTTTATAAGCAATTTAACTATGGAAGTGTATGATATATGAATATTTTATCAAGAAAACTATTACATCAAAGAAAACAAACTTGGCCAATGGTGACCATGGGTGAAGAAGGAAGAGTTTTTGATCAGAGAGCATTGAGTTCATGTCAATGTGGTGGAATAATTTAGAAAAGGACATCAATAATCGTACAACACAATCAACGGCACTGAATCACACAAGTAGAAGTTGTATCGGAGAATGTTTTGTTATGTGTTAATTTTGTCACAATTAAGATAATTACACAAACAACAATGAGGTCATGGAAGAAGAAAATGTTATAAAATTGATTGTGGTCCCCACCACAACAAGCAAAACATTAAGGGCGTGCAACAGAACAGCAAGAGAGCAGAGCAAGGAAGTCCTGAGGGAACACCAAAAATAGACTTTGGGGCCAGGGCGTGGCGCCCCATCAGACTCAACCAGTAAATACTCCTAAAGGCCAACAAACAGAACTTGAACTATTTACAGGCGTTTCTCTTTTTTCCTGTCATTGTTTTTCTGTTTTGTTTTCTTTTGTTGCTTTTGTTTTGCTGTCTTGTTTTTTGTGCATATTATTATCTCTGCAGGTCTATCTTGATAAGATAGGCGGATAAACAATCTGGAGGAGAAAATGGGATGGACGATTCTGGGGGGGACATGGAAGAGGGGGATGTGGGGGAAAGGAAGTGGGTGTTAACAAACCCAGGGACAGGGGAACAAGTGATCCCAAATCGATAGCAAGGAGGGTGTAGGAGGCCTGGTAGAGCTTGATCAAGGGCAATGTAACCGAGAGGAATTACTGAAACCCAAATGAAGGCTAAGCATGATAGTGGGACAAAAGGAAAGTAAAAGGAAATAGATAGAGGAAAGAACTAGGAGGCAAAGGACATTTATAGAGGTCTAAATATAGACATGTACATATGTAAATATATTTTTATTTGATGATGGGGAAATAGCTCTATGTGCATACATTTACAGGTTTAGTGTTAAGGTAGCAGATGGACCTCCACTCAAGTACTCCCTATTAAACTGGCGGTCCACGATGCTCACCTTCCCAGCAGGATCACTGAAGGCAAAGCGGGTGCCTAAGCAAATGTGGTGAAGAAAGCTGATGGTGCCTGGTTATCAAAAGATATAGCATCTGGGGTCTTAAAGGCTTGAAGATAAACAAGTGGCCAGCTAGTTGAAAAGCAACAAAGCCCACATGGAAGAAGTGCACCAGTCTGTGTGATC
>NW_022111357.1:12310712-12323670 GCF_000313985.2 Echinops telfairi
GAAGTTCCTTAAACAGTGTCCCAACATCTAGTGAAGTGCTCACCCAAAGATCTTTGTAGAACCCAGCAAGATAAAGCAGGGCTTTCAGTGCTCAGTAGAAAAACCCTTAACCTTTCAGGGGTTTCACAAAGCTCCTGGGGAAAAAAAAATCCACTCATCTTTTAATTCTATTTTTCCTACAAACTTTCTGTGATCCCCTTCATAGTGGCTTGGTGGCCCCACAAACAGGCTCTGTTCTGGGGAGCAGTTTATTCTGGGCAATGTCCCAACAGCTTCCACACCTGGATCCAACGCTCTTTGAGACAGACATGGTCTGGGATAGTGAGACACTTGTCCACAGTCCAGTGCTGTGGCGAGCTCAACCTTTTCTCTCTCCTCACAGGCCACGGCTGCGTGATGTATATACCTGGAGTCCCGGGCACCGCCTGCCTGGCATGGCCTTGATCCTACCAACTCACTTGCTTATCAGGTCTGGAGGCAGCGCAGGCTGGGGACTAAGATACCTTATCTAGAAGGCGAAAGGAGTACGTGCTGGTGGGGCTCCGTTCTTAATAATTTTTTTGATCAACTGCTCAAAGACTTTACGGGGAAAACAGCAGAAAAGAGTCCTAAGAAGACACCACAAAAGGCTAGTCTTTGTGCTTTAGGAAAGTAGCCTAAGTAAGGCAGAGGTGCGTCTGGGTCTCAAGCGAGTCAGGGCACTCACTGCAAGCTCCCAATGTCCCAAAAAGTAACAAGAGCGAGCTCCTCTCCAAAGACAGATCTTTCCACCTCATCTGCTTTCAAATCACGCGTGTGAAGATCATAAAATCCTACAAACAGAAATGGCGAAAAGGCTCCAGTCTCGAAGGAAGTCTCCCCAAGGTCTACCGCCCTCTTTCACATGAACTACCTCAAAGATTCTCCTCTACCAAGGATGTCAGCAATCCCTATTCTACCAACTGCCCTCGCTCCCTCTCGGGAAAGACTACAGGGTCTCTTCTTCATGTGGGGACCTCTCTCGAGGCTCCCCATCTTCGCCCCTTTTAAATTCCCCGACCTTTGAACCCCTTGCTGTCCTGCCGCCCTTCTCACAAAGGACCTGAATTTCCTTCCACAAGCTTTGGCCTCCATCTCCCGGTTCTCCAGAGGATCCTTCCTCGGCCCCAGCCAGCCCTTTCCTCTGGGTGGTTTAAACCTCTCCCACCCTCCGGGGCTGTTTTTGAATTTGAACCGTTCAGCTCCCTTTTGTCACTAATCCCCTCTCCTTGCTCCACAGAAGCTTCCTGATAAAAAGGATTTAACCGGAGGTCACCTCTCCACTCACTCCTCAGTCTTCTGCAATCTAGCTTCTGCCCCAGCCCCTGTTCAGCGTCCTTGGTGGCCAGTAACTGACCACCCCCACTTTTCTTTCCACTCGGTAACCCAACACTTTCGGGTTCTCCTACCTCTCTGGTCACACAGTCTGGGTCTCTGATTCAATAGTCACTGAAAGCCTACTAAGAGCTGTATAGTTTTGCCTTGTTTGGGTTTTCTGTGTTTTAATGTGTGAGAGCCTTTCACAAATAGCAGTGAGCAAGGCTTAAACCCTTCTCGTTAAGAAGTTTACTGTCACCAAGGCATAGGAACAAGTACTTGGGCAATTCTAGCACACCACGACAAGCCTAATGACAGAGGAGCACAGAGCCCGGGGGCATCAGACTTCTGTTTTTCCCAGTTTACTTCTTAAAGACTGCAACTTCCTTAGAATTCCACCCTGGCTCCTCGGCTCTTTTCACCCTCTACAACTCCTTGAGTAACTAACTATACATTTTTCTATGACAATTACCATCTATAGGCTGACAACTCTCATAACTTTTTATCTTCTCATCTCTTTCTTCCTATAAAACTGCAGGCAAACACATCAACTGCCCCCAGGATTTCTCAAGGAATCTTAATATGTGTTGCTAAAAAATACCAGAAGTCGTCATCTGACATAGCTTTCCCCAGCACCCATATGAAAGTGGCCAAACCAGAAATCTGGAATCCTTGTCTCCTAACCCTAATCCCAAGTGTGTCCTGGTTTGATGCTCTCCAGCCTGTTGACTCTTAGCAGTCCCGTAGGCAGTCCCAGAGAGCCTTTCTCCCACTGAGACCATACATTCATAAACATATGCCCCAGAGTGATACTTTTAAAGCATAAATCTGACAAAACTTCAATGCATAAAAACTTCAGTGATTCCCTGCAGATTAAAGTCCAACTTCCTCGGGATAGCATGTCTGGCCCATCATGATCTGGTCCCCATTAACTTCTCCAAACTTATCACTTGCCTTCCTGTTCCTACCTCTACGCTTCAGCTATGTGCATATATCTGTTGACTTCAAGGGTGCTGTCTTTCTAAGGAGGCCTGCTGGTGCAGAAGGTCAGCAGTTCAAACCCACCAGTGCTCCACAGAAGCAGCCTTGGAAGCCCCGTGGGGGGTGTTCTACGCTGAGTCAGAATTGACTCAATGGCCATGGGCTTGGTCTTTGGATTGCTCTTGCTCCCAAACATGCTGTAACTGTTGCTTTCCCTGTAACAGACTCCTGGCTCCTGTGCTCGGAGTTTGAACGAGCATGGCACCTCCTTCCCCACCTCCCCAGACCGGGGTGGGTGACTCTTCAACTCGAGCACCTTCAAATCCAACAGTGATACTGGAACGTGATTCTCTGGTGTCTGGTAGCCTTCCGTCTAGAGCAGTGGTTCTCAACCTTCCTCATGCTGCGACCCTTTCACAGTTCCTCAGGTGGTGCTGACCCCACCCCCGCCAACCGTAAAATTATTTTTCGTTGCTACTTCATCACTGTCCTTTTGCTACTGTTGTGAATCGAGCGACCCCTGTGAAAGGGTGGTTCGACCCTCAAAGGGGTCGCGACCCACAGGTTGACCCACAGCTCTAGACGGAGCGCTGAAGATGGGAAACGAGGCTTGAGCATTCCCATGGTCCCAGCGCCTACTCCCCAAGGCTGATTTTGGGTCCAAATTCACAGGCTGCATCCATCTTCTCCCAAGGCTGCAGGCCCCATTTCTCAGCACCACCAACCAGCCTTGCTCTGAGGCTGGGGAGACCGGGCACCAGTTGGTGACCACCAGTTGGCGGTTCTCACTGGCCTCTCGCCCCAAAGGATCAAGGGGCCAGGGAAAGACCTGTGTACTCCCAGCAGGAAGGTACTAGCCAACCTTCTCCATCAGACAGCCCCCCCCAACCCAAACGCTCCACCATCAGCCTTCCCCAGAACCCTCGAGAGCAACCCCCCCCGCTGGCCTCCACCACCTCCTCCTGCCTCGACCTCCCTTCCCGTCTCAGCCTCCTCCCTCGGCCTCCACCCCCATTCCTCCTCAGGTCCTCCCCGGGTCTCGACCTCCTGCCTCCCTCTGCCTCCGCTCCGGGCTGCGGGCCCGCGGCCCCCGCCGCCCAATCGGGCCCGGCCCCGCCCCGCCCCGGCGCGAGGGCCGCTCACCGTCGTAGTAGTAACAGACTTTCCTCCGGGTGCCCTGAGTCTGCGCCATCTTGCTCGCCTGCCGTCCCTGCCGTCAGTCGGTCCGTCTGCCCTCCCGCCCGTGGCTCGGCGTCCGACCCGGGGGGAGGGGGGCGGGCCCCCAGCCCGCCCCGCCCGTCCCCTCCCGGACTCACCTATAGGCGCGCAGCCCGGGCACGGCTCCAGCCAATCAGCGCGAGCCGGGACGGGCCCGGAACTCGGCAGGGGGCAAGGGCAGCCCTGAGAGGCAGCCCAGGGGCCCCCGGGGCCTGTACCACGGGCTGCGACGGAGGGGTGGGGGCCGCCCGGGGACCGTACCATTCGTCCCAGGGGAGGACGGCAGCGCCGAGCTTCGCGGGGGCCCAGCCGGCCGTTGGGCGCGTGCTGGGAGATCAGAGGCCAATTCTGTCCTTTTCCGGGGGCTGCATTGAGGCCCGGCGTGGAAAGATGCAGCCCACCAGAACGTTCAGCCCTAGGAGCGACAATCGCTAACACTGTGCCTCGCTTTCCCTGGGCCTGTTCTCCTTGGAGAAGGCCCCCTGCTTGGTCAAGTAGAGGGTCCTTGACAAAAAAAAAAAAGAGGAAGACCTTCAAGGAGATGGATACATTGGCACAGTGGCTGCCAACGCCGGACTCAAATATGGCAACGCAAAGATTGGCCCAGCACCGGGCCTTTCCGTTGTTGAGAAGGAACTGACCCTACAGTACCTCACAAGCAACTAGAGGACAAGTGACTTCCACAAGGTCACCCCGCTAAGGAAGGGGCTGCAACCGAGTTAGGACGCAGCTTGGAAAGAAGGCGAACTAAACCCACAAACTTTCAGGCACTTGCGATGGACCTTTTTTTTTTTTTTTTTCATGTCCGTCCTCTCAATAGCTTGGGCTGAGGGCTTTTTCCCTCCCATTTTACAGATAAGGATTGTGAATTGATGAGTCCCTGATTAATCATTAAGGTTCATTATCATGGTACTGGTTTGTTGAAGGCCTACTGAGTGCCAGAGTCCTTGTACCAAAGTGGCAAAACAGCCTTTCTGACTCCACAGGTGACCTCTCCCTCGGCAATAGCTTCAACATCCGCTGACTGGGGGTCCCAATCCACTTGAAGGCCAAGGCTTCCGTCTCTAGATGAAGGCTTCTCCACCCTGGAGGCATTTACACAAGTCTTTGTTGTTTGGGGGACCTGCCCCATGCATGGCCTTTTAGGGTGCTGGTTTGGTTATCTAGGCCTGAATGGCTTTAACAAATTTATTTGTTCAGTTGAGGAATCTGAATTCTATAGGGAATGGCTTTCTCCCTGGGTGTTGGCTCTGGGGGAGGGTCCTCATCTCCCGTCAGCCAGCGTCTGTGGGCCCCATGTTCTTTGGAGATCTCCGTGTGTCTTGAGTCTTCCCCTGGGTCTGAGAAGTCCTAAGGCAAGCTCTGCTCCCAGCTCTTTGTTGGTGGTAGGAATTTCTTCTTTTTCAGGTCTACCTCCCTCTCCTTTTGATCTCTTAGGAAAGATGCTCCAGGCCATAACCAGGGGAATTCCCCTATCTCACGAAGGTGCTTTGAGTCAGAGTACTCTAGCCCACCCTTCCCTCTGATTGACTGAACACATCAGATGGCATCATGGGAGATGGTTGCATCATGACATGGTGGCCAAACCACTGAACATCATGACCCAGCCAAGTTGGCGCATATTTTGGTGGGGGACACAATGTGATCGCTGATTGATGCCTAGCAGCATTCTAGGCCTGGACCAATTAAGTGATAGTAGCATCCTCGAACCCCGAGTTGTGACAACCCTCCCAGCATTGCCAAACAGCCCAGGGACAGGGAGACGTTAAACCAGTGCGGATCTTCTCGAGGAAAGTGGTGGGGGGCCCACATCTGACTTCTTTTCCAGCTCCCAAAACTGATTGACACAAAGTAGAGGCCAGATATACCTCCAGCCTCCGTTCCTTTTACCCCAGGCTGACAGTAACCTTCCCTCCCACTGCACTCTGTGTCTGTGGCTGGGGTCTGTCATTCATTACAATGACCACACAGAACTCACAGACAATGCTCATGATGACGGCATTGAGTGTAGAAGTTAACAGATTACAATTCAGGTGAGAAATGCTCAGGATACAATTGTTCAGTCAAAACCTGTTGCAAAGTTCCTTTAGGGCTGCCAAAGGGCATGCCACTGAACTGTAAGTCTCAACCCTCAGGTACTCCAATTCATCTCTGGGGGTCAGCAAACCCAACTGCCTGAATTAGGTGCCCAGAGGCACCCATTCTACAAGCCCACCCCCTACCCAAAAGCTCTGAGCTGTCCTTGCTCTGGGGGCTGCGAAGTCCACTGCTCTGCCTCGTGCTCTGGCTCCTGGTTTTGTTGTTGCTGCCCCTCTGTCATTTCTCTGGCGCCAAAGCTGCCTCAGGAATTGATAGAAAACTCGCTGAAATGTTTCACATGAGGAAGCACTCACTCGTCTATGCCAGGAAATTTGGAAGACAGGTATTTGGCCAACTGACTGGAGGAGATCCATATTTGTGGAAAGGTGACCCAACAGAATGCTCAGACTATAGAATGATATTATCGATATCGCACACAAGTTAAATTTTGCTTATGATTATCCAACAATGGTTGCAGCGGTACATTGACAAGGAACTGCCAGAAGTTCAGGCCAAATTCAGAAGAGGGCGTGGGACAAGGGATATCATTGCTGAGGTCGATGGATCTTGGACCAAAGCAGAAGATACCAGAAAGATGTTTACTTGTGCTTCATTGACTGTGCAAAGGCATCCAACTATGTGGACCATAATAAACTGTGGATAACCTTGAGAAGAATGGGAATTCCAGAACAGTTCATTGTGCTCATTGGGAACTTGTACGTGGACAAAGAGGCAGTTGTGCAAACAGAACAAATGCATACAGCATGGTTTAAGTTCAGGAAAGGCGTGCGTCAGGGTTGTGTCCTCTCACAATACTTGTTCAATGTGTATGCTGAGCAAATCATCAGAGAAGCTGGATTCTATGAAGAATGGTGCAGCACCAGGATTGGAGGAGGCTTATTAACAGCCTGTGTTGTGCAGATGACACAACCTTGCTTGTTGAAAGTGAGGAGGAACTGAAGCCCTTGCTGATGAAGAGATAAAGGATCGATCTAGTCTTCAGTATGGATTACAACTCAATGTAGGGAAGACCCAAATCCTCTGTACCAATAGGGAACATCATGATAAATGGAGGAAAAGTTGAAATTGTCAAGGATTCTGTCTTACTTGATCCACAATCAAAGTTCATGGAAGCAGCAGTTAAGAGATCAAAAGATGTAGTACTTTAGGTAACTCTGCTGCACAAGACCTCTTTAGAGTGTTGAAGAGCAAGGATGTTACTTTGCGGACTAAGGTGCACCTGACCCAAGCCATGGTATTCTTCATTGTATCCTATGCATGTGAAAGTTGGACACTGAATAAGGAAGACCGTAGAAGAATTTATGCATTTGAATTGGGGTGCTGGAGAAGAATATTGAAAAACCATGGAAAAAGTAAGGCCAGAGTGCTCCTTAGATGCTAGAATGGCAAGACTTCTTCTTACATACTTTGAACATATTATCAGGAGAGACCAGTCCCTGGAGAAAGCCATTGAAGCAGAAGGGTGGCGAAAGAGGAAGGCCCTCACGAAGATGCATTGACACACTGTGGCTGCATCGATGGGCGCAGGCACAGGACCAATGGAGAGGACGGCGCAGGACCAGGCAGTTGTGTTGTGCCGTTGTGCAGGGTCGCTATGGGTCGGAACCGACTCGATGGCACCTAACAACCACAAAGCTGTCTCCTGGATCAAAGAGGTTCCCTTCCAGGGAACTTGGGATCCAGAGAAAGCATTGCACTCCTGGCTCCTGCTGGTAGTGAGATTCCCCCTCCCTGCTTCTGAGGTGGTTCACTTTATGCCCATCAGGATGGCAATCACAATTAACTCTGTATCTTAAAGCTTACATTCTGAGCACTAGGTTTTCAGAAAGCTACAGGTTATAGTGAAAGCCCCAAATCCACGTCAAGAGTCCACACGGGAACTAAGCCTCTATTGGAATCTTCTGGCCTTTAACCAGAGATTTGAACAGTCTTGTCTACAGGCAAAGTACATTAGAAAGTGGATTTGTGCCACAACTCTGGCCAGCCAGGCAGGGGCAGCCTCCCTTAGGGGAGGCTGGGTGTGTCCTTGATGGGGTTAGGGTACTGGGCATCGCACAGACATGAGTCAGGTCCTAACTGCCTAGGTTAAAAGGCCCTGGACCAATCTTGTAAGCACTCTGTCATGCATAACATACATGTCCCAATCATGTTCCCATTTCCGTTTCTATAGTCCTGCCCACAAGTCAACTGTGATGTATTGATCTGCAGCCAATCGTGCTTCTGTGACAGTTTCCTGTATCCTGTTGTGGTTGTTAGGTGCCTTGGAGTCCAGCCCTGACTCTGTACAGTAAGGTGACCAGACGTCCCACTTTTGGCAGGACAGTCCTGATTTTTGGCATTTTTAAAAAGTCCCGATTTTTTGAAAGAATGCACGATAAGCTAGGGAACGGTCTATTTGGTCCAAATTTTTAATCAAGAACACACACTCTCCGGTCAATGGTGTCCTGCTTTAAATCTGGTCACCTTACTGTACACACAACAAAAGGACACACTGCCCGGTCGTGCCCATCCTCACAATTGTTCCTATGCCTGAGCCTATTGATGTAGCCCCTGTGTCCCTCCATCTCATTGGGGAACCTCTTCTCTTTCTTTAACCTCCCATGTCCTGTGCAAGCCGTCGTTTCTCGGTAAACCTTGGGACAACCTTTATGACCTCTTGCTGATTATCTCCCTCATCCGGATGATTTACATTTTTCTTCTTTGTCCAATTTGTGTCTTAGTAAATGCTGTCCTTAAATTTTACTTGAGATCTGGGAGTCTCCTTTGTCCCTTAAAACATCTGTTAACAATCACAGCTGAGTCCTATCCCCATCTTCCTCCACCTTCTCTTACCCAGACCCATCAGGAAAGGCCCTTTGGTGGGAGCTACAGAAACTACAGTCACATTAAATAATTCACTGCACTGGACCCCCCTTGCTAGGTCACTTCATCAACTGGCCATTGCTGACAACGGAAAGGTTGAAAAGCACGGGGCTGGGCTCCTGCAATAACAGAGACCAGAGGGTTAGCCTGGAGCAAGTGCTCACTCTGTGCCAAGCAGGTGCCTACGCCATTTACCCCTGAGGGCTCCCAACAATTAATTATAAAGGTTACAGGAGATCTAAGACTTGGCCTTTGGTTCTATGATAAAAATAGCCAAGGACCAAGGAAGAAACTATTCCCAGGTGTGTGTTCCTACTTCTTTCTGGGCCTCCACTTCCCTCTGTGTAAAATGAGGAGAATGAAAAGATAAAGTCCACCAGCTAGATGGCTTCACACAGTACCCAGGACAGGAGGGGGGTTGGGTAGGAGGAGCTCATGGGTGTGCCAAACCAGATGCCCACAGAGTTCAGGTGGTGGTTCAATGCCATCAAGTTGTTTTCAACCCAGAAACCCCGTGTGACTAGTAGAACTCTATCCCCCATGGGGTTTTTAAACTGTAGTCTTTACAGGAGCAGACCAGGGGTTCTTTTTGTTTGTTTATTTCCTTCTCAAAACGGATGCATCTTTATTGCTCACCAATAAGTCTACTTTATCATGGATACTCCTAAATACTTTTGGTTATTACCTCTCTTTTTTTATGATTAACTTACTTACTATAAATCATTTTATTGGGGGCTCTTACAGCTCTTATAACCATACATCAATTGTGTCAAGCACATATGTTGCCATCATCATTTTCTTTTCTTTTTCTTTTTTTAATTAAAAGATCCTTTTATTGGGGGCTCTTGTATCTCTTATAACAATCCATCCATCAATTGTATCAAGCATATTTGTACATATGTTCCCATCATTATTTTCTAGACATTTACTTTCTTTTTTTTTTTATCTTGAAAAAGTTTATATTTAGCATTAGCCAGCTGGGCTCACTTAGAAGATTCCAATTTTGTTGGCAACATCTAAAGCGTCATAGTCAGGAGCCAGTCGAACATATGCCTTCTTCTTGCCATCAGGCCTGATCAAGGGGTTGACCTTGGCTACGTCAATGTCATAGAGCTTTTTCACAGCCTGCTTGATCTGGTGTTTGTTGGCTTTGACATCCACAACGAACACAAGTGTGTTGTTATCTTCGATCTTCTTCGTGGCAGACTCCGTGGTCCAGGGGAACGTGACGATGGCATCATGGTCCAGCTTGTTTCTCCGGGGGGCGCTCTTCCGAGGGCATTGGGGCTGCCTTCTGAGTCTCAAGGTCTTGGGCCGCCGGAAGGTGGGTGACGTGCGGATCTTCTTTTTATTGTGGCTGTGGACGCCTTTCAGCACGGCCTTCTTGGCTGTTAAAGCCTTTGCTTTGGCTTCCGTTTTGGGAGGGGCGGGAGCATCCTTCTTCGCCTTCGGCGCCATCTTCGTGAAAAGGCGACATTTACTTTCTATTGAGCCCTTGGTACCAGCTCCTCTTTTTTCCCTCCCTCCCCCACCCTCCACCCTTGTGAACCCTTGATAAATTATACATTATTGTTATTTTCATATCTTACACTGTCTACTGTCTCCCTTAACCCATGTTTCTGTTGTTCGTTCCCCTGGGGGGGGGTAGGTAGGTAATACATCCATCATTGTCATTGGTTCCCCCTTTCTCCCCTTCTGCTCCCTTCTCCCCCCCTTCCCCCTACCCTCACGATATGGCTACCCCCAGTATTGTTCCTGAGAGGCTTATCTGACCATGAAGTCTTGTTACAGGGTGAGTTCAAACTCCCAAGCTTAGTCAACAGCCAAATGTTTAACTCACACCACCAGAGGTCAGGACTCATCAAAACCCAAACTCACTGCCCTCAAGCTGATGCCAACACATAGTGACCCTTTAGGACAGGGTAGAACTGCTCCTATGGGTTTGGGAAACTGTACCTTTACAGGGGTGGAAAGCCTTATCTTTGTCCTGTGGAGCAACTAGTGGTTTCAAAATGCTAACCTTGCGGTTAGCAACCCAGTGCTTAACCCACTGCACCACCAGGGACCCTAGAGGTCAGGTAGGTGATGTCCATGAGTAGATTTAATTTTGTTTTTTTCTGAATGAGATGCTTTTTGTTTGCATCTTTTAAAATTTGGACTACTTTCACTTCATAAAGAAATGTGCCTTTCTCTTACCTTCCCGACAGGATCACTGAAGATAAAATGGGTGCATAAACAAATGTGGTGAAGAAAGCGGATGGTGCCTGGCTATCAAAAGATAGAGCATCTGGAGTCTTAAAGGTTTGAAGTTAAACAAGCAGCCATCTAGCAGGAAAGCAAATAAGCCCACATGGAAGAAGCACACCAGCCTGTGTGATCATGAGGTGTTGACAGGATCAGGTTTCAGGTATCAAAAGATCACAAACAAACAATTATATCCATGTGAATGAGAGGGGTTGGAGTGGAGACCCAAAGCCCATCTGTAGACAAGTGGATATCCCCCCACAGAAGGGTTACAAGGAAGGGATGATTCAACCAGGATGCACTATAGCACCGATGAAACACACATCATTCCTCTAGTTCCTGAATGCGTCCTCACCACCACCACCCACGACCATGACCCAGTTCTGCCTTACAAATCCGGCTAGACCGGAGTACGCACATTGGTATAGATAAGAGCTCTCAACACATGGGATCCAGGACAGATAAACCCTCAGGAAAAGTAGTGGGAGTAGCGATATGAGGGTAGAGGAATGGTGGGGGGCGGGGGAGGGAGGTGGTGGATAGGGGAGAAAAGGAGAACTCATCATAAGGTTGGATATGTAGCACACACACGAGGGGGAAGAATAGCAGAAATGTGGATGGAGACAATGAACAGTGTAAGACACGAAAAAACAACAATAATATATTGATCAAGGATTCAGGAGGGTGGGAGGGAGGGGAAAAAAGAGGAGCTGATACCAAGGGCTCAAGTAGAAACAAAATGTTTGGGAAGTGTTGTTGGCAACATATGTACAAGTGTGTTTAATACAATTGAATGATGGATTGTCATAAGATTTGTAAGAGCCCGCCCCCCCCAATAAAATGATTAATAAAATAAATAAATAAATGTACCTTTCTCTCATCTTTCTTTAAACACGTTGTCCTGTCAGGGTTGCTTATTATCTTACTTTTTAGTGGAGATGTGGATACCAAAAAATAATTAATTTTTCTCTTTATCTTAAGAACAACAGCTCAGAGCATGTGGTGAGCACCAACACTCCATGTCAAGTCTCGGAGCAGCAGAAGGGAAGCTCATACCCCAACCATAAAAGCAGCCTGGCAGAGGCCTCTGAGCTCCTCTAAATTCACAAGGGGGGGAATTTCCATCCACATCAACAGTCCAAAGCCAATTCCTCAGAGACAGATGTCAGACACGCCTCCACCCTCCACCCTTTTTCCAACGCTGACACCAAGCACCATCTTACCGTGCACCCTCTGCTCTGCTGAGATCCATAATCGCCACACAGAACTCGTAGACAATACTCACGGTTACGGGGCTGCTTCAGGAAATTCGGTTGCAATTCAGGAATACGCGGGATACAGTTCTTGGAGGAGGACAGCATCTTCTCAGCTGTGCACAAGCAGGTCTCTTGGAGCCCCAGCCTCTCCGTCTTTTAACTGCTGTGAGTTGCTCAGAGGCATCTGGTTCCGCCAGGAAGGCTGCAGCCAAACAGGGTCCAGCTTGCTCACTCCTCGGGCCCAGGTGCCTCCACCACCTCCTGCCTTTCTCCTGGTTCCCCTGCTGCCATTTCTCTGCCACTGTTTCTCACGCTCTTACCATCTCGGCAAGCTCTTACAGCCGGCTTGGACCAGGCTCTCCTTGGTCAAAGAGGTTCCCAGAGCAGTGATCCTGAAGCGATTCCTGCCAGCGTTACACGACAAGGATTGGTTGTGGGATCTCATGGTGTTATAGGACAGCCGATAGCTGCCATTTTGTATTTTATTTTTTTATTTGTAACCATTTTATTGGGAGCTGGTACATATGTCATAACATTTCGTAATTCAAATGGATCAAGCATAATTGTACAATTGCTAGTACAATCAGTTTCAAACCATCTCCTTTCTTCTTGAACTCTTTGATATCAGCTCCCCTTTATCCCCTGCCCCCCCCCACCCTTCCCTCCAGGAACCCAACTCTACCTATTTGGCCACATCTGACCCCGTCCAATGTATCCACTCACCTGCACGCCTGTTCTCCGCTCCCCTCGAGTGGGGGATAGAGTCATTGCTAACCATTTTGTATTTTTAAATATGAGCTTGTCTTGGGAGATTTTTCTCCCCTCTATTTTCAGTACATCTTTTCCTTTTTTTCCCCTTCAAATTTGGATTTTATTTTACTTTATTATTATTATTTTTTAATCATTTTATTGGGGGCTCATACAACTTTGATCACAATCCATCCATACATCAATTGTGTAAA
>NW_022111357.1:12324839-12327192 GCF_000313985.2 Echinops telfairi
CCATTCTCATGTCCCCCCCGGAACTGTCGGTCCCATTGTTTTCTCCTCCAGATTGTTCATCCAGCCTATCTTATTTAGACAGACCTGTGGAGATAATAACATGCACAAAAACAAGACAGAGCAAAACCAAGCAACAAAAGAAAACAAAACAACGACAAAACAAAACAAAAAAACACAACACAACTACAACAAAAAAGAAAAGCTTATAGTTAGTTCAAGGACTGTTTGTTGGCCTTTAGGAGTGTTTTCCGGTCGAGTCTGATGGGGCACCAAGCCCTGGCCCCAAAGTCTATTTTTGGTATTCCCTGGGAACATCTTTGCTCTGTTCCCTTTGCTGTTTTGTTGCACACCCTTAGTGTTTTGTCTAGGTGTGGTAGGATCAGATCAAGCGCAATTCCCACACTGTGTTTCCAGTGTTGTCCCCTGTAGGGCTATGGGTCAGTGAGGGATGTCTTGTCTCATAGTGGGGCCGGCAATGTGGTCCTCTCCATGGATTGGCTGCTCTGAGCGGGAATCTCGTCGTCAAGGCTTGGTGGGCCAGGATGTCTTCACTCTCTCTTCCTCCTCCTTCATTTGCTCCTGTGTGCTCTGATCAGACATGTCCCTCTTCCTGAGCTGCAGCTTCAGTGCTGTCCTCTGAAATAAATTCTTCTGGGGGGAGGAGCAGTTGTCCATGCAGTTGGGATTGGGGCCAGACCCTCAGACCTCTCTACTGGTCCCCTACTCCATGCTGGCATGTTGCATTCACATCTTGGAGCACTGGGTTAAAGTCTGGTCCCTCTTGCCCTGTGGAGATATAAACAATACCCTCCCCTTGGGTGGGTTAGTGCCCTGTGCCCCCACTACCCATTTCTTTTTAAATTTTTTTCCTTTCCCTTCCTCCTTTTTAGTTGGCTACCATCTGGTCCCTACCATATTACCTGGTCCTCACCCCAGGAATGTTTGTATACAGTACCTTTTTCCTTATGTCCCTTTGCATTTTTTTTAAGCTTACCTCGGTGGACTCATGTTGTCCTTTTGCTTGGCTTACCTCACTTAGCATGATGTCCTCCAGTTCTTCCCATGCAGTGATGTGCTTCATATATTCATCACTGCTTTTTAGCGATGCATAGTACTCCATTGTATGTATGTACCACAGTTTTTTAATCCATTCATCAGTTGATGGAAATTTGGGTTGTTTCAAACTCCTTGCAATTGTGAACTCTACTGCGAAGAACATTGAGCACAGATGTCTGGCCGTGGTTTGTTTCTTGCCTATTCTCGGTATGTGCCCAGTAGGGGGATTGCTGGGTCATGTGGTAGCTCCATTTCCATCTGTTTTAGATATTGCCAGATCGATTTCCATAGTGGCTGTCCATACCTACAGGTCCACCAGCAGTGGATGAGAGTTCCTATCTCACCACAGACCCTCCAACACTTGTTGCTTTCTGATTTTCTGATTAGGCTATCTTTGAAGGTGTTAGGTTGTACCTCATTGTTGTTTTAATTTGCATTTCTCTTATGGTTAAAGATCAGGAACATTTTCTCATATGTTTGTTGGCCTTTCGGATCTCAGACTCTGTGAAACTTCTATTCAGGTCCTTTGCCCACCTCCTCAGTGGATAATGAGTTTTTTTCTTATTGTAAGCTAGCAGAGTACTGTAGATTTTAGTAACAAGGCCTTTGTCTGATGTGTCATTGTTAAAGATGTTTTCCCAGTTCGTGGACTCTCTTATTACTCTCTTGGTGAATTCTTTCGATGTACACAGGTGTTTTATTTCAGTATATCCCACTTGTCAATTTGTGCTTCCTCAGTGTTTGTGTCCTTCCCTATTTCTGATGGCCTATGTATTCCCTGTGCCAAAGTTCTCAAGTTCCCTCATTGATGGCCCTAATCGTTTGGGGTTTTACTTCAAGGTCTGTGATCCACCTTGAGTTTATTCTTGTGCATGGAGTAAGATAACCGTCTTTTTTTGTTGTTGTTTTGTTTTATTTATTTATATATTTATTAGATAAGGGTCTTGCTTCATTTTTCTGCAGGTAAATATCCATTTTACCAGCACCACTTGTTGAAGAGGGGATCTCCTTCCCATTGAATATTTTTGGGCCCTTATCAAAGATCAGTTGTCTGTATGCTGATGTTTTTATTTCTGGGTTTTCAGTTCTTTTCCATTGGCCCGAATATCTGCCACTATACCAATACCACTCAGTGCATTCTTCAGTAAAAAAATTCCCTTAATATTCTAAGAAGAAGACAAGCCCCATGTCTGGTTCCTCTTTCTTGTTGTGAGGGTCCCCTTGTCCATCTCTAATGGGGTGGCAAAATCGACTAATCCCCTCCTTAGGGTTCCATGCATCTTTTTTTTTTTTTTTT
>NW_022111357.1:12328707-12330447 GCF_000313985.2 Echinops telfairi
AAAAACAAGACAGAGCAAAACCAAGCAACAATGTACAACAAAACCGCAACAACATCAATCCACTGATGAAGAACAAATTAAAATATACCAAGCAGGAAAAGCTTGTGTTTTCCAGTCTAGCCTGTTGGGGCACCATGCCTCGTCTCCAATGTCCACCCTCATCATTCCCTGGGGATATTGCTACTCCCCTCCCCTGCTATTCCGCTACACACCCCCAGTGCCCTGCCTCAGTGTGGCAGGGTCAGATCAGATGCAATTCCCACACTGTGTCACTGGTGTTGGCATAGCCCTACCCAGTCATTTGGTGGGCATTTTAAAGACAATTGCTTAGAAGGGCCATGTGGTAGTCACCTAATCTGGTGTAAATTTAAGGATTAAAAGTGTAAGGGTGGAGTCTAGGCCGTCAATCTGGAGCTAGCCAATGAAACTTCTGCATGGGCATGGCCTCCTCCTGAGAATTTTGGGAAATCTGGTACTTCCTCCTTGGAGGCGGAAGACAATTCTCTCTCTCTGTTACTCCCTGGGAGACATTGCAGAGGACAAGCCACATGGATGCAACCAGACCTCTGAAGCCGGAGAAGCCATGTGGAGACCCCTGCCAGCACTGAGATGCTTAAAATGCCACTGGACCCAAAGACTTTCTACCAAGGGCTTGTGATCATCCTGCATTTGGCTTCATTGCATGCGTTTCGTGAGTATGAAGAGGACTTTATAGATTGATATAGGACAGACTTATGGCCTTGGACTGGACTGGGTTGGGATGTTTCCTCAATGTTCAATTCCTCTGGTATATTAACCTCTCCCTTATGTACATATGCATGTTTATGAATTTGTTTCCCTAGTCTACCCAGACTAACAGAGGCCATATTAGCAAATTCACTGCACTGCATCCCTTAAAGGGAGAGCCACTACTTGAAGACTCAAAGTGGTCAGCTCTCCCTGTCTTTCTAAAGAAAGCAGAAATCTGGAGTTTTATGCAAGCTCTCCTTAGATTTAGCAAGGGACTGCTAAAGCAATCAGTTTCCAATACAGTTAGAGCCATCCTTTCAAAATGTGCTGCTGCTGGTGAGTGGATTTCGACTCACAAGAAGCCCGTGTGCCAGGGCAGCACCGCCCCCTAGGTTTCCCAGGCTGGGGTCCCAGGCAATCCCCCTATGTGGATTGCCAAATGGCAACCTTTCCTCCAAAGATGCTATTGGTAGGCCTCCTTCCTCTGCTCTGTTGAGCCCCCAGCACCCAGGCTGCTAGCAGTCACCCAGTATCACTTACTTCTTTACAATGTATATTGTTTCTTGACATCTTCCTTGACTAGAATGTAAACTCACAAATGCAAAAGACTTTGCTTGTCTGTCTTATTAACTATATAGCCAATGAGCTTAGAATAGTAGCTCTTCAGTTAATGCTTGTTGCATTCATGGACTCATTCAATTTTCCAAAACATCCCAGAAGTGAATGACCAGTTGTTAAAAAAATTTGTTTTCATGCGATTGCCCTTATGGAAGGAGAGGAAGCGGTGCCTGTGGCGCAAGCATTCTGAAAGCGATTCCAGGTGGGGGTTGAGCTGACTCCTTTGGGGTGGAGGTGATGAGTACTACCCCATTTGAAGGGGCTGACATAGCCCCCACAGCAGTGTTGGGACATCCCTTTGGCCCCTAGCACCACCAGAGCTGGAAAAAAGGTCAGACATCCCCTCAGGGTGTCGCCAATTCAGAATGATCCATTTCCATCTTCTGGCCCCCC
>NW_022111357.1:12330547-12334762 GCF_000313985.2 Echinops telfairi
CGCCCCCTCCCTGAGGACAAGGAGATGGGAGTGCAGGGCCGAGCTGTACAACATGCATCAACCAATAGACATTTATTGAGCTCCTGAGGTGTGTCAGGCACGAGGAGGAGCCCTCAGAGGTATCAGCCAGGTCCCAGCCCTCTGGGAGTTTCCAGGGGATTTGGGGAAAGGCAAGGGAATGGGGCAGAAGCTCACGTCAGTCACAGGCCTCTGTCCTTTCGCTTGTGGTCTCAGAAAGAGACACATAGGCAGAGGTCACACATGTACAAGGCATGTGTGAAGAGCCCACAGGAATACAGACATGTACAGAGACCAAGATGTGTGTGTGGTACATGTGGACAGGGTGCCCATGGGTGCAGAGTCCTGAAGTACACAGGCCGAGTGAGCAGAGCACTCAAACTGCACCCCCGGAGTCAGGCTGAGATGCAGGTGGCTAGATGCGGGAAGTTTTCTCGGGCCCGGTCACCAGGCCCGTCAAGGTTGGGGCTGGTACTGGCCCTCTGTGGCTGTGAAGAAGTCCTCCAGGACACTGCGCAGGTAGTCAAAGGTGGGCCGGTCCTCCGGGCGCTCCTTCCAGCACAGCGTCATGAGGGCGTACAGCTCCTCGGGACAGTTGTCTGGTCGCACCATGCGGTAGCCTCGCTCCAGGTTCTGAATCACCTCTGGATTCGTCATCCCTGGAGGTGGATGGGAGAAAGGCCCTCAAGGCTCCAGGTCTGGGGAACCCACCCCAAACCCACTGCCCCTGAGTAGATTCTCACTCCTAGCTCCCCTGTACTGGGTTGCCAAGACTACAAATCTGTAAAACAGAGCCTCATTTTTCTCCTATGCAGCAGCAGGTGGGTTCGAACTGCCAGACCTAGTGTTTAACCTCTAGCTGATAGATTCCTAAACTTAATTGGTCTACTGCCTTTTTTCAGAAAAAAAAATTTTTTTTTTAACTCAGAACCTCCTCGGCAATTAAAAATGTTTCTACTGTAGTCCAGAATCGAGGATAAAGGGTAGGCATCTGCTTTTGCCACCCCTCTGGGTCATTCCAGTATCCCCCAGCAAGTCATATCTCCCACTTTAGGAAACACTGATAAAGAGCTTCCCAGGATAATATGCAGGATATTTTTTAAAAGCAGGGGCAATATTTATTCAGAATATTTAATAACTGTCCTGGCTGGAGCACCAATCCAAAATATCAGTCATGCCTGGTATTGCTTAGATGCCCAGTAGCACACACGTTAGCTGTATGACTCTGGGCAAGCTCACCTCACCTCTTTGAGCCTCAGTCTCCTCATGTGGAAAATAGAGTAGATCATATCGTATGTCCTAGCTCACGGCGGGTTATGAGGCTTGAGTGAGCTACTGCATATGCAACGGGAGGCCTGGCTAGGAGATGCTTCATAAAAAGTGATCATTAATTGATGGGGAAGGATGGGCTGATCAGGCCTCAGAGCGTGACAGGAGCTCATAGGCAGGACGTGATGGGGGTCTCTAGCTTTGAGACAAGGTACAGGAGGTACTGAAGCCAGAAGCCAGATGGATCGCCAGCAAAGCAGACCCTGCACAGGGCAGAGAAAGCCCACCACCGGGGCCCTCCCTGGCCCTTCTAGCAGGCTTCAGACAGAGAGATGATGCCGGGAGGAGCCATTGTGGAGAACAGCCCAGTCACAGCAAAAAAGCACAGCCTCCTGTTGCGAAACCTCCCTGTTGGTCTGTAGCTTCTCCTAGAATCCGCTGAGCAGAGGCTACAAAGGGCCAGGGCACCAAGGGAGGAGCTGGTTCAACGTTCTTTTCATCTGGGTCCAGGAGGGGCCTGCTGCACCTCTGGGGCCCTAGAAAATGCACGCTTTGTTCCTGTAAACCTCGGGACTCGACCCTGGCAGACAAAGACCCCTGCTCCTCTAGGCCCCGCCCCTGGGAGGCCTCTCGCCATGGATGAGGGACATTAAGGGACATAGGTCAGGAACCAAACATTCTTGGCTAGCGTCAAGGATGCAGACTGGTGGCCTGTAGGCCAAACCCAGACCAAAGACAGCCCACAGATAGACTTGGGCGTGGCCCACCGAGTGTTGCCTGTTGTGGGGAGTTGTTGTTTGGTTAGTTTTGTTGTCAATTATTTGACTTCCTCACCAGGATGTAGAAAGGGGCACATTTTTCTGAAACTGAGTTTGAGCTTCTCTTGGAAACCTGGTTTGGGGGGCTCCCGTGCCTGAATGGCAACCAACTGCTGGAGCAGACGCAAGTTCACCAAGGTCAGCCTTCCTCCCCTTTGTCTCCACTTGCCAGGTGCCATTTATCATCCTGTTTTCAGCGCCCTTTTCTTCTGCGAGAGGAATTCTCTGGGGGTTTGCCTCTGTGAAGCAGGCGAAGCGGGGAAGGGCCCCTGACGGGACAATTGAGTGTAGTTACGGCCCCAGCACTGCGTCTGGACTCTGTGGCACTGGGCAAGCCGGGACAGGCAAGGCCTCAGACCTGTCATTTGATTCCAAGGTGGCCGCCGTGCCTTCTTGGGAGGAAATGTCTCGCAGTGCTCTGGGGATGCCGGAAGTTTCTGTGCATCTGGCCACAACGCTCTGGGACCTCCTTACTACTCTTTGTGTTCCATTTCCCTCGCCCAGGGCTTCCTACCTTTTAAAAAACTCCATCTCTGTCTTGGCTGAATAAAGGGGCAAAGGGCTTTATCCAATGGAGAAGGGAGCACTAGACGTTTGTCAAATGTCTCTAGCTCTTTAAGGAGCCCTGGTGGTGTCCTGGTGAAGTGCTTGTCTGCGAACTGAAAGGCCAGGACCTTGAAGCCACCAGCCTCGTATCAGGCAGAACAAAAATTGATATCAATATGAATAAGGGGAGGGCGGAGTGGAGACCCAAAGCCCATCTGTAGACAATTGGACATCCCCTCACAGAAGGGTCACAAGGAAGAGATGAGCCATCAGGGTGCAATATAGCACTGATAAAACATACAACTTTCCTCTAATTCTTTAATGCTTCCTCCCCACCCACCCCCACTATCATGACCCCAATTCTGCTTTACAAATCCAGCTAGACCAGAGCATGTACACGGGTACAGATAAGAGCTCACAACACAGAGAATCCAGGACAAATAAACCCCGCAGGACCGAGAATGAGAGTAGCAATACCAGGAGGGGAAGGGGAAGGTGGGGAGAGAAAAGGGGAACCAATCACAATGATCTACATATAACCCCCTCCCAGGGGGACAAACAACAGAAAAGTGGGTGAAGGGAGACATCAGTCAGTGTAAGACAGGTAAAAAATAACAATTTATAAGGCGCATGGAGGGTAGAAATGAGCTGATACCAAGGGCTCAAGTAGAAAGAAAATGTTTTGAAAATGATGATGGCAACCTATGTACGAATGTGCTTGACACAATGGATGCATGGATTGTGGGAAGAGCTGTAAGAGCCCCGATAAAATGATTTAAAGAATAGAACGAGAAACCACCAGCCTCTCTCACAGGACACTCCACGGGCAGTCTGCTCTCTCCTACACGGTCCCTTCGGCTCAGTGACAATGAGTCTGTCGGTTGCTTTGCTTCTCCCGCTTTAGACGGGAAGATTCCGGAGAAGGGAAAACTGGTGCGTGGGGAGCACCTACTCAGAGTCAGGAGTTCCTGGGTGGGGTAATGTGTTCAGCTCCTGAGCACAAGGTGGAAGTGGAGTCCACACAGAGGTCCCTCCGAGGAAAGGTCTGGTGATCGACTTCCGGAAAGTCAGCCCTGGACAAATCTATGAAGATTTGACAGGTTCTCCTCCAACACACATGGGGTCACCATGGATCTAAGTGTGCTCAACAGGAATTGGTTGGGTCCTATGAGTAAGGCTCTTTCAAAAACAGTCTCTCTTTTTTTACGTTGTGAAATGGAGCCTCAGAGAGATGAAAGAGAGGTGCAGTTACTTGCCCGCGGTCATACAATGATGATCAATCATAGAACCTAATACTTTGGGGTGCGTACAGCCTGCCGGACACCATTGTAACCTCGCTGAAGTTTCAGAACAATTGCACCTCACAGAGATGCCGTCAAGATGAAGACAGTGGATGCACATACATGACTCAGCACATAGGAAGAACATGTTCAAGGCCATAGGGAATGCTAGCCTCGGTGGTAGATGCAGTCATACATGACTCAGCACATAGGAGAGAAGAAGGAAGAACATGTTCAAGGCCGTAGGGAATGCTAGCCTCGGTGGTAGATACGGTCATACATGA
>NW_022111357.1:12334947-12344823 GCF_000313985.2 Echinops telfairi
GTGGTAGATACGGTCATACATGACTCAGCACATAGGAGAGAAGAAGGAAGAACATGTTCAAGGCCGTAGGGAACGCTAGCCTCGGTGGTAGATACAGCCAGAAAAGGCCGCTTGCGTGCCTCACGGCCCAGGTCTACTACTGCATGAGGCTGCTCCATGAGATCAAAAGAAAAACGCTGGGATTCTTGAAGAAAAAGAGATCTAGTGCCAGAGATGGAAGTTAGCTCTAGGAGACGTGGTATCTGTTTGGGGATGCTGGGCCCACCCCCCAGAGAGGATGAAAAAGCAGCTAGTGGGTTTCTGACTCTGAACCTGGGAAGAAATGAGTGGGAAGCCAGGGATTGGCTGCCCTTCCACACCACCCCTTCCAGCTTCTGCCCTCGGTCCTGACCTGGGTAGGGGATTCGGCCATGGGTGACGATCTCTGTCAGCAGGATCCCAAAAGACCAAACATCTGATTTGATGGTGAATGTCCCATAGTTAATGGCTTCTGGTGCTGTCCATTTGATGGGAAACTTGGCCCCTGGGGAGGGGCAAAGTGAGGTTACCTGGGTCGGCTGGACTCCAACCTGCCCCACCCCAGAGCACCCGCCAGGCCCACACCTACCCTCCCTGGCTGTGTACTCGTTGTCCTCAATGAGGCGTGCCAGCCCAAAGTCTGCAATCTTACAGCTCAGGGTGTCCGACACCAGGATGTTGGCGGCCCGCAGGTCCCGGTGGATGTAATTCCGCTCCTCGATGAATGCCATGCCATCGGCAATCTGCAGGCCAGCGACGGTCACCAGTCCTGGGTCAGATGGCCCCTCCCCCGGCTGGTGCCCATGCCCAGCCCTCCCCCAGTCTCCTCACCTGGGCTGCCATGTCCAAGAGTTTGTTGATGGTCAGTTTGATGCCCGAAGAGGTCTTGAGGAAGTCCACCAGGCTCCCTATGGGCAGAAGCATAGGTCATGAGCAGAGGAGGCAAAGGAGAGATCAGCTGAAAGCACTCAGCCAAGTCACCCCAGCGGGAGACCACCAGACCCTTCTCCCCAACTGGGAGTCTGGAAGCAGGGTCTGACGTGTGGGCAGGGAGAGTTGTTAGAGGCCATCGAGTCTGTTCCCACCCACAACAACCTTATGCACAGCAGAATGGAACACGGCACGGTCCGGCGCCACCCTCACGATGGCTCCTGTGTCTGAGCGCATCGTGGCAGCCGTGGTGTCAATCCATCTCAGTGTCAATCCATCAACGAGATGGATGGCAGGGAAGGCAGAGAGGGCGGACAGAGGAGTATGTGCTCAGGATGAGGGTGCCCAGGATATGCCAAGGTCTTCTTCGGAAGGCTTCGATGAAGCATCTTATTGACTTCTTTTTTAATACATTTATTTTCCAATAGGTTAGGAGCCTAGAATCCAAAGTTAGATGACCAGTTCTAGGGGAAGGCCCTTGTCTCCTCTGAGCTTCCGTTCTGCACAGTCTTCATGTGGCCTGGCATCCCTCTGCTTCTCCCACTGGCTTGTCTCGTGCCACGTATCTCAAGGGACTGATTCCAAATATGCCCTGCAGGGACTCTGCCTCATAACAGAGACAACCCACTCCCAAAGGGGATTATAACCACAGCTATAAAGGTTGGGAATGATAACACATCTTATGGAGGGACGGGGCACACTTCAATCTATTACAGTAATCAAGAGCTTCATCAATGGGCTACCCGGGCTTGCTCTGTAAATATTAGGAATTATTATTGTTTTTAAGTCATTGTGGCCATAAGAAGTCTTCACTGTTGTTGATCGCTATGCAGTTGGCTGCAGTCACAGTCTCCCACGTGACTTCTGGAACTGGCTCCAGTCTCACGGGCTTCTTGTCACCAAGGGGGCAAAACCCAAACCTCTCAGCCAAGGATCCAAGGTCCTACATGGTCCACATTAATAGTTCTCCTCGCCGACCCCTGTCTCCTTGTCTCACTCTCCTCCACATCTTGCGATTCTTCACCAGACCAATGGATTCTAAAGTCTCTGATCCATCTCTACTTACTAAAGATTCCAGCTTTCCTTTCAAGACCCAGCTAGAATGCCCCGCTAGTCCACCAAGTATGGCATCATTTCCCGTATTCCTGTGGGATGCTGGAACCTTCCCATGACACAAATTCTGCTTTCCCAGTGCCCATTTCTAAAAGCATGGATTCTCTGGGCAGCAGAAACCATGGTCCCTCATCCAGTACCCAGCCCAGAGTAAGAAGCAATGAAGGAGTGGAAGTATGCCCAAGGAGGTACTGCATGGAGTATGAGGACACCAAGGGGCATCTCTAGTAGTGAAAGGTGTTTGGAAGACATCACAATGGAAGTTGCCGGATGAAGCTGGTGATCAAAGGCACTTCCCAAGAGATCAAAGCCTGAGAGGAAGGGTGAGTTTGGAAGGAGGCAGATACGTCCACAGAGGTGAATACTCTTTGGGACCTGCTACTGGAGCTGGGGCCCTCAGAAGACACACATTCTTCCGGTTCCTAGGCACCCAGAAAGCTTGTCTAGAATCCCAGGGAGCTGAGCCAGGCATCTCCCCTGCCGGAGGGGTGCAGGAGGCCACAGCACTAGAGCGCACCGTGTTCCATGTACTCCGTGATGATGTAGATAGGCTCCTGGGTGACCACGGCATAGAGCCGGACCAGCCGCTGGTGCTGCAGCTGCTTCATGAGATTGGCCTCTGCCAGAAAGGCGTCGGGAGACATGCTGCCCTGCTTCAGACTCTTCACCGCCACCTTGGTGTGCCCGTTGTAGTATCCTGAGGGAGAAGGGGTTGGGGAGTGACCCACAGCCATCGCACTGGAGTCAGTGCCATGCCTCCAGCCCCCATCCCCCGCCCCCACAAACACACCCGGCCACAGTGGCTGCCCTGGAGGGTGGCACTCACCCATCCACACCTCCCCGAACTGGCCAGCCCCCAGGCGCTCCACCAGCTTCAGCGTCTCCCGGGGAACCTCCCATTCATCCTCCCACCAGGGCTTCTGGGGCTTCTGTGTCTGGCAAGGACGGCTCAACCGCGTGCACAGCCCATCTGAGGCGTCTGCAGGGACAGGAGAGGCGGGAACGCTGTTAATACGGCTGGCATGGGGCCCCCACCTCACGAAGTCCCCATGTTGGAGAAACAGACAAGCACAGGTGTGTGGGTTGTCACCTGACACCTGCAGTTTCAGAGGGTGGGGAAAAGCCTGGGTGTGTGTGTGTGGTGTAACCCCAATCCATCCTCTGGATGGAATGAAGGAGTGCACTGAGAAATTGGGGAAGGGTAACTCGGAGCAAATTGTGGGGGGGGGTAGGTAGGGCAGGCTGCCAGGCCCTAGGGGCACGTCTGAGAGTCCAGGCGAGGCTCACTGGTGTAATGGCGGACCAGCTCGTGCAGGCCCGGGAAAGTGATGCGCGGGGAGATGTAGAAGCCGCCGTTGTCCAGGTTACGGATCTTGTAATGTTTCACCACCTCTCCCTGATTTTGGTCGAAGTCTCGGACCGAGAGTGAAAACGATCCTGAATGGAAGAATCAATGAACGAACAACTAAACCGAATGTCGGTGGGATAGCGGCGCGGGAGCCGCCCACGCCACCACGCCCTTCGGCTCGGGCACGCCCAGGGGTCCCGCCCACACCTCCGCAGGGAGACGCCGCCCGTGTCCCCGCCCCGCCCGTGTCCCCTCCCCTCCCGTGGCCACGCCCCTCCGTGGTCACGCCCCGCCCCTCACCCGCCGTGCTCTCGCTCTCGCGGATCAGGAAGGAGCCGTGCGTGTTCCCCGGCGCTAGCAGCTGCCGCTCGGCGTCCTTGCGGCTCAGGCTCTTGAAAAACCAGCTGGGCAGGGCAGAAGCGACGGCCGTGGTCTGTGGCTCCGTTCTTCCACCCCGCTCAAGCGTTCACGACGGCTCCCAGCCCCACGCCCCTGCTCCGGGGTCCCCAGATGTGTTTCCACCCGTGCCCACGAGGAGTCCCCTCCCTACTCACGGCTCAGGCTCCAGGCTGTTTGCTTTGGCCACGAAGTTGAAGGGGATGAAGCCTTCCTGGCCCGTGGTCAGGGACTGCGCTTTCCACCACTCACCATTCCTGCCCCACAGCCGTGGTCAGCGCGGTCAGTGGAGCAGGAGACCCTTCTTTTAGGTCCCAGTTCCACCGGGCCTTTCCCGCTCTGCCCCCACCCCACGCCCAGGTCAGCACTCAAGAATCTCCCCATCTGTTCCAAGGGTGCCTGTCCCAAGCCAGTCCGGGTCCCGGGGTGTGGCTGGGGGTAGGGAATCCCCCTGGGGTGGAGGAGCCAGCCCAGGAGCGCTCCCTCCCGCAGACTCCGCCAGGACAGGGCGGCTGGGGTGGGCAAGGCACTTAACTGCTCCAAGATGCGGAGCTGTTCACCCTTCTCGAAGCCCAGGTCTCCATCATGGGAAGGCTCATAGCTGTGCAGGGCGATCACCAGGTTGTCTGGAAAGATAGGGGCGTCAGCGAGAGTAGGCCTGGGGTGGACATTGCGGGGGTCAGAGGCGGACTCGCCACAGGAGGGACAGAGCAGGCAGAGGGTTCCAGGAGATGGCGAGGCAGACAGTTAAGGGCCCACAGGCCGCCTTCTCCTCCACGCCCTACTGGTTCCAATCACCTTGCAATGGTGAGGCGGGTGGGATGGAGCCCTCGTAGGTGACCAGTGGGTCCCGCACCTCAGAGCCGTTTCGGATGGGTAGCTGTGGGGTGAGGAATGACGTGGGGTCAGAGAGCAAGAGACTGGGGCTGACCACTAACTTTGTCACTACTTGCCGAGTGACCTTGGGAGAGTCCCTTCCCCCCTCTGGTCTCTCTTCTCCATCTACCAGGGGGGACGGGCAACTCTGTTATGTCAAGGACCACTAGCGGTGGTCCGTTTTTTTCTCCTTCGTGTCCCTGGGCCCTGTGCTCCACCCGATTCCCTCCCCCAGGCACCATCTGTCCGGCTTCTTACCGTGGTTTTGCCATCCAGTGGTACTATAGGGTAATGGCAATTCTCACACACATCAACGTTCTCCATCCAATCATCTTCAGGGTTGGAGCTGCAGCCACAGCCCATGGTCCCTGGAGAGACGGAAAGGGGGCTGCAGGGACTCCCCTAAGACCCGCAGCAGCACACCCTCACCACCACCAACACACACACACACACACACTCCCACACATCCTATCAGACAGCCTAAGGTCTTGCCCTGGAAATTTCTAAAAATACCTGGGGGTGGGGGGGTCAGCCCATCAACCCCATTGACCAGTCTCAGGAAATCTGAAATGGTGGGGCCTAAAGGTAAGAACAATTGTGAGATGGCCCAAGATCGGGCAGTGTTGCCTTCTAGTGTACATAGGCTCTCTATGAGTCAGAAGCTTCGAAGGCACCTAACAACAACAACTTCTGAGGGGTGCTCTCTCTCTGAGCCCCGGGGTCACAAATAATGTCAGATAAGGCCCTAAGCCCCGCCCTCCCACCTGGGATGGGCAAACTGCCACAGACACCTTTGTTAGTCTATTTGCCCACTTCCTGCCTCTGCCCCCTCCCTCTCCCCTCTCCCTTTGCCAGTCCCCTGTGTTGGGGGACTCCCAGATCTCTCTCTCTCTCTAACACACACACACACACACACACACACACACACACACAAGCCCTGGGGCTTGGGGGAGACTGCAGTTTGGTTCAGATTCTCATCAACCAGAGAGAGATGAATGGCCCGCCTCTTAATCGCAAGCCCTGGCCGGTGGGTTACTTGTTGGGCTGAAAACCACCAGGTGAGCAGATAGACGATTTCTCTGCTCCCCAGAAGAACAAGGAGGCTGTCTGCCCCCATAAAGATTTACAGCTCCAGAAACCGAAGGGGCGGGTTACACTCTGTTCTGTAGGGTCGCTATGAACCAGAATCAACTCCATGTGGTGGGTAAGAGACTTGTGTGGTGTCCCCTGAGGTCTGTCCCCCATTAGGGCTTCCTTCTCTTCCACACGCAAATCCCCCTTCAGAAAATGTCAACGGGCCTCCCTGACATCTCTCCGGCAGAAACTCTCTGGTGGCCATGTTGACCATCAGGTAGCTGAAAGTGGAGATGTTTTGCCTAAAGCAGGGGGAGGTGCTTCACAGTGAAGGCCGCAGGAGGCCCTGAGGCACCTTCTTCCCTTGGGCTGCTCTTCAGGGAAAGTCTAATTTACCACCACGGCACTCACGCCCCTTCCTTATCAAGACCAAACCCACCTCCTCAGTCGGTGTTGCTGCGCACCCACAGAAACATGCACGCACACTCCCACACTCTGTGTGGAAGCCCCAGCTGCCTCTCCTGAACACCCAGGAGTTCTTATGTCATGGCTGGGCACGTGTGGCTCCTCCTTCTTCACTCATCATTTAACATTCAAGGCTCAGCTCAAATAGCAACTCCTTTGTGAAACCTTCTCATTAATCTTTGCTACCCTCTCATCCAGGTTCTTCACAATCGACTGGGACCACAAGTTCATCATCAACTGCCATGATTACTGATGGAGATGTAGTCCATGAATATGCATGGCCTTTCTAGCCATACTTCCTTAGGTGATGTACTATAACTGCTGCCTTTCTCTGCTGCTAGTGGGCAGGAGTCAACTCAACACACCACTGAGTTAGTTCTGACTCATGGCAACCCCATAGGGCAGGGTAGAGCTGTCCCAGTGGGTTTCTAAGACTGTGACTCATTATAGGAACAGAAAGCCAAGCCTTTCTCTCAAAGAGACCCCCCCCCCCAGTGGTTTCGAACTGCAGACCTTTCGGATCCCAGAACAACTTGTAACTACGACGCCATCAAGGCTCCTTGCCCAATGGGCAGGAGTAGGGGGGGATTAAGTCTCCACTTTGAGTAGTGGCTGTGAACCAAATTGCCATCCTTTGTTTGCTTGTGTGTATGGTCTGCTGAACGTCAAAAACAGCATCCATCAAAGCCATTCCTTGTGTAGAAGAGTCATCTGGGAAGCAGAGAGAAATCCTAGGGCCATTGGAAGAGGAGCCACCAGTGGAGACCACTGTCTGAAGTGGCAGAGGCCAAGACCAGAGGCTGCAGCACAGAGACCAAGAGACAGTGCAAAGTAGCCAGGCCAAGACCAGAAGCTGCGACAAGGAAATCATGAGACAGGACAGAGGGGCCCCCAATAAAACGATTAAAAATGAAAGAACAGAGAAGCAGCACCAAGGCCATGAGCCTGCGTGCAGCAGACTGGCTTCCTGGTCCATGGAGGCAGAGGTCGGGGGACCCCCGGGCAACTGGCTGAGGACAGGTGTTGCTGTGGACCACTGACTTCTCCCTGCTCAGGGATCCTGACTTGCGGTCACCTGTAGTGAATTATCAAGCCCAGCAGAAAAGTGTAGTATCATGGGAGGAATGGGAGGTGTCAGAAGAGGTCAAGGAGGATGGAGGGTAGAAGCATGGATGACCTCGGTGTGGGAGGTACATAATTTCATGTCAACTTGAAGATATCTAAAAGTGTACAGGTGGTATTCAACCATCAGGCCTGATGGTGCCTCCTGTGGGCGTGGCCTTCTCATAAGGAGGGCCCCGGGAACCTCCCCTTCACTCTCTGCCTTCGCTTTCCTGCCTGCTGGCTGCTGGAGCCAGGCCATGTTCCCACCGGCCTCGGATCCACAGGACTCTGCACACACCGGCCTGTGAGCTCCCTGGGTTCTGCATCATTGCACGTGGCTGTGTGAGTCTGAAGAGAGACTTAGGGACTCGTATCAGACTCATGGACTTGAGTTGGACTGGGATGTTTTCTTGTTCTATGATTCCTTCTTGATATAAAGCTTTTTCTTACACATATATGAATGTCACTGGATTTGTTTCTCTAGTCAACCCGGCCTAACGCACTCTGCCTCGCGGCAATAGGGGACCCAGAGGAGGTCAGCTATGGTCCCACATCTTTTTTACATTAATTTATGTCTCGGTCTCATCACAGACCAAAAACCAAGTCAAATCTGCTGCCACCAAGTGAATAGGACAGAGTAGAATTGCCCCTTTGGGTTTCCGACACTGTAAGTCTTTACAGGAGCAGATAGTGGGTTCAGGGGGTTCAGACTGCTTCCCTTACGGTTGGCTGCACCACCAGGGCCACCACCAGGAGCCCTGAGCAAGAGCAGAAGCTGTGCTTTCTTTGTCTGAGTGCCCCTCGCACTCCGAACCAGTTGCTGCTTATATATTTTGAATGGTCTGAGGAGGGTTAACGTGTCAATCTTTTATCTATAAAAGTCTTAGAAACAACCAGGTCTAGCTTCTGATATCAGAGAAATAAGCCGAGGCCCATGCTGCGACCAGTTCAGGGTGGGGAGTCACGGACCTTTCAGGTTCGCAAGAGTTGAAGTCCGGACTCTGGAGACAGCGAGAGCTCAGTTCATATCCCAGTTCCCGAACAGCATGACCTTGTTGCAATCATTCTTCCAAAGCTTCCTTTTCCTCGCCTGTCAGCCCTTCATTTTCCCTCGTCATCATTCCTTCCTCAGAAACTTATTTGGTGTAAGCTTAGTTTAGAACTTCGAAAGATCTCCCCACTCTCCACCAGTGTCCACTCTGTCCTACTCACCCCTGCCCTGTGGGGCGGGGACATGACACAGGGAAAGCAGCCATCCGCTTCGCTTGGGAATCATGGTTCTTAGGCTGATCTACTCCAGACTCTCCTTGCGTTCCCAAGATCACCAGTGTGCCTCTCTCCAGAGTACCAGTGTCACGGGACTTTATTCAGATAGTCAGACTAACACAGAAAATACAAGATGACAGGAGTGTTGAGCCAAGAGACTTGGGAAAGACTTGTGTCCCTTTGAGGGGGATATTTGAGAAGCCCTCTTAGGCCAGAGCCCACCCATCACTGGTTGCAAATGGTTTTCTGACCATAATCTTATGGCCAGGACCTTAATCACAGTAAATGCCCCCAGGAAAAGACTGACAACCACCAGGAAGCAGCCTAAGATGCATTGAGCTGTCTAGAAGACAGTCAACATCTTGTGTCTTGTGGTACTGGAAAATCACAGATTGGTCATGTGGAAGAGAGAATCCCATCATCAAATGACTATAGACTTAGATTCATAAGGTCCCTCCCAAGCTTAATATTCTAGGAGCTCTGGACAAGAACACGAGAGCAACAAAGAAAGTTTGGGCTTAAGAAGAAGGGAAGAACTAGGCCAAGAACAAGAGGTTGTGGGAGGTCCTGGCGTGCAGCCTTCAGGAGAGGCATTGGAAAGGGCACAAGGATTAAAGGTCGGAGAGCAAAGGGTTGTAGCTGGTACCTGATCTCAGCTGGAGTCAGGTAGGAAGGGAAAAGCAGCCCAAAGCATTCGGTTGGGATCCACAAGAGCCTGCCATCAGGACTTCCCACCTGCATGGAATCTGGGCCCACCAGAAAGGGCCACATTCCTAAGGGCCAGGCTGTGGCCCATGAAAGGAAGAATGGCTCTGACTCTGGCCCCCGTTGCTCTCTCTATGTGGTTTTGTGGTCCAGGAGCGCTCCACCTGTGGAAGCAAACCTTGCCCTTTACAGGTGTGTGAGCATTAGAGTCAAGGGCCTGGCAGCAGCCAAGAGACTTTGGCATTTGACAAGACCAGAAACGATTCTTTTGCAAGGGACTTGTTTTGTGGTACATATCTACATAACAAAACATTCACCATTCCACCCATGTCCACTCAACAGATTTGTCCAGTGCCCCTCACTATGCTCTTCCTGTTGCTCAGCCCACATTCACATGCCACCTCTTTCCAACACCAGAGCTACTTTGGGTTGATGGTTTCCCACCTACTGTTTGCATGCTCCCAGGACTAAGTAGTGTCGGATGCCTTGGGGTATTTTATTTTATTTTTTAAACATTTTATTAGGGGCCCATACAACTGTTATCCCAATCCATACACACATTAATTGTGTAAAGCACATTT
>NW_022111357.1:12346365-12358142 GCF_000313985.2 Echinops telfairi
GGATTGGCCCACCTAATTCAATTTAGCCAATGGGGTCGACCAGGGGTCGTCCACCACGCCTCCCTGCGGAATAATTGAAAAGGCAGGAGCCCAGGGTCCACTGCGTGACTTTGCAAGCAGTCTCCAGGCAGGTTGCACGTTCATTCGGGAGGAGCTCTGTGGGGGCCTGTGTAAACCTGAAACTTCTTCTAACGCTCATAAAACTCACTTGGATCACAAACCAGGCTTCGGCATGAATTCTTTCTCGAGCGGAGCCAAGGACCTAGGTATATCTCCCCTCTGAGAGATCTAACAGATGCGTACAGCTGGTTATAGAAAATGTGGGCTGGGGAGGGAGGGAAAGAAAGAGGAGCTGATACCAAGGGCTCAAGTAGAAAGAACATGTTTTGAAAAGGATGATGGCAGCCAAGGTACAAATGTGCTTGAGACATTGGGTGGATGGATTGTTACAAGAGCTGTAAGAGCCCCCGATAAAATGATTTATCCAAAAAGAAACTATGGACCCCCTCCTTCCGATCTTAGTTTGGCAAAGACTGCTGGGTAGCCAAAACGATCTAACCAAGTTAATAAAACTTAGTTTGAAAAAGAAAACCCAAGTAGAACGTAACGTACATTTCTCATTGTCTGAAGAGAGGAGGCAAAAGCACAGCATCTCCAAGGGCTGCCCGGCCGGCCGGCCGGCATGCAGGACAAACCAGGACCGTCTCTTCTCCTAACTCGGGAATCAGGGATCGAGAGTGGGAATGTCATAGATTCTTTTTCACCTCTGCGGGATCCAGATGCGGCAATCTGCTTCCACAAGCACGGACGGCCTTGGAAGCCCTCTCGGGGGCTCTAGGCTGTGGGCCCCGTGAGTCTGGATGGACGTGCCAGCAAGGGGTTTGTTTGAGGCTGACCTCTCTGATTGGCGTCTGTAACGCTTCCCATCACACTGATGGCCCACGCAGCTCTTAGGGCAACCTATAACCATGCCATCCCTCCTCAAGGTTGCACACTCACAGAGTAAGTGAGGCCCAGACTTCAGTCTCCTCCCTCCCTTTCTTGCTTCTCAGCCCAATCCCCAGCCTGCTTAACACACCAGTGACGCTGCTCATACGATATTTGCGAGGTTCCTTTATCCGTGCCAAGGAGAGGATTTTGACTCACAGTGAACCAACGTGACGGAGCAGAACTGCCCCTTTGGATTTTCTTGGCTGCAATCCCTACAGGCATAGATAGCTAGCTGCTTCTATGAAGTGCCAGGGAGCGGGTTTGAACTCTTAACCTTTCAGTTACCACAAGGGCTGGTATCCCAGGGCTGTTTAGCCCAGGGCTGCTTAGGCATCACATCATGATGAGTTTAATTCTTGGTTTGTTCACTTGTATCAATTCTATCAACATTATCTTGTCTGACAGCTCACAATACAGTCTTTCTCTCCCTCAAGGCAATACTTTGCATCCCCTAAAATATAGACCTATTTACTTATTGAACATTCCTTTCTGAATCCATGGACTATGCAAACATAATGTGTTTGTGGCCCTCCGAAAGGACTGGGTAGCTTGCTAAAAATGCAAATAAGGTGCCTGGCACGCTTGTGAGCTAGGGCTATGCAAATAAGAGGTTAGGCCCTCTACTAGGGCATGAGTTAGTTTTGCCCTCACACTAGGTTTAAAAGGATCCATCTCAGAAGCAGAAAGAGGGGATCTTGCTACCATCAAAAAAGAAGAGCCAGGAGTGGCACATGCCCTTTATACCCCAAGATCCCTGTGCTGAACGTCCTCAATCCAGGAAACTGAGAGCCGTGACACTAGACGGCAGAGACATGGCAACAAAGCAGTGGACACAGGAGCAACAGCACCCGACAGAGTGGAGAACTTCTCCGTCCACCAAGGGAGAAAGCTGAGTGTCTTGGCCAAGTGAGTGGCCTCGGAACTTTCAACAGAGGATTAGGGAGATAAATTTGCTAACCCACGCAGGTAGAGCTGAGTACCTTCAAACTGAGGCTTACTTGGGGAGTGGGCACTGAATGGGCTCACTAGATTTGCCCAAGCAGGGCAAAAGACAAGGTTCAGAGGTCAAGGATCAGAGAGAAGTGTGTCTGTGGACAGGACTGAGAAGAGGCACGCCTAACCGAAGCACTGTATCCTGAGCATTTCCGATGCGGAATTGTAACCTGTTCACTTCCCTAATAGACCCCACAATCACGAGTATTGTCTGTGAGCTCCGTGTGGCCATTGCAACAGATGATCAAGCCTAGCAGGGCAACGGCCTTGAGAGGAGTGGCTGACGTCAGCATTGAGAGAGAAGGCCGGCGGGTCGGGCCTCCACTTCATAAGAATTGGCCTTGGGCTGCTGCGGCTACCGATTCTCCCTGCTCCACCCACGCGGCTTGTGAAGTGAGGAGAGTCAGACACCACCTCCCCTTGGAGATTTGGCAAGTCACTGACCGGCAGGGCCCTGGTGGACAGCCGACCAAACCTCTCTGAGTGTCCAGACTTCATTGCTTCATCTGAAAACTGGGAGTAAACATAGGACTTGCATCCAGCTAGGGCTGAGAGAACATAGCATGGTGTCTATTGCATATTACCCTGGCTCTGGCTCTGATGGACCCTATTAGACATGGAGGAACTGGCCCCGTGGAACGGTCAATGCTGCAGGTCCTTCTAGGAGCAGACTGCCTCCTCTTTCTCCCGAGGAGCGGGAGAACCAAAACGCAAACCAAACTCACCACCCTCGAGTCCACTCTGACTCAGGGCCACTTCTACAGGGCAGGGTGGAACTGCCCCTGCGGGTTTCTGAGACCCGTTTACGGACTAGAAAGCCCCGTCTTTCTTCTGAGGAGTGGCTGGTGGTTTTAAAGAGCCAGCCTTTTCGTTCGCAGCCGAGGGTGCCACGGTACCTCAGGGCCCCGTGGTACAGAGCACTGACGCAATACATGCCGATAAGTGGTCTTTGACCTAGTGTGAGCGTGTCATACGTACCCCAGCCTGATGGACTGAATTGTCTCCCTCGGCCCCTACCCCAAGAAGTACACTGACGTCTTAGCCCCCAGACCCTGGGAAATGTGGCTTTGGCGGGAAATCGTTGCTAGCCGTCGTGAAATCCGCCCCTGTCTCTTGGCTGCGACCTCCTGCCCAGTGGAATGAAATACCACCTGATCCTGGGCTGCCCCCCCGACGGGTTGGGGCTCAGACCATTGTGACTCGTGGGGTCTTCAGGAGTAGGTTGCCAGGCCTTTCTTCCTATCTTAGTGTAAAAGCTCCACCGAGATCTGTCCGGCATCATAGCAGCACCTGAATCTGCCTTGACAGAGGGGTGGTGGCTGCTTTGGGTCCATGTACCTCACGCGTCCCATATGGGGGCAGGGGGACAGCGGAAAGAATTCCACCAGGGAACCCCCAATGCCTCCGTTTGGAAGCAGCATCTCGGAACACGGTGTGAAGTCCCAGTGGCGAGTGAGCAGTGTCTCTGGAGGAGAAGAGACACAGCGAGAAGGCAGCCTTATGCAGACGGCCGTGGGCAGAGATGGGAACGCCAGGGTCACCAGAAGCCAGCAAAGGTTCTCCCTCGGCTGGCTCTCCGAGCAAACCAACACAGCCACTACTCCCATTCTAACCTGCAGAACCGAGCTGCGACCGGCCCTACTCCCAGGAGTGCCCAGGAGCTGTTCTTGAGTCAGCCCCAACTAGGAGGGGCCTCAACACCTTCGTGGAAAACTGCTGTGACCTTTTCTTGTGTCTCGCTTCCCTTGAACTTCTCAACGCCCTCTCGTATGGAACAGAAGGGAGCACAGCCCGGCGACATGCCAGCCTGATGATCATTGTTCTGAGCCCATGGCCGCAGCACTGCGTCAACCCATCTCACGGAGGGTCTCCTTACTCGACACCAGACACCCCCGCTTCCCAGGGAAGTGAATACAGAGCCATGGTTCTCAACCTCCCTCAGGCCGCGACCCTTTCATACAGTTCCTCAGGCGGTGGTGACCCCCAACCATGCCATTATTTTCATTGCTACGTCCTCACTGTAATCTTGCTACTGTTGTGGTGAATCGGTGGACCCCTGTGGAAGGGTCGTTTGACCCCCAAAGGGGTCTCGACCCCCAGGTTGAGAACCGCTGACATAGAACGTAAACATTTTTCAGGTGACAAGGCTTGATCATTTCATTTCCCACCATGATTTTGCCACGTCCCTGGAAAAGCTTTACAACTTTAAGATACTTCCATCAAAAGGAACGCTTACTACCTCAGATGGAAAACGGCGTCACTACAGATAGCCTCACACATAAACCCTTCCTCGGGGGTTAAAGTAAACCTTTCCTCAGCTATCTGCACGAATGGCTTTCAACACTCACCCGGGTCCTCCTGAAATCACTGCACACACCCCGGTGACACACAGGCCATGTTGGGGGGAAACCTGCTCTGGGAGAGAGAGCTTTGGGCTTAACCCTCCGCTGTGAGTTAGAAGAGATGGCTTCCCAGAGTGAGCTGTCTACGGACAAAAACTTCATGGAGGTGACTGAACTGCACATACGAAGACCGTTGAAATGTCAGAGGTGCCGCTACCTAGACAATTCACCACAATTAAAAAGAAAAGACAACAAACGGATTTGGGAGAAAGATGACATAGCCCCTAGGAACATTTTTTGAATACTTTGAATCTGTGTGGTTGGTCTATGATGAACTGTTACCCAAAGATTTTGATCTTTGTCTCTGAGTCTTGAGAAATCACCCCTAAACTCCTGCAATGTCCACCGTGACTAAAGCCCCATTGACCCTCCAGATCCCGTCTGAAGGCTTGTGCTAAAGGTGAGCGTCTCCTGGGTGGGGGCTGGCCAAGGCGGAAGCACCCAGAGCCCTCGGTGGCGGTGGTTGGTTGTTGCTGCTTCGGGGTGGGGCAGTTGCAGGTTGAGTTCTGTGGCTCGTGCCTACCTAGCAAGACTCTAGGGCAGACTCCGGGCCTGGATGTTCCCTGGGCTTCCTGGTGGGTGAGAGACAGGTGGGAGGTATGGAGCCCTTTGGGACATGGACATTTCACATTGGGAACCCTCTGAGCCCTTGCCCGATGTGTCTCTTATGTTGTATTCTTTTTCCGATAATAAAACTAAAATGGCGAAAAATGAAAAAGTCAATGCACACTTCCCTGGTATCCTAGGAGCTCTGGTGGAGCTGTGGTTCCTTGCTGGGCTTCGATCCAAAAGGCCAGCAGGACGGAACCAGTAGGCTGTCCGTGGGAGAGACACAGGGCTTTCTCCTCCCGTACAGAGGTAGTTTCGAGAACTCACAGGGGCAGTTCTGTGCTGGCCTCTGCAGCTGCTGACTGAGAATCGACTTGTGGGAGAGCGTCTGTTTGTTTGTCTTTGGGTTTTCCTAGGGTTGTGCCTTTGAGCTAGTACTAAGAACAGACCTGGCCCTGCCCTCTGCGACAGAGGTGGGTGTCCCTCAGTGGGTCACTCCACTTTGACAGGAAGTTGTAGGGCTCTCATCAGCTCAGTATGCCATGTTTGTGACTCACAACGACACAGGCAGCAAAAGCCAGTCCTCCTTTCCAGGAAGTAGCATCTCAACTCATCACCATCACCCACCTACCGAGCTAATCTTTACTGGACACCGCTGAAAGCATGAGGTAGATTTCCCTGTGCTGACATGCAAAGAGGTCCGAGATGCAGCGTGGCAAGCCGCTGCAGAACAGAATGTAGAGCATACGCCCATTTGCATTCATATGTGTACAAACAGGGATTTTTGTCAACCAGGTTCGTGGCTGAGCTTTTAGGTGCACGATATCACATAATTCACAATACATTCCCGGTGAGGCACGGGTCATGCTCAAACCTGTCTTCTGGATACGAACGCTGAGGTGCTCAGAGAGTCAAGCGATTTGTGAGGCCTCATGGCAAACAGCTTGTGGCGAAACTTCGAGATCAACTTCATCAGCCGGCACCAGAGACTAGCCCTTTCACCAGTGTGCTCTTCAGAAGCTGTACATAGAAGCATCTAGAAGGACACACGCTAAATTGTTCACAACACACATCCCAGAAGCGGATTGGAGGCGTCTCTATTCTAGTTCTTTTTTTGTTTGCTTGCTTCTGGATGCTCACTGTACTACTTGAATTTCTAACAATAGACATACACTAATCACTGGGGGGAGGGAGGCTGAAAGACCACAAAACCACGGCCAACTCGAAAACTCAAGAGCGACGATCCTTGGAAGAAGATCAGCGAGGCCGTATCCTTCCACTCCTCTCCTCCTCTCGAGGGATAGGTGAGAGAGGAAAACGGCCAACGACATTTGAGAAACACTGGCTTAAACCAACTGACCAGGCTTCTCCTCTTTTGGAGTTTTAGCAAGCGAATGTTGGCTGTGAACTGAGACGGGAGACAAAGTTTGTAGCTGATGCCATGTGGACTTGCTTCTAGAACATTTTCCTTCCAGAGGCCTCTCGGAACTCATGTTCTTGGAACAGGCTCTGGAGATGCCGTCCGGATGCCTCAAACCCAACCCCGGGTTGCTTAGTTGCCATCACATCCATGGAAGTTATCTTGGCCTCAGCTTCCCCCATCCCACCCAGCTCCCCTTAAGAAATGCTTTCATTGACGTGAGGTTGCCCTCAATCTTGTATTTTGGAGCATGGGCTGCTTTGTTAGCTTGTGTGTGTGATGTCCAAGCATGATCTGTGAAGAAGAAACTGTATGTAGGTGTCAAAGTCAGGATAACTGGGTTCCTCTTGATAAGCGGAGCTCGGATTTTGATGCTGGTTTTTCATCAGGGTGTGTTTTTGGCTGTGAAATGTTTGCTCGGAAGCACGGAGCAACGTTGTTTGTATGTGGCAAGCGCATAGGACCTTAAGTTAGGCTAAGCTTGCGTGTCCTAACCTCACAAACTTTCAGCGTGTTATCAGGAGAAACCGGTCCCTGGAGAACTACTTGAATGGTTAACAATAGCCACAAACTGTTGCCCGATAAAGCAGAGGGACAGTGAGAAACAGGGAGACCTTCCACGAGGCGAGTGGACAGACCGGTGGCAACAATGGGCTCGGACCTACCAATGACCGTGAGGCTCGTTTAGGACGGGCCGGCTCGGTCCTGTTGCGCACGGGGCTGGTTGCTATGAGTCAGAACAGCACCTACCAACCACCACCTCCTATTGGTTCGTCTTATGTTTCTATCTTTATCTCATCTTCCTCTTCCAGTTCTAATTTATGGCCTCCCTGGTATTGCATTTTGTGCTCTCTTATCAGGCCCCTAGATTCTTTTTTTTCTCAGTGGCGGGGAGAAGGTGGAGGGTGGGCAGTTAAGCAGCTGAAAGAGAAACTGGGTCTAACACGTGCTTGAGGGAAAGGAGTGGATGGGTGTCTGTCTCTGTGTGTTTGGGTTTCTTATAGCCGTGTGTGTGTGTGTGTGTGTGTGTGTGTGTGTGTGCACTCTCCTCTGAGATAGGCTCCATGGCTGAGCCCAGAATCCAGCCCGCCTGAGTTCCCACACCCTCTCTACACAGGAAGCAAGTTGATATGCAAAGCCGCACCACAGATGTGAGGGACTGGGTGGTTCGCTCGCCGGACAAGGTGCTGAGTGGAAGTAATTCTGGGTGAGGACAGCCCTCCTCGGGCGCCCTGGTGGAGAATATCTAACTTCCATTAAGCACCTCCTCTGTCACCAGTCCTCCCTAGGGTCCACGGCCATCGCTGGGATTTCCTCAATTCCCACAAGCACACGGAGAGGGAGGGTGAGACATCGTTGCCTCTTTATAGATAAGTAAACGAACGTTCAGAGAGGAAAAGGCCAAGTTGATGGCACAGCCAGACGGGACTTCGTCTACCTGCCTTGCCACACCACACCCCTGGGCTTGCATGAAGCTCCAGTCTCATGGCCTGGACTTTTGTCCTTCTCAGAACTGCCTTGACTCTTCCAGCTCGCCCTGTGGGAAATCCTCTCTCCTCCACTGGACCCTCCGCCCTCTCTAGGCTTGGAGCAACCTCTGTTCCCACGGCCTCTGTGAGGGACCCCAGTGATGGCCTAACCAGCAGTGGGCTGACGGGAGGGACCTGTTTGCCAGCCAGGGTGTGGGTGGGCACCCCCATGCCCAGTGTGAACCAGCATGTCCCCCTGTGGCCCTGGGAGGCTGCAGGCCTGGGGACAGGGAAAGGCTGGGATGTGCTGACGAGGGAGAAATTGTGGCACCAACAAAACCTCCCGGGGCAGAGGGCAACCTGGAATGCCTGACTGAGGCGGGGACGCCCCAGGAAACTGAAAGTGCAGAGCTCAGAAATGATGATGCCTTCCTTCCTGGGCCGCCACCTTTCTCGGGTTTGAAGCAGGAATTCCACCTGGCTGGCCCTCCTCATGCAGCCCAGGGTATGGGGCTGAAGAGAGAGGGCTGGCGGGCGGGCAGATAGGAGGAAGGGGGCAGTAGTGTCCTGGGGCACAAGGGAAGGAATAGCAACAGTCCAGGCAGAAGGTTTGCAGTTTCTTGCCCAGAACCAACTGCTCCTTGTCAGGAAGGAGAACAGCTTTTCCTCTCAGCCCCCAAGACCCTCTGGCTTCTCAAAGTCAGACCCCATGTTTCTGCCCTGGAGACTCCATCGCAGATGATCGATACATCCGGTCTAGTCAAGGGCCTGGCCCCTCTCTCAAGCAGTACTGGTCAGTGAGTGCTAAAACCACTTCTCACGTGTCCATCTCTCCGGAGGTCTGGTCACTAGGTCTGTCCCAGTAACCAGAATGAATCCTGGGTCCCCTGACTCAAATCTGTGTGGCGTTCTGCTCCATGGAGGGCAGGCGGGGGCCACAGGGTAGGCTGCCACTCTGTCCTAAAGCTTCTGCTGTGTCCTAGCCCTCGCTTGGCCACTGCCTTGGGGCTGCAGGAAGGGGTGCTTAGCCAGCTCTGGGCTGTCACACTAGGGATGGACGGGGCTTGGGGATTTCGGATGGCGTTTTTAACAGTCCACCATCCCTGCACTAGATGTTCCAAGAACGGGCCCCCAATACGACCCGGAGAAGAGTCACCAACTAGGTAGGTGAGACGTGGTTCCGACAGACTGGACTCCGTGCTTGCTGCTTGACACCAGCAAGGTTTCTCGGAGGCCCGGCCAGCCTGGTGCTGGGCTGCAGCCCTCAACTGTCATGTACCCAACCAGAGCCCCTAGACCAGTGGTTCTCAACCTGCCTAATGCTGCCACCCTTTACACAGCTCCTCATGTGGCGGCCCCCCAACCATCACATTGTTTTCATTGCTACTTCATAACTGTCATTTTGCTACTGTGATGAATTGGGCGACCCCTGTGAAAGGGTCGTTTGACCCCCAAAGGGGTCTCGACCCACAGGTTGAGAACCGCTGCCCTGGACCCCTTATCCCCAGTGCTCCTTACCTGCCCAGCCCGGGAGCCCTCGGGTCGCATTCACATGATCCTCCTGGCCCAGCCTGGTTGCCCAGACCCAGTCTCAGCTCCCTTCACCTTCGTAGCTAACGCCTGTCTCCCCGCGCCCACGTCCCACCCTAACTTCCTGCCTCCTCCCGAGGGCTTCTCAGCCAACCCGGCCCCAGCAGCCCAACCACAAGCCTTCAGCACCCCAAATTTCCTGCCACTATAGCCCCCCACCCCGGGCCCTGGGGGTCCCCATACACCTCCAGGGTTGGCCTACTCATCCAGAGAGTGGATCCTTGGGGGATAAAGGCTGACGGGTGAATATTTGGTGGGGCCTCCCACCCTCACCCCACAGGGTGCACCTGGGCAAGAGAGTCAAGGACAGCCTTTGAAGCTGGTGATCGGTGATCAGGGGGCAAACAAGCGCCCACTCTGCCTACAGTAAAAGGCATGCGGCACCCCGGGGTGCCGTCTGAGCACTGCATTTGTTACTCTCAAGGTCAAGGTCAACATGACTGCAGCATCACACTCAGGGCATCTGCTAACAGAATCCACAACAACAGCCTGCTTCAGAAGCAGGCAGGACACATTTGTGTCTTTCTGAAGGCAGAGAAACAGCCCCTGCTGTAGGCAGAGGGCAAACCCAAACCCAAGGTCATCGGTGGATTCTGACCCAGGCAGACCGTGTATGTCAGAGGCCTGGGCTCCAGAGGGCCTCCAGGGGGTTCCAGACGGGACCACCGGACAGACCGCTGCCGAGGAGCCTTTGGGTGGATGCAAACTGAGCAGCTGAGCCCGTGAACCATCCGAACGACCCGGTGCCCTTGAGCTGATTCCAACTCGTTGCCACCCTCTAGGACAGGGTAGAACTGCCCCTGTGGCTTTCTGAGACTGTAACTCTCTATGGCAGCAGAAAGCCCCATCTTCTCCCCAAGGGCAGGGCAGCACCAGCTAATTTTAATTGAACAGGGAGCCACAAGCGCCTGCTAGAGGCACAGGGCCTGGTGCCGTCTTCTGCATCAGGAAGAAGACAGAGCACCAGCTCCTGCCGGGCACCCCGGGGCAGTCCGGCAGGACTTTCTGTTACAGGGGGAGGCCAGCCACAGCCCTCCTGGAGGAGGGTGACAGTCATCAGAGGCTGAGGGCCAGGCCACCGATGACCTGAGCAATTCCAGTTGGTCTCTGTCAAGCCCGAGGGTTGGGCCTTGACCCTACCCAGAGGAAAGTATAAATGCGTCATGGCCCCAGCTTCAGGTCTGCTCAGGGAGGGGGAGGGGAGCCCGCAGAGTATTGTTGGGGTTTATGAGATGGCAGCCGTGTGCACCTCAGCTGCAGAAAGTGGGGGGAGACAGGAAATGGGTGTGGGGAGAGGAAGCCTGAGTTGGAAAGTCAGACAAAGAGGTTAACACAGAAACAAAAGCTGAGAGGCACAAAGTAAGAGGCTTCCCAAGTAACCCAGAGCCCAGAGCCCAGGCAGGAGTCCTGCTGCCGGCCGGACACTGAGCCGGCCTTGCTGTGGCCCTGAGCACATCACAGTGCATCTCTGGGCCACAGCCCCTCAGTAATAACATGTGAAAGCAATGGCCAGCAATGGAGAATTTGAGCCAGTTGAGGGCTGCCCGTTCTTTGGGGGAGCCATGCCTGATCACTTAGGGAGGGGGAGTAACACCTCCACGTTAGAGGTGAACAAACACCTTCGAGGCTTCTGGGACCTCCTTCACTTCTAATTCAGGTCGACGTGAGGGCTAGCAGTCATAAGTGAGGGGACCGTGGCTTTGAATGCAGGTCTCCCAGATCTTGCAAGGGGCCCTGGTAAAGAACTGGCCGCTAACCACCAAGTTGGCGGTTCAAGCCCACCAGCTGCTTCGAGGAAGAAAACTCCACAGTCTGCATCTGTAAAGACAACAGCCCCCGAGGAAGCACCGTGTGGCAATTCTACTCCATCCTACAGAGTCTGAGTCAGGGGCTAACCGAAAAAGTCAAATCCTCTGCCAGAGAGAGAGGAGGATGTTCGCTCCTGTGAGATTTACAATCTTGGAAATGCAAGGAACACTTCTATTGTGCCCCACAGGGTCTCTGCGAGTCTAAACAGACCCAGAGGCAGGGGCTCTGTGGGGCAGAAAAGAGCTGCTCTGTAGGGGTCTTGACGCCAGCCTGACCTCTTTATGGAGCCTATGGCAGAGGGGCGGATGGGTCTGAACTGGACATGGCTGGTGGCTACCAGTTGGTGCTTAACCCACTGTGCCACCAGGGCCTTTTTACACTCTGCAGTCTTCCAATTTTATCAGCCGGGGGCGATTGAGTATTTTAAATTCCTTCTCAGAGTTCTGATCTTCATAGGAGCGAGAGAGCTGGAGCCTTGCCTGTTGGGGGAGGGAGGGTGTCATTGGACCACTTCTCCACCCAGCCCCCGTGGGCTTCCTCGCCTATGCGGGGGCG
>NW_022111357.1:12358310-12364043 GCF_000313985.2 Echinops telfairi
GGGGCTTTGGAGCACCCCTCCTGCCCCAGCTGGGGTACCAGAAAGGGATAGGATGCCGGGACTTGCGCGCTCAGAATTTCTGAGAGCTGAGCCTCCCCACCCCCACCTTTCCCCCCTGCCAGGTGCTGAGGCCTCTGGGGACCCCTTCTCCCCCTGCTGGGGAAGAAGAGGCAGTGGGTGGCCCCGGGGAGCGCCTCAGGTGCTTCTCAGCAGAGGGTGAAGCGCCGGGAGCTGATGTTCATGCGCGTGAGGCCGAGGTGCCGCAGCGGAGAGGCCAGGCCTGGGCCAGCGCCGGGCTCCAGCTCCAGCCCCAGTTCGGCCTCGTCCAGCAGCTCCTGGTGCAGGTGACAGGCCTGGTCCACCTTCAGCTGGTGCAGCTGGGCCCGCAGCCGCAGCAGCTGCCCCGCCAGTTGCCGATCCTGAGCCTGCATCTCCCTCTGCGACCAAGAGAGGGTGTAAGCCTGGGTCCGACTCCTCGGTCCTCGCGTGGTTTAGCCGTTAGTCCCCTCCTGTCAACAACCCCCCCGCAGGGAATCTGCCCTGGCCATGTCCTGCTCAGACTCCTTTTCCCCTAACTTGATCCCTTGGCATCTCAGCTCCAGCTGCACACGAGGGGAGGCTTCCCACACCGAATGAAAGAGCCACGATTAAACACACGCTGATGTCCAGGACCCCATCCCGCAGCAGCTAAGCAGAGTCTCCAGGACAGAGTCTGACGTCACTAGTGGTGCATGTTGGGCCGAGGATCACCTCCTCAGGTTCCTACCCATAGCGGGCCAGTGCCTCCTTTGTGACCATAGCGTTAGGGGCATAGCAATTTCCACTTCTAACTGGTGCCCCTGCAAGGACATCGGCCCGCTCTATCCGTCCCCTGAGCTTCAGAAGCACAAGATCCTCTTGCAGCAAAGCCCTTCTCCTCCACCCAACACTGGGCAAATGCCAGCCTGTCTCCTCAGACCCAGGACACAGTCACAAGAGTGGACAACGACTCGGGGTGGGGCCCATTCTCACCCCCTTCCCTGCACCCCTGGTCTTGGGCTCTAAGCAAGACAGGCCCGAGGGCCCCCGCAGAGTTGCACAGCCACCATACTCACCAGCTGCTGGCGGAGCCACTCGAGGGCTGAGTGCATTGAGTCGAAGCCGCAGATGGCTCCAGGCCCCCCGGGCCCAGGTCTGGCTCGGGCCCCGTGCCAGGCCTGGCTCTGGACTCGGGCCGTCCACTCCAGGTAGGAAGGGCGCCGGGTCTGCAGCTGCAGCTTGGCAGTCAGCGCCTTCAGAGAGTCCAGGCTCTCCTCCTCCTCCTCCTCCTCTTCATCCTCTTCGCCCACTGCCTGGAATTTTAGTGGCCCCAGGGACATGGTGGGCGGGATAACAGGGCTGGGGTGCAGCTTTGGGGTTATGGGGCGAGGTGGCAGAAGCCAAGGGTGCAATGAGAGGCTGGCGAGCATGCAGTGGTGAAGGTCCAAAGTGAGTCTGGGAGTCTGTGTGTACCAGGGTGGTAGGCAGATGGGTGCAGGAGCTGGAATGTGCACGGGCTGGAATTTTCCTGGACTGCTAAACCCAGGGAGCCACGTGATGTGCCCATCCGGCTTGGGGGCAGGAGGAATCCTGCTCCTCTGGCCCCTTGGACAAATTTTATTGTCTTTGCCCAGAAGGAGACACCCAGTTTCCAGAAAGGAAGTTGCTCCGGGATAAGAAAAGCATCATCCGTCCTCCCAAGCCCCAAGTCAGGGAGCTGGAAAAGGAGGCGGCGGCTGGCCATCCCCACCAGTCACTGGCCCTGCAGCCAAGGAGCAGTGTCCAGAGCTTGGGGACCAGGAAACCTGGGTGGCACCTGGGACGTCACTAACCCACTTTCCAGGGTGCAGTTGGAATCGATCATTGCCTTCAAACACACCCCCAGGGCCGTGGGGTCCCATGGAAAGCCGTCCAAGGAGAGAGAAAGGCAGAATCATGGACAGGTGCTTAGCGCCCTCCCAAGACTCAACTCAAGTAGTTCCCTTTCCTTTTAGAATCATGTTATTGGAGGCTCGTATAACTCTTATCACAATCCATCCATCCATCCATGTGTCACCCTTTTAAAGTCTGTATTGAACCGTCAACGGGTGGAAGCAACCCCAGTGACTATCAGCTGATGACTGGAGGGACACATCATGGTGGACACGTACAACAGGGCTTTATTGGACCGCACAGAGGAACGGACGGGCCCCGAGCTGCGCACCGCAGTGCGGCTGCACTTTGTACACAGGATCCTGAATGGAGGCAGTCGGTCACAAAAGGACATGTGCCCAGAAACCAAAGGTGATTCACGGTTACCAGGGATGCCATGAGGGAGGAAGGGGGCGTTCCTGCTGAGTGACTATTGAGTTTATATTCGTGGTGGTAGAAAGCTTTGGGAAGAAGGTGGGGAGCCTGGTTACACAACTGGAAGAATGTAACCCTGTTCATGTACAACTGTTCATGCGGCAGTTGTGCAGATGGTATATCTTCTCTGTATATTTTCACCACCATAAAGCAAATACACCCATATGGTAAATATACAGTGGATGGATTCTCCGGCTGTGTAACCAGCATCCAAATCAAGCAACAAGAGTATGACTGGCACCCAGGATGACTCCCTACACTTCTGGACCATCACTGTTCCCTTAAAGGTCACTACTACCTGGATCTCTGACAATATGGATCAGTTTTGCTTGCATTTTTTCCCGTGGGTCTCAAATCTGGGCACTGATGGATTGCTGGTCAAAATGGAGTACGAAGCCCCAGCCCCGTAGTTTCTGATTCAGTATGTTGGTGGGGACTGATCCTGCTCCTTTCTAACAAATTCCTAGGTCCTGGTGATGCTGCTGGTCTATCTGCCCCTTACGTGAAGGAGCTTCAGTGGCACGGCAGGTAAGTGCTGGGCTGCTCACAGGGCTGGCTGAGTTCAAATCCACCAGCCATTCCTGGGAGAAAGATGAGGCAGTCTGCTTCCATCGAGCTCCCCTCCTCAGGAGACCCGGAGCAGTTCTGCCCGGCCTTGGTGGTTGCAGGAGTTGGGAATGGCCCGGCAGTTGGGGGTTTTGTACTCTTGTGTGTCTGGTTTCTTTTGTACAGCATTTCTAATCTTATGTTCATAAGATGGGGTCCACCTATGATTTCAGATTTTCATTTGAAGGAAGGATTTTGCAAAGACAAAAACAAAACAAAAAACCCTGGAAACCTAGCGGACTAGAAGGCCAGAGTCATTCTTATTCCTCCTAGTAATAAACGTCCAGTCATGTGGACATCAGTGCTTAAGAAACAAAAGATTAGTTGGATGGATGGAAGGATGGATGAAAGGAAGGAAGGATGGATGGACAGACAGATGGAAGGAAGGATGGATGGATGGAAAGACAGGTGGGTGAATCCTCCATCATTTCAGTACCTCCTACTATAATGTGACGACTTTAGTGTATCGCTTGCAAGACTGAAATTTCTGCCACCAGAACCTCCATCAGTCATCCCTGAGTCCCCAACCACACAGGGAACCCAGTTCAGCACACACGCATACATATCTGAGGAAAGGGGGCTTCTGGAGGTTGGGTGTTGTCACAAGTGGTCTTCACAGAGGGCACCCTCAGGCAAAAACATCCAGCTGTGGGGTGGGGAGAGTGCCAGCTGCACAGCTGTTTGCATTTAAGGTGGATGAAGGGATTTTTTTTTCACTCAGACCTCTGAGGTATGGGAGGAAATAAACAGCTGTCCATGACAAGCCCACCCTATTCAACCCTCTCACCAAACAGGGGGAAGATGGCAATTCCTCTTTTCTTTTTTTCCTTAAGACAACAGGAAGGACCGCACTCTAGGGTTTAAAAACAAAAATAGTGGGTGCCTGGAGAAGGCCTGGTAGCCTAGTGGTTATGATCTGGGCTGTGAACAGCAAGGCTGGCAGTTTGAAACCACCAGCTTCTCTGAGGGAGAAAGAGTTGAGGTCTCAGGAACCCCCAGGGCGGTCCTCCCTGCCTTCTAAGCTAACTCTGAGATGGAAGGGCCTGGTTGACAGCGAGCTTGTGTTTGAGACCCAGGCAAAATAACTCTTCCCATTTCACAGATTCCACTGAGGAGACTGACATTCCCTTAACAGGCTAGTGGCAGTGTTGGGTACGCACCAGGCCACTTACTAACAGCAAGGACAGCGATTCAAACCCACCAGTCACTGCTGGGGAGAAAGCTAGGCTGTCTGCCGCTCCAGAAAGCCTCAGAAACCCTATTGAGGGCCCTCCAAGGCAGAATCAACTGTCTGGTCGTGGGTTTGATTTTGTTTGAGAGTAACAGGCTGTAGGCCGGATCCTTGCTAGGAAGTACAGGAAATGAGAAAGGTCCCATAAATTCCTATGCAGCCGTGATGTCCCTCCCTTTGAGAGGCCAGCAGCTCAGCTCGGTACTGCCCCTCACGAGCCCCCTCCCACCAGCCTGCAGTGCGGTGCTTCTGGGGCCCTGGCCCTCCAAGGAGACCCCAGAACTGATTCTCACTGGCCTGGCCCAGGCCGAGCTCCTGCAGGGCATGGAGGTGGCCCAGCACCACCTGCTGCTGTCACCAGGCTCCCAGGCAACCCCCTACTGGTGGCTGTGGCTGCTGCTGCTATTTGTAGCAGGAGAGTCACAGAGGCTGAGAGCGAGGGAAGGGAAAGTGCAGTTGGAGTGAGCACCCTCCAGAGTCAGCCTATCCTAGGGGATCAGGTGAAGGTCAAGAACACTGAGTCTGAGGCAGGCCCGGCATCCCAGGGTTGCAGGTTGGACATAGAAGGTGTGGAAGCAACACTAGACATTCGCTCCATCGGGCGAGGCTGGCACACTACCAATGGTCTTGAAGCAGCCCAGTCCCTTGCAAAACCTACTCCTATGAAGAAAAGCGACCCCATAGGGTCCTATAATAGAACTCCCCTTTGGGTTTCTGAGAATTTAAATCTTTTAAAAAAAATTCCAACCACCATTTCTTTTAATATCCAGGTTGTCCTGAGGCACCCAGCCCTGGGCTGAGCCACAACCAGACCCTCGTGGCTCCTGGAGGTGGCACGTGGCTTTGCTCAAACACAGGAGTGTGGCAGTGAGCATGGAGCCCAGCCCCAGAAGGTCCCTTCCACTCAGGTGTCTGTGGTCCCCGTCCTGGGGTGTGCCCAGCGACTATAAGGTAGAGTGCTTCTGGAAGGGCAGGGTCAGCAGGCTGTCGGCCGCCTCATCCAGGAACCAGCATAGCTTCCCTGTGTGTGGCTGGACCAGGGCAGCGGGCAGTGGTTCTCCTCCCGGCCTCCCAGGATGCGCTTCGGCACAGCTGCCTTGCCTTCTCCAGTTGCCACAAAAATGACAGCCCGGGCTGCATTGAGCACAGGAAGTGTGAGGGTCACACGCTGAGGTAGCGGCTTTGGTGAGTCGCTGACGGGGGCCACAATCTTCTCCTTCTCCTGCAAGAGCGGGTGGAAAGGGAACAGCGAGCAGGTGTGACCATCAGGGCCGCTGCCCAGGATGAGCAGGTCCAAGACTGGGATGGAGTCTCCTTGGAAGGCCTCTCTCAGCTTCTTCCAGTAGTCTTCAGCTGTCTCCTCTTACCGGCAGCGAGGGATGAATGGTAATCACTTGCCCTTCACGGATGGGCAATTTGGATAACAGCTGGGCCCGGTAGAGGCCTTACGTGCTCTCGGCGTGCTCGAAGGGCACCAGGCGCTCGTCGCAGAAGCCCAGCGTCCAGCGCGCGAGGCTGGCCGGCCCGGAGGG
>NW_022111357.1:12364143-12365065 GCF_000313985.2 Echinops telfairi
GCCCGGGGCCGGCGCGGCCATGGCGACGGCGGCGCGGGAGCCCGTCAGGCAGCGCTCTGCCCGCTGCGCGACCAGCTGCGCTAGCGCGGCGCCCAGCTCCTGCGGGCGGGCTCCACAAGACCGAGATGAAGCCTGGGGCCGGCGCGGCCATGTGACGGCGGCGGAGGGAGGCGGAAGCGATCGAATTTAAATCTTCACAGGACCAGACAGCCTTATCTTTTCTCCCGTGGAGCAACTGGTGAATTTGAACCCTGACTTTGCGGTTAGCAGTTCACAATGGAAGACCCTCGGCAAGATGGACTGACCCAGTGGCCGCAACCAGGGGCTCAAGCACACCACCTCGTGTGAGGCTGGCCTGCAGGACCACGCAGTTTCCTGGTTTTGCAAGGGGTCTGAACCTGACAACAGTAAGAGACTGCCCCACTGTTCGCCGGGGGCACAGCAACCTGGAGGGGGGTGCAGATTAGGCTAGGGGGGTGAGAGCCAAGGAATGGAGGGGCCAGAAGGCGAGCGTGAGTGGGTCGATGCCAACCTCTCCCCTGGACTTCCTTCCCTTGGCTGTCCTTCCTGGAACCGGTCATCACCTCCTTTCCTTTCTTCGGCCTGAAGTCCGGCCACGCCTAGCACTTCCCCCCGCCTGAGAACGGTGACAAGCTAGTCACTGGCTCAGTGGGCGCGGCCCTGGGGACCCGGCGTGTGAAGCGGCGGGCCTGGAAGGGCTGTGGGGGCGCGGCACTCACTGCGTGTCCCTGACCTGGCCTTCCTTCGCCCCTCCCTGCGCCGCCGACCTACGCGGGTGGGGGTTGAAGGAGGTGATGGCGGATTTCAGCCTGAGCCTGTTCCCCGCGGGCCGTGTCCCAGCCTCGCTGGGCGGATGGCCAGGCCCTGGCGCTCAGCCGGGCTTCCGCCAATAAGGTTGCTT
>NW_022111357.1:12365527-12366511 GCF_000313985.2 Echinops telfairi
GCATGACAGCCCTAAGGCCAAGGTGGCCTTCCCTGGCTGGGAGCAGTAGCCTGGCCTCTGGAGTGGTAGGGAGCCTTCCCATCCTCTCCCAGGATCCTTCCTGCAGGACTGACTCTTCAGGATGTATTAGGAAGAGGGACGTCTACCACCCTGTCGCCGAGCATCCCCATTTGCACAGCCCTACTGACAGAGCTCATTCCCCTCCAAGCACCTGAGCCCTGCCTGGAAGAAAAAGCACCTCCACACTGTACGCTGTGTGGATCATAACCAGCTATGGGCAACATGGAGAAGAAGAGGCATTTCGGAACACTTCATCGTGCCAGAAGCTCTGAGGTGGAGTGGTGACAGATCAGCTGCTAATGACAAGGTCCACAGTATGAGAAGACAAGGCGTTTACCCCTGTAAATAGTTCCAGTCTAAGTAACCCACAGGGGCAGTTCTACCCTACAGGTAGCGTCCTATGGGCTCATTCAGAATTAGAAATGACTCAACAGTAGTGAATTGGGCTCTTTTTTGGGGGGTGTGTGTGTGTCATTGTGCTCCTGTAGATCCTGTACATGGACCAAGAGGCAGTTGTTTGAGCAGAACAATCGTTATAATCAAGAAAGGTACGTGTTAGGATTGTATCCTCTCACCTTACTCAATCTATATGCGGAGCAGATCATCAGAGAAGCTGGACTGTATAACGAACGTGGCATCAGGACTGGAGGACAGTTTATCAACAATCCGTGATACGCAGATGACACAACCTTGCTGGCGGAAAGCGAGGGCTTGAAGCATTTGCTGATGAAGATCACAGATCGTAACCTTCAGTGTGAATTACAACTTAAGGGTAAAGATCAAAATCCTCACAAATGGGCCAACAGGTAAAATTACGATAAAGATTGAAGTTCTCAAGGATTTCATCCTGCTTAGGTCCACAATCAATACTCATGATGGAGGTAGGCGTCAAGAACTTACAGTAAATGACATATTCCATTGGGT
>NW_022111357.1:12367352-12382428 GCF_000313985.2 Echinops telfairi
CAATAAAATGATTTAAATTAACAAACAAAAAAATTGCAGGGCAAGTGTGTTACTTTGAGAACTATGGGGCACCTGCCCAAAGCCATTGTGTTTCCTATCTCCTATGCATGTGGAAGCTGGGCCACTGAATAGGAAGACCAAGAACTGATGCATGTGAGTGATGCTGAAATACACTGAAAGTACCATGATGAAGAAAGGTACTGGCGAAGACGAGTGAAAGTACTTGACTGCCAGAAGCGCAACAAAGCTCTGGGAAGTACAGCCAGAATGCTCCTTAGAAGTAAGCCTGGAGACTTCATCTCACACACTTCAGTTATCCTATCGCGCGACGAGTCCCTGGAAAAGGACATCATGCTCGGTAAGGTAGAGGGGGCACTGAAAAGGGGGAAGGCCCTTGCTGAGATGACAGTGGCCATAGCAACGGGCTGGGGCATAATTGAGGGTGGGGCAGGACCGGCTGTTTCCTTCTGTTGTGCACAGGGTCACGATGGGTCGGAACCAACTCCATGGCAGCAAACAACTCCTTCCCTCCCTCCACCCTTACTGTTGCCGTTCCATGGTTTCTGACTCATGGTGATCCTGTATGTGTTATAGTAGAACTCTTCCAGAAGGTTCCCAAGATACCTTTCTGAAGCAGATCACCAGGGCTGCCTCCTAAGGGACCTGGGGTGTGGGGGGTGGGTGTTGAACCGCCAACTGGAAGGCTAGGAGTCCGGTGCTTCCCTATTTGAGCCTCCCTCAAGAGCAAACGTACACCTAGCTAGAAAGACAGGAAGAGGACTTTGCTGCCCCATCCCACCATTTCAGGGGGGGAGGGGGGCTCTAGTACTTTGTTAATAAAGCAATAGAATGGAAGAGGTTGAAAGTGGAGTCAATTTGCTTAGGCTCCAATCCTGGCTTAACCCATCGCATGAGCTTAAGCAAACGTCCCTAGGAGCCTGACTTCCCCATGGACAGCATGGGGGGGTGGAACATTACAGCACCAGAAACTCTACAGGGTTAACGGTCTAAAGCTTGGAAAAGGACCTCACCCCACATCTGGCATCTGAGTAGCCAGAAAGTGGTCCCTGCTTTCATTTGGCTTGTTGCTTATACTTCCAGGAAGTCCCCACAGACATCTTTTATTAGCCAGAGAAGTGGCTGATAAAAGGGCTCCTTGCCACCTGTTACCATGCCCTCCCCAGCCCAGCTCATTTATACTAACTGCACTCATGGGTGAGCATCCACTCTCCAAGGTAGCCGCCGCCTCAACACCCCCTAGCTGAATGCTCTGCAGTCAGATGCCCCTCCTACTTCCCTAAGTGAACCTCACTTTTCCCATCTCGACCCTCCAAACAGCCTCTTCTTGGTGCTCTGGGCTCTGCCTTCTGCTGTGGGACCACTCGCCCAGCTCCTTTCCACACTTGTCTCCTGTGTTTGTTCTTTGCCTGACTGCTGAAATCCCGGCTGGTGTTCAGTTCCCGTAGCGTGTGCTCCAGGCATCTGACAAAGCTACCGTGACTTCTCCCACCAGTCTCCGTCTTATACCCTCTTCTGCAGCTCAGGCCCAGACCTGACTGGAAATAATTTTGCTGAACAGTAAGAGGTTATCACCATCCAGAGTCCCAGAGGTGTCGCTGGGGCTGGAAGCGCTTTCTCCCGGCCTGCTGATGCCTGTGTGTCCAGCGAGGGGTTGAGCATACTCCCCTTGGTCTCGAAGAGCAGTCCAAAGAACAAGGAAAACTGCGGAGCCCATTCCATACCTTCAACCTGCTGGGCCTCTGGGACACCCCGGAGCCTCTGACAGTGGCTAGAAGGCCCCCACCCTGTCACCCCTAGGGAATGCCCTCTGTTTGGCATCCTTACCTTCTCCTCGGACCTGTTCCTGCACTGGGCCTGCCCACTTGAGCCTTCAGAGCTGGCATGGGAGAATGTGTGGCAGAGAGTGACAGAAAAGGAGAAGATAGAAGATTCTTAGCCAACAGTTTCAGCCTCTGAGCCCCAACCCCAAGTGCGGACTTCCCTGACTAAGAGCTGGGACATTCCCAAGACCTCTGCAGGAGCCAGCACCTTTGCACCTGTGTAAAAGGGCCTGCAAGCACGCTGGGCCATGGCACCATGGTCAGGTTTGCAGTGCGCAAACTGTGGGGCGCAGGCCCAGCTGAAGGAGCCCCGTGACCGCCATCGGCCTGCCAGGGTGTCACCAACAAGGGAAATGGTAAAACCGATTCCACAAAATAGCGGACCAGAAACCATTTCTTTCCAAACTCATTTATTTCCCAGAGTCGAAATCTTCCTGCCAGCAGCCCCGATGGAGATCCAGCTTAAGCCTCAAACTCAAACTCAAAGTACTGTGGGTCGAAGTAGTGGATGCGGACATAACCGTCTTCCCCGCCGCTGCTGTAGCTGGAGAGAGAGAACCAGGGGCTAGTCAGATAGCTGCCCTTGGAGAGGGGGCCTTGGGGCAAGAGCATTAAGGGGCTAGAGGGACAGAGAAGCAGGCTCATCGAAGCCCTCGGTGCTGAGGTCCTACCTCTTGCCATCAGGGTGGAAGGCCACACTGTTGATAGGGCCAAAATGACCCTTGATTCTTCCAAACTCCTCTTCAAAGGCCAAATGGAAGAACCTGGGAGTGAGAAGCAACAGTTCACTGGCCACCTCCTTCCCAGTCACTCCGAGGTAGGACTCTCCCAACACAAAGGAGAGGCAAGGAGAAACAGATGAAGCGGGGCCATGTGGACAAGGAGAAGTGAATGTGAAGATGGGGCCAGGGGATGGCCAGAGCAAAATGTCTGTCCAGATGCACAGCTCACAGTCTACGATGTGCGAGGCAATGCTCTAAGAGGTCAGCACGTTTTAGCTCCTTCCTTTCACCTGGAGGTGGGCATTATTATTGCCTGATCTAGAGCAATACAATTAGGCTAGGGCTTTCAGAGTGAAGCGGAGCGTCTGCTCCTAACCGTCCACTCCATGCCTTTCAAAGGGCCAAAGATTTGGCTGTCCTTCCTGTGCCCGGTGGATTGGATGCTAACCCACAGGTCCACGTGCACCCAGCAGTGGCTTCGTAAGAGAGCAAGAAAGAGGCAGTGGTCTGCACCCGCATCAAGGGCAGCCTTGGAAATCCTCTGGGCTGCTCCTCCACCCTGCAGGCTCATGATGGGTTGGAGTCAGGCCACTGGCAGTGAGTTTGGGTGTTTTTTGGTCCTAGCGGCCATGGAGACATATCCCATGAGGTTTCCCTTTGGAAAACCGTCCCCAGCCCCTTACCTGGCTTCAAACTTGCCAATCCTGGTGGAGGTTGTGGTGACATCCATGGCTTCCTGACCACCACCGAGCACCACCTGAAGGGCAGAAGAAACTCTAGACCGGCCCCATGGGTAGCCACGCCCATTTGCTCTTCACTTCCCTTGCCAGCAGATTCTCTAGCCAGCTCCTGCTGTTCCCTGGGGGGACCCAAGCTCATTCCTTCCGCTTGGGGGTGCTGCCCTCAGCCTGATACCACCTCCCTTAAGGGCTCCTGGCCTAACAAGCAACTAGACCCTGGGCTCCCAAATTCACGTGGCTGTTTCTGAAAGATTGCTCGGTGCCCCTGTGGCACTCAGAGCTTTGTATTGTAGCCCATCATCCTGGCGAAAGTCTAGCTACCTGCTTTTGCCGTCCTTCTGAGGGTTCCAGCAGGCCCACCCATCCCACCCACCCCTGCCGCCAGGGGGCGGTCTCGCCCACTTCGGGAAGCACTGATCTAAATGCTAGCCGCCTTCCGGAGCTTTTAGCAGATAAGCAAGGTGAGGGCCCTACGTGGTCATAGTTGGGAGAAAGGGCAGCTGAGTTGACGGGACGCTCTGTCCGGAAAGTCTTCTGGTGTTTGAGGGTTGTGGAGTCAAAGAGCTGGAGAGAAGCAGAGAGAAATGTGTAAAAGGTACCTTCCAAGAGGTGTGAGCAAGCCCGGCCGACCCCTTGTCCAGGCTCACCTTGGATGTGTTGTCCTTGGATGCGGTGACGAACATGGTCATGTCCCTGGATAGCTGTATGTCATTGATCTGCCTCGAGTGCTCCTTCACATTCACTAGCACCTCTCCAGACTGGGGAGAGGAAGAGGGAGTGTGACTGGCCGGGTCACCCCCTGAAGTTCCTCCAGGGCCCTCCCTGCTTCTTGTCCCAGTAGGGGCAGGGGAGACCTGGGGTGGGACTGCCGAAGCATGCCCCAACCCACATGTACTCCCACCACCTCCCTGGGCCCAAGGCCACACCCTCCCCTGGCCCTGAGTGTGTTTCAGGAACCCTGCCAGGCCACCAGGACTGGGGCAGATGTGCTCATGGTCCCGAGTCTATACTATGATGGTACAACCCTTTCCATCTGTCCCTTCCTTCAACAGGTAGCTCGTGGCCAGCTACTATTTGCCAAGCCTTGCGCTAAGCACCTACCATCATTCACTCTTCAAACGATCCCTATCAAGTGGGTGGTACAATTGTAAAGGCAGAAACTCAGGTCCACCCAAATGGGGTGACTTCCTGGAGACCACATAGAGAACCCAAACTCCTTCCCTCTTTTTTGAAGGGAAGGTATGAAATTGGGTATTTGTTTTTAAAGAAAAATTCCCATTTAAAAGGCTGGAGCTCACACCCTGTTCACTCCAGGGTCTCAGTCAGCGTCATGTTTCTTTGGTCTCCCAAAGGGCCACTTCATCTCTGAAGCTTCCTTCTCAGTACAAACAGGCCAACTCCCTCCACAGGGCAGCACAGCGAAGAGCATTTTGGAGGCAGCCCTCACAGCTCTGTGACCTTGGACAAGTACTTGTCTGGGCCCTGATCTCTATCCATAAAACGGTTAATAAAACTCCCTTTCATGGGGTCACGGGGCAGACCCTGGGGTTGTGGCTCACCTGGCTTTATTGTGCCAGGCACCTGCTTGCTCTCTGTACCCTTCTGCTGGACGACTGAAAGGCCTTGGCCATCCTGCTGATGGACTAAGCCCTCAGAAACCTGGTCCAACCTTAATCACTTCTACCCCTCCAGGCACTGTGGTCAGAAGGCAGGAGGGTCTCTGGCCTCAGCATTCCAGGGACTGTGCACCTGCCTCGCAGTCAGGCCCACAGACAACCCCACCTCTTGCCAACATTATTCACATCTATGCTGTTGGTTTCTGCTCTCTTCCCTTGTGGGCCACTCTCAGTGCTTGCCCTGAAAGCCCGGACACCTATGTCAGAAACCTGAGACCACCTGAGCCTCACCCTCTCCTCAATCTCCCTACTGAATCCCAATCACACCCATGGCCCCGAACAGAAAGGCCCCCTGAGGTTTCGGAGGCACGCCTCCCCCCCCCCCCTTCCCTCCATCTTCATGGAAGCCGATGCCTGTGGAATGGCTTTTGCCTGTAGAATGGTTGGCCGGTTGGAACTACCGACCTTTGGGTTAGCGACCCAGCCCTTAACCACTGTGCCACATAGGCTCTTTTTTATTTTTAAAGACATCAACGATATCCGGTTAAACCTTCCAGTTTTTTGTATGCGTCCCCCTTCTCATCTCCCCATGCCCGACTTCCTCCTAATCATCAAAGGCTTGTCTAGTGGTGTATAAACCATGATTCGTCTTGGTTTTCCACAATGGTGATATGAAATATCTTTCTAAGATTGACTGAGTTTGCTAAGCATAATGTCTTGTCCCTGTCTTGCTCTTGCGGTGTTAAGAGTTGTCGCTGTCCCATCCAGCTGAGAAGCAAGCATGCCCGTATGGAAGCAGCACACCAGCCTGTATGACCATGAAGTGTCAATGGGATCTGGTTTCAGGCATCAAAGACCCCAAACAAAACAAAAAAATCCTATCAATGGGAATGAGGGGGAGGGAAGAGTGGAGACCCAAAGCCACTCTTAGACACCCCCTGCCCGAAGGGCCACGAGGAAGAGAGTCAAGGTGCAGTTTAGCACCGACGAGACATACAACATTCCTCTAGTTCTTTAATGCTCCCCACATACACACACTATCATGACCCCAATTCTATCTTACAAATCTGGCTAGACCGGACCATGTATACTGGTACAGAGCTTGAAACACAGGAAATCCAGAACAGATAAACCCCTCAGGCCCAATAAGGGGAGCAGCGATACTAAAGGGTAAGGGAAGGTGGGGGAGTAAGGGGGAACGGATCACAATAATCAATGCATGGTCCCCCTCCCAGGGGGATGGATAGCAGAAAAGTGGGTGAAGGGAAATAGCAGTTGGTGTAAACCATGAAAAAAATAAAAATAAAGAATAATTTATAAATTATCAAGGGGGCATGGGGGAGGGAGAAAAAAAATGAGGAGCTGATACCAAGGGCTCAAGTGGAAAGAAAGTGTTTAGAGAAAGATGATGACATATGTACAGATGTGTTTGACACAATGGATTTATGTACGGTACAGATTGTGATAAGAGCTGTAAGAGTCCCCAATTAAAAAAAAAAAAAAAAAAGAGTTGTTGCTGTCTTTTACTGATGCATAAAATTCCACAGTCTGATTGTCCCAGAGTGCCTTTGTCCATTCCTCTGTAGTGGGGGTGTGGTTGCTTCCTGTGTTTGCTATTGTGGAAAATGGCTGTGATAAACATGTGTACACATGTCGTATCTGCCCATGTTGTACTATCTATTTCTATAGGGTATCCAGGCTCTTGCTTCTATCTATTCACGTACCCCTAAAGCTCTCTTGGCTCTGCCCAGTGCTCCGCTGCATCCCCCGGCCACTCTCCAAAGCAGCCCCCCAAAGCATTCTTCGGAGAAATTCTCATCACCCAAGACCCCAACCTCCTGACACTCAGTTCCTGTCTAATGGCTAACCACCTACCCCAATACCACCAGCCCTGGACTCCCTCCATGCACCCCCAAACCACCAGCCCTTTGCTGTGACCGCTCCCCTTCCTTCCGGCGTGAGGCACCTTTTACTCTTCATGACGTAACAATCCACACGCCACCCGCTCTGTGACCAGGTGTTGAGAACCGGTGGGGGCACACTCATGATTGGACACACACACAAGCTGTTCAGGAGTCGGTCACCCACTGGGGCAGCAACCAAGGCCCAGGCCTGCGTCACATGTGCTCCTAGGGCACGTCGTGGTGCAGAGGACACTCATCTGTGGCTATTACGAATGTGCCCCCAGCCAAGTGGTTCAACCACCCGAGGGCATTTTTACCAACCAGCAGGCTCAGGGAAGTTCTGCCACTTGCCCAAGATCTCACGGGTAGGGATGGATGGAATCGCTATTGGAGCCCAGCCCTGGCTGTTCCCCACTGTGGCAGTCTGTCTCAGGAAAGGCCTCCCTCTGGTGGGCCCGGCCCTATGTGGTGGCCCCTTACCTTGGCGCTGTACTGGTTGAGCTCTCCGCTCTCGTGGCCAGCGATGATGCACTCTCCCAGGGGGCCCCACACCGCGCTGGTAATCTTAGAGTCGCTGCAAGGGATCTTCATGTAGGGCTCATTGCTGTCTGGGGGGTGGCGCATGTCAGGCTCCCGGCTCTGGAGCTGCCCCCCTTCACCTTAAGCCCAGCCCCAGCCCTTACCGATCTGGCTCGGGTCCCGAAGGTCGAAGAAGCTCACAAAGCACTGGTAGCCCATCTGCTTGTCCGTGGAGAACATGATGATATTGCCCCCAAAGTCAAAGCCACAGGTCCGGACAGCTGAATTGGTCTTGAGAAGGGCCAGCTGCTTTCCTGGGAACCAGCAGAGTCTGGGCTACCTCCCGGCCCAGGCCATTGGAGAAGACACTTCCTACACACCTGCCAGGCATCAAGCGCTACTACCATTTCTCCTCCGATCCATCCCTGTCCTGGTCCTTGACTGCAAGGTATGTAGCTGGCTCCCTCTCAGCAAAGACTTACTCTCATTTTTCTGTGGTCCTAGTACCCAGTAAATATCCACCCAGTGAAGCCGTTACAGGCTTCCTCGTCTTTGGTCACTGCTCTAAGGCATGCTGCCTGAACTTGGCAAAAGGAAACAGCCTACCACTCTTCCTTGCTCCAGGGCCTGCAGAGCCTGCTAAGTACGCTACTGAGACGATACTCCAGCTCTGTTCGGCTATGGCCTATCACCTACTCAGCCTCATCTAGCTCCTGCCCAACTGCAGAGAGATCAGATGACTTAGACTAGACGCTTGCTGTACTTTCATTCCCACATCAGCCAAAGTGACGACCTTTTGTCATCCTTCAAGCCCCAGCTCATATGACATGCACCCTGGAAACCGTCCCTGGCTGTTCTCACCCCCACTCCAGGCAGTCAGCTGTCCCCTCAGCCCTCCCAAGTCCTCTCGGCTTCCTCCACCAGCTTTGATCTTACTGCAGCGCCTCTTTGACCATCTGTCTTCCTTACTCTCAGCAGTCTCTCATTCCCTAGTCTGGGGACCGTCCTGGGATCTGTTTCCCCAGAACTTCTTCCTTAAAGAGGCGCGCTGTAGATCACCCACCTTTGCAAGCAAAGGGCCCAGGCTTACCTGTTTCACAGTCCCAGAGGCGACAGCTATTGTCAGCGGAGCCTGTAAGGACATGCTTGGTGTCCCCTGAAGTGGGGATTAAGGAAACAACCCAAGTTCACTGGAGCCTCTATTCTCTTGGGAGGTCCGCTGAATTCCTTCCACCTTCAGCTCCCAACAACCTTTCCTCCCTCCTTCTGACCTCCAAGCATTTTAAGCATCTCATCCACAACCAGAAGTTTTCCCCACTGTTCCCCCAACCAGGGAAGAGACTCAGAGAGCGTGACCATTCTCCAGAGCTCCAACAGCATCCTGACCCACCAGCCCCACACTCAGCAGCCTCTCCGCTGCAGGCAGGCCCTCGGAGCATGGACTTGGACTCAACGTAACAATAAGGATACAGTCAGCGTCCACACACCACACGGCTCCGGTGTGGCCCGTGTAGGTGCCCAGCCTCTCGCCATTCACGGAGTACCAAACATTGACGATCTGGAGGAATCAAAAGATAGGATGCTAACTTCCCAAGGCGAGCACTGGCCTCCTTTACCGCCGAGGCCCTCAGTAGCCTCTACAATCTACAGAGGGGTTCGGAGGTTTACAAGTGTCTTCTCTTGGCATTGCCCCAGCTGACACAGGCCCAGACCTTCAGGAGAATAACAGTTTAAGCTGAGTTCTAGTTCACTCAGCAAAGGGAAAGCTTATGCTCCTTTATTATGTCACTGTATTATTTCAAATAGAGTACGTCTCCCCTCTGCCCTTGTTTTTCCAGCTGTTGAGTGGCCGCCACAATCATGCTCCCTTCAAAGGGCACCTGGGAGGCGCCAATGAAATGGCATCTAAGGAGTTTAGTCACAATGCTACTGGACGCCTAGTCGGGATTCAAATCTGTCTGGCGTGAGAGCCCCACTTTTAAGCACTTGTGTGAACGTTCTCTTTGTGGAGGTGCTTCAGAAGCCAGTACCCGGAGGGGCTGTTCGCGCAAGCGAGCCCACTGCCTTTCGACATAGCCATCGCCTGACAGTCACATCGCCCCATGGGATTCTCTAAGTCGCAATCTTTACAGGAACGCCAAGTCGCTCTCTCTCCCGGAGTCACTGGGGTGGGAGTGGGTTCGAACCGCCTACTCCTGGATAAAAAAAAGCCCAGTGCTTAACCATTGCACCCCCACCCCACGATATCCCCCGAGTCCCTCGAGACTCAAGGACCCGCTTTCCTCTCGGAGAGCTGGGCTGCTCCTCTCCTCTCCTGCTAGGATGGGTTTTGTTCTTCCTCGGAATGGCCCCGTCCGGGCTCCCTCTTCCCAGACCCGTGGGCTCTTGGGGCCCCGCTCTTGGGGCGGCCGCGTTCGCGTGCCCAGCCAGCTCCCGGGCGGGCTGGGCTCGCCCCTTCCGATGCCCTCCGCGTGGTCCCGCCCGCGGGCCCCGGCTGCCGCTCACAGGGTCCTTGGCCACCGTGAAGAGGAGGTCTCCCTCGCGGTTGTACTTGATCTGCGTAATGGAGCGCTCGTGGCCCTGCAACAGGATCGGCTTCTGTGGAGACGGGACGCGAGTGTCAGCAGCCGGAATCGGACCCCTGCCCCAGCCCGGGACCTCCGACCCGGCACCCCGACCCAGTGGAACTCACCATGCCGGCGGTGACGCGAGGAGGCTGGTGGCTGGAGCAGGAGCGGAAGAGGTCCTTGACGCAACTTCCGGTTATAGGTCTCCGCCCCCTCCGTTCCCGGAAGTCGGAGAGCGGCGTTGCCATGGCGGCGTCATTCGGTACGTTACGGGTCCCGCCCCTCGATGGGCTTCCCGACCACCACAGCATTTTCCACTTTACCCCTTTCTTGCAATCCTTTGGCCCACTATTCCGGCCCCAGACCCCTGGGCGGATCCCCTTTCGCGTTTAGCCCTCCAGCCAATCACATGCGAGAGAGGGGGCGGGGGGGTAGGAGGCCCCCGGGGGCCCGGCCCGGGGTGGAGACCTGCGGAGGGCCGGGCCTGGCGGGCAGGCGGGCGGCCGGTCGGGGCGGACCGAGTGACCTGAGCCTCCATCCAGGGCAGGTGTTGGCCCTGGTGTTGGTGGCCGCTCTCTGGGGTGGCACGCAGCCGCTGCTGAAGCGGGCCTCCGCCGGCCTGCAACAAGTTCATGAGCGTACCTGGGTCCAGCAATTGCTGCGGGAGATGAAGACCCTCTTCTTGAATACCGAGGTGCGTCCCTGAACAGCCGGCCTCTCCAGGGGGACCGCTAAGGACTTGATCGCTGGGTTCAAACAAGTTTGGGAACAGAGCCCTGGCCCTGCCACTCGGTACTCCAGGCCTGGCACTCTTGTCCTGCCTCAGCCTCACTTTCAAAATCTGCAAAGTGGGGATCATCGTAAGACTCGTCATGTCCCACTTTCTAGGGCATTGAGAGGATTGAGAGCAACGAGACACGTGAATGATTTTGCAGCTCAGATCATGGCTGCTATTATTATATTTACTAGTTTCCAACAGCCCTTTCCCAGAGGGCAGGCTTGGGGGGCACAAACTGGGGAGGGGAGGGTAGAGGATGAACTGCTTCTGACTCCAGGGTAGCCGGTCTAAGCTAGTGATCAAGAGGAGACATGGACACAACCACCTCTCTGGGCGATGGGCTCACTTGGGAAGGTACAGGCGAAGTGCTCTGTGAATTTTAGAAGAGGGAAGCTTCCGGGAGGAGGTGACATTTGCTAGGAGGGATGGGAACTAACTGCACTAAAGGAGAGGACCTTCCTGGGCAAGAGCCTGAAGCTCAGTCAGGAATTGTTTCCCTCTTTGCCCTGGAAAGGTCCCCTCCTCCAAGGAAAGCCATCCTGGGAGCGCCAAGAAGCCAGTGCTGCTCGGGCCAGCAAGCACACTTACCCCAGCTTTCTCTTGTTTCTAGTACCTGATACCCTTCCTCCTTAACCAGTGTGGCTCCCTTCTCTACTACCTCACCTTGGCGTCCACAGGTGGGTCTGAGTTTGGACAGGTCCTGCTTGGGGGCAGAGGCCACCCCACCCCACCCACTGGGGAGAGTCATTTTGGGGAAGGAGCTGGAAATAATTCTGTTCCTGTCAGCGAGAGAAAGCACTCCGTCTCTGGTCCCCTTTGCACCCCCTTCTCTCAGCAGCAGGGGCACAGTGGGCTGTTTTGGGGGTTGTGGTGTGCAGCCTGGCCATCTTGTGCAGCAGCATAGGAGGAAGTTTCTTCTTGAGCCAAATGCTGGCCTTGACCCTCTTGTCTCCACTGCATGCTACCTTGACCTTGAACAGGGCCTTCATGTGATCTACTTCATAGCAGTGTTGGGGTGGCAGTTAATCATGTTTGAGAAACGTCTAGCAGAGTGCTGGCACACAGTAGGAGCTCAAGAAATAGACATTTCCTTTCTAACACTCCCTGTTGGCTGGCCTCTGTTGCATCAGACAGTGCTAATCTTACACATTTTCCTATTTTTCATCATGATTAATATGTTTAACAGGACATTTTAACTTGTTTGCATGTATAGTTCTGTGACCTAATGGTCAACATGTTTTGTAGTCATCACTACTCTCCATTTCCAAATGTCCCCATCACCCTCCTGCTAACCAATAAGAAATCGTGGTTGCGGTCGTTTGCTGCTTCTGGGTAGTTTGGAGCAGTGGCGGATTGGCTGTGCATTTGGTTGCTAAGAGCAAGGTCAGCAGTTTGAATACTCCAGCCACTTGGGGGGAGAAGACAAAGGTACAGCCCCAGAGGCAGTTCTACTCTGTCTTATAGGGTGTCTGTGAATAGGCATCAAGTCGCTGTCAATCAGTGAGAAACGGTTCCTATGGGCGGGACCATACAATATTGTTTGGCTTTTTGTGGCTGGTTTACCTCACTTAGTATAATGTTTTCAAGGTTCATCCATGCCACAGCAAGTATCCGAACTTGCATTCCATCGTACTGCACCGTGTATTTAATTCCCATCATGACCCTGTGACGCAGACATGATTGCCCCGCTCAGAGATGAGGCTGCAAAGTTGGGAGCAGTAATTTCACCAAGTCCCACAGGTCAGTGCAGACCCTGAAGGCACACATCACCTCCTTTCACGGTCTGCACTTGGCTCTGAGCAGTCCCTGCAGTGCTGCACTGGCTTTGCTACCCTTGGAGTCTCACCCAGGGCCCTAGGAGACTGGAGGGGACTCTGGACCCCAAAGTGCATTTGGAAACCCCTCAATGCTGCCAATGATTCATACTTTGCCCTTTTCCTAGAATTTCATTTAAAGAATGTTTGAAAAGCCCTGGCCGTATGCACTCCCGGGTGTCCTTGGGTGCTGTGGCGCTGAATATAAAGACCTCGTCCTCATCTTCACACACGGTGGTCCCAGACCTCAGGGACCAGGTCTTCATGTTGGAGCCCCGAGGAAGCATTGAACTTGATGTTGGGGTCTTGAGGCCTGAGCTTTGCTGCAACTCTCCCAGAAAGTGAAGGCATGGCTCCTCCCTTAGGGTGCTATCTTGATGAACCCGGTGTGTTTTCTGCCTGGTGGTGTCAGGTGCCTTTGCGTCTATTCAGACTTGTAGCGGCCCTATTTATAACAGAAGGAACACTGCCGGCCCTGTGCCATCCTCTCAATTGTTGTGTGTAAGCCCATTGCCGAAGCCACTGTGTCAGCCCGTTTCCTTGAGGGTCGGTCTTCCTCTTCCCCCTAACTCTCTGTTTTATCACGAATGATGATCTTTTCCAGGGACCAGTCTCTCCTGATCACATGTCCAAAGTACTCACTTTTAAGGAGCAGTCGGGCTGCCCTCTTCCAAGGGAGACTTGCTTGTCCTTATGGCCAGGCATGTTTTTTGTGCCTAGAAAGGCATTTTTGGCCTCTCGGTGATTTTGCTCATTCTGATTGCACAGATCTAACCCTGGCCGTGCCCATCTGTAACTCTCTGGCCGTTGTCTTCACATTGATTGTTGGAAAGGTACTTGGAGAAGACGTTGGTGGAAAACGTAAGTCACACCGCTGTGAGGGCGGGAAGCAACTTGGGCTTTGAGATACCCTCACTGGTTCCTTCCAGAACCCAACTGCGTAAGGGGCCAGGCTGCCAACTGAAAAGTGGGCAGGCAGGGAGAGGGCCTTCCCCACCCTGCCCGGTTACTCCTGCAGTCTGTAAGGTAGTTTGGCGATGGAAAGAAAGAAGGCAAAGGCAGGTAATAGTTTTAAAGGTTTATTACAGAGCTCCGGGCGAGGCTCACGGGTCCCTAGTTGGGGCCAGGGAAGTCAGCCACCAGGAGGGAGGGGAGTACAGAGAAAAGGACAGGAGCGTCCTGAGCACCCAGGTGAGGTTCATGGGTCCCCAGTTGGGGGCCTGGGAAGTCCTGCAGCCTGGGACAGAGGGGAAGGGTTTTATAGTACTGGCCTGAAGTGAAGGCAGTTCGGGAATTTTTCATTGCGGTTTGGGCAGTTGGTAACACAGTGGCCATGTCACAGTGCTATCGGGAGCTGCCATCCATCCGAGTCAGGGCTTCAAAGGCCATCACCAGGAGCTGTTGTGCAATCTTGGGCACCGCCAGGGTCTTGCTCCACTTGCCTGCCCGCCAATTCCCATTTCTGCCTAACCCAGCCCAGCCTCCAGCGCTCCTACTTCCTTCCCCGTGGCCCTCAGGGCCTTTCTTTCCTCCCAGCAGGATGGGTCGGGAACAGAGGTTGGGGATGGATTTGGAGCCAGGCTTACAGCTCCCGGACCTCTGCACGGTATCCCCGCAGGAGCCGCCGCAGGCCTGGTGCTCACCGTGACTGGGATCACACTGTGCATTGCCAGCTCAGTGAGCAAGACCCAGGGGCCGCCGGCGACCCTCTGAGTGGTGGAGCCCACCGCCAGCTCTGCTGTCTCCAGTGCTTCCACCTGAGCCTCAGCTTCCCGCTTTCAACCGCTCCCTCACGGATCACTCAGAGCAGAGCACCAGGGCTCTGGGACCTCCAGGTGCTGGTCAGCTGCTAGGCCTTGGCAGCAGGGCCGCCCTCTCCCCTGCAGCAGCTCCCGGCTGCCCCCCTTTTACTAGGAAGGGGCTTCAAAGAGTTTTGGGGAAAATGCAACTGAAGATGGCCCTTTCCGCGCTTGTTGAAGCGCTCGGCTCGGCTGTGCTGGGCCAGCAGCAGGATGACGATGCTGGGTGGCAGCACTCCTGGGCCCGGAGAGGGCATTGCAGACTTGGAGCCAGCAATGCCAGGTGCCTGCCGTGCCCCGGGGCTGGAGAGGAGCTGTCGCTTGTCCTCACCTGTCTCCCCTAGGATGGAGGCAACATCCCTCGCCGCCTAGGCCAGTGCCCAGCGGACCTGCGGGGCTTTTAATAAATGTGTAGTCAACAGAGGTGAGTGAGTGTTCTGTCATTGTGACCAGCCTCTCCCCCACGCTCAGCCTCTTTTCTCGGGCCAGAGAAGCCTTTGTGGGGAGCTGGGTTTAGGAGCTGAGGAAGATGGGGTGCGGGGGCTGAAGTGGCTGCAACCAACCCTGAGTGCCCAGGGCTGCTGAAGACTGGAGTGCTGGTCCCAGAGCAGACCCCCAGGCCTTGGTCTCCGCCCCTGCCCCTGCCCCTGCCTCCCGCTGCTCCTTCCCACCATCTGAGCTGCCCCCTGCAGTCCCACCCCCACCGCTGGCCACCCAGCTCCAGCCATTCATCTCCCCAGCCTGCATTTGGAAACCCCTCAATGCTGCCAATGATT
>NW_022111357.1:12382680-12432989 GCF_000313985.2 Echinops telfairi
ACTTCCAGGACTCCCGCTGAAGGGAGGCAACTTTGGCCAATGGCCAGGCTTCCTTCCCAGCCCCTCCCCTGCTTGAAGGCCCCTTTTGGTTTCTGCATTAACCTCACCACGTGCTTCTTTAAATGCGCCAAGTCCCTGCGAGGACAAGGGACCCAACAGTAAATGGGGGAGTCAGGGCCAGCTCGCTTCTGGGCATGTGCCCACAGACCTCCCACATAACAGCAGAGACTGCCTTGTGTCCCCTCTCCGAGGTGGGGGGCGGGGTGAGAAGGGCCAGGGGGCCCCCCCGGGAGCCCCCACCTGAGGAACATGAGAGAAGGGCTTGTTTGCTTCTTGGCTGAGGAGCCTCCTGGGCTCTGGCAAGGAAGCAGATGGCTCCATTTGGGCAGGCTCCTTTGGTGTGCGCTGGGCTGCCTGTGCCCTTAGGGGCACTGAGCGTAGGCCTTGGTGCTGGCGGCTCTTACTGTCTCTCTTCCCAGTGTGTCCGCTTCAGGGTGTCCACTGCACACGCACGCACGCACGCACCTGTCTCCCCGATCTGCATGCTTCCTTGCTCTCACTGGACAGAGTGCTCTAAGGACAGAGTGGCTGAGGAAAGGCAACTGGTTTCTTGGGAGGACAGGACCTGGCATGGGACAGGAAGCCACTAAGTTTCCTTAGACCCTGCTCTGCCACTTAGGTCAGTTCTCTCACCCGGCATGCAGCCTGGCAAGGAAGAGGTCGGTCCAGCAACTGTGTCCCGAGGCCCTTCATAGAGCTGGTGAGCTGGCTCAGACTTGGCAGGTGGCACCGCTTGAAGGGGCACCTCTGAGCATTTTCTATTGGCCACAGTTTCCACTGCCAGCTGAGAAAAGATCAGCAGGTGAAAGTCATGTTTAGAGTCTCCGCAGGTCAAGGCAAGTCATTTGAGTGGTGCTGTGGGCTAAACACTGAACTAACTGCTCATGGAGAGGTCAGTGGTTCAAACCCACCAGCTGCTCCCGAGAAAGATGAGGTTGGATTATGCTGGATCAAACTTGATACTTGGTCAGTTGACTTCTCTAGTGACCCAGTATGCATTTGTTCAAGTATTCCTTGTTTATTGTATGACAGAAGTGTCTTCCCTGGCTTTTAAAATATTGATGGTCTTTTATTTCTTACTCACTATTTGTATTTGTATCTTTGTATTACTATTTTATCCTTACCACTTCATTTTGTTTTTCACTGTTTCTGTTGGGTTTCCCAGTTTGTGAAGCACAGAAGGAGTAGATGCATAGAGATAATAACTGATACAGGGTTTCTAGGGATGTAGGGTGAGAGGTAGGGAGGGTAAGGGGCTTTGGGGAGCAAACAATGAATGCAGGAGGGGGAGGGAGCACCAGAACAGATTGTGATTACACAACTTATTTTAAAAGCAACATAACCATGGAAGTATATGATATATGAGAAAAGCAAAGGGGAGTGTGGGAGAGAAACCAGACTTCACCAATGGTAGCCATAGGTGAAGGGCAAAGAGTTACTGTGTGGGGCATTGAGTTGATGTCCGCGGTGGTGGGATAATGTGGAAAAGGATTTCAATAAGAGTATAATCAGTGCACTGAATCACACAAGCAGAAGTTGTGCAACTGGAGAATGTTCTGTTCTGACAATTAGGAAAATTTACATGAATAACTGACAAGGAGGAAGAAAATGTTCTAGAATTGAATATGATGACAATTGTACAACTCTTCTCAGTACGACTGAATTGTCTGATGTCAGGATAAAGCGCAAATCTGTGAAAAAAGACAGAAGGACGAGGCCATCGCTCCCAGGAAGACGTACAGCTCGGAGACCGGGTTTGCAGTCTGGAAGGCGGAGCGTGAGGGCAATGGGACAAGGGCTGGTGGGCAGCCTGCCTCGTCACATTTGGCAGACCGGGGCATCTGGCCATTGGGGCCTCAGGGCCAGTCACCTAGGCGCTGCCCTGGCCCAGGGCGGGGACACCAGGACCGCTCCCATGGTGTAAGAGAAAGTCCCATTTGGGAGGCATGCTTTCTTTTTGTTCTTTTTGTCCAGGGCTCCCCGTGGGGACTTTGGACCTCCCCACTCACTCACTGGCTCACAGCCCTGCTCTGCAGGATGGCTTTCGTGGTCAAGTGCTGCACCACTGTGTCCCAGTTCTCGCGGGCAGCCTGGGATGGCTTCAGGCTGGAAAAACAACAGTGTGGTAAGAGGAGCCGCAAGCCTCCCAGAATGTGAGGGGAGCAGGGCCTGGTTTGAGGACCCTGTTTTGGTCCGTCTCACCCACCATGTAATCCTGACAGTGACCAGGGGCTATTGAAGCAAAGCTGTCCCCAACTTCTTGGTCCCACAGAGACCCCTGCTTCCTGACACCAGCACCCCTGAAATAGCAGGGCCACCTGCACAAGCCACCGTGCAAGGGCCCCATCACATGGTTGGTGAGTCCTCGGAGGTGAGACCCCAGGTCAGCAGAAATGGGGGCCTCTGGGTAGGAGGGTATCCGTCTGGGGTGTATTGTAGGAAATGGAGCTGGACCATGGGGATAGGGAGGTGAGGACAGATGAGGTGACCAAGGGGCACTTGTTCCTTCCTAGTCATCTGTTTGTTTTTAATCATTTTATTGGGGGCTCATGCAGCTGTGATCACAATCCATCCATCCATGTGTCAAGCATGCTTGTACACTTGTTGCCATCATCATTTTCAAAGCATTTCCTTTCTACTTGAGCCCTTGCTATCAGCTCATTTTCCCCCCTCCCTTCCTCCCTCATGAACACTTGATAATTTATCTATTTTTTTTATCATGTCTTACACTGACCAATGGCTCCCTTCACCCACTTTTATATTGTCCCTCCCCCTGGAAGGGGATTATATGTAGATCATTGTGATCAGTTGCCCCTTTCTCCCCCCACCTTCCCCTTGCCCTCCTGGTATCGCTTTCCTCATTTTTGGTCCTGGAGTCCCTGTGTTTCTAGCTCTGTCCACCAGTGTACATACTCTGGTCTAGCTGGATTTGTAAGGTAGAACTGGGTCATGATAGTGGGGTCATCTCTCTTCCCTGTGTCTCACAGCTGTTGCTTTCTTTGGAGGCCACGGCCCGGAAGTAGAGTGAAAGGTACAAGGGCTAGCGGGATGGTGGGATTACGGCAAGTAGTCACTCCTGGGTAAGGGTAGGGGCGCAGCTCAACCCTTGTCCATTGCATGGCAGTGGCTGCTCTCTCTCGGTGTCATAAGCCTTTGGTATGAGAGACCGAGCAGGATGGAATTGTCTTGGGTACTTTGCCTTCTGCTGGAGCTGGACATTGCGTCTGGTTCCTTGATCTCCTTTTGAGTTGCCTGTGGATCCCAGGTGCTGTCAGCAGACTACCAATGGTGGGTCCGTTTGGCTGATCTCTCCATCCACCAGCCTGTGCCCCCTACTGTCTGCTTTATTATCTGGCTTCCCGGTTCATCAGCTTCCATCAGCCAGGAGAACCCTGATGAACTGTGGAAGCCATTGCTTAATAGAAATCTCTCTCTAGATACAACACATGGAGCCCTGGTGATGTAGTGGTCATGTATTGGGCTGCTCTCCGCTGGATTGGCAGTTCAAAACCAACAGCAGCTCCAGAGGAGAGAGACTGGGCTTTCTGTAAACAGTCTCGAAAGCCCACCAGGAGTGGCTCGGCTCAGCATGGCATCGATGGCAGGCTGCCGGGGGGTGGTGGTGGGGGTGGTGGTGGGGATGTTGACATATAACACATACAAGCATCACCGGCTTTGCTCTCTGGAGAACCCAACCATACCATCTAGTGTCTTAACCCTGCTCCCTCAAAAGGGCAAGAGCTGCTTCCCAGGACACACTGGTGGTCTTCCTGCCTAGAGCTGTCTCCTCAGGGGGCTACCAGCTGCAAGAAGAGACAGGCCAGGTGACAGGCCAGGCTGGCAGCTGCCAGTGTGGGGCTGGAGTTCAGCTCAGCAGGGTTCCCTGCCCATTGGCACAGCCTGCCATCTCAAGCTGGCAACATGCTGGCTCTTAAACCTGCCTACTTTGGGACCCTGGGTCTGGCTGCCTATCAGGTACACACCACCATTTCCAAGACTCAGGAGAAACGAGTTCCCACAGCGCTGTAGTCTATCCTGAGGCTGCCCTCAGTGAGGAGACAAGTAAGGTTTATTTCCTTTTGCTCTGAGCCTCAGAGAAGTCACTTACACAAGAGCACACAGGAAATGACAGCCCAGACTCTAAGTCACTCTACCTTCAACTCCTTGCTCTTTTCCCGACAGGGAGGGCTTGGAGGCCAGGCTTGAGCTGAAGCTCAAATATTCAGATTCTTGTCTCCCCTTGAGAGCCAGCCCCACCCTGCTGGAAGCACGATGGATGGCTCTCTTCCAAGGAGAGCGCCCAAACTCCTGGCCAGGGGCCCATTTTGACCAGTATCCTTAGAACAAAGTAGAGCTGCTCCTGTGGGTTTCCACGACTGCAACTCGTCTGGGGAGTAGAAAGCCTCATCTTTCTCCCGTGAAGTGGTTGGTGGTTTCGAACTGCTGACCTTGCAGTTAGCGACCGAACACGTGACCTGCTACCCCCCAGGGCTGCTCGGTAGGAGAGCAAGGGATGCGTAAGCACAGGTGTGGGGGAAGCCAAGGACGGCTTCCAGTGTTTGGTGACAGTGGCAGGGTACCCAATCCAGCAAAACTTTGGGGAAAAGGAGGTTCACCCCAGAGGAGTTTGGTGACAGTGGCAGGGTACCCAATCCAGCAAAACTTTGGGGAAAAGGAGGTTCACCCCAGAGGATGATATGCTTCTCACAGGAGATACTGGTTTGTACACGGCTCAGCGACTGTGTCCCCTTTAGCAGGTTGCTGGACCTCGCTGTCTTCGTTTTCCCCCTTTTTTTTTTTTTTAGTTTCTTGTCTTTTTTTTTTTGGGGGGGGGGTTTCTTCCTTTATTTTATTTTTTTAACATTTTATTAGGGGCTCATACAACTGTTATCCCAATCCATACACACATCAATTGTGTAAAGCGCATTTGTACATCGTTTCTCAAAACATTTTCTCTCCATTTAAACCCCCGACATTAGGTCCTCATTTTTCCCCTCCCTCCCCGCTCCCCCCTCCCGCATGAGCCCTTGATAGTTTATAAATTGGTATTTTGGTTTTCCCCTTCTAAGGACGGGATAAAACCACTGCCGTCACAGGGTGGTTTGGGTTTCGAGAGAACATAAAGAACCCGTGGGGCACACTAACTGCTGAGGGACTGCTGCCACCCGAATCCTGCGCCAGCTGACCAGCCCCAGCTCACTGCCAGGAGCTCGCAGAAGCACCCCAAGCCAGCAGCCACATAAAGTTCTCCATTCTGCGTCCCTGCCCTGTCAGCCACCTGGTGGGTGCGACAGCGTGGCAGAGGGAACGCTCAGCCAGTGGGGCCTGCATGGCTGACGTCACCTCACCTAGGTCTCCATTGTAGGGGAGCAGCACCGAATCACCAGCAGCTGGCAGCCTGGGAAACGGGCCCCCCTTGTACACCACTCGCCCCTTGGCTCCCATGTTCTCAGTTAGAGATGCGGGGCTGGGAGCGGTGCCAGGCAAAGGTGGAGGCCGGCTCCCTCATCAGAAGGCAGGGAGAGCCTCGGGCTGGAGCACCCATCTGTACTCAGGGTGTCATCCACATCCAGCCTGCTCGTCCTTTAGCATGAGCAACCTCAGCCGGAAGCTGAGAGCGGGATGTGGGAGTCAGAGCCAGGAGGGATGCTCAGATCCTGCTGTTCCCACACGGGCCTCATCCGAGAACAGCGAGAGTGTGCAGCACAGTCAGAATGAGAGAGCAGCAGACAGGTCACACTTCCACAGATGTTCCAACATAGGGGCCAAGGGTGGTGTGTGTGCATGTGTGTGTGCATGCGTGCTTATTTCCAGGCCAACACTGGGCTTGTGGGCCGCTTCCCTAAGGAGGATGACCCAGTGTGCACCTGGCCCCTGCTCTCAGCAGGCTCGGGGCGGTGCCTCCTGGCAGCAGGTCGTGCCCAGGAAGATCCAGAGGCAGGAGGGCAGCAAGCAGGCTCAGCGTCTAAGAAAAGGCTTTATTTTCCATCAGGCCCCCCATCCAAAGGGTACCCTTTCTCCTCATCCCACCCTGACTCCAGCTCCTCTTGGGCCACTAGCCACCAGCAGCCAGGAGCAAGGACGAGGTCCTGTCTCACTGGTCACACCTTCATAGCATCCCCTGAAACCTGGTCCGCCCCGCTCCCCACGGCCTAGCCCCTCCAGTGGTCCTCTCCTGTGGCTGACAGGTACTCGGGTGACCTTGATTTCCATGGTACAGTCCTCTGGTTTGTCCATCCTTTGTGGCTAGACTCACTGGAGGCTCCATCTGTGGAAGTTCTATCACTGGAGGTCTGGCCCTTGGGTGGTTTTGTCTTGCAGAGATCCTGGCCGCCATGTGCTGCCCCTGCCAGGGTCCCATCCCAGATGACGTGGTCCTTTGGGAAGGCTGACGCTACTGGTCCAGCTCTCTGGCCACCAGACTTCTGGCACTCAGGCCCTCTGGGAGATGTGTTCTTATTCCCTGGGTCCCCAGAGAGTTCAAGCAGCTGGCCCCTGGCTTTCTCTGAACAGTGGCCCCTGGGCTGGAGACCTCTGGGCATCTGGTCCTCCAAGTGATTCATCAGCTGCAGGCGGGGCCCTCTAGAGGCCTGTTCTCTGAGGCTTGGCTCTTTGGTGAACTTGTCTCCCATGGTCTGATCGTCTGATGGTGTGGACAACTGGTGTCCAGTCTTCCCGTGGCACCATGCCCTGCGCTCGGCCCCCGTGGTGGTTTTATCTGGGGATTTGTGGGGTTGTGACTTGCCCCTCCAGCAGGAGTCATCCCCGTGGTCTAGCTTTCCGGTGGTCCTGTCCCTGTAGGACTGGCCCTTCAGTGGGGGGCTTGGTTGTGTGTGGGCCCTCTCACAGGCCTGTCCCACGTGGCCTGGGCACACACAAAGCCCATCTCTGCGCTGGTCTTCCTCTTGCGAGCTCAGGGTTTGTTTGAGAATGAGGTACTGTCAGGAGAGAGGACAGACACTGTACCAGGTGCGCCTGCTTAGGCGTGGCAGCAAGCCTCCCTCCTCCCATCCCCTTGGCCCTGAGTGGTTAGGGAGGGCTCTCAGCCCGGGCCTACCTCCTTCCGGCTATTGATGGCCTGTTGCAGCCACAGCAGTTCCATGGCCAAGTGGCTATGGAGGTGCTGGAGCTCAAGTCGGCTACAGGGCAGTCCTGGATCCGTGGCTTCTGCGCGGGGAGGGAAGGAAGAAGCCAGCCTTGAGGGGCCAATACTGGGCACTGTCCTAGCTTTACAAGCCCGCTGCCTTCCCTCGTCCACTATGTGTTGCCCCAAACCAAGAAGAGGGAGGGCAGGGGGTGAGGAAGCTGAGGCAGAGAGGTAGGTACCTGGGCTCCCCACCCCTGTTGAGTCTCCAGAGTCCTCTCTAAGTTTCTTAGTCTGCTCAGCTGGAAGCTGGGGGCGGACTTCTGGGCAGAGAACAGTTCCTGTGTCTGCTGCGCTCCCTTCGGACTTCTTCAGCGTCACCTCTTTGGGCTCTTTACATGGAAAGTGGCTCCTCTCTGGGTGTGATACCCTCTCCTCTGCTTTCCAGGTGTGACGGAATTTTACCTTGTGACAAATCGGTTAGAGAAGTGTGAGCCCCGGACCTGCGCTCCATGTAGCTGGGCAGCAGCATGCGGTAGACAAGGATTGGGGTGCTCGCTCGTGGAGAGTGTGTTGCATCTTCTAGGAGGCTTTAAAAGCAAGAACGGTGGGCTCCACTGTTGCCTTGCCCAGCCTTCCCTCCCCGCCCTCCCCCTGGGGAGTCAGTCCACTACCTCTGGGAGGAACTGGGGCCTGGGAATGCAGCCCTCAGCCCACTGCACCGTGCTCAGGTCTCCCTCGATCTCCCGTACAGTCGCCTCATACTCCGCTCGCAGACTCCGGAAATGGCGCCGGGTCAAGAAACCCCGAACACGGGCCTAGTGGAGAGGGAGGGGGAAAGAAGCCCCCGTCACTGCAGGGGAGGGGCCAGCTTGAGGCTTTCTCCTGAGCAGGTCATGCAGGGTGCTGCAAGGGAGCTCACGGCCACGGGGGAGGAAGTGACACCGTGCCGTGCCTGCGCTCACGGGAGGATGCCTGCCAGACCCCCCACTTCGCTTTCAGGCCCTTCCTGCCATTTCTCTGATCCCCGCAGGAGCTGTGGTGAGCAGGGGGTGAGGAAGTCCGGGGGTCCCAGTATCCTTCCAGGTGGTGTGCGTGGGTTTGGTTTGGTTTTTGTCGCATCTCCAAAGGCTGGCACGCGGGTAGGGGGCTGAACCGCTCGAAGGTCCCAGTCTGGGATCTCCTGAGGGGAAACCGGGTGCCCCTGCCCTCTCCACCCCGCACCTGCAGAGCCGACAGCTTCCGAAGCGACTGCTCGGACTCCATCCGGGCGACAACGGTCCGGCGGCCCGCCCGCCCGGCGCCTGCGCAGTGCGTCATCAGCCCGCGCCGCTGTCCCGTCTCCGCGGCAACCGCCCTCCAATGGCAAGCCAGGAGCGTATCCGGCTGCTAGGGGCTCAGGCCTTCCCTCCAGGTTCCACCCCAGAGCCGCAGCCCGGGATGCCCCCCACCGAGCGGGACTTTCCCACGCACAGTCGGGTGCCAAGGGGCCTCTCCGCGGAGGCCCGCCGCACAGAGGCGCAGAGAGAGGAGACGGGAGGCCACAGGGTCGCTCGCTTGCTTTTGAGTTTAATTCCGTCCCGTGCCCCCCTCCATATAATAGCACCTGGGGGCCGCTGACTCGCGGACTGCCAAGTGGGTAAAAAGTCACAGTTTGGAGGGCATGAAAAGGGGTAGCTGGGCCTGGGCGCCACGTCTTTCTACGCAGCGGACTGCTCCTCGGGTTCCGCGTTCTCGGCCAGATGCAACTTCTGTCTGCGCCAGTCAAGGATGGGGACCTGGCCTGGGCCTTCCCTCTGACCCATCTGCATCTGTGCATCCTGCGCTAGCGGCTGTTTGCCCAGCCCCCGCCCCATCAAACTAGTGTGTGTGCCCCTGCGCGATGGACTAAGGACTAGAAGGCAAAGTAGTCTAAAACTAGTCAAAAGAATTGTTCTGAGGAGTCGATGCCAGGGGCTTAAGTGGAGAGCAAATGTTTTGAGAATGATGAAGGCAATGAATGTACAAATGTGCTTTATACACTTGATGTACCTATAGATTGTGGTAAGAGTTGTGTAAGCCCCTAATAAAATGATTTAAAAAAAATTGTTCTATGCTGAGGGCACCGGGCAAGCTTTGCCATGGATTAATGCCATGGATTAATGCATTTGCAAAGATTTCAATTTTCGTGTTCTAGAACATTCCCTGCAATGACCTACTCCCTAATACTCAGGAAATTCCTTCTGTACTCCTCAACATGGCAGTCTGTGCCCATGCTGACTACCAGGGCGCAGAGGGGTGTGGCTGTGAGCACTCCAGCTATGTGAAGGTGATGAGGAGACCGACCCCTCTGGGGCACATGCGCACGGCCTCTCCCTGGGAAAGGATACATGGAATTGCTAAGATCTTCCAGCTGCCAACAGAGAGAAAGGGAGATTCCTGTCAGGAGGGGCAGCAGGTGCTCTGAGGCCATGATCTAGAGGGGATGGAGGGCCCCAAAGCCTTAGGTTTCATGCACCACCTGCTCCCCTGGGGGCCAGGAGTTGCCCTGGAAGCACGTGCCTCTCCCCACCCATGTCCCTCAGGACCGGAAGCCCCCAGCCATGACCCACATTGCTGAGCAGCTGGTCCAGGTTGCGATCAGCCATAGTCTTCTTCTGCTCCTCAGGAAGCCCCTGGGTGGCTCTGTCCTCCTCCTCCTCTTCCTCGTCGTCCTCCTCCCCACACACATCCAGGCTGAAGTGCAGTCGGGCCAGCTTCTCCTGCATCTCCCGCACATGCTCCAGCTGCTCAAAGGAGCATTCCTTCCCTGGACAGCCCTGGTCTGAGCCCTGAGAGCAGGCTTGGGACCCTGGCTCCGCCACACCCCAGAAACCAGCCCCCCCAGCCCTCCAGTCCCAGGACTCACCAAAGGCTTGCAGGCGGCCGGAGTGGAAGTCATTGAGCAGGTTCAGCAGCCCCCCCTCCATCTCATAGACATCTGTCACTTCGGTCAGGAAAGAGTGTTGCAGGGGGGTGCCTGCCGAGCCGCCCCCAGCTCCGGCCAGCACGGGGCGGCATTTCTCCTTGCCTACCCTGGATGGAGTGGGCATGGCCATCATCACAGGCTGGGGCCAGCCTGGCAGCCCCAGGTCTTTCATGCCATCTGCCTAGGCGCTCATGCCCCGCCCCCAGCCCCGCGGTTGAAGTGGACACTACTCAGGCCCTGCACTGGGTGGAGGGAAGGAGCAGGGACCATATGAAATTGAAATCTGTCTCTTTCTGTGGATGACCCTCCCAGCACACCCAGAAGCAGACCACTGCTTACTGAACTCCTGTCTGAGCCCCTCATCACACTTTTGCGAGCCTGGGGAGTGGCTGGGCCTCCCCCCATCATGGGGCCTATTCCCACCTTGTTCCCATCAAAACCATTTTGTTGTTAGTTGCCTTCAAGTAAATGCCGACTGACTGGACTCGTGGCATCCAGTGGAGCTGCTCCACAGGGGGCTAGAGGTTTTGACCTTTAGGAAGCAGATTGCCAGGTTTGTGTGTTCCTTCCCAGGGGCCTCTGGGTTTGAACCAGCAGTCCGTCAGTGAACCACTCACCCCAGAACACCTATAACTCGTGCCGCCATGGAATTGATGCCGACTCACAGCGGTCCAAAAGGACCCAGGAGAAGTGCCTGACCCTGTGGGTCTCTGAGACCATAACCCTTTACGGGAGCAAATAGCCCCAACATGCCCCTGTGGAGAGGCTGGTGGTTTTGAACTGCTGACTTTGCATAACTACACCACCAGGGCTCCACAGAAATCCTGTTAAGTAGTCTATTATCTCCAAAATCAAGTTTTGGAGTTTAATCTGAGATGGGCATAGTGCCCAGACACTCACTGCCCCTCTGTTCTCATAGATAAAGATGCAAAGGTCCACTTCCCATTTCCTTTCTACTTCTGTCCCTTTGTCCTCAACAACAGGCCAGCAGTGTTGTGTCCCCCGCGCGTGATGCTCTCCAGCTAAAACAGGAAACTCCAAGTGTGCCGTGCAATGAGGAAGGCACACAATTGGGACACTGGCAGAAATGAGTCACACTCTGCACACTGCCTAATTAGAGCCTATTTTGTTATTGTGGGCCATGTCGTCTTGGTCCCCACTCCTGAGACAAAGTTGAGTAGAATCACCTCATAGGGTTTTGAAGACAGATTGCTGGGTTTTTTCTCCCATAGAGCCTCCTGTGGATTCGAACTACCAACTTTTGGTTTGCAGCTAGGTGCTTAACTGTGCCACTTTAGCTCCTATGTCTGCCACCCGTCCAAACATCTCTCCTTGCTCCCCTTCTATTGAAACCCTGATTTGAGCTCGCCGCTGCCCTCTGGACAACCGCGAAGGTCCTTTCAACCGGGGGGCGTGGCCTCTCCAGTCATCACCTCGCCTCCCACCCCTGGTTGGGTTGCAGGTCAGCTCCTCCCCACTGCCGGTCATCCTCAGACAGACCCCTCGGGCCGGCAGTGTGCAAAGCCACAGGGCAACCCAGGGCTTGTATTTAGAAAGACCTGGAGGAAAACATGCAAATTCCTAATGACCGAACACAAAACATTTCACCAGAGAACTCAAATGGGACAGCTAGGCTCCCCCTCCCCATGTCCTGAACCCCGACACTCCAGGGTCATGGAAGTCTGTGGTTCCGGAGCCTCTTTAGTCCTCTCTCTCCTCCCTGCTCATGACGGGTGGGCCTCTCAGGTCTGGCATAGGCCTCCTGCCCTTGCCTGCCCAATCGCCTCTGAAGCTGCTCTCCCGTCTCTGAAGGGCCTCCTCACACAGTCTCGGGCTGTAGAGCAGGGACTGGTTCCCTGGGACATGCTTCCAGCTGGCACCCACCCAGGGAAGGGGTCAACTCTAATTGACGATTGCTATCTCTCCCGGCCTTCCACCCCTCAGGACTTCGTAGGGGCCTGGGATCCCTCCTCCACTTCTATACTCACCTCTTGAATTTGGCCCGCTGCTTGGGAGATGGCAGGTGAGGGAGTCCCAGGGCCAAAGAGCCACTGTGGCTGGTGGGCACAGGGACCCTGCGTAATGGGCCAGGGGCCTGGGCTGGTTGGGTCAGGCAGGGCTTGGGACTCCGCTTCTTCTTCTTGTCCTCCATTGGGTGCTTACGGGACCTCAGGTCCTGAGAGAGAGACAGCCCCATTGAGACAGGGGTCAACTCAACCCTTCGCCTGGCGAGCTGAGAGCTTCTAAGGAGGTCCTTGGACACATCTAACTGTCCCCTCACAACTGTCAGGGCCTCAGTTCCCTCGGGATCCCATGGAGGCAGGGTCAGATACCAGCCTTGCTCCTGGGATCCTCCAGATACCTTTGAAGTGACTTCCCGGCCCACCTTTTTGGATAGGTTATCAGGAGAGATCAGTCCTGGAAAAGGACCTCATGCTTGGGAAAGCCGAGGAGCAGTGTGTGGATGGACACAGTGGCTGGGGCAATGGGCTCACACAGCAATTGCAAGGATGGCCCGGGGCCCGGGTGGGGGTCTGTTCAATACACAGGGTAGCTGAGTCAGAACCCAATCAACAGCAACAACCTCGCCCAGCCCAGGGCCCCTCCTCCCTGCTCGCCTTAGCAGGAAGCCCAAGTCCTGCCTGAAGCCATGATCCTGCAGCTACTGCTTCAGGTTGGGTCCCTGTAGCCAAGAAGGTGGGGTTGGCCGGGGAGACAGGGTGGTATGGAGCTGGTAAGTGGCCAGCTGAGGACTGGGGGTATCTAAACGAGCCTATTCCATTTATCAACTTCCTCTCCCCTGGGAAACCTTTGTTCTGCCCAGGACCATTTGTCTATTTATAACATCATACTGGCTAAGCATTTCGCTAGGCATAGGCCGAGCTGCTGCGTTCGGGTGATGTGAAGTGAGTGATGTCAGATGCCCGGCCGGCAGGCCAGGCTTCCCCACCCCAGCTTGGGCAGACTGGAGAAACCATCAGCAGGGCCAGTGACCAGGTCTGCTGAGGTCTCCTGGGAGCCCTGTCGCAAGCTATGGCCACCAGGAGATGAGTGGTGGTAGGAGAAGCCTTGGTCCTTACTGGGGGGAGGCTGGGGGGTAGATGACCTCCGAGCTGGAGGCCAGAGAAGCCAGATAGTGACTAAGTCTCATCTTCGTGCTGTCCCCAAGGCCGGGTGGGTTCAGCGCTCCAGCTTACAAACACAGGGCCACTCCCAGAAGTTGCCTGGGAGGGCTTCCAGCAGCTGTCCTCCCCTCACCGGGAGCTGCAGCGGCTGGCAGGGGGGGTGTAAGGAGGGTCTCAGCTGGCTGCCTTGTCTTCCCATAATGGCTAGGCCTGTGGCTGGCACTGACAGGCTGCCGACTGCCCCGTGAGACTCCTGTCGGCAAGTGACCAGGTCTGCTGAGGGCTCCTGAGGGTCCACCTCCTCGCTGGCGGTGCCACCTAGCCTGAGACTGCGGTCAGGGATGGTGGCGGTGGGGAGTGGCATTTAAACTGGCTGTTGGCTGGCTGGGTGTGGGGTGTGGTGGAAGGTGACAGGAGCCAGCATCAACCCTCTCTGGCGCTGCTTGACCCAATTTGAGGCTTGATACAGGAAAACCAGAGCGGGTGCCCCAGCGCCCCAGGAGTGTCTGGGGACGACCCAGGGTTCGTCTCCCACTCAAGCTCGAACCAGGTGTCAAATGGACAGCTCAGCGTGGGAGCTGGATCTGAACCTTAGCCTCAAGCCCGCGTCATCCCGTCCCCACCCTCTCCGGGGCAACTGACCTGGAGGCTCGGGGTCCGGAGCGAAGCTGCCCGCTGCCCGCTTGCAGGTTCCTCCCTCCCGCCCTCCGCGCTCCCCTCGGGAACCCCGGCCTGCTGTAGCCCAGCTGGCGGGAGGTGATTTGCATTTAAAGGGAACGTGGCCTCCTTTAGAACTGGGGATGGAGTAACGGGGCAGGAGCGGCCCCACGTTTCCCAGCTCCTCCTCCTCTCCCCCAGGGAAGCGTCGTCACTTTGCAAGCTACGTTACAAAATGGTGGCTGTGTCAGAAGAGGAGAGAGAAAAGGGGAGGAAGTGGGAGGGAAAGAACACCATCTTTTGAATAGCAAGTTCCTGCATGTGTGCTTAATCCTCCTACCACCCAATGGGAGATGCATGGTCACTCGGATTTTACAATACGCACATCGAACTCACTGCCATCGAGGCAATTCCGACCCATAATTCTGAGAACTGGAACTCTTTACTGGAGCCTTTTACTCAGAGCTGCCTGGTCTGCTGCCCAGAAAGCTAGACTGGTCAGAGGAAATTTGCCCCAGGTGGGGGGCAGCAGGAAGCTGGGTGGCTGGTGTGGCGCTGGAAAGGTCCATTCCAAGGGCCTGGGAACCCCAACCGGGTGGCTCTTTTGAGGATTGAGGACAGCACCACTCTCCTGCATAGGAAAGTGGTGGGAGCCTTACTCTCTGGTGAAGGGGCAGTGCCACAGACCAGTCCTTGTTACCCCTCCTCACCTCAGGCCTGGAGGACTGGCCACGGAGCACCAGATCAGAGGGAAGGGCCAGGTCCCCTGGTGCCTGACTCCAGAGCCCAGGAGGGGAGCCCGCGCATTGGAAGCCGAGTGCCGCTGGCCGGATCAACAGGGCAGCTATTTAAAGACCTGGCAGAGCCCATCAGCTCAGGTCCCCGGAGCAGCACCTGATGCCACAGGAATGAGGCTCATCCTTGGCTGTCTCAGCTAACTACTCATGGGCAGTGTGCAAAGCCACCAGCCACCTCCCCTCCCACGGGAGCAAGCGGCTTCTGGGGGCCTGAGCCTGGGCCATGGCGAAGTGGGGTTAAAGAAACACTGCTTTTTTAGGTACCTGCCCAGGGCTCCTTCCCAGCAGCTCCCAGCACCCTCAGCGGCTGCAGAAGGGGGGATGTACACTGAGGACTTTATCACAAGGCAAGAGGAGGGGTGGGAGGGTGGGGGCTGCACCACAGGCCCCTCAGCAAGGTGGTGGACAGGCCAGGGTCATCTCTGCGGTCCCCTCTCAGGTACTTCCTGGGGGTCAGCAGCCTGAAGTGAATGTGAGAGGCACTTTGTTTGGCACTCTGGACAATGGTGCTACACTACTCCCCCTTCCAGGGGATTCTGGAGGAAGTGTGGCAGCACAGAGAAACCTCCATCCTCCTTGAGACCCTGGTGAGAAGGGAGGTGAGCAGGTAGCTCCACTGGGACCAATTGTCAGGCCCAGCCCATTCCATGGCTGCCCATGAGGCCTGCAGGTAAGGGCATCTTGGCCACCTACACACTTGGCTGGACAAATACCATCCTTTATGCCAGGCTGACTCAGGCCCCACTGAGACAAGAGTGTGGCCATCAGTCAGGTGTCTGCACACAGGAGCCTCAGCTCACTGCCAGACTGAGACCGGCACCCTGGACTGTGCAAGATGAGCCAGTTCTGCAGAAGCACCCAAGGAATGTGGCCCCGGAAGGGCACCCAGAGGCCCACTACTGGGCATCCCATGTGTGGGCACGTGCAGTGTCTAAGGAAGCTGTCTGTGACTGACAACCCCTGGCAGCAGTGGTGTCTGTCTTCATCTGAGATGCCACGGCTCAGTTCCAACTGGTCTCCCTGCTTTTCATCCACTTCCCTTGTGAACTTGACCAACATGTTCAAATACTAAGCAGTTTCCCCTGCCGTATCAAATCTAAATCCCCTAACCCAGCACAGACAAAGGCCCATTGTCTCTAAGCCCCACTCCACACACACACACCCCCCCCCGCCCCCGGAAAACCTACTTCTATAGGTGAGCTGCTTCCAATTTGGAATTTGCCACATTTCCACTTCTCTGGGGAAGGAGCTATGCAGCAGCGGGTCAAACCTGTTAGCTGCCCAAGGGAGAGGTGAGGCTGTTCACTCCCACTAAGATTTACAGCTCAAGGAGGCCTATTTTGTGCTAAAGGGTTGCCATGATCCAGAATAAGACTTGATAGCCAGCCTAAGGTGAAGCAGACATATAAACCATAGATATATGCATGAATTTGGGGCTTGCAAATATAAGAACCATTAGCCTTTGTAACCTGCTGAATACTTGTCCTCATGAAGAGATGACGTGTGCTATGCAGACTGTGGTGAAGAACAGCATCTGGGGCCTTAAGGCTTATCTTCAAACAAGCAGCCATCTAAGTGAGACATCAACAAGTCCACACACCAGCCTGTGTGATCCCAGGACTATAAGTAACAAAAGCCAAATCTGGAGGGAACAGTATCAGCAATTAAACTAGTGAACTCCAGGTTTGCAGGCTATAGATAACAGCAGAAGCCCCAAATCCATTTGTAGGGAGTCCAGGAAGGAAAAGAATGTTATGAAATTGATTGTGGTAGCAACTGTAAATACCGCTTGATGTGATTGAACTGTGGCGTGATATATTAACTCCCAATTAAATAAGAACTTTAAAATGGGTCAAAAGGGAGCTCAAATAATGTGGTAAATCTTCATCTAACTACATCTCCCACAATCCACTGTCCAGTGCACTCTGCATGATAATAGCAAGGCTGCTAGCATCCCTGGTCTCTGTTCAGGATTCACCTAAGGCTCAATCCACACCTATTTCCCTTTAACTTTTTAAAACTGAAGCACCTTTTAAATGGGTCAAAAGGGAGCTCGAGTCAGATGCTGCATTTTAACCTAACTATACTGTTTTCTCTACAGTGTGCTCTCATAACAAAGACATTCACCTCCCTGACTCTGGACAGACCTTCCTGGACTCTCTGACATCGGCTTCCTTTTACACCCCCCACCCCAACTGAGGTTTATTCTGTTGTTTGCTTTTTAAATGTTTTGGTACATTGAATCTACACAGAGTACAGGTTGGTGGTTTCCTGGTATGGGAGGTCGGAGGGATGAGGAACTACTGAGCACAAGATGGCAGCATATGCACACACAATGGCACAGACCATCTTGGGAGCGGGGAGAGCCCCCAGTGAAAGGACTGAAAGGAAAACAGAGTGTTCTAAAATTCAGTGTAGTGATGACTGGACTACTCTTCTTGTTATGACTGAACTACTGAATAGTATGATATATAGATTACACCCCAATACGAGTTTGAAATTCCAAAAGGACTCTGAGCTTGGTTCCATTTGTCTGGGACAGAAGGCTCTTTGGGTAGCCAGCCCTGTCCCTATGAGGCACCCAGTCATCATCGCCATTCTGTTGAAGAACTTATTTTCCTCATAGGCCCATGAGGCATGGGGGCAGGGACAAGTTTTGATGGAAAGCAATCACACGATCCAAGGATGTCTGTCAAGGACTCCTCAAACCAGTGGTCGGAGGGGAGGACACGCTGTGTTGCTGGGAGGCACAGGATGCCCGGGCACAGCCATGGTGCTGACCGCACAGATCCTGAGGTCAGCCATGGTCTGTCTGTAAGTGAGCACATGAGTAGGGAAAAGATCCAAAGGATTGGATGAGTAAGGCAACAGACTATTTAATGTGGTTTAAAGTACATCAAAATCAAACCTCTGGCTGTTGTGAATACCAAAAGGCAAGGAAGGAAGAGGAGGGGAAAAAAAGCTGTCTTCAGTTTCAAACAAGTCTGGGTAGCAAGGTGAGGACATGAGTTATGGGCAAAGGGCAGCTCCCCAGGAGCAGGCAGGTGGCTGGCTGTCCCTGCATGGCCACCTCTGTGCTGTGCAAGGCAGGCGGGCTGGAACAGCAGCTGAAGGGCCAGATCAGCAGCCCCAGACTAGACACTAGGGCAGCCCACTGGCCTGTGGTCAGCCCGCAAGAGAAGTGGAGGGAAGTAACCATCTTACAGAAATAATATTCTTGTACACAAAGTGCCTGAGCCCAAGACCCAAAACCTCATGGAAGATGTAAGTGCTGCTGACACCTCAGATTCTGCTGCACAGGGCGCCTGCGGGCAAGGTCCTGACAAGAGGCCTTGGCTGCTATGGTCCTTTGGAGAAAAACTGATGAAGAACCCTATGCAGATTGGCTCTTGGTCCCAAAAGAGGACACACGCAGTTATGTACTGCTCAGTAAGGAAGCCCCTGGTCCTTGGAGGTCACCCCTTGCATCCGGCCCAAGACCACCCTTGGAAAGCGGAGCATGTGGAGCAGCCATAGTGACTGGTGAGATTTGGTCAATGGAGAGGAAGAGAGAGGGGCGCCTCTCACTGATGGCTGGAGGCCTAGAAATCTGTGGCTAGTGCTGAGAGCAGAGATGCTTGCGTGGGACCCACACACTAGACCTGGAAGCCTGCCTATCCGCTGTGGCTGGCTCCACAGCAGCCAGGCCTGGTCTCAGAGGACTGTCCAACCACACTGGGTCAGACAACCCAAACCCTGGGCTTCAAAGAGGTAGCTTAAATCAGGCAGGCAATGAATTATATGGGCCCTCAGGCATTTCTGCGTTTCTCAAGGGGCAGCTGGGTGCTTCTGTCTACTTCCCCAGCCCCTGGAACCCATGTGAGGAAGGCAGTTCTTGCCCCTCAGGGGCTAGAACAGGAAGAGGCTGAATCAGGGATAACTTAAAACATGGATTTCTGAGGGAAGGGAACAATCTTAGGAATCCTTGTCCACAGGAGGGCAGTATCTCAGTGAGGAATGGCAGGTGGGTTTCTCGACACACCCTGGCTTCTGGCTGCACCGGCTGACCCACGGGGATCAGTAGGCAACACTCAAGGGCAGGACAACTGGTATCCTCTCAGTCTGGTCCAAGTTATAATACTATCCTGAGAAACTCAATGTTCCTCCTTAAATGAGTTAAAGTTGTGAGTGGGCCAGGTGTGGCTGATGTGGACGGCAGACTGGCTTCAATGGAGCTGGGGAGTAGCAGAAATCCAGCCAACCTCCTTCCTGTGTCTGGGAGATGCCTGAATGAGGCCCGGTGGGGGTGGGGCAACGGGTCCAAGACTTGCTTGTTCATAAGACTGCTCAGTAGAGACCAGAAACCTGGCTAATACTTTGGCAAGTTTGTAACCAGCAGAACTGTCAAGAGTATAGTGACAAGTGTCTCCAACTCTCTGGGAGGTTCTGAGGCTCCGTGTGGAGCCTCATTCCCCCTCCTCCCTGGGGGTTGGGTCTATGACTCCCACACCAGCGTGTGGAACCCCATGGAAGACATGCCTCAGTATTTATTCCTTGGGCACAGAGTTACCCACAAATAGGACAGGGAAGATGAAGGGCTGATAGCCCATGGTAGAGTGGGGGGCAGGAAGTAAAGAGGGACCCACCGAGAGCCTGGTGCCCAGCAAGCGCTGCTCAGAGGAAGGGGTGGACCCAGGTCTCTCAGGATTTAGGCAAGCTTGTGGCCAGCTATCAGAAGAAGCCCTTTCTTTTCTTAGACCACAAAGCCTCTGGTCTGACCCAACAGGAAGCCTCGGCCTCAACTTGGCCTGGGAAGTGAGACACTGGGGCCGGGCCCAGCCCTCCTCGGCAGCCCCTCCATACAAATTCTGTCATGTGCAAAAAACCTTCAGAAAGAATCCTTTGGGTGATCTCTTGTCAATCATTTGTGAAGGGCTAAAGAGGCACCTGTGAATAAGGCGACTGAGAAGCATCATTGGCCTGGTCCTGGCACCACCAGAGGGTGGGGCAGCAGTGCCCACAGGACCTACCAATACCACCACCCCTACCTGAAACTCTCTGGGTCCCTTGTGCTGGCTGTAGCTCCGTGTGCCCACCTGGGGACCAACCACTCTCCCAGGTCCAGAGGAGAAAAAGCATTTCCAGTTCCCCAGCCAGGCAGTCCCAGCAGTCTGGGCATGTCATCGTCACAAGCTCCAGAGGGTGGGCGTGGCGTGGCCTGAGTCTCAAACAGCAGAAGACACGCTCAAGTCACCAGTCCTGCCAGCTCAGGTGAAGGCAGCCACAGGCAGCAGCTCCTCTTCTGCTCCGGCAGCTCCAAGAGGAGCCGCTGATCTCATCTAGGCAGTCCACTCCCGATGCAAGCCTGCTGCACCCTTCCCGAGAGAAATGCACGAGGCTGGCACATGCCATGTACATATAAGAGTGACCCACAAGTCCAAACGGCCAAGTGCTCAAGGCCAGCCAGGCAAGAGCCCCCTGGCTGAGCAGTGGCCGGCTTCATGGTGAGAGCTTGTGTGGGCCAGGCCCAGCCACCTGCCCCCACCCCAGTACACCCAGAATGCCAGGCTCTAGGTGGTGGTGGGGCTGGGCTCCCAGGGCCCTGCTGAGCCTGACGCCTCTGTGCTCAGTGCTTCAGGGCTGCACGCAGCTTCTGTGGCTCTTGGGGAGCTGGGTGCATGGGCCACGAGCCCCTCGCCACTTTGCCCCTGGGGGGCAGTGGCAGTGTCTGGCCTCGGTTCGGAGCTGCTGTCCCCGTGGGGGCTCTGGCCACCCGCAGTAAGGTCCTGTACCCTCTTGCTCAGGTCGTTGCGCTCTGTCTGCAGCGCCCGGCACAGCTTCTCCAGGCGCTGGATCTTCAACTGCAGGCCCTCTATCTCCTTGTCCCGAAGAGTTTTCTAGGGAGCAAAACGGGACCTCAGCGCCACCCTGTCAGCCGCCCACTCTACACAACCACTTGGAAGGGACCCTCATTCTCCAGAGTAGCCGGGAGCAGTGCCGTGTGGAACCCCAGGCATGGCTCATGCAAGCCTTTGTTGTTGGACCAGGCACAGAAGCCCTCCATTTATCAACTACGGGGCCTGGGCAAAGCACCCGCTGTCTTTTGAGCCTACTTCTTTCCTATCTGTAACAATGACTTCCAACACCACCCTCATGACCGGCCACTGTGCACCGGGTCACAGCAGTCTGCAACAACTCAGGGCAACTCCCTGCAGGCAGACTCCGCAGCCACTTCTGCAGCCCCAGCTTTCCCCGCTCTTGCTTCCATCCTTCCTGCTACTCCACCCTCCCCCAGCCTTCCCAGCACTTGCTACTCCTCTGGGAGGTGGTGAAGGGCCAACCCTCCCACCCCAGGCTGCAGCCCATGCTCGCCCACCTCCTCAGCCATCTCAAGCAGGGCTTTGTTGCTGCTCTCCCACCGGGACCGGTACATGGTGGTCTCTTTCTCCAGCTTCTTGATCTTCTTTGTCATCTGGGTTGTGATGTGGCAGGCAGAAAGAAATGGTCAGGGGGCTGGCCAGCCTGCCTCTTCAAGGTGGGGGGCAAGCCCCAAGAGTCAATGCCTCTGTGCAGGATGTCTCCCCAAGTCAAATGTCCACCAAAAAGAAGTGACAGCCCAGTCCCTTTTCCAGGATGTAGGGCGATCCCTCTCAGTGGCCCATCCTTGGAAGCACTTCAGGGACGCGGCTTCCCTAAGCCAGGCCCAAAGTTCCACTTTGCGCCTGCTCCCTCCCCCAACAGCCACCTCTGGCCGGCACCTGCCTACCTTCTCCATCTCCTGCTTGAACGTGGTGAACACCTCGCTGCTTTTGGAAAGCGTGTTCTGGAACTCCTCAAACTTCTCAGTGTACAAAGCGAGCTGTGGGGTCAGAGAAGGCCACAGGTGAGAGATGGCTTGTGGGCAGGAGGCCCCCTGCTCACACACCTGGGGACTCGGCTGCCTGACCTGACAGTACTACTGAGAAAGTCAGCTCTCTTTCAACAAACAGCTGTGTATCTGGAAAGACAGACTCCAGAATGCTAACGCTGACTAGAATGTGGGTGGCTAATCTTTAGCTTTTATTCTTATTTCCAAGGTTTTCTTCAGGGAGAACTTTTTATTCATTAAAATTAACTGTGCTAGGAAGAAGGACCTAGCTCCCTAGCCACCACCACACAGGGGTGGGGGTGGGGGTGGGCAGGTTCAGAAAGCAAAGGCTTGGTCAAGTCACACAGTGAGCAGGGGCAAGAGGCGGACCTGGAGTGAGGGTCCCACTCCCCTCCCCTTGGCTGTGGCCCAGTGAGGGGACCTGGGAGGCAGGCTGGTTGCCATGGTCTCACCTGCTGCTTCAGGTGGGTCTCCTGCTGCTTCATCAGCTCACACATCTTCTGCGACTCCACCGCCTCCTTGAGGAGCTGTTTCCAAGACAGGCACCCAGACCTCGTCAGTTGTGCCCAGGGGTCTGGCCTTTTTTAAGCCACAAGCATAAGAACCCGCAGACCACTTTCTGAGGAAGCAGCGCCCCGTCTGCCCAGGCAGCACCCCCGACCCCTGCAGCCCCAAGCCTCACAAAGTCCTTTTCCCGCTGGTGCCGCTCCTCGGCCTCCTTCAGCATCTCCTGGGCCTGCTGGAGCTTGGCATCTACCAGCTGCTGCTGCAGGTCCTTGTGTTTGAAGACTTTGTCGATGTGCTGTAGGAAAGCATGAGGGCGGGGAGGGAAGCCTGTCAGGAGCTCACACCTTCGGGGGAATGTCCCCTTGACATGCTAGACCCCTGTGCAGTACAGCATGGGGTCTCCAGTTCCAGGGAGTTCTGCTCCCCAACTGAATCTCTGCCCCCCTGCTGTGTCTATCTTGAGGGAGCTAAGGGTTTGAGGCTGGCACCAGCTCCAGAACAGCTGGGCAGTAAATGCACAGCCCAGCACAGGTCACCATGGCTGGCAGCCCTTTTTCCAGCTCAGACGTTCTCGTCAATGTCAAGGAAAAGCAGAAGTGGTGCCTTCACCAGAGAAAGAGCTTAGCTGGCTCGGCAGAGACGCACCCATCTGTAGGTGGTTAGATGCTGTGAGATCCTAACTGCGGGTGGGGTGTGTGTGTGTGTGTGTGTGTGGGATGGTGGTGGTCTGGACCAGGGACAGCAGTAAAGGTAAGGAGGTAGTGGGCTCCACTCCTTGCAAGGGGAAAGCCACTGGGCTGACGGGCTGACTCACGGGGTTAAAAGCTGTGGGGCATGGTGCTCACTTGGGGGCTGGGTGGGGAAGGAAGGGTAGGTGGCTTGGAGAAAGGTCCAGTTTGAAATGTGAAGGACTCCAGATGCCTGTATCTGAGGCCCAAGGGTCAGAGAGAGGCAGGATGGGACTATCTGAAGCGGACTGGGGAGACCCACATAGAGGCGCCAAGGCAGTCCCCCGGACACCCAGGCAGGCAGAGCATGGAGCCCCTGTTTAGCCTGGGGCAGAGGGGGGAGTTCAGTTTTGAAGTGGGAGCTTCCCAGTAGTGGGAGGAGCCTTTACATCTTTCAGCACTGAGGGATGGAACAAACCCAGCATGTCCCATGCAGCCCTATTCCCAGAGGTTCAGGTGGTGAAGAGAGGGGGTGGGCCAGGGGAGTCACTTCCGAATCACCATCTCGGCTGTGAGCTGCTGAGGGCAAGGTACTGCTCCTCACCCACCACCACCACCACCTCTACCACCACACCCTAGGGCCTTGGAAGGAGGCTGGCCCAGAGTAGGCCCATGGCCTCCACCCACAGGGAGAAAACAGGACTGGTTCCCAGAGAAAGCTGGGAGTCTCCCTTCCCAGGGCGAGCCTACAAGCCCAGGCAGCCAGGTGCCCAAAGGAGCACGGATGCTGTGTCTGTGAGCAGTTGAGGGAGTGGCACGTTGCGCTGTCCAGTGGTAGGGACAGGGCTCCTCACTGACAACAGGTCAGGTCCCTCCCCAGCAATTCCAAAGACTCGAAAGTTCGCTTGGAAAATGGAAATTGCCACCGCTGCAGCACACCGCCGTGAGACTGTTTTTAATCTGCACTGTGCCACTCGCATGTAAGACCAAGAACTATCAGATCTGAGTATTGCCCAAGGCCCTGTTGACCAGAGGCGCCCTGCCCACCCCTCCTCCCCGAAGGATGGTCCCCCGAGGTGTGCGCACCTCCTCCCGAAGCTCATACTGCTCTATGAGCTTCTTCAGCCGCTCGGCCAGCTCCGTGTTCTCCTGGCGCAGCTTGGAGTTGCGCTCATTGTGTTGTTCCATCTGCAGCTGGATGTCATTCAGTGTCACCTGGAAATGCGACGTCACCTCCTTGCGCTTCTCCTCCTCTTCTCGGGCCCGTTGCACACCTTCTTCCTGGCCAGAGAAAGCAGCCCCAGGTCCATCACCCACTCCCCCGCCGCCTCCCACAGGGTGGGCCCCCAGCACAGCCTCCTATGTTTCCATCCCGAAGAGCCCGGCTCCAGGGCTGCTGTGCAAGGGGTCACCTCAAGGCCCCTCTGCATCTCGGGGGCAAGTGAGAGGCACTGCCCACAGATGACTGCAGGCATGCATGCGTGCAAGGACCATTTGGAAGCCTCTTCCAGGGGAACTGATCTTGTTTTAATGGGCACTCACCTCCCCCTACCCCAGGAGGCTTCTCTATAAGAGTTCCGGACTAGCCAAGCCTGGGCAGAATTAGCCCTCAGGCACGGATCGAGGGAGGCACTGATCAAAGGATGGAACGAGTTCTGCCACGAGTGCATTCCAATGCTGAGGAGAACGGCCCCATAGGGTTCCCCAGGCTGCAAATCCTTACGGAAAGGGATGGTCACAACTTTCTCACACCACATAAGCTCAAAAGGACAAAACAAGCATCCCAAAATGTGAAAGATAAAAAGGATATGAAATGGTTGACTTACAATAATTACATTGGAAAAGAAAAGTCTAGAAGCCTGTGCTAAGCAGGTCTAGTTTGTGGTGGTTTCTACTGTGCAGTGGGGGTGCATGAGGAGGGTGGGCAACGATGAAGGTTCATTTCTTATACTCGTGTCACCTCAGAAGTCCTCACACCAAATTTATGGCGTTTGCAAAGGCACACGCTAACTAAGAGAAACAAACCAAACAGAACAAGTTGTAAAGGATCATGTCCAAGGAGGCTTCAAAAAGTTCTTGGAAAATACAGGACAAGGATGAAGAAATGTCCCGGAATCCACTGTGGTGCTTGATGGTTGTACAACTCTCACGAATGTAAAGAAGTCATTTACGTGTATAATGTGTGAACTGTAGGTCAGTGAAGCTGTAGAAAATACACAATTTTTAAACAGTTCATGGAAAAATGCCATCATCTTTGCATTCCATTTTTCCACATGACCTTTCGGAAGGAAGCTTGCCCTTGTAAGGAGATGCCAGTGAAACCATGCGGCAGTTATGGAAACCCCCTCACGTTACCCGCAGCCTGGGCAGAGGGGAAGACCCTGGGGCCCAAGCTGACCTTCTTCCTTCTGGGACACAAGTTGCGTGTCAGCACTGCCACCATCAGTAAAGCAATTCTTTTCCCTTTTTTGGGTAAGGCAATTCTTAATGCCCTCCTTCATCATTTCAATAGGGGCAAAGCTGCCTCCCTGGCCGCGCAGCCATCACCTCCTCCCCCAGGGCTGCTAGTTAATCTACAAAAGCTGAAGCCACTGCATTCTGGATTTGGTCACAGGATCGTAATCTTTATCTAATTATGAAATGAAACTAAAAACCCTGCACCTCCAAGTGTGCTCCTTAGTGCTTCTCTGGCTGTGATCTTTTGGAAATAAAGCCCAGGCCTCTAGCTGGGTCTGAGCCGCCCATCTTTCCACCTACAGAAGGATGCTACTCTTCAAGGACGCAGGCAATCCCCCAGAGCTGGAGGGAAACCAGAGGAGAGCAGGGCAGCCTTCCTGGGGGACGGCCTACCTTGAGGGAGCGGTTGTGTCGCTGCAGCTCTCGGCACAAGCTCTCCAGCTTGCTGCGGGCAAGGATGGCCTTGCTATGTTCACCTCGCAGGTGGTCCTTCTCCTGTACCAGCTGGCTCTGCTTCTTCTGCAGGAGCTTCATCTGCTTCTGAGAGTTCCTGTGCTCCTCCAGCTGGGGACAGGAGGGCAGGTGAGGGCCCCAGAGGGCGCTCTGGCAGGGAGCACCTGAGCTGGCCTGAGCCCTGCCCTCTGCCCCCAAACCTGGCAGGTACAACTCTAACTGACCAGTAGGAGCCCTCAGCAGCCGACCTGTGACACAGCTCTCAGACACTCCTGACCACGGCACCCCTCAACCCTCTGGACATGTGCCCCTCAAAAGCACGGCTACCAGTTCTCCTCCCTAGCACTCAGGACCAAACCCCATTCACTCCCTCCTCCCCAGTTCTTCAGGACACAAGCACTGCCTCACCATTTCTCTCTCCAACACACCTGCTCTATTACCATCCCCGGGCATTTCTGTAACAGACCAGCCTTTGACTGCTTAGCTCTCAGGCCTTGCCCTCCTCCACAGGTCCAGCTTAGCCCGTCAGAGTCCTAGTAGGCAAACAACACAAGCCACTTGAGGAATTTCCTATTTCCTAACGGTCACATGAACAATAAAGACATTAATGGACTGCTGCGGAGCCGACCCCCACTCAGCGTGACCCTAGTGGGCAGAGTAAACGGTATTCCAGTTTCCTAAGCTGTACATCTTTATAGACGTGGAGCACCTCACCTTTCCCCTGAAGAGCAGTTGGTGGATTCAAACAATTAACCTTTCGGGTAACAGCCACTGAGCCACCAGGTGCCTTAAAAGCCCCATATTAAAAAGTCAGAATAAGCCCCTAATAAAATGTTAAAAAAAAAAAAGTCAGAATAGGTGTCATTATCTTTATATTTGATCCAGTATCTCAAATATACAAATGTGCTTTACACAATTGCTGTGTGTATGGATTGGGATAACGTCAGAATAAGCCCCTAATAAAATGTTAAAAAAAAAAAAGTCAGAATAGGTGTCATTATCTTTATATTTGATCCAGTATCTCAAATATTAAAATTCCAACATATGGAATCAGTGTGAAAAAAAACTATTGAAACATCTTACATTCTCTCTTCAAGGCCTAGGCCCAAGTAATCTACACCAGAGCACATCCAAATCTGGACTAACCATTGGTTAGTGGCTACTGCCCTGGGCAGTACATGTCTACACCTGATCAAATACTGGGCCTGCATCCGCTTCCATTATCTCAGGGCCAGGACTACCATCTTCCAGTTCAATCGCTCTAACACCTGTAGTCCCCAGCAGGTTACTGCACTCCTGGGACCCTCCACTTCACGGACCCAACTGCCCTTCACTCTTCACCTGCTCCTGGTTTAGGGTCTTATAGAGCCTCAACTCCCCGGAATCTTTCCCCCAAGACCCAGCCACCCTGGGGGAAAAAAAAAAACAATCCTGCTGGAAGGATCAATTCATGACCAATTGCAGAATTTGGGGAAGACCCTTCTCAGAACCCGTGCCACATTCCTGCACCTCTGCTCTTAGTTCCTCTTCTAGAAAATTCTTTTCTGCTCCTCCCCCAGCCTGTTATTTCCCTGAGAACAGAGACAGGCAGTGCAGCGGCCCAATTGCCACAATTACCAGTCCAAGGCCGCGCCCCTGCTTGGTGCTGGGCCTCATCTCCCCTGGCTTATTTGTCAGCACTGCACCCGGCATCAGCCTTTCTGGGGCGGGACCCTTCTGAAAGGTACCGTCTCTTCAATACCCTCCCTCTAGATTTGGTCACTGCAACTACGCTATAAAACAACCACTTTACAGATGAGACCGGGGCCTAACAGGAGATCCGGGTGACAAATGTGAATGGGCATCAGGCAATGACTACCACTAATGAATCACTTCACTCAGATGCTGCAGGGGAAACTGGCTGCCACTGGTTGGACCCACTTCATCACTAGATGGGGAAACCGTACTTTTGTGTACGACACAATGCACTGCCGTCCAGTCCCTTGGGCTCATAGCAGCACAGCCCTGTACAGGGCTGACCTACCTGCCCACAGGGTGTCCCAGGCGACCACTGTCCACATGCTCACTGCCCTCTTTCTCAGCCAGGTCAGCATCCCCCCATTAACCCCTGTCCCACCAGGGCAGGCACACATCAACACTCAAGAAGAATTCCTGTCAAAGTAGCCGAACCAAGCATCGAGAGCTGACCCCACACCACTGACAGAAAATCAGGAGGGAAAGAAACAAGTTCAACAACACCAGCATTAAGACAGAGCTAGAAGGTGGTGGTGCATCCTTTGGGACAACTGAACTAGTTTCTGCAGACCTTATCGTGAAAAAAGTAAAAAAAAAAAAAAAAAAAACCCACCCCAAAATCCCAAACTAAAAATAGGTGATAGTGGTGGTGAGGTGAGGGTAGCTCAGGAGCACTATTAATCACCAAATGAAACCAAGCCACCTCAGGTGGCCCCAGTTTTGACCAAACCAGCATTTTAAGCAGTGGGAAAATCGGGAGTTTGGACCAGGTTATGAGAGCACCAGGTGAGGAGGGTTGATCCTGGAGTGATGACAACACCGTGCAGGTCTCTATTTGGGTAGGGGCGGGGACTGTGGACTGAAGCACACAGGGGAGATGATGCACTCAGGCCAGGAGCCAGGGCTCTATCAACTTGTTCAAGGAATTTGTTTCAAGGTATGTGAAAAGCTCTTTCTCCCACTGCCAGCCTGGAGAATGCCAGCCGGGATGCAGGTGGCTCGTTTAAGTTGGAGAAAAGGCAGAGGAGGCCCCTGTACCCCAGGCCCGCTGCAGATGGCCTGCGGCCTTTGGAAAGGTAGGGAGGGTGGGAAGGGCAGCTCGGGGACTGACCAGTTCAGCATACTTCTTGCACAGTGCTGCCAGCTTCTCCTCTGGAGTACTCAGCGTGTTCAGGGTCTGCATCAGCAGCGTGATCTCCTTCCCTGCAAAGCACACAGCGCAATGGCATGCATACACTCCCCACCATCCTCCTACCTGACTGGAGGACTGACCCCACAGGAATCTCAGCAGGCCCCACTGGGGTGGGGTGGGGTGACAAGGAGTCTCACTTGTGAGGGCTCAGGGCTACAGTTGCAATGTAAGGCAAGCCCTTCCAAACAAAGGGCTCAGGCTGTTGGCCTCCTTGAGGAAGCACTACATTTCCTGTCCAGAGGTAACTAAACAATGACCTTTCAAAGGAAAACATCTTTCACATACCCACCCAGATGGACACAGGGAGTAGTCTAAGTCACTCTCAACCGCTTTTCGTTAATAGCCTGCTTGTCACTGCCTGTGCCTGAGTCAGAGCCTACCACTCCCTCTGAGGGGCCACCTCACACAGCACAGCGCCAAGTTCCCGAGCAGCAGGCCTGGGAGGCCCAGGGTTGGGTGCAGAGGCTGCACTCATCAGTGACACAGTGCCAGACCCAGCCCACAAATGGGTTTTGTCTGACTTCCAGTGTTTTAGGTGCCAACAATTAAAAATCATTTGGCTGCATTAAGCCTATAGTTTTGCACCACATTAGCTGGCTAGGACCAGGTAGCAGCCAATCCTTTGGCCGCAGCAGGCATGCCTGGTCCACATCGATAGTTCGACTTATGGAGACACCAAAGTTTTCAATCCCAGTCTAGTCCGAGTCTCACTCTAATTGAGAAGTGAAAACTCACACCCAGAGAGGAGAAAGGACTTGCCCAAGGTCACACTGTGGTGGTGGCTAGCACAGAGGACCAGGGGGCCTCCTGTCCTCCACTTTCTCAGAGAGCAAGCAGGCTGTTTCACTCCCCACTTGCTCCTGCACAGCTCAGAGAACCCGCGCCTTCCTATGCCGGGACCCCACATCCCTGGCTCTGATTGGACCAGCAGCTGCCCTCTGCTCACCCAGCCCCTTGGCTTTCTTCTTTTCCTGTGGCCTCCGGTGGTCTCGGTCTCTGCCCTCGTCACGTGCCCGGATCTCCTCTGTACCTGGCTCTCCCTTGGAGCTCTCCTTCTCACCATTGACTAGTGGGGTCCCCGGCTCAGGCTCCCCGTTCCTGGCAGCGTAGCTCCGAGACTTCTCTGCATCTTCGGGCTCGGCGGGCTCACCCTGTGCCCCATCCTCACCTGGGCCCCCCTGATTGTTGTCCACACAGTAAGTGCTCAAGATGTCTTCCAACTGGCGGCTCAGCTCCTCGGACACGTCTTGGAGGGCCCCAGACTGAGCAGTTTTGGCTGGAGCCCCTACAGCAGGAGAGGATGAGGAGCAGGGTGAGAGAGTTAGGCCACCGGCAGGGCTGCTTTAGGCCTAGCCAAATTCACTGGCGTGGGTGAAACGTTGCCTGGCCTCTTATGGTGCAGCCGACTTGCCTAGAAAATGCTGTAACTACCCCTCGCCACCCTCCGACGAGGATGATCGTGGGCAGAAAGGAGGTCAAGTCTGTCAGGAATTCCCGTCCCTGTCCTTCTTGGCCCGCCAAAGCCATTCTCCAAGTTAAGAAAGGCTCCAGAGGGGCGTCTAGTGCGCAGGGGGTTTCCCAGGGACCAGGATGTGCCGGTTGACCCTCACCTGACTGCCACCTGATTCAATCCTGTCACAGCCTTCCCTCGGGCTCTGCTCCCGAGTGTGGAACAGGAGGGTCTACCCGATCCTCAGAAAAGGGTGGGAGGGAGGGGGTCTCCGAGACTCAGCATTTCCTCCTTTCTGGGTAAATCCCAGCCTCGGCCTCGAACTCTAGAAGCTAAGCGGGAGTACCAGCAACGCCTCCCCCCTGCCCGCTGCGAAAACGGAGCTGGCACACACCCTCAGGCTTCCCGGGGGCCTGGCGGCTGGAACCTTCGGCGTCGGTTGCAGGAGCCGCCGGGCCGGGCCGCCGCTGGTCTCCCTCTGGTCCCGCTTCCGGCGGCCCGGGGTTGCTTTTGGAGTTGGAGGTGCTGCCCGCCTGCTTGGCAGCCCCGTTCTTTTTGTCCTGGTTCTTCATGGTGAGGTGCCAAGCTGGCGATCCTTCAGAAACGGACACAGTTGCTGTTTGTTTTCCACACTTCCCAAATTCTCCGCACCCCGGATCGGGAAGCCGCCCACCAGGCGCGCGAGCTTCTTCCCACAAACAGCACTAGACTGGCTGGCCCGGACGGAGTGCGGGGCGGGGGAGCCAACGGTTCCCCCGGTCTCCGGCCGAGCGGAGCCCGGCGTGCCCAGGCAGGTCGGCGGGGCGCTGCTGCTCCGCGGCGGGCGAGAAAGAGGCCTCCTTTTCACCCGAAGCCACTTCCCAGCAAAATACAGTCCCTCACGACAGGCCGCGCGCGGGATTGGCTCCGGGCCGGAGACTGACGTGGCGGGATGCTCGATTCCCGCCCCTCCCCACCGAGCCCTCAGGACTCACGTGGGCCGTCCCGCGCGCGCGCGCACTACCGCCCCGCCCCGCGCGCCCTCCACTCGCGCATGCGCACACCTAGTAACCCGTCTGCGTCCACGCGCAGAATCGGAGTGATGGCCCGCCTGCCTTCAAGTAGTCAGGCCTCCAAGCGCCCCGGACCTCTCGTCTCGTCAGCAAGTGCAAGACGCTCCTTACCGCCGACGTACCGACTGCTTCGCCCGCTCCGGCCCAGCACCGGAAACCCCCGGTAACTGCTGCCGGCAGATCCGCCCGCTCCCGCCCCAGCCAATCAACAGCCCGTGCTCGCGCGGAGCTTGCTGGGAATACTGGGCTGAAGGCGGCCTTGGAAGGCCGGGGAGGAAAAGGACTACACGTCCCTCCATGCATCGGGGCTAGCTGGCCACAACTCCCAAAATGCAGCAGAATGGGCTTTAGCTCGAGGGGCCAGAACGCTGGAGAGCCAAACGAACCCAAGCCAACTCAACTTCATTTAGATCACTCAGGCTTGGATCTAACTTGTCCTTGTTCTTACCGGCACGCCACCCTCCTCAACTGCTACCCTACATGGTGACTTCTCTGCCTCGTACCCAGTAGGAAACTCTGAGGATTCCGCAGTCCCTATATTTAAAGAATCAGGAGACCTTATAATCCAGTCCTGACATCACTAATTTGCGGTGGCACTGGGCATTCTTTTCTCTCCCTGGTTATGTCTCCTTATTAATATTTTAATAAGGCGAACAATTCAATGATACCTGTTGTTAAGGGCTGTCCTGTAGTAGAACCTACTCATAGAACACCATGGACAACCGAATGGGCCACCACCCAGTCTTCACTGTTACTGTGCTGGAGCCCATTGCTGCCACCCTGGGGTGGAGATCCATTTAATGGTCTTCCTCATTTCGACTGCTTATCTCCCAGCCACTTAAGGAGGACTACTATTGTTCTTTTACCTGTGAGCATAGTGCTGTTAGGTGTGAGTCAGTTCTGACTCACAGTGACCCTATGTGCAACAGAACAAAACACTGCCTGGTCCTGTGCCATTCCCACAATTGTGCTCATTGTAGCAACCACTGTATCAATCCATCTTGCTGAAGGCCTTTCTCTATGCTGCCGCTCCACTTTACCAAGCAAGATGTTCTTTTCCAGAGATGTCTCCTGATAACATGGCCAAACTAAGCAAGTCTCGCCATCCTTGTATCTACGGAACATTCTGGCCATACCTCTTCCAAGACAGGTATTTGTTCTTTTGGCAGTCCATGTATTTAATATTCTTTGCCACCACCATTTTTTTATTAGATCATTATTTGGGGCTCTTAAAACAATCCATACATCAACTGTATGAAGCATATTCATACATGTTGCCATCGTTATTTTCTAAACACTTTATATTTGAGCCCTTGGTATCAGGTATTTCCCTTCCTTCCCTCCCTCTTGACCCCTTGAGAAATTATTTTCATATCTTACACCGACAGCTGTCTCCCTTGACCCACGGTTTCTGTTGTTCCTCTCCCTAGGGTGCGTGTGGTTGTGTCCATCATTGTGATTGGTTCCCCTTTCCTCCCCTCTTCCCAGCTTCATCCTGCCCTCCTGGTATCACTACTCCTCCAGCACCTTAATTCAAACACATTGATTCTTCAGTCTTCCTTATTTAAGCCTGAACTTTCACATGTGAATGAAGCGACTGAAAATACTTAAGCGAGGCAGACTTCAGTCATCAAAGTTACATCTTTACAATACTTTAAAGAGGTATTAAGCTCTCTAAAGGGCAGTCGGTTAGATAAAGCTTAGCATAATTTGTCCAAGAGTAGTTCGAGTAGGGGCTCAAAATCAGGAAGTCTGGTGAACCAGTAAATCGGACAGCAGGCACCTTCCTAACTGCTTTGTCAAGTTTCCCTTAGGATGGAGTCAGTCATCTGCGATACATGTGTTTTCTTTCCTCCCATCCACTGCAAGGAGAGCTTGGTCTCAGGCAAAAATTCTGAGCCACTTCAGTACACTACACTATTTGGTTGTAGACTAGCTTCTGGGGGTGAGGGGAGCCAAAGTTAATCTCTAAATGTGAGACCACAATTCTTTATTCCCATCACCTACACAGTGGAGTAAAAGCCAATAATCCTTATACCTGGGAATGGAAGCTTACACAATTTGGCTTCTGCCTGTTTACCGCCAATCCTCCCCAGGCTTGCTGTCAGTTTTACTTCAACTGTTCTTTAACTGAAGGAGCCCACTGTGCCATTGTCTGAGTTGAAGTACTTGCTAACTGCAAGATTAGTGATTCTAACTCTCCAGCTGCTCTACAGGAGACCGGTGAAACTGTCTACTCCCATCAAGATTTATTGCTTTGGACACCCTATATAGTTATGAGTCAGAATTGACTAATAGATTTTTTTCAAGTTCTTGCATATGCAATTCCATTTCCTACCATGCCCTTGTAGCCCAAACTATAAGGACGCTAGCCCAGTTTGAAGGGCAGTTTAGAACCATTCCAGTGGTCTACAATCTGTCCTAGCTTCTTACCTCTGGAAAGAGTTTGATTACAGTATTATCAGATGTTGGAATTACTATTGGTTTCTAAGTCAAAGTACACTGCAAACCAAGGGCAGCTATGGCAAAGAATTTTAAATGGTTCAAACTGAGCAGTTTTAGGATCTAAAGATGTGAAACATCTCTCTCACTGGTCCGGTTAAGGAGATTATAGGGCAGAGTTCTATTTAATATTTCCCAACACCAAAGTTCACCCTTACCAGGAAACACTGACAGACAATACAGTATTATGATGTAACGAAAGATCTGAGGAGCCAGGATTTGGAACCCAGGTCTCTGGAAACAAAGCCTTGGTTTACAGAAAAGCATGTTAGAAATTTCTCCATGAGGTAACAGATCGATTATGATCTCGTTTAATTTCCACAGGAAGAGGGTGTTCGAGGCGGGAGCAAACATAAGAGGGTACCGGAAAAGGGGCCGGGTGAGGTGGGGAATGGGTAGGGGTGGCAGGCAAGTGGAGGAGGCAGGCAGAGAGTAACTGTGGTGAGGGAGCAGGGACACAATGGAGAACGGTGGTGAGTGCAGCAAACCAGCTCTTGCAGACTGTGATCAAGCAGTCAGGTCCAATAGTGCCAGGTATTTAGAATTTTCAAAGACTTGATAATTCAGTCTTGATTTGAAAAACACTGGCAACTAAATAAAACTTGAAATACATTATCAGTTAAATAAAAACCCCTTTAGGGCTAAGTCAAATTGTTGGCTTCTTGTCGGCAATCTCTTTAGGAACTGCCCTATACTGAAACGAGAGGCTTATGAACTGTCTATGAGGTTCCGTCTTCACTGCCATAAGGCTCGGGGGGCTATGGACTGATGATGAAAAATGTCCAGCCCCTTTAGACACACACTAGAAAATGCATACCAATCTACAGACTATCGAATGCAAAGTAATGGTTCCTGGGGCAGAAAGGGAAGATTCAAAACAAAACACCCAGCAGGGCTTAAGGGAGGGTAAGTGTGGGCACGTTCATTATCTTGATTGTACACTTTAAAGGTAGTTTATTGTATGTCACAAATTATGTTAACCCCCCCCACACACACACACACACATACTTTATAGCAGCAGGAGGCTGGAGCAACTTATTTCTGTGTCAGGCTAACCCATTTCAATACTTCTTATCCATTTCCAAACAATCCAGCCTAGCTTTACCCCAAACCAAGAGACAATTTAGAACTTTGCAACAGGTTTTTATTTTTGCTTTATATCTATCATTACAGTGTTTGAAACCTAAAGAAATACATTTTCTCTCCAAATTTGGATGTGTATATAAATATCATTTGTCTGGACTCAGCACACTCTATGCCATGGTTTCTTGGCCTATGTCTGCTCTGAAATCAAGCTGTGTTTGTCTACCCAGGGGCCCTGAGAACATGGAAAAGAGAGTTTATCATTCTTGAGAAAAATAAAACATGAATTATGAAAAAATATCAGTGGAGGGAAGGGTTAGACTCCCCTTCTGAGGGTCTATAGCTGGAAATTCAAACTCATTTTTGAAGGGGGTCATCTGCTCTGCTGAATGGGTGGGGCCCTACATACTCCCTTTACTTCCTTAGTGATCTAATCAAAAGCAGGTCCCACAAAAGCTGGATAAAGAAGTCAATACCCAGCTCCTGGACTCGAGTGCTAAAGCCATTACATCTCTAAATCAGAGGATCCCAGCCATTCACACCTTTTTATGGCCCAGAGCTGAAGCAGACAGTTCTCTCCCCCATGTCCAGGGACTGAAAATTAGACCCGCTCAGGGGAGTAAGGCTAGCAGCGTTCACCAGAGGGCTTCAGGGTAAATGCTAATGTAGACAGAAGCAAAGAGAGTGGCTCAGATGTAGCCAGGTAGGCCCAACCCCACTGAAGGCTTAAAACACGGCACTAATCTTTCTCAAACTTTAATGCTCTTTTCTAACCCTCAACGCTAGTCTTGGTTCTGCACATAGCCCAGTTCTAATGTAAAATGCTCTAAGAAAAAATAACAGCTTTAATACAGTGTTGATTATAGTCTTGACTTCAGTTTCTTCCCTTGCTATGGTCTTAATCTGGGGCTAGAGTTAGGGGCTGGACAAAGGGAAGGCTGAAGCATCAAAGTCTTGGCCACTAGTATTTACCACATGGATGCCCGTTAAAATTCTCAGCTTGTTGGACTTAATGAAAGAATCCAAAATCTAAGACACAGAGAAAATACTGGTTAAGGTTGGTCTAGAATGCAGTTATAAAGGAGCTGTGGAAGAAACCTACTCTGAGCACTCTCTCAGTCCCAGGCTCTTGCACTCCTGGGGGTAGTCCTACATGGAAGATGTTTCCTGTGGTTCAGGGTCTGGAGCCTTGTACCTCTCCCACAGGCTGCCAGGAAAGCAGGGAGAAGGCTGGACCACTCCCCAGGTCCCCAACCAGGCCTGCTCTCCCCAGGGCTTTATTATCTGTAGGAACCTGGAACTTTTATGATTCCTACCTTCAATTCAGAGTAGAATCTAAGCCCACAAGGTGAATCCCCAGAATACCCAAGATGATGGATGCCATGAGTTAGAACTCACAAAGAGAAGACTAGGATGACAAGGCATGGTTAGGTCTTCATTCTCTTCTCTTCTAGTTACCTAGTACAAGCATCACGCCAAGGTGTAGGGAGAAGTAGACACGAGAATATGGGAATCCAGTTTTGTTTTTTCTCTCATTTTAGTTTGGCTTTAGTGAGAGTGAAAATCTGCCGAGAGCTTTCTCTCCTTCTTCCTTGACAAAGTACGGTTGAGGCTACAAATCAATGTTCAAGTCCAGTAAATAGGATTCCTGGGAGAAGCAAAGAAGTTGGAGAAAATGGATATTAGGGTTCTTGTAAGGGAGAACACACCAAAGGCCCCTGAAAACTGAGTCATCACTATTTGCTCCTTGGAAAGGTCATTTGTGCCTGCCGCCTCATGTACGTAAGCTGGACAGTTGAGGATAAACCCCATAGGGTTCTACTATAAGCTTGTAGCCAACACTAGGGTCAGGAAGTGACTGGGAAATAGCTGGGAACTATAGATCAAAGACCCTGTTACTATTAGTAAGATGATTTAGGAGTAGAGGGTCCAAGGCTTGCACAGTTCAAAATAGTACTTGAACTTTAAAAGGTTCCTTGTTCTCCGAATCCACACCTAGATGCCTCCACCGAACCCCTAAAGGTACAATCGGTGACCTTAAAATGGATACTCGAGCCATGTGCCAACATAAAGAGGACCCAATGTGTCCAGCCTGATTGGGTTATTAGAAGGTAGGACAGCCCCTCCACCTCTGCAACAATCATTGAGAATCTACTAGAAAGCCTTTGCCCTCATTTCTGCCAGGGTCTGGAGTCTCGATGGGGGCCGACACAAAGTCAGCTGGCAAGTCTAGAATGGAGAACTACTTTGCTTCCAGGGATGGCCAAAGGAAAGGAAGAAATGCAAAAGAACCATCTGTTGGTTGGAAGAGCACTTGTTAACTAAATGGAGCTTAGAGAAGAAATGAGAAAACGTGATCTGGCTATGGCACTTACAAAGGAAAGCGCCCAGCGGTCACTTTTCTCCCAGGAGAAATGTATCTTCACATTGTGCCTCTGTGGGATACCTCAACCTTTAAAGTACGTGGAGGAAACTGGCTTCAAGCACCAGGCAGATGAGCAAAAAAGGCTTCCATCTATATGAACTTGGATATGAAGCCAAAATACATTGTGGAAGTCCAGTTGAGAAAGCAGGTTATGAATATCCTACACTAAGCCTTTGATCATTGTTGATATACAAAGTAGATCCTAAAAAATTGCTATTGCCCTCTGGATGAGGACAATGGGAGACAAAAAAAATCTTTCTTTGAATGGCACAAGAGTTTTGTAGCAGAGGCAGCAGGCCAAGTGAAGAATGTCTTGTCCCTTACTTACCTGGGAGAACGTGGGTTGGTAGTCATCATTCCCAAGTGACATCTGACTCAGCAAGGCAGTATAGCATTAGCTTAACTTTCCATTGATAACTGCCAGCCCCAAATCACCGTTCATAAAAGACCCAAGACTAGCATGCAGCCAAATCCAAGCCCAGTGGCCCACAGTGAGCACCTGTAAGCAGAGGAGGATGGATTTCACCTGATCCACAGGGGCATGTGTAGGAATGGAAGCAAGAATGACGTTGTTTCTGGGGAAGGAAAAGTCAGCTTGGAGCAGGGTTTCTCTGACTGACCACAGTGGGGTGGGTGTGGAATGGGAGGGGCACACTGCCTAGAAAGCTCCATACTTGGCTCATACTTAGTTGACAACTTAATCTACCTTGATCTCTGACAGTGGGCTTTCTATCATAAGTAATCTACTCAGAGGCCCAGGAAAGTCACTGAGACACTGTACTAGCTTTACTCAGTTAAAAGGCATCTGGATTATAATTCTTACAAGAAATGACAAGACCCAAACCAGGTACCTTGCAAGACCCTAAACAGGAAGATAGCAATGAACTCTCAAAAAAGGACTCAGGCTGTTCAAATCTCTGTGATGTCGGGAGTGGAAGCCATGTGACAACTCGTGTGGATCTTTAAGACAGAATCTGAGAAAGCCGACTGCTCAGCAGTGAGGACTTCACCAGGTCCAGGGGCATCTTTTCTCCCTTTAGGTACCAGGACAATCAAATCAAGCTGTCCCACTCAGGTCCTAGCGCTTAGAGCTGATCCCAGGTGCTGGCCCAAAATCCAAGTGGAAAGGGAAAGCACCAAGCTCAAGTCCCCTTTGAGTGGAAGCTTCCACATTTCTTTTTGGTCTTCCTCACAGTATCCTACTTACAATTACAGGCAGTTCTTCCTCGAGACCAATTAAGATCAACCTACCTAATATATAGAATATAAAAAATACAGAACTTTTGACATTCTTTTCTCTGAAAGTAAAATATACATGATCCAACTATGGAAGAGGAGGAAGAGAGGCCAAAGGCAAGAGTCCCTGGCTATCCCAATACAGGACACTCCCACTCCAACCTCCTCTAAAACTTATGGGTCACCCGAGGGAGGACCACCTTCTCCTCAGGTGAAAAGAAGGAAGACAGCCTCCTTCCCATCCCATGCTCAGGAGAAAATACAGCCACAAGTTTATTCAACCCCCGGGGGGATTTTTCAAGTAAACAAATGAAGTTGGGTCGCACCATCTGGAAGGTGGGTAGGAAACGTGGGATCAGTAGCGACACCTGGGAAGCTCTGTCAGAAGGTCTGCTGGCTCCCCGCCCCCTTCACTCCTGCTGATGCACATGTCCCAGGGAGTGAGAGTTTAGCAGAGCTCTGGGCCAGTGGTCAGAGGGATCTTTTCCTCATGATACCCCCATTCCCCACAGCCCCTAGTCCCAGACAATGCTGATAGCTGGGATTCTTCAAACCAGGAACTCGTAGCTCTTGGGAAGAGCAACCTTAATACAAGAAAAATGTGCAAAAGAAAAAAAAAATTAAATAACTCAATCCAAGCATACAAGGTTAATATTCTGTCAGAGCAAAAACACTTTGTTTTAGATTTTTCCCTCCCCTCCCTCCCCCACCTCTGGAATTCCTCCATCTGCTCATCAAGTACCCGAGATCAGAGTTACACAGATCTGGGCAGAGGACTGGTAAGAATGAAGAAAAATAAAAGGGAAGGAAGTCACCACAAAAGAAAAAATATATATATAAAAAAGGTGCAAAACTGATTACCTCAGTCCTCCTTTGTCTACCCCTGGGCTCCTGGGTTAAAGCCATGTGTGCAGCCAAAATATAGTGTAAGGAAAAAACCCCAACACGTCCCCTTCTTGTCACAAAACCCAAATGGGAGCCTCAGATGGTGTGTCCAGAGGGTGCTCCCTCCAGGGAAGGGGGTGGAGCAGGTCAGAGCACAGTCTCCAGGGCAGCAGAGGTGTGTGGTAGCTGATGATGGGGGGATGGTTTCCCGCCCACCAGAGGGCTGCTTTTCCGCTGGTTGATGGTGCTTCCCATCCCCTCCCCTCCCCGGAGGCAGACATTATAGCTGGAAGCCCTCCATGGGGGCCTCAGGCTGCTGGAAGATAAACTGCTGTTGCGTTTCATCCACTTGGGGAGCCAGGCTGCTGTCGTCATCTTCCACACCAAAGTAGTGCTCAATGAGGTCAAATGCCTTCTGATAGATTTCCTGGTTCTCGTGACTCTGGAGAAACTCGATTTTATCTAAACCTTTGGTGGCAAGAAAGGAGGAGGAGGAAGAATGAAGTTTGAATGCTTTACTATGGGAAGAAATTGAGCTCATATTACATTTATTTATTTTTCCTTCCCTGAGATTTGGGTGTTTACAAACATAATATGAGCAAATCGCCAATTTCAAAGACAGCCATTATCTTTCCCTGGACTCCATATTCCCAAATGAAATAGATCAAACTGTCCGTTTTTTTTTGTTTTTGTTTTTTTATTTTTCAAACTGTCCTTTGTTAAAGAAGAGATTCTAGCCTTGATTCTGCTTCTCACTAACTGTGATGGGGGGCATGTTTTTAACCTGAGTCTCTATTAACAGAAATAAGCGAGGAGGTGAATCTGACCCTTTAATTACTTTGTTAGAAACTCAGCTGTAAACACAGGCCTTCAAGTTCCAGCTTCAGTTCTGAACCTTTATCTGGGTAGGGCCTATCAGAAAGATCTACCATATATACTCATGTATAAGCTGAGTTTTTCAGCACACTTTAAATGCAGTTTTTGTGGTAAAATTGGGTGCTTCGGCTGATATTCTGGTCGGCTTATACTTGAGTAATATGGTACTTTTTCTCAGGCAAGAGAAGAAACTGGTACATAAAACCTTCGATCTTTGATTGACCAATCAATTAATCAATAAAAAACCGTGGATCAAAACATGACTCAAATCCAAATCTCAGCCTACCTCAGACACAAGAAACATGCTTATTAGTCCCACGGGAACTCATGAAACCCTGTAGATGGTTTTGTTCATCTTCTCCTTTCTCCTGGTGCAACTCAGTGAGAATAGGTGTTTTTTTTTTTTTTTTGAGAACAGGTGTTCTTAACCAGTTTTGAGATGCAGACTTAAGTCTCTTGAAAGTCAAAGGTGCTTCCAGAAAAACACACATCCCTGTATTTTGAGGCCGGCAGATCCCAGGCTCTGACTTTGAACCTCTCTGGTTAAGGGTGAGATAGAGTGGGGAGATGACACATACCATAAGCTTCCTCAATGAGGCCACAGTAGGAATTGATCCCTGAGCCACTGCGCTTGGCCTCTTGCTCTCCAAGCCGAAGGATGTTCTCCAGTCCATTGAGGGCCACTTGTACAATCTTTGAATCCATCACAGTTAGCAAGTCACACAGAGGCTTGATACAGCCCAGGGAGACCAGATACCTGGGGGTCAAAGACCAGCAAATTCAAAATTAATGCTGAGCAAATGCTTTGGTTTGTGAGTCTCCTGGACACATGTCAACACTCTAAGCAATACACTTTTTAAAAAAAATTTTTAAATGTTTTAATTATTCATATTACTAAATACATTTTTATGTTTTCTTCGTTTTCACAGTGCATACTTTTTCAGTGCATAATCAATGCTCTTTCCTTGATAGTCTACTATGAAAAGAGTTTTCTGTCTTAATTTTTCATGTAATACATCACATGCCCTTTCCAAATTACTTAAATTATAAGTATCATTTAAAATCATGTTTGCATATGACTGCAGTACACTTTATTTATTTAATTTAATATACTCATAATAATATTCTATTGATATTTATATGAGGAAATTAAAAAGGGCTTTGCATAAATAAAATTTAAAATGTCATATTTTCCTATGAACATTTTACACTGTTCCTCATATTTTTCCAATTTCTTATGCTTTTTTTTTTTAAAATCATTTTATTAGGGGCTCATACAACTCATCACAATCCATACACACATCAATTGTGTAAAGCGCATTTATACATTCATTGCCCTCATCATTCTCAAAACATTTCCTCTCCACTTAAACCCCCGGCATTAGGTCCTCATTTTTATCCCTCCCTCCCCACTCCCCCCTCCCTCATGAGCCCTTGATAGTTTATAAATTGGTATTTTGTCATATCTTGCCCTGTCCGACGTCTCCCTTCACCTTCTTTTCGGTTGTCTGTCCCCCAGGGAGGAGGTCACATAGAGTTCCTTGTAATCGGTTCCCTCTTTCCTACCCACTCTCCCTCTACCCTCCGTTTCGCCACTCACACCACTGGTCCTGTAGGGCTCATCTGCCCTGGAGTCCCTGTATTTTCAGTTTCTATCTGTACCAGTGAACATCCTCTGGTCTAGCCAGACTTGCAAGGTCGAATTCGAGTCATGGTAGTGGGAGCCGGGAGGAAACATTTAGGAACTAGAGGAAAGTTGTATTTCTCATCATTGTTACATCACACCCTGACTGGCTCATCTCCTCCCCGAGACCCCCTCTGCAAGGGGATCTCCAGTGGCCTACTAATGGGCTTTGGGTCACCACCATATATTGATTTCTGAGTAATTACTTATTCCTTTTCTATCTCAATCTCTCCATTCCTCCCTTTGTCACTGACAAAATTAATTCCCTTGTGGATGACTGCAATAGATCCCTCCTTCTGGCCTTTAATGTTTCCTTTGCTACATTATCCTCTCCTGAACACATCATTTCTCTGCTTAAAAAATTTCACGGGCTCATTTTCCCCAAGCTCACACTGTGGGAAGACAATACAGACCTCTATTTTGGCTCCTGTTTTTATTTTTATTAAAAGATCATTTTATTGGGGGCTCTTACAACTTTTACAACAGCCCATCCATCAATTGTATCAAGCATAGCTGTGCATATGTTGCCATCCTTCTTTTCTAGACATTTACTTTCTATCGAGCCCTTAGTATCAGCTCCTCTTTTTACCCTCCCCCCACCCTGTGAGCCCTTGATAAATTATAAATTATTATTGTTTTCATATCTTACACCCACCACTGTCTCCTTTCCCCTATCGTTTCTGTTGTTAGTCCCCCTGGAGGTGGGCAGGGTGTACGGTTACGTGTTGATTACTGTGATTCGTTCTCCCTTCCTTTCCTCCTCTCCCCCTTGACCTTACCCTTCTGGCACTGCTATTACCATTCCTGTTCTTGGATTCATTGTGTCCTGAACTCATAGCTCTTATCTGTACATGTGCACATGCTCCGGTCTAGCCTGCAATGAAAGGCAGCATTGGGGTCATGATAATGGGGGGGTGAGGAAGCCTCAAAGAACCAGAGGAGTATTGTGTGTTTCATCAGTGCTTTCCTGCACTCTGGTTAACACATCCCTTCCCTCTGACCCCTCTGGGAGGGAATGTCCCATTGTCCACAGATAGGCTCTGGGTCTCTGCTCCAATGCCTCTCCTTCTACTGTTTTCTTTTATTCCCTTTCAAGGACACGATATTCCAGTTCAACTTGTTGCAACTACCTCTTTAGCATTGTGATTCTTACACCTTTACATATGCTTTTTCCTGTTCAAGGGCCTCTCTCAATCCCATATTCACTTATATTTTATAGTTCCCCTTCTTCTGGATAAACCATTGAGAATTATATATGCATTTCGGTTCTACAGAAGGCAGGGAATGGTAAGGAGGATGCATGCCTATGCCATGGGTTTCTATTTCCTAGGAGAGAAGATACCACATATCATAGTGTATAGAAATTGGTTCCAGATTCCAATCCACTGTAGCAACTTAGAAAATAAACTCTAGTGCAATTGGGCGAGGGCTAGCCCTTCCAAGAGAGACAGCAAACACGTAACTGAAGGGAATGTGATACCTGATCTGCTCAGGGGTCCCTCCTGATGTGGCATTGGTGATAGCCCAAGTTGCTTCTTTCCTTGTACGGAACTCTGCTTTCTGAAGGATTTCGATCAGCACAGGGAAGATATTCGCGTCTATGACAGCCTAAGAGAGAGTGGGAGCAAGCTCTCAGAGAATGACAACAGAAAGCCCCTTCCAAGGATTTCACTGCATCAAAGTCCATCCAGCCCACAAATCAGCTAAGCCAATCCCCTTCCTTGGGGTTCTCCTGTTTTCCCCACAGAATTGACAGGCTGTACAGGAACTTGGTTTCAGTTACAGAGGTTCTTTGGTTAACAGCATACAGGACCCCATTCTAGAGAAACTGTCCTTCTAGAAGCAAATATTCCACAACCTCCTACATTTCCATGCCTACCTACACCCAGCATCCCTAACTTCATTGCCTGTTCTACCTGTATTTGAGCTCTGTTGCCAGCAGTGATGTTTGAGATGGTCCAACAAGCTTCCTTCCGGATCGACTCTTTGGGGCTGCTCAGCAAATGAAGGAGGCAAGGGAGGGCTGAACAGTTAAGAATGACCTGGAAAATTAGAGTGCAGGTTTGAGTGAGAATGCTCACCTAGTAAGAAAACCTGTCAAGAATTCTACAACTGTGGATTGATGTGATTGAACTATGGAGTGATATACATACATACATACATATATACATACATACGTACATACAAGAGAATTCTACAAAATTATACGTTAAGGTGCTCAGGACCCAAAGAAAAGCTTGTTTCCCGTGCCCCTTCTGGAGGAGTTCCTTATTAACACAAGGTAATGGTCATAAGACCCTAAAGGTCTAGGCAATATGGATGATGTTCAATAGCTGTCAGTATATCGAAGCTGGCAGTAAAAACTCATGAAGCACCACCTTACAAAGTTCCGGTCAGATTATTGCACTTAGTGTTCCTTAACAAGTATCCAGTGAATGATGACGTGTTTCTAAAAAACAAGCTCCACCATCATACAGAAAGTGGCAGAGTTGGAATTCTCTACTCAAGCCCATGCTTTCTCTCCGAGACCTGATTGCCTCCTATCAGAATTAAAGGTCTCAGGAGATACAGCTTTTGTGCAGAGGCGGCTCTCCACTCTGCTCTCTTAGAGCTGGCCTGAGGTAAGGTGCTATACCTGCTCCTCCTCACCTGGGTCTGGATGTCATCCCCAGTGACAATGTTCCCCACAGCTCGCAGGGCAGGAGAAGCCACTTTGTAATCATTATGCCTACAGAAGGAGGAAGCAATGATCAGTAGAATCATACTGAGCAGCCAAGGATGGAAGCTTTCTTATGGCTTGAGTGGATAACAATAAGCTTCTCGATGTAAGCTTAGGGAATCCATATACCTAATGAAGATCACTCACATCAGCAGTTCAACCAGTCGCCGACAAACTCCAGAGTCTATGACTGCCTGAATCTTCTCATTGGGGCCATCTGACAGATAAGAGAGGGCCCAGCACGCATCCGCCAGCAAGTCTGAATCACTACTGAATAGTAGGCGAGATAGCACAGGCAAACAAGGAGAGACCTGTTGGAAGTAGAGAGTGTGAAGGGCTCATCAGGAGGCAGCTCTGTTACTATCCTAACACTGCTACTCCTCCCCTCACAAGCAATTCTGGACCCTGGGATATCTATCACACTAAACCATTCGGCCTACCTTTTTTCCACTTTATCATCTAGGCATGCCCCAGGCACACATCATCTCCTCTACTGTTATCACCTCTTCCATTCCACGTGGGTCTGATTTGAGGCTCCAAGGGGTTCCCCAAAGACGTAAACACCCCCCCATATGCAAATTCTTCCATTTGAAAGTACCTGGTATTGTTCAGAGACTGGTATGCAGCACTCACCTTTTGAAATTCTGGAGGTGGATTCTTGCCCCGGCAGAGGTTTGACAGGGCCCAGACAGCATTCCGTGTCATTGTCAGCCGTGTGGACTTGGTAAGGAGCCTGGAGGAAACAGCAAAGCCAGATCCTGAGCACCATATGACAACACAGGGCTGGTGCTAGCACACCCTGCAGTTGAAACCTTGAGACATGAGTTGTCTCTCCAGTTCTTCCTCCCCACAAATCAAAGAGAGTTTGCTTGGACCAGGAGGTCTACATCTAACTGTGCAGGGACTGGGACTAGCTGTGGTCAGCTAAGACTATCGTTAAAACACAAATGAAATACAAAGACTATAGTTAAAACAAAAATAAAACGCAAGTGAAAATGTGCTTGACACGGGGGATGAATGTATGGATTGTGATGAGATGTAAGAGCCCCCAATAAATTTTTTTTTTAAATAGAAATGATCATGGTAGCATATATGCAAATGTGCTTGACACTCTGGATGAATGTACGGTTTGTTATAAGAGATGTAGAAGCCCACAATAAAAGTATTAAAAAATCAAAACAAATGCATACACAATAAGTTTTTCAGTGAGCCAGCAAATATTTTAAGATTGGATATAGTATTCTCCTTAAAAAAAAAAAAAAAAAAATCTAGTAGAAGTGCTTTAACCATGCAGTATGGAATCATTTTCTGTGAAGGGTCCTAGAAAGAGGGATGTAGAAGTCTATTTGTTTGTGGTCTGAAGAATACTGGTCTACTTATATGTAGCTCTAGTTTAAGGGTATGAGTATGTCCAGTGTACCCATGATCATAACGTCAAATCCTATCAGTGCATTCTGTCGACTACTGGATTTTTTCAGGTGGGCTGGTATCTCTATTCACTGGTTCAACAACGGGGCAGGTATGAACAAAACAAGACTCTACAATCCAACAAGGTTAGTAAGCACTATCTTCCTGGGCTCAGACCAGTGACACCAATGTCTTGCTCTGAGGCACACTTATTTTTTACTTTGGTAAATCATATAGAACTTTGAAGGAATTTGGGTATTTTGTATATTTAGAATTTATCTGCCCCCAATGACTTACCACAAGGCTGTCCTACAGATATCGGATAAGTGCAGGTGATTATAATTACTCACATTAACAAAGGATTAAGGATAGAGCAGTTCAAGACGAAATCTCGGCAAATGGAGCTGTCTCCAGCTATGTTTCCCAGTGCCCAGACAGCCTGAAAAGAGGATGATGGAACTGTTACCTACTGAGTTTTATAAATGTCTGAGCACTTTAGTGCCAGCTAGAATGAATGCTTGGGCAGAAAATCACACCAGGGCCTAAGATACATGAAACAAGCTCAGGTACCGTTCCTGAGCACTTGCTCTATGGAGTTCCTGTTTCAATGAAGACGGGCTGCCATCTGTACTAAAGCCAGAGAAGCCGAACCAAGACCCTCCTACCCCACCCTTGTAAGGAGAAAACAATGAAGAAAATTGCAATCTTCTTGTAGTTTCCTCGGACCAATTCTGTATTTGATACCATTCTCTACTTTCATCCAACTATCAAGAATCTAGTGGGAGACACAGAAGTGGTCGATCCATCACTAAGATGTGTGGGTACTGAGCAATGGGTGACAATAGACAGTGAACCAAACCTGATCATTACCTGTTCTTGTACGTCCTCAAAGTCCGAGTTAAGTAGCTCTATGAAAATGGGGACAGCCCCAGCTTCAATGACAATTTTGGTCTGCTGAGAGGTTCCAGAGGCAATGTTTGTTAGAGCCCAGGCAGCTTCAAACTGAAAGAGAGATTATTAAGACTTCACTGGGAAATTATTCCAGACACAGCACTGAGGGCCACTAGAGGGCTCAGGAGTACGCCGCTTGCCTCTGCCTCAAACAAAAACCAAAAACCATAGATGCTCCTTCCCGTTGGCTCCCCCACCCCCACCCCTAAAGTGGTAGGAAGAGGTGGGTAGTAATATGACAGAACTGGCATTAATGATTGTATGGTCCATGCTTGTACCACAACAACCACCCATGAGTTTTCTTGCAAGTAACTAATTCTTGGGTTTCACTTCCTTTATTTCTGAAACCAGGATAAGAGTGTGAGGGCTTATCTCTAAGTCCCTTCCAACTCTTGTTTCGAAGAAGCCCCAATAAAGAGTGCTGGATTGATGCATTACATATCTGCAAGACAGAGACCAGCCCATACAGCTTGGCAGATGTGGAGCAGAGATCAATCCTCTAATTTATAAGTCAGTGATCAGCCTGCCATCTTCTGCTATCTCTTTCCTTTGAGATTACATTGTTTAAGAAATTTTAGCTCTCTTCCTTGAGGCTGAGGAGGCACCGGATCATATTACACTTTATTATCTGAGAGATGTGTAGAAATACTCCACTACGGTCTCATGGAATAGATAGGGTACCAGCTTTCATATGGCACAAAAACACTCCATGCCTCACCTGTAATGTACAATTCTCATTCCTCTTCAGAAATTCCACAAACCTATTTACCACTCCCGGAGTGTTGATGACTTCATCTATTGGGGGACTGGGTTCTGGAAGAAGGGAAGGGATGAGAGGGAAAGTCAGGACATCCTTCACCAGCCTCTGCTCACAAGCCTTCTCTGATACTGGTGACCATCCACAAGACCAAACACTTCTGGGCCAGGTGGCTTTAACAATAGTTGATCATCTTTTATAACAGAATGAAACACCACACAGTCCTCCACCACCCTCACAACTGTTCTTTATGATCTTGATCTCAGGCAAACGTGGTAACCATTACACTAGGAACACACAATTGTTCTCATGTTGGAGCTCATTGTGTCACACTGGGCCACTGTGAAATCCATCTCAAGACATCCCTCTTCAAGTCAGCCCTAATCTTGATATGCTCGGTTGTGGTTGACTGAGCTAAACAAAGAATTACAAGGAAGAGAGGAAAGGCCATGGGAAAAAACCCTAGGGTACACATTTCCCTTGCAAGACCATCTTTTCCTTGGGACGAATGCTTCATATACTGAGTTAAGAAGGATTTTTCTTGAGGCATTTTTCGATAACAAATCTTTATTGAACACTTACCAAGTGCCAAAGAGTCTCACCCTCAAAGAACCAAACATCCTAGTATGGAGGGACATTCTATTATGGTATAAGATCGTAGTGTAATAGATTAAAAAGGATCAGGACAGAGTACAGTAATTAAAAAAAAATGCTGTGTGTGTATGTGTGGAAGGGGACAGCCTGCAATTCTGGATAGGACGGCAGGGCAGGTTTTCATTGGTAAGGTAGAATTTGATCATAAAAGTGGCCGTGATTGTACAGTGGTTAGTACTGCATCACCACCTAGCAGTAGAGGACATGAAGCTGAGTGAACGGCCAGCAGAAAGGAAGAAATCTGGCAGGTCCTTGGCATGTCCAAGGACCACCAGGGCCAATGGGGACAAAGCAGAATGAATAAGGGGGAGAGTAGCTGATGAGGTCAGCGAGGCAAAAACTGAGGCTAAATTGTGTAGCCTACCACTCGCCTGTCAGTTTGTCATACTTCGGTGGCTTGTGTCGTGCTGTGATGTTGGGAGCTATGCCACGGTGTTTCAAATGCCAGCAGGGTCACTCAAAGCGAACGGGTTTCAGCTGAGCTTCCAGACTGAGAACAGACAATGAAAGAGGACTTGGCTCCCCACGTAGGAGGAAGGAGACGCTGAAAATCTTACGCATTGTTGCAAACATTATTGGAGATAGTTCTGGAGGATGAGCCCCTCGGAATGCATATTGATCAATATTCCCACATTACCAAGCTGAAATGAATTTGATATTGGTCATTTTGAATAAGAAGACCATGAGGTACTATTCCGAGAATAACATAATCAAGAGGAATGGAGTGGCATTTACCGTCAAAAAGGACATTCCAAAGCCAAACATGCAGTACAATACTATCTGTGATGGCACCAACTACAAAAACTAGCAATGAAGAAAATTAGTAATTCCACTAATGACTTTAGTCAGAAATGGAGCAAATATTCACTCAAGATGCACTGAGTTATCCAAAAGGATAATTATTGGAATGCAAAAGTAGAAGTCAAGAGGAAGAAATAATAGTTTTAAAATACGGACTTGATAGAAACAAAGCTGGAGAGGGCATGATTGAGTTTTGCAAAACAAATTATATGTTCATAGCAAATACTTTTTACAACAGAAAAGATGACTATACACACGTAAACTTCTCCCGATGCAATATACAGAAATCAAATTGAAAACATCTAAAACCAGAACAGGGGTTGATTGTGGAGCATACCATCAATCACTCATATCTAAGTTCAGGAAAAGCTGAAGAAACTTAAAACAAATCCGTGAGAAGCAAAATATGGCTTTGAGTTTATCCCACCTGAATTTTGAGAACATCTCAGGGACAGATTTGACACATTGAACACTAATGGATAAAGGCCTGATGAGCTGTGGAATGATGTCAAGACCATCCTTCATGAAAAGGGTCATTAAAAAAGACAAGAAAGCCCCAGAAGAATTTATTTCAGAGGACAACACTGAAGATGCAGCTCAGGGAGAGGGACATATCTGATCAGAGCACACAGGAGCAAATGAAGGGGAGGAAGAGAGAGTGGATCACATTCTGGCCCACCAAGCCTTGATGATGAGATTCCCGCTGAGAGCAGCCAATCCACAGAGAAGACCATGTGGCCGGCCCCACTATGAGACACGACATCCCTCACTGACCCATAGCCCTACACGGGACAACACTGGAGACACAGTGTAGGAATTGCCCCCTAACTGAACCCACCACACCGAGGCAAAACACTAAGGGCGTGCAACAGAACAGCAAGGGGAACTGAGCAACGAAGTCCCCAGGGAATAGCAAAAATATCTGGGGCCAGGGATTGGCACCCCATCAGACATGACCGGAAAACACTCCTAAAGGCCAATAAACAGTCCTTGAACTAACTACAGGCTTTTCTTCATTGTTGTTTTTTGTTGTTGCTATTGTTACCATTTTGTTTTGTTTTTGGGCACGTTATTATCTCCAAAGATCTGTCTAAATAAGATAGGCTGGATGAACTATCTGGAAGAGGAAACAACAGGACCAAAGGTTCCAGAGGAACATGGGAGAGGGGGAGGTGCAAGGAAAGGGCGTGATGTTAACAAACCTAGGAACAAGGGAACAACAAGTGTTCAAATAGGTGGTGAGGAGGGTGTAGGAAGCCTGGTAGGGCGTGATCAAGGGTAATATAACCGAGAGGAATT
>NW_022111357.1:12435517-12452199 GCF_000313985.2 Echinops telfairi
GGGAAAAATGAGGACCTAATGCTGGGGGGCTTAAGTGGAGAGGAAATGTTTTGAGAATGATGAGGGCAATGAATGTACAAATGCCCTTTACACAATTGATGTATGTATGGCTTGTGATAAGAGTTGTATGAGCCCCTAATAAATTAAAAAAAAAAAAAGGAGATCGGTAAAACATAGTCACTGTACCACAAAGAACTAGTCCACAATCCACCATTTCAGGAGGCAGCATATGAGCTGAAGGAAGTTCAAGCTATACTGAAAGCACTGGCCAATAACAAGGAAGGGTATAGGAATTGATGGAATACCAATGGAAATGTTTCAGTAAGCTGAAGAAGCACTCACTCATCTAGGCCAGGAAATCTGGAAGACAGCTACTTGCCAACTGACTGGAGGAGATCCATATTTGTAATCATTCTAAAGAAAAGTGACACAACAGAATGCTCAAATTATAGAACAATATCACTGATAATACATCCAAGTAAAAATCTGCTTAAGATCATCCAACGACAGTTGCAGCAGTACACTGACAGGGAGCTGTCAGAGGTCCAGGCCAGATTCAGTAGAACAAGGGATATCACTGCTGATGTCTGATGGATCTTGGCTCAAAGCAGAGAATACCAGAAAGATGCTTGTGTTTCCCTGACTATTTCAAAGCATTCGACTGTGTGGATCATAAAAAACTATGGAAAACGTCTGAGAATGGGAATTCAAGAATACTTCATTGTGCTTTTGAGGAACATGTACATGGATCAAGAGGGAGTTGTGCCAACAGAAGTAGGGAGTACTGCATTGTTTAAAATCAGGAAAAGTGTGCATCAGGGTTGTATCCTCTCATCTTACTTAGTCAATCTCTATGCTGAGCAAATAATCAGAAAAATGTGGCATCGGGAATGGAGGAAGGCTTATTAATAACCTGCAATATGTAGATAACTGCTTGCTGAAAGAGAGGAGGACTTGAAGTACTTGCTGATGAATATCAAGGATTGCCACCTTAAGTACAGATTATGACTCAATCTGAAGACCCAAATCCTTACAACTGGACCAACAGATAACATCATGATAAATGGACAAAGGGTTCAAGTTGTTAAAAGATTCTGTCTTGCTTGGATCTATAATCAATGCTCAAGGAAGCAACAATCAAGAGATCAAATTATGTTTTGCATTAGGTTAATCTGCTATTTAATCTTTTGAACAACATCAAAACCAAGCTCACTGCCATCGAAGTCAATGCTGACTCATAGCTGTGTACAGGAGTAGAAAGCCCAGTCTTTCTCCCTCAGAGCTGCTGGTGGTTTCAAACTGCCATCCATGGGGATTACAACCCCTTTATGCCACCAGGGCTCCTGTTACAGACAGACATGTTACATTAGGCCAATCTGCTGCACAATGTCTTTAGAGTATTAAAAAGCAAGAATGTTACTTTGAGGACTAAGGTAGGCCTGACTCAAGGCATGGTATTATTTTTAATTGCCTCATATGTATGTGAAAGTTGGATACTAAATAAGGAAGAGGAAGAATTTATGCATTTGACTTGTGCTGGACAAGAATATTTAAAATACCATGGGTTTCTAAAAGGAGAAACTGGGCTGTCTAGGAAGAAGTACAGCCAGAGTGCTTCTTAAAGGCATACATACTTTGGACAAGTTGTCAGGAGAGACCAGTCTCTGGAGAAGGACATCAAGTTAGGAAAAGTGGATGGGAAGTGGAGAGGAAGGCTCTCAAGGAGAGGGATTGACACCTGTGGCTGTGACAATGGGCTCAGGCATATGAACAATTGTGTGGGTGGTGCAGGACTGGGCAGCGCTTAATTCTGTTGTGCATAAGGTCACTATGGGTCAGAACCGACTCAATAACACCTAACAATAACAACAACAAGAAAGTATGTAGAGCTTCTTTGAGGAGGACCAGGCTTTTGTACCTTTGGAGAGCAGTTTCCGGAATTTCTGTGTGGTTGCTAACTGCAGGTCAGAATCATCAGAAAAGAGCATCTCCACCATCTCTCTTGTGATCACACCCTCCTAAAACATAAAACAAATTTAGGACTCTGCAAATTAACATCAGAGCTGCCGGTGAATACTCAATCTTGCCTAATATCCTGTTTTCAAGTGACCTAAGGGCAAGATGATGGTAAAACACACAGGCTCAGGAGAAGGGGGCTGTTTAAGCCATAGCTACTTCAAGATGGGATAGCTGAAAGTGATTTTTAATCTCCAAGGCAATTGAAGATTTCCCTTAAATATTTTCAGGCATCTCTATCAGAGGTAAATTGTTGTTTACCTTAAGTTGAAACTACAAAAGAGCCTATGGAAAAAGAATTTTGCATGGTTATCATTAGTGCTGCTAAGTAATGAAAACAGTAACAGTCCTGTTTTCTAGAAGTAGGACTTCCCTGCTCTGCTTCAGGCAGTATGCAGGGGGTCCCTTACCCCAGTAGTAGAGCTCACATAGGAGTCCATGAGGAGACTGTCAAACATAGCAGGTTCTTCATTGATCAGCTCAACATTTCTCCGTTTAAAAAGCTGAAAGTAAAGTGAAGACACTGGTAAGATCACCACCCAGTGAACCAAACAAACCAAAACAAAAAACAAGCCAATCACACCCAAAGAATAACCCAATGTCAAAATCTGGAGATAGAGTAGTTGAGAAAATCAGACCCATGATATATTTATGTGTGTTTTGAAGAAAAGGAATAATGATATGGCAAAAGGGTGGGCAAAAGCAGGCTAGGCAAATGAATCTAGATTTGAGCAAGGCACCAAGTAGGGGGTGGTGTGTGTGTGTGTGTGTGTGTGTGTTGTATGCAGATGAGGAGGCATTAGTACAGTCTTAGAGGGTTTACAAAGAGCAGAAATTCAACAGAACAGAAGGCAACCTAGAATAGACCCCTTAAAGAACTAGGACTAGAGTTGGGCTTGAAGGCCAGGCCTAACACTGATTGCAGGACGAAGAAAAGAAAGGCAATAATAGGTTGCTAGAACTAGAATGGAATACTGCACACAAATGCTGTCTAAGCTGGTCTAACTTGTAGAAAAATGATTAGTTCTTCCTCTCAGGGCTTCCAATATTTCTGCTGTAACATACACTGGACAACTGGACCACAGAACTAAACTACTTTCCTGGTAAGGTAAGTGTGCAAGGTGCAGGCCAACTAAGAGGGGGCCTACAAAATTAAGGGAAAAATAAAAAAACTTTGTGAATTTTATGAACCTCACCCCAGCCCCATACAGTGATTGGACCACTCCCATGAACAGTTGAAGTTTGAAAACACTCCAGTAACCCACTTGTTGCTCTCGCTTCTGTTTACGGAGCTGTATGCCCTCTTCCTCTCTTCTTCGTCTCATTTCCTCGGGATTTAGGGCATTATTCTTATAACTTTTCATTCGGTAGTTGTCTTTCCCTGGGCTCGCCATAGTCTCTAGAAAAAGGAGGAAGAAAAAATACATTGGCAAAGGTTGTAAATACATAATAATTTATCCATTTTTTCTTTTGGTATCCTTTCCCAACTTTTTTCTTATAATAAATCTTTTGGAAAGCTGTCAAGTGTTCAGTGGAGGACACAGCTTTCATTTGAAAGCATCAATTATGTTACTGACAATATGCTCCTGACACATTTCATGCAATTAAAAAAATATATATTGTATTGTGTTTTGGTAAGAGTTTAAATAGCTAATTAGGTTCCCATGAAATATTTTCTATACATATTGACTATATTTTTTACATTAAATTAACATTATTTTTAAGTGGTTTTCTTGATATAGTATTCACAAATCATCTGCTTCCATGGTTAAATCTTTTTTTTTACAAACAGGCAAAAGATATTCTGTGTCTTTAGTCATTAGCGATGTGCAAAAAAGCCCACAGTACTACATAACTGACTATTCATCTTAAGAGCTAAAGTGTGCATGATTGAACTCGAAGATGTTGAAAAAATAGAATTCTCGTACATTTTTAGAATTTAAAATGGTAGTCACTTTGTAGTTTCCTATTATCTCTTAAAGTTAAACCTGTATTTAACAATAATACTTCTAAGTATTTGTTCAAGAGAAATAAAAATATATGACCGACCGACACCATTTTTGTTTATAGAAGTTTGTTTGCAAGTGGGTTAAATCACTTTTAAATTAAGTTGTATATACATAACCAGAATCAGTTGTATATACACAATCACAATCCAGTGCTCCCCACTCCTGATTCCTTGTTTGCTTCCCAAATCCCCTCACCCTCCCTCCACACCCCCATAAGCCTTTGCATCAGTTATTATCTCTATGCATCTACTCCTCCCATTTCATGCCATCTCTGAGAAATGTTTGCCAAAACCTAAGTTTGAATATCTAGTTTGTCATCCATTTGTTCAAGTAAAGACAGTGTGGCTAGTTTAGCTTGTGACTTACCCCACAATTGTTTTTTCTCAGACCCGTTTAAGGGTGGAATCTGTATTTATTCATCAAGAACATTTTTAAAAATTAAACTAACATTTTGTAATAATGAGTCAGCAGTGTGAAGAATACAATGACTACTGGTGCTGTTTGATACCACAGGCTTGGTTCTGTTAAAGGATCAGCAGTTTTACTAACCATTGTATTGCAGTGTCAGTGCAAATGTCAACACAATGAAAATGCCAAACAACACCTCAGGATTAATCTCTCCACTTCCACAGCCCTCTGAAAACATTACAGGGACCCCCTACTTTCCAAGGATGTGCAGACCAGGCTTTGAGAATCCCCCCTGCCCGCATAAAGATACAGATATAGGAATGAACTGTTGGTCTATATAGGTAGATAAATGTTAAATTTGATCAGATATAGTGTCAAATTGTCTAATAAAAAGTATTTTAGAGTAGCTTAACAATGTAAGAGCACCCACGATATGTATCTTGAATAAGGAAAATAAAAGAATTGTCTTTGAATCATGGTGTTGATGAAGAATACCGAATGACTACACCATGGACTCCCAGATGGAATGAAACAGATCTGTCATGGAAGTATAACTAGAATGCTCTCTAGAAATGAGGATGGCAAGAGTTCTTTGCACATACTTTAGAAATGTTATTAGGAGAGACCAGTCAGTCCCTGGGAAAAGACATCATACTTGGTTAAGTGGAGGGCCATTCAAAAAGAACAAGACTCAATGATATGAATTTCCACTGTGACTACAAAAATGGGCTCAAAAATAGTCGTTGTGAGGATTGTACAGAATCAGAAGTATTTTATTTTGCATCAATTCTTCGTCAGTCTTCCTTATTCAGTGTCCAACTTTCACATGCATCTGAAGCCATTGAAAATACCTTGGCTTGGGTCAGGTGAACCATAATCCTCAAAGTAACATCCTTGCTTTCCAATAGTCTAAAAGAGGTCTTGTGCAACCGATTTATTCAGTGCAATGCATCTTTTGATCTCTTGTCTGCTGCTTCCATGAAAATTGATTATGGCTACGAACAAGAAATCCTTGACAACTTCAAGTTTTTCTCCATTTATCATGATGCTACCTGTTGGTCCACTTGTGAGGATTTTTGCTTTTACGTTGTCATAATTCCTTGATGTTTATCAGCAAATGGTTTAAGTCCTCTTCACTTTCAGCAAGTAAGGTTGCATCACTTGATTACAGCAGGTTGTTAATAAGTCCCGCCCATCCGGATCCAGCTTCTCTGATTATCTGCTCAGTATACAGCACAAATGCTATACGTAAGGTTTTCAGCAGCTACTTCCTCCAAAGTGGGCAGCCAATTCCTTCTTTGAAAACTATTCTTAGTCTGGAAGTTCTGTTGAAACATGTATACTTTGGGTGATCCTGTTGCCATCTGAAATGCTAGTGACGTAGCTTCTGGCATCACAGCAACACACAAACCACCAAGTACAACAAGCGGACAGACAAGTAGTGGTGCAACTAATTATCCACCTGGAAAGCAATGGAATTGAATCCTCACCTTATACACACATGATCAAATTTCTGGTAGATACAATACATGTAAAGGGTAACCTCCTAGAGCAGGGGTACTCAAACTTTTTAAACAGGGGGCCCAGTTCACTGTCCATCAGACCCGTTGGAGGGCCGGATTATAGTTTAAAAAACAAACAAACTATGAACAAATTCCTATGCACACTGCACATATCTTATTTTGAAGTGGAAAAAAAAAAGGGCAAAAACACTGGCGGGCTGGATAAATGTCCTCGGCGGGCCGCATGTGGCCTGCGGGCCGCAGTTTGAGGACGCCTATCCTGGAAGATATGAAAGGATATCTGTTTGCCCTTGGGAGTCTTTGGGAATGTGAAAGGAATTGTTAAAGAAGGCGCACCACCATAATTCAAAGGCCTTTCAGGTCTTTTGTCTTCCTTATTCACTGTCCAACTTTCACACACATGAAGCAATTAAAAGCACCCTGCTTTGGTAATGGCAAACCATTGTCCTCAAAGTAATACCTCTACTTTTAAACACTTTGTCTAGAGGTCTTTTGCAGACTTCTCCAATGCAAATGTCATTTGATGTCTTGACTGATGCTTCCAGGGCATTGATTGTGAATACAAGTACAAGGAAATTCTTTACAACTTGAATCTTCTGTGATCATCATGATATTGCTTATTGGTCCAGTTGTGGAGATTTTTTTATTTGTTGAGGTATAATCCATACCAGATGTTGTAGTCTTCATTCTTTATCATCCTATTCTCTTCACTTTTAGCGAGGTTGTGTCATCTGCATATCGAAGGCTGTTAAGGCTGTTAGTCTTCCTTCAATCTTGATGCTTACTTGGTCAAGATCACACACTTGGGTGCACACGTTTTAAGAGTCCTGGTCAGTCAGCAGATGGACACTGGGCCTCCACTCAAGTACTTACTCAATGCAAGAACACATTGTTCTATTAAATTGGCATTCCATGATGCACACCTTCCCGACACAATTGCTGAAGAAAAATGGGTGCATAAGCAAATGTGAAGAAAGCTGATGGTGCCCGGCTATCAAAAGATATAGCGTCTGGGGTCTTAAGAGGCTTGAAGATAAATAAGCAGCCAGATAGCTGAGAAACATCAAAGCCCACATGGAAGAAGCACACCAGACTGTCTGACCATGAGGTGTAGAAGGGACCAGTTATCAGACATCAAAGAACAAAAAATCATATCAGTGGGTGCCCACCTTCTGGATACAATCACTGAAGACAAATGTGTGCATAAGCAAATGTGGTGAAGAAAGCTGATGGTGCCAGGCTATTAAAAGACATACCGCCTGGTGTCTTAAAGGCTTGAAGATAAACATTGAAGATAAACACGCGGCCAACTAGCTCAGAAGCAACAAAGCCTACATGGAAGCACACCAGCCTGTGTGATCACGAGCTATCGAAGGGATCAGGTATCAAGCATCAAAGAACAAAAAAACCGTATCATTATAAATGAAGGTGAGTGCAGAGTGGAGACTCAGAGCCCATTGGTAGGCAACTGGACATCCCCTTACTGAAGGGTTGTGGAGAGGAGATGAGACAGTCAGGATGCAGGGTAGCAATGATGAAACATATAACTTTGCTCTAGTTCTTAAATGCTTCCTCCCCCCTACTATTATGATCCCAGTTCTATCTTACAAATCTGGATAGACCAGAGGATGTACATTGGAACAGATAGCAACTGGAAACAAGGAATCCAGGACAGAAGACCCCTTCAAGACCAGTGGTGAGAGTGGCGATGCCTGGAGGGTGGAAGGAATGTGGGGTGGAAAGGGGGAACTGATTACAAGAGTCTACGTATAGCCTGCTCCCTGGGGGATGGACAGCAGAGAAGAGGGCGGGGGGAGACGTCACAGTGTAACATATGACAAAATAATTTATGAATTATGAAGGGTTCATGAGGGAAGGGGAAAGGGGAGGGAGGGGTAAAATGAGGAGCCATATTAAGGGCTCAAGTAGAAGGCAAATGTTTTGAGAATGACAATGGCAACAAATGTACAAGTGTGCTTGACGCAATTGGATGTATGTGTGGATTGCGATAAGAATTGTATGAGCCCCCAATAAAATAACTGTTTAAAAAGTCCTGGTCAGTAGCATATACTGAGAAAGATAAGGCTGTCTGCTCCTGTCATGGAAACCCTAAGGAGTTTTATTCTATCTGAAAGGGCCGCTACGTGTAGCAATGGATGCAACAGCAGAGAGTCTGCTTTGGGTTTTGTTTGGTGATGCAGTGGGTTAAGTGTTAGGCTGCTTTCAAAGCCACCAGGAGAAAGATAAAGCAGTCTCCTCAGAAGCCTATGGAGTTCTACTGTCCTATTGGGCCCCTCTGTAGGTTGAAATGTATTTGACAGTAGTGGGTTTGGGGGAAGTACGCTTTAATATTCAGAATTTTTGTATCATTGTTATTAAGTGCCAGGAAGAGTAAAGGACCTTCACTTACAATCCAATCCTTCTTTGGTTTGCCATTAAAGAAAGCCCCCCCCCCCCCCAAAAAAAAAAAATAAATAAAAGAAAGGTTCTTCCTTTTCCTATTTGCTGGAAGTACATGTAAGAGTAAATTGCCTTATTTATTGAAAATTTGGCAGAAGTTATTTGTGATAACTTTTGAGCCTGGTATTTTCTTTGTGGGAATAGTCTACTGATTCAATATCTTCAGTGGTTATTATGTTAGTCAGTTTTCCTATTTTGAGTAAGTTTTATGTTACATTACTCTAGGAATATGTCTCGTTTTCAAAACATAAAATTGTTCATGGTGTAATCTTTAAAAATCTCTTTTGTTATCTGTAGAGAAGGTCTATCTATTTCGCTCCTAATACTGCTTTATTTATGCCCTCTTTTGTTCTTGAGAAATATTAAAGATGACAATTCAGTCTTTTCAGTGGCTTGTAAAATTCTCCAAATTTCCATTATAATTCAGTTCTAAATATAATATCCATTAATCTCCCTATTTAAATAATTTGTTACTTAAACACTGTTGTAAAAAATTAGTAATGCCTGGGGATTTTTAAATATTTATTTCTAATATAACTATACCGCAGTCTCAGAAGCCCACAGGGGCAGTTCTACCCTACCCTATAGGCTCATTCTGAGTCAGGACTGACTTGATGGCAGTGAGTTTGATTTGGGTTTGGTGTCAGAAACTTAAAATCCTTTGACATTTACTGGGCTCTGCTACATAAATGTTCCATGTGTACTTAAGAACATGTATGATGGTAAATGCTGTGTGCATGGCATTCTATATAGTATATGTCCATTAAATCAAGTTGCTCAATATAGTGTTCAATCTTTTAGCTTTACTAAGTTGTTTTATTCACTTATCAGTACTGGATATATCCATTTCTCCTTGTACTTTTACATAGTTGTGGCTATTTTATTAAGGTATACACACCTAGAAAAGAGTATCTTACTAGTTAACTAATCAGTTTATTATTATTATTATTATTATATAACCAACTCAATCAACACACTGCCAGAGTCAATCACGATGCTTACAGACCCTTTAGGATAGCACGCAACTGCCCTGGTGGGTTTTTGAGACTGTAAATATTTATAGGAGCAGAAAATCTCATTGTTTTCCTGCGGAGAGCTGGTGAGTTGAACTGCTGACCCTGTGGTAAGCAAATCAATGTGTAGACCTCTATGTGTATATATCTGTATATCTCCTTAAGTGTTTGTATTCAAATCTTATTTTGCTATATGCTAATATAGTTACCATTTCTGTCCCAGGAACTAGACTTACTAACCTACTGCTGAAAATGTTTCCAAACAGTGGACAATAGGCAATTTAGAGCTGTGATCCCTAAGAAAAGGAAATAAATGAAGTGAGTCCTACTTATTCTCCAGAGCTATTTGCCAAGACACACATTCGGCGCCAAGGAGGGTCACTAGTTAAGATGAGAGACTGGAGAGCAGGGTGACTGAGGCAACTAGAAATTGTGAGGTAGAGTTCCAGAGGGGAGTGGGATGTGACTGGGAAGCTATAGTACTCACTGATCAGTCAGGGCATTGAACAGAGACCCCTGAGGAGCCATGACTTACTTTGTTGGGTGATTCCTACCCAAAGAGAAGCTTAAGACAACAGAACTAAACCCAGTCTTTTTTAAAAAATCATTTTATTGGGGGTTCTTCCAGCTCTTATAACATTCCATACATCAATTGTATCAAGCATATTTGTACATATGTTGCCATCATTATTTCAAAAAAACCAAGTCTTGAAAAATCATCTTATTGAAAAAGATATCTCATTTGGAAATATCTCGATGAGATGGGCTGACACAATTGCTACAACTATGGGCTCAAACATACCAAAAAAGCATTAAGATAGCATAGGGCTGGACAATATTTTGTTCTGTTAGATATAGCTGAGTTGGAGCAGATTTTACAGCAACTAACAACAGACATGCCAAGGAGGAGGAAAATGGATCTGGAGTAAAACCAGTCAATAGAAACAGATCCAGAAATGATGCTTCAGTAGCCTGGGACAATACTCATATACCAAGTAGTAGAACTGAGGGGCTCTATTCCTGGCTAATACACCTCACCCACCACTGTCACCTATCGTGGAGTGTGTGATGCCATGATGCAGACTAAGACTAGGAAGAAGGCCTAGCAATCTACTTCTAAAAAAAAACACCAACGAAAACTCTTAAGGACAACAGCTCAATCTACAACTTATCACGGGCATGGCACCGAGCTGGTAGTGTTTCATTCTGTTGTACTTGGGGTTGCCACAATTTGGGGACCAACTTGATAGGAGCTAACAATTACATTTATTTGTAGCCACATTCACAGAAAATGGGTGATGAGAGAGAAAAAGTTATGAAAAAATAAAGGCTGAAAATTTCAGATTTTATTCCATAAACCTTAGTTATGGATCAACTTTAGCATAATATGAGGGGCTTCAAAGAGTTCATGGAAAAATGGAATTAAAAGATAGCAGAATTCTTCCATGAACTTTTTGAAGCCTCTCTCAAAGAAAATCACTCGAATGTACATAATTAAATTCCTGAAAACCAGGGATAGAGGACAAATCCTTTAAAAGATCAGACAGATAAATATCAATTACACACAGAAGATCAGAGACAAGAATGACCTCAGACATTGTTAAAAACCATACAAATCAGAAGACAATGAAGCGAAATTTTCATGTACAATACAAAATGATTAATTAAAAAACAAAATTATCTTTTTTAATGCTTAAGAATGTTATATTAGAAGTAATTTTGTACCAGAAATGTTTCCAGCCCAGTCTAATACAATCCATAGGTCCTGTTCTAGCCAGGGTCCTCTTCAGATCCATATCGCTACAAATCAACGCACAGAACAGGGAAATGGGAAGCAGTGAGATCTCAGGCCAGGGGATGCCACGTCACGGATATCCAAGGTCTTCAGAAATGTGGCAGGGAATCATTCAGCTCCACAGGCCAGTGGGCCACATGGGACCACCCTAGAGGCAGAGTCCCAGTGAGGAAGAAGATGAAGGGGCAGAGAGAGGAAGGGTCCCCAATGTCTCTCTTATAAAAAGGCCACACCTTCTAGGAAGAATCATCATGCTGTGACCTGATTGACAGGTTGGACTACGCCCAGTCCTAAATGCAAGCTGACATAAAATCTAACTACCACAGACCACATCTTATCAACTTTTTAACCATGCATGATCACCAAAGATAATAATAATAAAATCCTGTTTGTGCCTAACAGGATACAACTAAATCATGTAGATCCAAAAATGCATTAGCTCCATTTAAATGTTATACTCTATAAATGAACAAAATATTCTATGCCTAATAACTGCAGTTTTGTGAACACCTACATTTTAATCCTATAATCCTATTAACATCTTTCCCTACCAGTGAAAGTTTGTAAGCCAGCCACTTCATGACTTTATCTCCCCTATTTTGGGTACCCAATTTATAAACTACTTCTATCAACTCAACACTCTGAAGAGACAAGCATGTTCTTTGATGTGAAGAATCTCCATTCTAGTTGGAACCTTGTACATTTTGTGTCAATAAGCAAAGGCAATCCAAAGCAGGCCATCCGTCAAGTCGGCAAGTAAGGTGTACCAGCTCACAGGGTGACCACCTCGACCTTCACCCAGTAGCATTCAGGTCAACTTAGCCCTCTCCTGCAATCTGTGGTGTCTTCAGTGGCCAGATGCAACTTGTCTCTCCATTTCTGCATTTCCCCCACTTGCACTCAACAAGTGGGTCCAGGTGATCAACAAGTGAGTACTTCAGGCTGCCTGAAGGCTCTGTTTAACATTAGTCCTACGGAGTGTGGTTTTCTGATGGGCGTAGACTTTTCCAGTCTTGGTGCATTCACAAACTACTTGCTCCAAGATTTAATAAGCCAGATTCATCTTTTTTCAAGAAAAAAAAATTCTGAAGCTAGTTCTATATCCAATGAACACACTTTAAAACTATACCACAGACTGAGAGAACAAGTTGTCGGAGCCAAAATAGTCCATAGAAGCGAGAGGTGACAGACTTCGAGACTCCTGTACTTTAGACATGTTATCAGGAAGAACCAGCTCCAATATAATTGGTCAAGTAGGGTCAGCAAAAGAAAAGACGACCCTTAATGAGATGGACTGACACTGTGGCTGCAAAAATGGGCTCAGCGGCACACTTGTGAGGTTGGTGTAGTATATTGTCATACACAGAGTTAACCAACTGTGTAACATCAAAAAGAAACTGTGAACATGGAGGTACATATAATTTCCTCCTCATTAAAAAAATTTCATTTAAATTGGTCTATGTTTTGCTGTGTAAATTCTCAACAAAATTGATAAAACTGGGGGAAATTACATTAGAAATAACTGTTTAAAACAAAAATAGTATATTGTGAGGTTTAAGTCTGAAGTTTAAAGCAAATTATCTTTTTTCAAAAATAACACCTTATGCATTGAGCTGCTAACCATAAGGTCAATAGTTTGAAATCACCAGTTGCTCTGTGGGAGACAGACAAGGCTTTCTACTCTTGTCAAGATTTACAGTCTCAGAAACCCAAAGGGGCAGTTCTGCCCTATCCTGTGTGTCAGAATCGACATGAGGCAATGAGTTTTGGTTAAAGAACACCTATCTCACCATAACGTCTGAAAAGAATTGAAGCTACCTAGTTAACACAATTCTTTCTCATGGAGGTGAAGAATATCATTAAATCTTCAGAGAGGAGGATGGCTATAGATTAGGGTATCTCATTTATTTTTCCCACTCCAAATCTGCTTTCCACAGCAGCTTTTCTTGGACCTCCCCAACCAACAAGACCTGATAACTCAGATCAACCATCAAACCACACAAAAAAATCTAGCTCCGAGGAGCGAAGGGCAGAGGAAAATTTGTGGGCAATTTCTGCATTTCTTACCAATATTGAAACTGTAACCTGTCCCACAAACTCAGTGGCAATGATATCGTCAATCCAGTGGCACTACAAGTTCTTGGAAAATCTGTGTCTGTGATGACAATTTTTTTTAGAAGCTCCCGAAGAAAAAATTTGGGCTGGATTTTCAAGCTGTTTACCTTGGCGATAGGGGCAACAGCAGAGAGAATGGAACTAGAAAGTACAGAAATGTTAGGGGGAAACACAATTCCTAAGAGAATCTGAAAATGAAGAGAATGAAAACAAGAGGTGAAAAGAAGGCTACGGAGGAGATGAAACTTCAGAGAAGGTGCCCTGGGCAAAGAGCTTAGGGAACCAACAGCAGAAGCAGGCTCTTAAAATGTGCCCATCTCCATACCCACTGGGGTTCCTGATTACCCTGTACTGAGAGAGCTGTCCTCTCCTCCCTCTCCTTCCAGTAGCACTAACAATGAAGCTGAAAGATGAACCAGGCGAGGGGGCTTCTTTAGTTGCCACAGCAACAAGAAGCTATCACAAGGATTTACTTATGACTTCACTGGGGAAGTCAGGCAGAGAAGGTTCTATTAGGAGGAACAACATCTGGAACTAACAACCAAAGAAAGGCTAGGCTTCTCTAAGGGACCCAAGAGACAAGGGGGCTTTCCTGATGAGGAAATGCACTATCCTATCCTATTTACTGGAGTCAGATTAAGAAAATCCGTAATACAGAGAAACCTTTGCTAACATCTGATTGGGTTAGAAAATCTGTGGATTTTATTATTCAAGGAACTCTTACAAAGTGTCATGCCCCTGCTTCCATGTTATTATCTCTATTTAGGAAATAAATGTCTAATGCTACCAAGTATTTTTTTAAACTTTTAGAACTGAGGTACTAGCAATAGTAATAACAAAATAGGTATAAATCCTAATGCAGATGAAGAAATTGAAGCTCGGATCATACATAAATGGGTTGCAAGATCAATTAAGTATTCAATTTAATAACCATGTTTAAAAATCTGAGATTCGTAAACATTTTAAATTATGCCCAATTTCTCCGAAATAGGCATAATACAGATAGCCAGCCACTTCTGTATGAGAACACCACCTTACCATCTTCATGCTCACAAGTGTGCTTAAAACACCAATTAACAACCAGTAGGATGCTCTAGGATACTCCAAACCAAAGTTTAATGTTCAAGGTCTGTACTTAAAAATGTTACTAAGCAATCACTTTAAGGCACCTGTCTAGACAAGTCCAAAAGAACTAATAACACGACAATCTTCAAAGAAGGAAATGGGCCCTGAAACCATGAAAATCAATCTTCTCAAATTATTCTCCTTGTCTGGTGCTAACCTGAACTGGCTGGGAGGGAGACTTTCTGCAACGGAGACTTTCTAATGAAATGAACCAGCCACTGCCCTGGCACAGAAAGTGAACTAAGGCTTTAAATCCGGATGACAGACTGTTGGGCATATGCTACAGTTAGGAAGCTTTTAAAGGTTACTTAAAGGCACTGAGCAAAGAGATAAAAGAAACCCTATCTCCCAATATTTGGACTATTCCTTCAAGAACGTAAGTAACCTGCCCCCTCACCAAGACTTTTTCCAGCTAGGCTGTCTTTTTAATTTTCACCAGAAATTCTCCAACAAACACCAACAGAAGAGTCTCAGTTAAAACACAATGGTCACATGCTAGTTAATTAATAAGAACGGATATACGCTTTAAAAAAAGTCCCCACTCACTGCTATCAACTTGATTCTGACTCAGTGAGCCTACAGTGCAGATAGCCCCACAAGGTTTTGGAGACTTTCTTTCTTTCTTTTTTTTAAAGGTTTTATATGTATTTTATTTCTCCCTTGCTTTATCATATTTCATCTTATTTTTATTCCCTGTGTTCTGCCAATTCAAAGATATCATTTTCAGATTGCTTTATATTTCCACAGGGAGCCCATGAGGTTTAGATAATTTTTGCCTATTGGGAAAAACAAACAAAATACTCTAATATATAGGATCTAGTGTCAAAAAGAGAGTATGTAAACTACCTGAGAGTATTTATGAACTTTGGAGTGAATCTAAAAATAATTCCATCTTTTGAGAATGATGAGGGCAATGGATGTACAAATGCTTTTTGCACAATTGATGTGTATGGATTGTGATGGGAATTGTATGAGCCCCTAATAAAAAGATTTTTAAAAAATTTAAATAAAAAAGACAATCTGTTTGCTCACTAAAAAAAAAAAAATTCCATCAAGCTTCTCATGTGTCTTCCTATGCCGCCATATTTTCTCTATTCATTAACAAATCGGTATATCTGACTAGGATCTATGAGGTAAGTTTTAAAAAAAATCATTTTATTGGGAGCTCACACAGCTCTTATCACAATATATGCATACATCCAGTGTCAAGCAGTTTTACACATGTTGCCATAATCATTTTCAAAACATTTTCTTTCTACTTGAGTCCTAGGAATCAGCTCCTCATTTCCCCTCGTTCCCCCAAGAACCTTTGATAATTTATAAACTATTATTATTTAATGTCTTACACTGACCAATGTCTCCCTTCATCCACTTTTCTCTGGTCCATCCCTCAGGGAGGGAGTTATTTGTAGCTCTTTGTGATCTGTTCACCTTTCCTCCCCACACTGTCACCTTACTCTCCTGGTATCGCTACTTATTGGTCCTGAGGGTTTTATCTGTCCTGGATTCCCTGTGTTTCCAGCTCTTATCTGTACCCATGTACATGCCCTGGTCTAGCTGGATTTGTAAGGCAGAAGTGGGATCATGATAGTAGGGGGAGGAAGCATTAAAGAACTAGAGAAAAATTGTTTCATCGGTGCTATACTGCACCCTGACTGGCTCGTCTCTTCTTTGTGACCCTTATGTAAGGGATTTCCAATTGTCTACAGATGGGCTTTGGGTCTCCACTCTGCACTCCCTCTCACATCAATGATAAGATTTTTTGTTCTGGGTTTTTGATGCCTGATACCTGATCCCATTGATGCCTCATGATCACACAGGCTGGTGTGCTTCTTCCATGTGGGTTTTGTTGCTTCTCAGCTAGATGGTCACTTGTTTGTCTTCAAGCCTTTAAGACCCCAAACACGGTATCTTTTGACAGCCAGGCACCATCAGCTTTCTTCACCACATTTGCTATGCACTCATTTTGCCTGCAGCGATCGTGGGAAGGTGAGCATCACAGAATGCTAGGTTATTAGAACAAGGTGTTCTTGCGTTGAGGGAGTACTTGAGTTAAAGGCCCAATGTCTGTCTGCTACTTTAATACTTAATATATAAATATATGTACATAGATCTACGTCCTAGGTGTGGGCCAGTGGCGCAATGGATAACACGTCTGAGTTAGTTAATTGTGCCAGCCTGGCCGATAATCACATGTGGTGCTGGTTGAAAGGCGGAG
>NW_022111357.1:12454275-12468904 GCF_000313985.2 Echinops telfairi
TATCTTTTGATAGCCGGGCACCATCAGCTTTCTTCACCACATCCTCAAAATAATGACATGAACAGACCTAACACACCTATGTTCATTGCTGCTTTATTCACGGTAGTAAATAAATGGAAAAGTGTTCATCAGCGGAAGAATGGGTAAGCAAACTGTGATAAATACATACAATGGAAGTATACAACCAAAGATCAATTATGAGTCCATTAAACAGTCATGGACTATGTCTATCCATTATTTTTATTATAACAAGGATGGACTTAAGTGAGGTAAGTCAAACTTACAGATAGACAAATACGGTGTGATCCCTCTTTTTTTTTTTGATCCCTCTTTTACAAGCAAACAAGAATAGATATATACCAGCAATTCTCAACCTGTGGGTCTTAACCCCTTTAGAGGCTGAACGACCCTTTTACAGGGGTCACCTGATTCATAACAGTAGCAAGATTAGTTATGAAGTAGCAATGAAAATAATTTTATGGTTGGGGGGGGCACAACATGAGGAACTATATTAAAGGGTCACGGCAGTAGGAATGTTGAGAACCACTGATATATACAGACTGATGTTCATTGGTAGTTACCAAGGAGGGAAAAGGTGGGGAAAGTATGTTTTATATGGTGGGGACTGTCATTTATTTTTGGTGATGGGAGAAGTGACACTGAATGTGTGTGTAGTATGCACATCACAAAGTAAAAATGAATGGTTTGATCATTTATGGATTTGTAGAGACAAACTGGTATGTAGGGAGGTGCAGATGTATAGACGGGTGTGAACAGAAAGAAGTACTTATAGCCAAATCCACGGCCATCAAATGGATTCTGACTCATGAATGACCCTGTAAGGTTTCCAAGACCTTAAATCCTTATGGGAGTAAACAGCCTTATCTTTCTCCTATGGAGTAGCTGGTGGGTTTAACCCACAGGTCGTCCGGTTAACAGCCCAAATATTTATCCCACAGTCGTCCGGTTAACAGTCGTCCGGTTAGCAGCCCAAATATTTATCCCAAATATTTATCCTTCAGGACTCATTAGAAGATTTTTAAAAAACAAACCAAACTTGTAGGCCACTGGAGATCACCTGCAGAGGGGTGTCGGGGAGGAGACGAGCCAGCCAGGGTGCAATGTAGCAACAATGAAAAATACAACTTTCCTCTAGTTCCTAAATGCTTCCTTCCCCCCCACCCCCCACCCCCGCTCCGCCCTCCTTATCATGATCTGAATTCTACCTTTCAAGTCTGGCTAGGCCAGAGGATGTACACTGGTACAGATAGAAACTGGAAACACAGGGAATCCAGGGTGGATGATCCCTCCAGGACCAATGGTGTGAGTGGAGATACTGGGAGGGTAGAGGGAGAGTGGGTTGGAAAGAGGGAACCGATTACAAGGACCTATATGTGACCTCCTCCCTGGGGGACGGACAACAGAAAAGTGGGTGAAGGGAGACATCGGACAGAGCAAGATATGACAAAATAATAATTTATAAATTATCAAGGGCTCATGAGGAAGGGGGGAGCGGGGAGGGAGGGGAAAAATGAGGACCTGATGACGGGGGTTTAAGTGGAGAGGAAATGTTTTGAGAATGACAAGAGCAATGAATGTACAAATGTGCTTTACACAATTGATGTATGGATGGATTGTGATAAGAGTTGTATGAGCCCCTAATAAAACAATTTTAAAAAATCATTTACTTTTTTATCCTTTAAGTATTTGTGTGAATAACTGAAATTCTAAGACATTAGCAGATTAGTTTCCCAATCAGTGATGAACAAATCCCTGGTTGTTTTGGCTAATAACTTTCCTTTTCATGAAACGGAAACAACCCAGGTTAGGAATTAGATGGTGCCCAGCTACCACCATGGACCATCCTGACCAGGTTTCACAATAGTTGGTCCTGGATAGAATAAGGGGGGAAGAAAAGAAAGAAAAGAAAAGAAATGAGAGAGAAAATATGAAGTCTTCATACTTTCTGTTAGGTTCCCTCACATAGGCTCCGGCCCATAACAACTCTATTCACAACAGTCAACAAAACCCCACCCCATCCTGCACCACCCTCACAACTGTTCTTAACGTTTGAGTCTACTGCTGCAGCCACTGTGTCGGTCTGTCTTCCTCTTTTCCGCTGCTCCTCCACTTTACCCAGCCCGATGTCATTCTCTAGGGGATTGGTCTCTCCTGATAATATGTCCGAAACACACAAGACAAAGCCTCACTTGCCATCCTTGCCTCTAAGGAGCATTCTGACTGTACTACTTCCAAGACACATCTGTTTGTTCTTTGGCAGTTCATGGTGCACACTTTCAACATTCTTTGTCAATACCTTGTAAGTTGCACTTATAAGTTCCCCTCTATTTTTATTAAAGCACTTGCTTTCTTTACACTAATTACATTCTGTAGCTGACTATGTCTTATAGAGATGGGATTCTAACCATATATAATATAAATATAATATAAAAAATGGAGCTCTGGAGGCGTGGGTTACGAACTGGCTGGATTTTCAAACCCATCAGCCTCTGTTCGGGAGAAAGGTAAGGCTTTCAGCTCATAAAAGTTCACAGCCTTGGAGACCCCACAGCATTTCTGCCATGTCCTATAGTATTGCTATGAGTCAGAATCAATTTGATGGTAGTGAGTACCTACATTTTGCTAGATACAATGTCCAGGTAAACTAGCTTTTTAGTAAATGTTTGCTAAAGAAGTATACAACATGAAGCAAACTTTCTATTGACTGTAGAAACTACCAAAGTCACATGTTAGATGGGTTACTGGAAACCATGTTTCCATTAGATAGGAAACTCAAAAAAAAACACAACTCCTTAAAACTATAGATGCTTTTTGAAACCGATTGTGGTAGCAATTGTACACTACTGCTTGATATGACTTAAATATGAAATATATCTGTATTACCTCCCAATAAAATGTTTTTGGAAAAAAATAAAACTACAGATGCTTCATATAGAGATATCTTGAATCCTAAATCCAGTGACCTTATTGTAGTTATTCTAAGTGATTTTCTAATTTGATTACCTTTACCTTCTTCAAAACTCTTTACCCATGATTCAAACCACATGATTCTCCTCTTCCCTACCTCTCCAATCACTCCTCAGGTTTCCTACTACAATCTTCCAATGCTAACCTCTCAATGTAAACATTTACCAAAATACTATGGTCTTCTTCTCAGAAGCAGTAACCATCTCCCATACCCTTAGCTTCTACTTTAGTCTACAAGTATCAAATTCCTGTAGTCACTTCCACTAAATTTATTTCCAAATCCCTACTAGCTATTTTGGCCAAATGACTGGATGAGATCCATATTTGCGCCCATTCCAAAGAAAGGTGACCCACTAGAACACTTAAACTATAGAAAGACATCACTGATATCGCACACAAGCAAAATTTGACTTAAGATCATCCAACAATGGTTGCAGGACATTGACAGGGAACTCTCACAAGTTCAGGCTGGAGTCAGAAAAGGGTGAGGAGCAAGGGGTATCACTGCTGATATCAGACGAATCCTGGCTCATAACAGAATATCAGAAAGATGTCTACTTGTGTTTCACTCACTGTGCAGACTACGAGGAACATAATAAACTGTGGATAACCTTGAGAAAAACGGGAATTTCAGAACACTTTATTGTACTCATTCATAACTTTTACACAGAATCAAGAGGCAGTTGTATGAAGAAAATAAGGGCATTCTGAATAGTTTAAAATCAGGAAAGGTATGAGTGTTTGCATCTTTCACCACACTGTTTAATCCGTATATTGAGCAAATCATCAGAGAGGCTGGATTATATGAAGAAGAGTGAGGCATCAGGATTGGAGGAAGGCCTATTAACAACCTGCGTAATGCAGATGACACAACCTTGCTTGCTGAAAGTGAGGGGGAACTGAAACATTTGCTGATGAATATCGAGGAGTGTAGTCTTCAGCTCAGTATGGATTATAACTAACGTAAGGAAGACAAAAATCCTCACACCTGGACAAATAGGTAAGATCGTGATAAATGGAGAAAAGATTGAAGTTTTCAAGGATTCTGTATTGCTTGGATCCACAATCAATGCTCACAGAAGCATCAGTTAAAAGATCTAAAGATATAGTGCACTAGGTAATTTGCTGCACAAGACCTCTTTAGAGTATGGAAGAACAAGGATATTATTTTGAGCACTAAGGTGCACCTGACCCAAGACATGGTATTCTCTTCAGTGTATCATATGCATGTGAGAGTTGGACATTGAATAAGGAAGACCAGAGAAGACTCGATGCGTGTGAAGGGCGGTGCTGGAGAAGAACACTGAAAGTACCATGGACTGCTGACAGGACAAACACATCTGTGTTGGAAGAAGGCCAGAGTGCTCCTTAGAAGCAAGGTTGGCAAGACTTCATCTTACATACTTTGGACATATTGTCCAGAGAGACCGGTCCCTGGAGAAGAACGTCATGTTCGGTAAAGTATAAAGGCCCTCAACGAGATGGAGGACACAGTGGCTGCATCAATGGATTCAGCACAGGATAAACTGCGATGGTGGGGCAGGACAGCGCTGTGTTTTGCTCTATTGTACAAAGGGTTGGAGTGACTGGATGGCACCAAACAACAACACTAGCTATCTTAAGGAGCCCTGATAATGTAGCGGGTTAAGTGCTGGGCTACTAACCACAAGGTCGGCAGTTAGAAACCACCACCCACTCCATGGGCAAACTATGAAACTTTCTATTCCCATAAAGACTCACAGTCTTGGAAACCCACAAAGGCAGTGCTACTTTGTCCCATAGGGTCACTCTGGGTTAAAATTGACTCACTATCAGCGATTCTGGTTTTGGTTTACCAACTATCTCTACCTCACTTTCTCTTTAAACCAGTTTCTTCCACCTTCCCTATTTCAGAATTAATGCCACCACCATTCACTTGGTCTTGGAGTCAGTCATGACAAAACTAAACACTTGCCTTTAAGTCAATTCTGAGTCCTGGCAATGCAAAGGACACTGCAGAACTGCCCAAAGATTACCCAAGTCTGTAAATGTTTATGGACACAGACTGCCACTTCTTTCACCCATGGAGCAGCTAGGTCCAAACCACCAACCTTTCTATTAGCAGCCACGCACTTAATCACAATACCACCAGAGCTCCATCGAGCTCATTAGGTTCCATCGAGCCAGTTCTGACTCACATCAATCAATGCTACGTGTAACAGAAGGAACCCTATCCAAGGCCAGTGTCATTCTTATAATCATTATGTTTGAGTCCATGGTTGCAACCACTGTGCCAGTTTATCTTCTTACTGGTCTTCCTCTTTTACTTCGACTCTACCAAATATGATGCCCTTTTGTGAGATGAAGTCTCACTATTTTCACTTATTAGAGCAGTCTGGCTGTACTATTTCTAAGCAGATTTGTTTATTTTTTGGGCAGTTTAATAGTACTTTCAATATTCTTCACTAGCACCGCAGTGAAAATGCATCAATCCTGCGGTATTCACTGTCCAACTCTCCCAAGCATGTGGCAAATGGGAAGAGCCTGGCTTCACAGTGAGATCAGTGCTCTTCAAGGGAGCCTTGCTCTTCTTGCTTTCAAGAAGTCTTGAAATACAGCAGATTTGCCCGATGCAATATTGGCATTTGATTTCTTGATTACTGCTTCCGTAAGAATTGATTATGGCTCCAAGCGAGATGAAGTCCTTTGTAACTTCGATCTTTTTTCTATCATGATTTTGTTTATTGCCCCAATTGTGGGATTTGGGTTTTCTTTACTTTGAGCTGGTAGGTAAATAACACTGATTTTTATCTATTACTCCAATCCCAATCTGACGCCTACTGACCACTCCAAATTACTTTTATTTCTCACTTGCCTCACCTCTCACTGACAAGCCCATTACATTTTCGAGAGTAAGTGCACAGTGCACAGCTTACATCATATTCCCAAATGCTTCATTTACCATTTTACATCTTAGTTTTCTTTAGGATCTGGAGGGTTTATAATAAATTCCACAAAATCTAAAATCAAAATGAAGAATTATGAATGCAGATAAGAAGTGCCCAAAGAAGAAAGTCAAAGGAAATAGAGGAAAGAGCTAGGAGGCAAAGGGCATTTATAGAGGTCTAAATAAAGGCATGTACATATACAAATATATTTATATATGAGGATGGGGAAATAGATCTATGTGCATATATTTATAGGTTTAGTATTAAGGTAGCAGAAGGACATTGGGCCTCCACTCAAGTACTCCCTCAAAGTAAGAATACTTTCTTCTATTAAATTGGCATTCTGTGATGCTCACCTTCCCGACACGACCGTTGAAGACAAAGCAGGTGAATAAGCAAATGTGGTGAAGAAAGCTGATGGTGCCCGGCTATCAAAAGATATAGCATCTGGGGTATTAAAGGCTTAAAGGTAAACAAGCGGCCATCTAGCTCAGAAGCAACAAAGCCCACATGGAAGAAACACACCAGCCTGTGTAATCACGAGGTGTCGAAGGGATCGAGCGAGTATCAGGCATCATCAGAACAAAAAATTATATCATTGTGAATGAGGGGGGGAGTACAGAGCAGAGACCCAAAGCCCATTTGTAGGCCACTGGACATGCCCTTACAGAAGGGTCTCGAGGAGGAGACGAGCCAGTCAGGGTGCGATGTAGCAACGATTAAACAATACAACTTTCCTCTAGTTCCCAAATGCTTCCTCCTTCCCCACCATCACGATCCGAATTCTACCTCACAAGTCTGGTTAGACCACGGGATGTACACTGGTACAGATAGGAAATGGAAACGCAGGGAATCCAGGGCAGATGATCCCTTCAGGACCAGTGGTGTGAGTGGAGATAGTGGGAGGGTAGAGGGAGGATGGGTTGGAAAGGGGAACCGATGACAAGGATCTACATGTGACCTCCTCCCTGGGGGGCGGACAACAGAAAAGTGGGTGAAGGGAGACGTCGGACAGGGCAAGATACAACAAAAATAATAATTTATAAATTATCAAGGGCTCATGAGGGAAGGGGGAGCAGGGAGGTAGGGGAAAAAACTGAGGAACTGATGCCAGGGGCTTAGGTGGAGAGCAAATGTTTTGAGAATGATGAGGGCAATGAATGTACAAATGTGCTTTACACAACTGATGTATGCATGGATTGTGTTAAGAATTGTACGAGGCCCTAATAAAGGGATAAAAAAAAAAGATTGACAAAAACAACCCAAAATATTAGGCAGGCATCTTAAAGGCAGTGAGCTTATGTTAGTGGAGAAGAACAACTCAGAAAAGGAGGGTAAGAATGGCTGCAGAACTCAAAGAATGCAATCAGTGTGAAAACTTTGAATTGATTTATTTTGCTGTGCATATTCTCAAAAACAACAATAAAAAAGAAACATCAAAATAAAGCAATGAGAACTTTAAAATTTCTCATTATGCATGAAAAGTACACGCATGAATACTTGGAAACAAAGTGTTTTTGAAACGTGGCTTCAACAATGAACAAATTTCATGGCTTTCATGCCTACCTATTAAGCTTTGATAGTAGAATCAGAGAGGCTAGTGGGAATACGTATGTATGTGCATGTGTGTGTGTGTGTGTATTATACTAGGGAGGCATAAAAGAGGACCTCATTCTGCTTACTCTATATAACTTGGCATTTTATCAAACAGAATTCACAGCCTAAATCATAAAGAATTTATATTATCAGTCCAGTCTCTTCTCTGATTTGTAAATCTCTCTTAAATTTCCCTTTCTTATACCTGTGCTTGAACACTAGCAGTAATGGGAAATGTATTATTTCTGAGAGCAACTCACACTTCATTTTAGATGGCTCCAAGTATTAAAATGTCGTCCCCCCCCTTTTTTTTTGGCATTTTATTTTATTTATTTATTTTAAACTTTTTATTAGGGGCTCATACAACTGTTATCCCAATCCATACACACATCAATTGTGTAAAGCGTATTTGTACATCATTTCTCAAAATATTTTCTCTCCATTTAAACCCCCGACATTAGGTCCTCAAAATGTCCCCCTTTTGAATAATACCTACAGTCAAGTAACATATCTATCTATCCAATTTGGGCTCCTGAAGCACTATTCCTTTCAAGTATTTAAAGACCATTTTTATTCATGTTCCTTTCCTGTGTCTAAGTATATTGTTAGACTTGCTAAAGCTGAATTTTAAGAAAAATTGAAAATTTTTAATATAGTAAACTGTTTGTTTATTTATTTACTGTTTTAATTTTTATCAGTCTTTAAGAAACTGTTAACCTAACCCAAGGTTCCAAAGATTTACCCTTTTTTATTCTAAGAGTCTTGCACTTCCAGTTCTTATATTTAGGTATTTAACTCATTGAGTTAATTTTTTTTATCTGGTGTGAAGTAGGGGTTCAATCTCATTCTTTCACATATGTACAGTTATTAGTTTTAGACATAACACATAGCAACTAATACACTAATCAAAATAAACTACTGGTCTTACATGAGTACTATCTTAATGAGTCTTACCTTTAATTCAGAGGCCTCCAAAGTTACTAATTCCCATAGATTTCCAAATGTATTTGGCCTACCGCCTGTTTTCAGAAAAACAAATTACTCAGAACCCCTCAGGAAATTAAAAACTTTTATACTACAGTCCATAATCCAAGATAATGTATAGGTATGTGCTTCTGTAGGTGCCCTGGATCATTCCAGCGCCTCCAAAGGAGTGGTATCACTCACGTTGAGAAAAAATGCATTGGATCACTGTTTAAGAACAAACTACTGCAGTATACAAGTTACCTTCCTGTGTCAAGTTACTTTCCATGTCCGGCTAGAAGGGGACCTCTCTCTGTTAGGCACTGGGGCAAGCAAGGATCAGAACAGTCCTACCAAGAAACTTGCCCATCGATGTCCTTACTTCTGACTGTAAAGCAGTCTTCTCAAGTTCAGTTCAGAGTGCTTTCCAAAGTAGCTGACTATGGGGTAAATTAGTTTGCTTTTCAAAACCATTTATTGGGAGCTAATACAGATCATTCCTTGGTTCAATCACATCAAGCAGTATTATACAATTGCTACCACAATCGGTTTCCATTCTTTTCCTTCTTGAACTCCTTGCTATCAACCCTCCTCACCCTCCCTCACTATGTCCTCCCTGGGACTCTTATTCTACTTCTTATCTGGATAGGTTCATCAGACCTGGATTTCATATACCAGAAAAGCAGAAAAACATAACAGAATTCAAGAGGGCTACCCACAATGACAAAAGTCATCAGAGATAAACCCCAATATGATTTTTTTTTAAAAAAAAAACAAGTCTAGGGTAAAAACTAGCATAAATTTCTTGAAAAAATTTCAGATACCCTAAAGTCAAAGTAATGTCTACAAACGGAGTTCCAAATGAAAATTCAATTGGGAGTAATTTAGCAGTTTCATTTAGCTTTTAAGTCTGAGCTGATACAGAACTATTATTTTAATGTAGGGGAACTGAGGCATAACTTGCAGAAGGACTCAACTTACAAATAGAAGAATCTATAACCAGGTTTTCCTGACTAAAGCGAACACACACACACACACACACACACACACACACACACACACACAGTGCTGGTAAAGTAGGATTGGATACCTGGCTGGAGCAAATAGCTTGACTAAGCTAAAGCAGTGGTTTCTCAACCTTCCTAATGACACAACCATTTAATACAGTTTCTCATGTTGAGGTGACCCCCAACCATAAAATTATTTTTGTTACTACTTCATAACTGTAATTTTGCTAGTTATGAATCGCAATGTAAATATCTAATATGCTGGATATATTTTCATTGCTACAAACTGAACATAATTAAAGCATAGTGACTGTCACAAAACAATATGTAATTATATACTGTGAAATATTTACTTCTAATTACAAATAAATGAAATTTTGTCTTGAAGCATGGTGTCGCACGGGTAAACAGTCTTCACGCCAGTACTCCTATGGGCCCGACTGGAGAAGGATAGATGAGTGGTGTGTCCATTCCTAAGACCATCAGAAATACGTGTTTTCGGATGGTCTTAGCCTAAGACTTTCAGGCAACCCCTATGAAAGGGTCATGCGACCTGCGGTCGTAACCCACCGGTTGAGTACTGCTGAGCTAAAGGGTTAGTGCCTGGGTAGAAAGGCTTGGTGATCTTCGCTTTTGAGAGGTCAGTGTTGAAAACCCTATGAAGTGTAGTGAAGACAGTATATGGTGCCCAACTATCAATTGGGAAGGTATCTGGGGTCTTAAAAGCTTGTATTCAAGCAAGCAGCCATCTAAGTCCACCTCAAAGAAGCACACCAGCTTGTATGATCCAAAAATGATGATAACAAAATCTAAATATGATGAAGGGAAAAATATCAGAGCTTAAACTGTGAACACCCAATTGTAGGAGGCTGTGGAGGGCAGTGGGAGCCCAAATTCCATCTGTAGAATATCTAGTCAGATAAAGTCTCTGGCAGATCCCCTCTAACCAAGGCAAGAGCTTTACTATCAGTTGCAGGGGTCCTCAAACTTTTTAAACAGGGGGCCAGTTCACTGTCCCTCAGACCCGTTGGAGGGCCGGACTATAGTTTCAAAAAAAACCCAAACAAACTATGAACAAATTCCTATGCACTCATCTTATTTTGAAGTAAAAAACAAAATGGGGCAAAAATGCCCGGTGGCCTGGATAAATATCCTCGGCGGGCCGCATGTGGCCTGCAGGCCGTAATTTGAGGACCTGAGTTAGAGATTATTGTAAACTTGATTATGGTGGATCGAACCAGATATAATGATACTTGGTCAGTTGACCTCCCTCTTGACCCAACCTAATCTGCTCTAGGTTCAAATATTTCTCTCCTGTTCTATAACAGAAATTTCTTCTCTGTCTTTAAAAATAATGTTGGTGGTCTTTTCTTCTTTACTCCTTATTTTTATCTTTATGTTATTAGTATTTTCTTCTGTTTCATTTTTTCAAATTGCTTCAGCTGGTTTCCCAGTTTGAGAGGCACAGGTGGAGGGAGAATTAGAATTAACTGCAATGATATATATACAACTCTTTTTAAAAGCAATTTAACTATGGATGTGTATGATATGTGAATATTTTATCAAGAAAGCTGCAAAAAAATTTAAAAACCTTGACCAATGGTTAGCAAGGGTGAAGGAGGAAGATTTTTTGCGTAAGGGGCATTGAGTTTATGTTAAGTTTATGTTAATGGTATCCTTTGGAAAAGGATATCAATATAGCAGTACACACGAAGAGTATAATCAATGGCACTGAATTATACATGTAGAAGTTGTTGAATTGGAGAACGCTGTGTGTATTTTGGCCACAATTAAAAATAATTACACGTGGGGGAAGTGGGGACGGAGGGGGGAAAATGAGGAGCTGATATTAAGGGCTCAAGTAGAAAGCAAATGTTTTGAGAATGATGGCAACAAATGTACAAATGTGCTTGACACAATGGATGTATGTATGGATTGTGATAAGAATTGTATGAGCACCCAATAAAATTATTTTTTAAAATTACACGAATAACAATGAGTACAAGGAAGAAGAAAATGTTCTGTAATTAATTGTGGTAATGACTATACAACTCTCCTTGATGTGACTGAATTATTGAATTGTATGATATGTGAATGAAGTGCCAATAAAACTGTTAAAAAACAACAATCCTAACAAGCAGCTCTACTCTACACAGATGTGGTCTCCATGAGTTGAATCAAACAGACAGCAACTAACAACGATGTAGGATTAGATCTGGAAATTTTCAAACTTTAAAAAAATCATTCTCAGAGCTTCATGAGCTGGAAATACCATAAACATGAAAACACCATGAAACAGGTCTGAGAGCATGAGCCTCCCAGGGTGTTTTACTTGCAAGTCTGTCAGAACTAACTGCCAGTCACTAAGACAATGAATGGGAGGATCTCCTCTACGGGACAATTGGGTCAGTCCGCAGTAGGGCTATCCAGGGCTGCTCATATCCTCACAAGACTGAGCTGAAGAGTGATCACTCCAGGTGATTTTTAAAAGGCTACGTACCGGAAACTTTCTTCTGCACACACAATTACATTCAAAATTCAAGGTCTAAGTGAGGTATGGCAAAGTTGAGGTCTTGAATCAACTAGCCAGCTGGCTGCCCTAGTTCCCGGGTCCTAATTCTAATCCTTGAGCTCCTTAGGTCTGTATATAAATGTAATGCTTAAGGATGGAGAGTGAAAGGTGGGGACAGTTGTGGGAGATGACTACAATGGCCACAGACCAAATCATTTCTTGAAAGAAAAAAAATCACAGCCATTCTTTGTAGAATGTGCAGGATCTGGTGGCTTTTATCTTCCTAGGGACATATCACTGACACAAGCACTGGGTGATGGAAAGGAGTGAACAATCAAACAGCTCAACTCCCATTTAAGCCAACCCCGAAATGAAAAAGATTAAGTATCTCCTATTCACTTGTAATGTTCAATGAATAATAATATATGGTCACAGGCAAAGACACAACTTTGAAGCATAAGTTCCACCAGACCCAAGCCACAGTATCTTCAATACCCTCATATTCATTTGAAAACGGAACAAATAAAGAAGAGCAGAGAAGAATTGGTGCCTTTGAATTACAATGGTGGCAAAGAATACTGAAAGTACCACGAAGTGTCAGGAAAACAAACACATCTGTCACAGGGGAAGTACAACCAAAAGGCTCCTTAGAAGCGAGGATGGGGAGACTTGTCTTCCGTACTTTGAACATATTATCAGGAGAGACCAGTCCTTGCAGAAGGGTATCATGTCTGGTGACGTAGAGGGTCATCAGAAACGATGGCAACCTTCAAGGACATGGATTGACACAGTGGTTGCAAAAATGAACTCAACAATTGTGAGGCTGGCCCTGGACAGGACAGTGTTTTTTCAATTATACAAGGGTTGCTCTGAGTAGGTGACTTAATGTTACCTAAGAACAAGAACCTTGCTCGTAAGGAACACTCAAATAGACAAATGACTTACTGGTTTTAACGTGCCAGTTACTGTGTCATGGTTTCTGCCTTCAGGAAGCTTTGCAACCTGTGGTAATCTCATAGCATTAAGAATGAGAATTATTTTTACTGAATGGTAAAAGCTGAAGTGATCTTTGGAAAGTAGAGGGTTAATATTTCTGAAGATAACAGAGGTTGAGTGCAAGCAGTTTACCAAGTGCAAAGGCCAGAAAGCCCACAGTCATTTGAGGAGGAAAAAAAAAACAATTTAGTGGGGGGAAAAAATAGGAAACAAAGTTCCACGGAGTAAACTTCCTCTAAAATCGAACAGTGAATGGCTACCTACTTGCTCTCTACTCAACAGCCCTCCCCTCTAGCCCCAATAATATTTGATCAGGGAGGTTTCTGCTTTGTCTAAAGTGGGCTGAATTACACAAATCCCTAAGATTAGTTCTTCACTTTAATGTTTAGCAATACACTGAGAAAGGGTCTTTCTAACAATTTTCTGACAATTAAAAGCAGGGAGTTACCTAACTTGAATATATTAATCCAAAGGGGGGGTTAAAAAAGAGGTAGCTTTGACAGGCAGTCTTCTAAGCCCCATATAGGAAGGGATCAAACGGGAGAAAACCAGACTGAAAGGCCAGATGAAGGAAACCCAAAGCACCCAATGTTGCCCTCAAACCCTATCAACTTCTAGCATTATGCAGTGAAAAGAACACCAGCTTGGCAGTCAGTTGACCTAAGTTTACATCACCATGAGCAAATTACCTACTATCTTTACGTCTCCCAGCTCTGTACAGGGCTCTATAGGATCCATGGAGGGCAGTGGGGCGTCATTGGTAGAATGCTCACCACCGTCCATGTATCTGGGTTCCACTCCTGCCAATGTCATCAAGCAACTGTGGGGGGAAGCTTGTGTGTTGCTACAATGCTAAGCTAGTTCCAGTGGAGCTTCCAGACTAAAACAGACTAGGAAAAAGGTCTGGCGGTCTAGCCCTCCCTCTCTGCCAAAAGGGGGTGGGGGGAATCTATTTCCCTTTTTGTCTCAGCTCCTACTCTGAAAATCCTCAATTTCTAGGAACTAAGGTCAATCCCTAAAGACATATATATATTTCTATTTTCTGCCCCCTTTTCCAATTCCTTTCTCTTAATCTTTATGGTTCTGTTCCACCTTCATCCCCTAAAAAAGGTGGACTACAGGAACCAATAAGTCAGTGGTTTAAAGAAACCCTCACCCCAAGGTGACCAATTCCAATCACGATTTAAAAGCTGAGGAATTTTAGACCCACGTCTTCAAATTAAAGTGTCATCATAAACTCAATAACCTCAAAACCCAACACTGCCATCAAGGTCATTCTTTTGTGTGTGTGTTTGGATTTGGCATAATTTAATTGTCGGGGAATGTTTTTCTCCCCCTCTGTTCTTTTTATTAAAAGATCATTTTATTGGGAGCTCTTACAGCTCTTATAACAATCCACACACCAACTGCACCAAGCACATTTGTACATGTTGCCATCATTATTTTCTAAACATTTAGTTTCTATTGAACCCTTGGTATCAGTGCCCCCACGCCCCACCCCCATCAAGTCCACTCTGAATCACAGTGACGCTATAAGACAGGGGCAGCTGGCCCTGTAGGTTTCTGAGGCTGTAGTTCTTTAGAAAGGCTATAAGACAGGGGGAGCTGGCCCTGTAGGTTTCTGAGGCTGTAGTTCTTTA
>NW_022111357.1:12469396-12492932 GCF_000313985.2 Echinops telfairi
CTGTAGGTTTCTGAGGCTGTAGTTCTTTAGAAAGGCTATAAGACAGGGGGAGCTGGCCCTGTAGGTTTCTGAGGCTGTAGTTCTTTAGAAAGGCTCGGTTGATGGTTTTGACCTGTGAGCCCCGTGGCTGGCAGCCCAACACATATCCACTATGCAATCAGGGCTCCTCTCTCCATAAGCCTACTCCTTACATCTTTCTCTCAAGTCATGGCGGGTCCACAACCTTTATCTAGAATCTGTAATCATGACTCATAACAACCCTGTAAGAATAGTACATCTTCCTAAGGTTTTTGAGACTGTAATAGTTTAAGAGCAGACAGCCTCATCTTTCTCCCACAACAGCTGCTGAATTTAAACGGCTGACCTTGTGATTAGGAACCCAACCCTTAAAACACTGTGCCACCAGAATCTCACCCTCTGAAAACAGGAAGGGTTTTTGTTTGAAGTAAATATGGCCACAAAACACATTCAGCAGCAAAACCTGAGACTGTTTAGAGCTTTTTTTCTTCAACTCAATATTCAGATGGTCTGCTACAGGAGTGCTAATATTTAACTTATATAGACCCTACTGGAAGCATTTTCCAAGTTATTTAGAACATAACAAAAAAGTCACACCACTATCACTGAATTGATTCCAACACTTGGCGACCCTAATGAGGGTTTCCAAGATTGTAAATCTTCCTGGGCGCCAACAATTTCATCTTTTTCCACAAAGACAGTTGGTGGGTTAGATCAGCCAATCTTGAGGTTAGCATAAGGTGACCAGATTTTAACATTGGTAAAGCGGGACACCATTGATAAAACTCATATCCTGGCGAAATAGTCACATAGCAGTCAAAAACCGTATACCCTAGCTTGTCATGCATTCTTTCAAAAAATTGGGACTTTTTTAAAATGCCACGGGACACGAGAAAAATTGTTAAAAATTGGGACTGTCCCACCAAAAGCGGGACGTCTGGTCACCTTAGGTTAGCAGCCCAATACCTAACTTACAGTACCACCATACCACAATCTTTTCCTAAAATCCAAGAAATTTCAATTCTGAAATATTTAGCATCATTAGGTTTTCTGAGCAGCACCGACAGATATCATAGAACATAGATAAGATACATGCATGCTCATGATACTAAACTATAGCAAATGGATGGCCACGATTTTCTCTTAATTGATCACTAGGTCTTGAAGTTATATGGGAAGAGGTACCTGTACAACTATAATGGCTGTCATTGGCTACCATATGGATGTTATTTGTGTTTGGTATTTTTGTACATGACTTGGGTTGTGGTAATTAAATGAAAATAGTTTGTATTTTATTATCGAAGTCTATACCTTAAATTATATTATGATTAAATCACAAGTTATTTTCTCATCTCAAACAAAAGTTAAAAGTCCACCAAAATAACTTTAAGAAAATTTTAAATTTTTGCTGGGAAAAAAGCATCAATCTGAAGGATTTTTTAAAAATTTGTTTATGGTGCTTATAAATGAGATGGCTAATTTGTCTACTTAATTTGATGAATTACAATGTTCACAAATGACACTGTTACTCAGCGATATAAAGTTAAATGCGACAAAACAAAACACCAAAAACCAACCTTTTAAACTTTTAACACACACCCCCAAAAATAATTAAATAAAGATTTGCTGTAATCTTAGGAGTCCTAGTTTGGTGGTTAAACTCTCAGAGGTAACTAAAATGTCAGTGGTTAAACTCACCACAGGTTTGATGGAGAAAAGATGTGGCAATCTACTTGGACAAAAACTCAGTCTTGGGAGCCCCTTAAAGCAGATTTACAGAGTCACTGTGGGTTGGAATGGATTCCGCAAAGTGGGTTTAAGATTATCTTGAGAAGCCCTGGTGATACAATGGTTAAATGCTTACTGCTAACCTGGAAGGTTAGTGGTTAAGCGCACCCAGCAGCTCAAAGTGAAAGGCCTGGTGATCTGTGCCGGTACAGATGGCTGTGGCCAGTTGGTTCTGACTCAGCAATCCTATGTGGAACAGAAGGAAACACTGCCCAGTCCCGCCGTCCTCACAATTGTCCTGATGTTTGAGCCCATGGCTGTAGCCACTGTGTCAATCCATTTTGTCAAGGAACACCCTCTTTTTTGCTGCCCCTCTACTTTACCAAGCATGATATCCTTTCCATAGACTGGTCTCTTAATAATGGCCAAAGTACATGAAACAAAGGCCCACCAAATACGGGGCAGTTCTACCTTGTCACATGGATCACTATGCACCAAAAACCAACTCTGTGGTACCAACACCACCAATATCTTAGCTTTACAAGCAAGAAATCTGACAGCTCCTTTCCCTTAAACGTGCCCCCCCCCCCACCCAATCACTAGAGTAACTGGTTTTAGTTTCTAATTAGTTTTGGTCTCAGTCTCCTTTTTCCACCCCTCTGTCAATGCCCTAAGTCAGGTCTGCATGTTCTCTTGCCTGGCAATTACAACATTACATTACAACAGCCTCGCTAACCTCCTCTCTTCTTTACAACTCCTATTTTTTAAAACAGTTTGCCTCTCCTGCCGCATTTCTTAGTTCACTCCAATTTGGATTCTATGCCACCAATACTATTTTTGCTAAGGTTACTACTGATCAAGTTCATAATACTAAATATGATACACCTTTTCAGTCCTTATTTTCCCTTCCTTTTGACATCATTCAAGCCTGACAACCATGTCCTTGAAATACTTGCTCACACCACTCAATGCTTGTTTTCCTCCAGTTCTGGCTGCTATTTCCCCTTCTCTCTGCACATTCCAGCTGATGTACCCTGAGTTTCCTCTCAGCCCCTCTCCCACTATGTATACTTGTCCTCAGTGCTAGTTATTCTCATGGTTTAGTCACCATACATACAGATAAATAGATTATCAAAATTCCATCTCCCATCTTTTACACTGAGGTATTTCTGTTTTATTCTGCTGCCGGTGGTGTGCTTTTCTGTTTGTTTGTTTGTTTTTAATGTTTTTCTTTATATAAAACCCAGGATAGGTAAATATATAGAGATAGAAACTAGGTTAATAGTTTCTTAGGGTTATAGTAGGGAAGGTTGGGGGGAAACGAGGAGCTAATAATATTGAATAAGAATGAAGAAAATGTTCTAAAATTGATTGTGGTGATGAATGCACAATTCTCTTGAATATATTTAATCCACTGAATTTTATGTCAATAAAATGGTTTAAAAAACAACAAAAATGTATCTCCTTAGACCTCCCGGTTGAGCTCGACTTGCATATTAGAGACACCTCAAAATGTCCAAATGTACACGCATCTCAGTTAACAGCACCACTATGTACTTTGTTGCTCAAGGCAGGGGCCTAGAAGTTATGTTAAGTTCTCCACCCGGTCACCACCCCTTAATTCATAACCAAACCCTGCTAATTCAAATTCCTAACTCTCATTTCACCAGGACTACTAAAGGAATCTCCGAGGTGGAAATCTAGTTGCATACTAATGTATCCTCCTTAGAGCAGCCTAAGCAATAGAAACAAACAAATCTGATCAGATCACTTACAGGATTATTACCCTTGAAGGGCATTCCACTCTCCTCAGATAAAATCCAAGTAATGCCCCCATGTTACCAATCCATCCCTACCTCCAATCTTTTGTTTTTGAAATAACTATCTCCCACCAACTGACACTTTCTATCCATAAGTCAGATCTCACAGGTTTCTCTGATCCCCTTTAAATGGTGGGGGGGGGGAAGGGTGGCGGCACTTACTATATGCATTCATATTACTCCAGGCTAACCAGTCAAAATTACTTGTTTTATATTGATCTCCAAAAAGAGACACAGAATAAACTACAGAATAGGAAGAAAAACATTTATATTTAAAAGGATAAACTTTACTAAAATTAAATTAAAATATGCTATACTAAATACGGAATGTAACATACTGACTTAGAAATACTGGGAAGTTTTTATGTTGGTGAGATGGCCAAGTTTTCCTGAAGGAAAAAGAGGAGGTATCCCAAACAGTTAATACTACTCCATTCACATTTAATGTACTGAATCATAAGGCAGCTTGTCTAGCTAAGTGGATGCTCAAGTTATCTAATTTTAACTAAATTAACACAAAAAAGGCAAATGACTTAGAGAATTGGTGGTGGTAGCAGAGGCTATAAAAAGGTCAGTTTGAGGGCTTTTTGAAGTAACTACATCATTACAAAGAAAAAAGTACTTTCTGATATGTAATACTTCACTAACTCTTCATGAACAACCTTAAAAAAGTATTGTTTGTATTTTCACTTTCAAGCACAGCAAGATTAAAGAGCACGAAATTAATACTCTGGGGACTTTTGCTGTGAGAAAACAAAAGCATATAAAGTGACTTAGGGGAGACCTCAGGTAGGTAAGTATCCAATAAATGCCAATATAGAACAGGAAGGACCCACAGTGTCTTAGCCAATGATCACAAAATAAACAGAAAAGCAGGGGAATACGCTTGATACTTATGGGACACATAGGTAATGACTGAAGGCACTCGATGTTTATGGGACACATAGGTAATGATTGAAGGCGCTCGATGTTTATGGGACACATAGGTAATGACTGAAGGCGCTCGATGCTTATGGGACACATAGGTAATGACTGAAGGCGCTCGATGCTTATGGGACACATAGGTAATGACTGAAGGCGCTCGATGTTTATGGGACACATAGGTAATGATTGAAGGCTTTGTGCCTTCAACCTCTGAGGGCGTTACAAACTTTAGAGTGGCGAGCTCTGGCGGTGGGCAGAGCAACAGCGACCAGGCAACCCAGCTTAGAGAAAGGTCTCTGTGCCCCCTGGTCCACAGGCATGCGGCAAGCACCCTCCCTACAGCCAAGATGCCCCAAAGGCTGAAGGGACTGTGAAAGAGACCAAGCGATCAGAAGGCTGTCTGTCAGGGAAACCTGCACTTGCAAAAGTGGAGAGGAAGCCAAAAGAGGCAGCAGGAAAGGGTAAATCTTCAGACAAAAAAGTGCAAGCCAAAGGGAGCAAAGGGAGAACAGGGTGAAGTAGCTAACCAAGAAACTAAAGATCTACATGCTGAAAACGGAGAAAGGAAAAGAACGAGTAGAGCCTCTGATGAAGCAGGAGAAAAAAAAGACAAGTCTGATTAATGTTTATCTACCATGTCTTATCAGTGGGCCCTTTTATCTCCCGTCTTGTACAATACATAGGAATACTCCCTCCTCCACCCCCATAGGAATACTTTTTATCAACTATTTTGTAAATGCAAAATTTCTAGTAGCTCTAGAAACATATTTAAGAAGAAGGAAATCCCACTTCGTCCCATTTTTTTAAGTGTAAATGATTTTTTTAAGACATAAATGGTGGGATGTTGAACTGGGGGAAGATTTGACTGTCTTAAGTATCAACATTCCCTTCCATGGGTTGGGGGAAAATTTTTGTATCCCTAATACAAAATATACTTAATGGCTAAAAAAAAAAATTATATATATATGTATATATATACACACTTAAGGGCAATTTGTTGTCACTGTCATGCATTTGTGACTTGAACATTTAAAATTTTGTTTCCTGTTTTTTTATTCCCTTAATAGAATTGTGTCTGAAACCATTCTGTCATTATGGCTTTCTTGTCAGAACTGTGTGCATTCTGTATGTAGTCTAGTTTTCCCGATAACTTTGCTATGTGCTGTGAAGGGATGAACATTTGAGTGTGCAGTGTGTGTGACATTAAATTGTGAGTTAGTGGGACTTAAGATGTGGGAGCTTACCAACATTTGAAGATGATACTTGATAATCTCTTTTTTAATTTTTGCCTCCAAATTCCAAATGGAAAGTCACTGGTATTTAGAAACAAATTGTATCTACATCCCATTTAAGATGCTGGTACACACATTAAGAACTGTGTACAAAGTGTTCATAATGTCTCTGTACTGATCTCAAAACAACCAATAAAATGCCAGTTACAAACGAGAAAGAAAAATTTTTTTCCCGGGGTGGCTGGGCAAGGCTAGAAGGAAACTACTTGGGCTACCTAGGTTACTTCTGATTCCAAGGGTTAGCAGTTAGAAAGGTTTGGTTACTTGCAGCCAAAAGCAAACAAGAAGTGGCCTTCATTGCTCTTCACCACCTTCCCTGTTCCTCTGTTGTCACAGCCATGAACGTTGAGGTGTACCGTTTCGGTGGGTACAAAATTTACCCCAGGCACGGGAGGCACTCTGCCAGGACTGATGGAAAGGTTTTCTAATTTCTTAATGCAAAATGCAAAAGGAATTAGCATTCCTTTCCAAGAGGAACCCTTGCCAGATCAACTGGACTGTTCTCTATAAAAGGAAGCACAAAAAGGGGCAAATGGACGAAATTCGACAAGAACCTGCTGTGCAGTCCCATTCCAGAGGCTGTCATCGTCACCAGTGCATGTGCTGCAGGTAGAATGGCCAAGAGGAATCAGAAACCCGAAGTTAGAAGGACCCAATGAGAACAGGCTATCAGGGCTGCCGTGGAAGCGGGGAGGGGAGTCAAAGCAAACATGGAAAAAGTCAGCAGTGGCTGCTACACTGAGGCTCCCACAAAGGGAGCACCTACGCAAAAGATTGTGAAGCCTGTGAAAGTTTCCACTCTCTGGGCTGGTGGATAAGCAGGCAGATGAGAATTTCAAATAAACCTGCAACTGTAACTCAAAACAGAAGAAGAAACCTTCATGATACCATTTGGCTAAAGAAAGAGCAGTTCCCTGAGTTTCCAGACTAACTCTTTACAAGAGTAGAAAGCTACAATTTCCTTCCTTGGAGTGGCTGGTGGTTTCGAGTTATTGACTGTTTAACACACTATACCACCAGAGCTTATGTATACCTAGCACATAGAAAATTATATTTTTAATGCTATTTGATATCTACCTCATTTTTAATGCTCATATTTTTGTAAAACCTGAGTTAAAATACAAGCTGGCAAAAAAATAATAGTATAATATAAAAAGTGGCAAATGTCTTTCAAGTAAGAAAGGCTCTTCCAAAGGTACCTCAAATTTATTTCCCTTTACCTCTAATTACCCAGAAAAAAAATCGCTGGCTAGGGAGATAGAGTTACAATGATTGGTTTCAAATTTTGTATTAATCAAGATCTATACTAGGGGTTATGGTGTGGCGGGGCGGGGCTTCCCCAAGGCTGGCTGTCAGATTCCCTATTAAGCAAGATAGCAGGAATAACAAGTGCCTTAGTTTTCAGATGTTGTGGTCTCTGCTGAGGAAGATCAGAACAAGTAGTCCCGTCGTGCCCCCCCCCAAAAAAAAACACAAAAACAAGTAGTCCCAAGGTCCGTAAGATCACCCCCAAAAGGCTCCTAATGACAGTAAAATCACTGCAAAAGTCTGTTCAGGCTAGTTAAGTTTAGTCCATAAAACACAGTACAGGAGAAAGACCCTGTCTCTAAGAGTCTACTTGAGAAGCAGTGAAAAATAATGGGTTCTGGAATAATGAAGATCGGGTGCGGGTAGATCTCCAAAGGGGCTAAATCACCAGTCTTGCATTTCAATTCTAAAATATCAGTGCATTCCTTTGTAAAATAGGGATAACCTGGGAGTCACAGGATTAAATGAACGAGTCAGCCAAACAAAACAACATGGGGTGGGGAAGAGGTAACTAGGAAGGCACTGGAGGGGAAGGGGGAGGTTACCTGAAGTCTCAACTCCCTGAGACTTGGGTTCAATTTCTGGACTATACACCTCATGTACAACCATCCATTTGTCAGTGGTGTATATGGTGTCACTACTGAACGGATTTCGGTGGAGTTTCCAGACTAACAGGGAACAGAAGGAAAGCCCTAGTGATCTAAATACAAAGTATACAACTAGTTGCCATCAATTGAGGCTAACTAATGGTGAGCTTGTGTTTTGCAGACTAGAACTGCGCTCCCTAAAGTTTTCAAGGCTGTGACCTTTCCAAAGTGATTCTTCTCCTTTCAAAAGGCCTTTCTCCTGAGGCTCCTCTGGGTGTGGTCTGAACCATCAACCTTTCAGTTAGTAGGCAAGTGCTTAACAATTAGTTAAGCACCAGCAACTCCATCTACAACATGAAAATCTCCAAAACGTTTATCATTATACAAAAAGCTTCAGTTACAAAGGCAGGTCTATCAGTCTTATCACTCAATGAAGAATTCTGGAAATCAATGCTTAAAGGGAAAGGAATTAACATTACAGAAGATGGAATGCCCTTCTGACCCTTATTAGGGCCCCAAATGTTATTAGCTTATTCAACCCTCAAACACCTTGGTTACTGCCCCATTCTAGAGATGAAGAAAGAAAAAAAAATGTATCAAAGGACTCTACTAGGTGTTTTTCCTATGTGTTGTGACACTGAACACTTTAAATGAATTCTCAGGATAAGAGCCTGGAAGCAGCAGGCCAGAAAATAACACCCTAAAGGCAACGCCTCCCAGCTGAAGGGAATAATTTGCTTCTCAAGATTTACAAAACAAGGCAAAATATCACCTCATTGACACACACACCCCCAATAATTGGGGTTTGCAATTCACCCCGGGCTTTTCCCACTTCCTTCCAACTGCTGTTGTTAGATGCCGTGAGTGGATTCCTGAACTCCTTCAACTCCACGTGGCACAACAGAACCGCCCCACAGGTTTTCTAGGTGGCAATCTTTACGGGAGTAGACTGCCAAACCTTTTCTCCCACGGGGCCACCATTAGCGCGCTGACCCCACTGCATCACCCAACAAAAACAAAAAACCACCAAAATCTTTGCCATCAAGCGCTTTTCAACTCATGCCCTTGTAGGTTTCCAAGACTGCTTTCCGAAAATAGAAAGCCTCGTCTGTCTCCCGGGGAGCGGCGGGTGGTTTCGAACTGCTGACCCTGAAGTTAGCAGCCCAAGGTAACCCAGAGGCCACCAGGGCTCCTCCACTTGGAAGTCCGAGCAACAAACACCTTAGGAACTTTGCCGCGGCTTAGCAGCCTCTTTCCCCCTCTGCAGCCCCACCACCAGAGGGCCGGGCCTTAGAGACCAGCAGTCGGAAACTGCCCTGGGGCGACGGAGCACTCGGCGTGACCTTGGGCACTTTTACCTCTCCAAACCTCAGTCTCCCCATCTGTACAATGGGAACAACGGGCGGTTCCGAGCCGGAGACGGTGTGCGAATCCTATAAAACAGGGTCAGCGGGCGGGCAGCACGGGGCCTGCGGCCGGGCAGGGCTGGGCACACCAGAGTCCTCGCTGCCGGAGACCAGCTACCACGGCTGCTTCGGTCGCACTCGGGCGACTTCGGCCTGGGCTCCTCGCCGGGCAAACAAGGGCCCGGCCAGCCCGCGCCTCTCCGCCACAGCAACAGGTAGCGAGCTGGCTCCCTCCCGTCGCCGGGGCCGGGCGGCCCGGCGGGCCTGGCCTGGGGGCTCCCCCCACCAACGCGCTGTCACTCGGAGCCCGCGCCAACCACCGCATTTCTGCTCCGGCCCGCCGAGTTCGCTCGGCCTGCGGCGGCCCAGGGACGGCCGCGGCCCCACGGCCCCCGGTTAACGGCCTGGGCGGATTCGCCCGGCTCCCCGGCTCCGGAAGGGCCGCCCGCGCGACGTGGGCAGGAGTGCCCCGAGCCCGGGGGCGCCGCGGACGCCAGTCGGCAGTGCGCTGGCCACACACGCGCCGGGAGCCCCGGGCCTGCCGCCGGAGCCGGAGCCTCAGCGTCCGCGCAGGCGGGGATGCGTCCCTTTCTAGACCCTGGGCCAGCGGGGGCTCTCGCCTGGGGACGCCACGTGGGGGCTCCAGGTGTGCCCAGGTGCCCCCAGAACTCGCCCCAGATGACTGCTCCCCGCGCGGACCCTAGCCCGGCCCCAAACGAGCCCGAGGGACACTCCCGCGCAGGCTTCTCCCTTCCAGCCTACGAGGGCAGGCCTCCGATTGCCGCGGCTGCACACCGAAGACAGTCCCGCCAGGCCGCCAGCCCCGAGTACCGCGGCCCGACCCCCGCACGGCCTGCTTTCTCCACTCACCCATCGCGGCTCCGCTCGCTCCGACTCGGCGGCGGCAGCGGCAGCGGCAGCGGCGGCAGCTTCAGCGGTAGCTTCAGCAGACAATATGGCGGACGTGCCGGACGGCAGCCCGAGGTGGACAAACTACTTAGCAGTCAACCCCAGAACGAAACGCGATCTCGAGCGCGCCGCCGCGTCCGCCCAGAAGGCGTTCTCTTAAAGAGACCACGACCACTGAAAGGTGGGGAGTAGGATGGGCTATGAAAGGAGTGGGTGGAGAAAGGCTGGAAAGGATACATTTGAAAAGTTAAAGGTGCCGAGGTGTTCTCCACTTTTTCCGCTACTGAAGTCTCCCCTCCCAGAGACGAATCCCTCCCTTTATCATAATTAAGGTCAATCACAGACCCTGCCTTGGATGTAAATAAGCATTTTATCTCACAAAACCCTTAGGCTCAGAGAGGAGAAGTAATTTGATCAGTAATATGCCATCATTGGGAACCCTGGTGGCCTAGTAACCACTTTGGGCTGCTAACCACAAGGTCAGCAGTTCAAAACCACCAGCAGCTCCGAGGGAGAAAGATGAAGTTTTCTACTTCTGTATAAAGAGTTACAGCCTCTGAAACCCACAGAGGCAGTTCTTCACGCTCCTATTGGTTCACTACACCTCCATGGACCGGTGTGGACTCAAGGGCAGTGAGTTCAAGTTTGGAGTTTGCACATCTGACACTTTCCTTGGGGTGCCATCGAGTCCATGTGTCAGCACTGTCTGGTCCTCACAATTGAGCCCGTGGTTGCAGCCATTGTGTCAGCCCATCTCCTCGAGGGCGTTTTTGCTTTTTTTTAATCAATTGAGGACATTTTTTCATGGGACAAATTCAAGATCATGGTAGAGAAAGGAAGTCAATACCAAATCCAGATGTCTTGACCCAGCCCCCCACAAGAAGTCCTAGTTGAGACTGCAGTCTTCTGGGAGGTCAAACCCCAAACTGAGTCAGTTCCGACTATAGTGCTCCTGCAGTATGTCCAAGACTACATCTTTACTCTCCAACAACTCTGGTGTTCATGAAGAATATTGACACGGACTGCCAGAGGAACAAACAGATTCCTCTTGCAGGAAGTACAGACAGAATGCTCCTCAGAGGCAAGGAGGGTGAGGCTTCCTATCACGTAGTACATTGGACATGCCGGGAGAGACCAGTCCCTGGAGGTCATCATGTTTGGGGCAGCAAGAAAGAGGAAGACCCTCAATGAGATGGGTTGACACATTGGCTGCAACAATGGGCTTCAACGCAAGAACAATTGTAAGGATGGCACAGAACTGGGTGGTGTTTCATTCTGTTGTAAGAAACAGTCACCATGAGTTGGAACCAACTCCACAGCACCCAACAGATCTTTATGGAAACAAACTGCCACATCTTTCATTAGAAGCTGAGCACATGACCACTGCCCCACGGACGACAAAAAGTAGGAAAATCAAAGTGATTTCCCTATCAGGTCTCCCTGAGGATAGGAGTCAGTTCTATATTGTTGTTCATCCCTCCATTCTAAAAATTTAACAGTATCTGGTTTTCTGGTTGGTGGCATATGCATTGGGCTGCTAACTGCAAGGTCAGCAGTTTAAAACCAATGGCAGCTCCACAGGAAAAGGATGAGACTTTCTATTCCTGTAAGCGTTATCCCAGAAAAAAAAAAGTTATCCCAGAAACCCGCAAGGGCAGTTCTACTCTGTCCTCTAAGGGTTACTGAGTTGAAATCACCTGGATGGCAGTAAATGTTCTTGGTCTGGCACATGGCAAGTTCTCCTTATGACTTGATAAATTAGTGCATAGAGAATCAGGATACGGCCTCCCCTTTCTACAGATGAATATTCTGTGTTCATGTGCTTTATGATCATGAAATTTATGGCTGGTACATACGATTGTTGTTGCCTTTGAGTCCGTTCCAACCCATAGCAACCCAATGTTCAACAGAGCACCGCCCTGTCGCGAGCTATCCTGTTATGTCTAGCCCTTTGCTGCAGCCACTGTGACAACCCATCTCATTGAGTCGTCCTCATTTCGGGTGACCTTTGACCAAGCATGTCCTTCTCCAAGGTCTGGACCCACTTAATAGGGTGTAAGATGAAGTCTCACCTTCCCAGCTTCTCAGGAGCGTTGTGGCTATACTTCCTCTAAGGCGGATTTACTTGCTCTTCACAGTCCATACACCACTGCACACTCATTTGCGCATCCCGTGAGCAAGAGCTCAGGCAATGAGGGCTTGGTTGACACGTGGCCTCCGCCCAGCCCCAGCAATCTCCATCCTATGGCACTTAGAACTGTGACCTTCAAGACCTCCCTAGGCCCTGTTCACACCTTGGCCTCAGGGTCCTTGATCCAGTTCCTGATCCTCTCCAATCCCACCCACCCACCTACCCTAGAGAATTCAGGAAGCAGCAACTCTTACTTCTACCATGATCTCTCCTCTCCTCTCCCACAGGGGTCCAGAATCCTGCACCTCTGCTCTCTGCCTGATACCCAGGAAAGGGAGAAAGAACCACAAGACACAGGCTTGTTGGGAATATAAAAATAGGATATTTTTTTTCCTCATAATCACATCAAATATCAAAGAAAGAAACAGTACGTAACAAAAATACAAAGCTCTGGTGGATTTTTTTTTTGTTCTTTTGTTTGGTTGGTTCATTTTGTTTTTTTTGCACCCCCACCCCCACCCAACTCTTCCCAGTAGCCCCTTGCCAGCGAGCCCGTCTGAAGCCTGGATACAGTCTCTGGGGCTGTTCTGGGGCTCAGGAGAACCGGGGGTCCAGGTCCCTCTGGGGGCTGGCCGAGTACGAGTAGGCCTTGCCCAACACCAGGCGGTCCCGCAGCAGCTTGAAAAAGGCGTAGTAGTTGCTGAAGAGGATGAGAGCCAGTGAGATGGTGTGGTGCCACTTCTCCGAGGAGACGAGCGAATACAGCTGGTAGACGATGACGGCGCCCTCCAGCAGCAGCAGGATGTTGAGGATCCGCAGAGGTTTGCTGAAAAAGAACTGCCCAGGAGACGGTGGGCATGAGCTGCAAGGAATGTCCCAGAAACCTGCCTCTAGGCCGGGATGCTGCGTGGGCCAGTGAGGGGGACAGGCTTGGGCAGGAAAGAGGACACTGCAGGGCTGGATATGGACTCGGCCACCTCAGCTTTCTTTGGGATGTGCCCTGCCAGCACTGCTGTTTCCAGAGAAGTCCGAGTCCACGTCCTGGTCAGTGAGAGTCCAGGTCCTAGTCAACGTCTGCCTCCTCTAGGAAGCCTTTTCTGAGCGATCTCATCTCTCTTCAAATCCTTTTCTGGCTTAAAATGAATACATTTTAGTACACCGTCTTCCTGAGCTATTGTTGGGGGGGAAATGAAGCTTCTTATGCCGCAGGCGTAAACAGTTATTACAGACTCTGCAGCTGGAGTCACCCACAGCTTCAGGTGTGGTACTCCCAGATGGGTCAAAGGCTTCCAGGGGATATGGCCACATCTCACTCCTACCTTGTAAGGCTGAACTGAAGGACTCAAATTTGAAACAGGAAAAAAAAAAAAATTCTGATCAGTTCAAGAGTACTCAGTTGTCTAGGGGTTTTGATTCTGCACTTAATCCTCAAGCATTGCTTACTGGATCCAGGGGGAAGTGGTGGGCTACAGGACGCCCAGAGTCATGGACACCAGGCCTAGCTTGGCCCCAGACAGGCCGCTGGACCTTGGGCAAGCCCTTCGCCTTCCTGCGTCTCAGATGAATGGTTTCTCAGCTTGCTCGTCAGAGCCCCCAATTCCGGGGAGGTTCCTTTAGGAGTTCCAGCTGGGCTAATAGGAAGCAGAGGGGGATGATTCTGACCCCCTCCAGAGAAGCACCATGAGGTTTGGACTAGGACTGGGTTGGAAAAAATGACTTTGATGACAAAATACAGTAAATAAAGTGAAGATCCTAAGACTAGATGGTTTTGAGTAGCATCCACAAGGTGAGTTCGTGAGTCATTATTATAAGTCCTCAGGTTCCCAGCTAGACACCCTACGCCTATTCTAGTATCTGAATGGCAGCTAGACAGCATCTTTCTCTTATTCTCACTCAAAGTTCTGGGTCAGACTGAGCAGGCTGAAGGAAATGCTTGGCACAGTGCACAACATACAATAAGGACCTGATTAAACTCTTAAAAAAAGGGGGGGGGGGATCAAACCCACTGTCACTGAGTTAATGTTGACCTAATAGGACAGGGTAGAACTGCACCTATGGGTTCGAGACTGTAACTCTTTATGGGAAGTAGAAAGCCCATCTTTCTCCCGAGGAGTGGCTGGTGGTTTTGAACTGCAGTCCTTGCAGTTAGCAGCCCAATGCATGACCACTACACCACCAGGACTCCTAGTGCCTGATTGCAGCTGCTATTTCTACCACCGAGAATGGCTCCTTTTATTGTCTCATATTGTTCCCCCTCAGCCAATGCTTTGAAAGATCTGCGACAAAGGGAGCTGCAATTAGTAAGGGACAGATAAGTCGCGTGGCTGTTCTGGTGCTGCACGTGTGCACTGGCTTCCAGTGGATTGGGGAATTACTGAAAATAGCTTAGGGGGAATCATGGATTAGGAGCTTCCCTATTGCTATGACATCATCAAGCCTTCTACCCTGCCTGTCCATCATCCTGCCCTCTCGATGGGACTCAGGGGAAGACTCACGTGGAAGCGGAAGTGGGAGACGTCGGAAGGGATGGCCACGTTGTAGTGGCCCACTGCTTTGTAGACGTTCTTGCTGTGCTTCACCAGCACCCCCTGCGGCCACATGCATTCTTCAGTCCACCTGGAGGCACAGCCCATGGGCATCACTTACCGCTGGCTCACCCACAAAGCCGGGCACAGCAGATGATGGCGGGGTCCCATCTCTATCACTGAGACACAGTGACCTTTCTGGGTCACAGTGACCTCTTTAAAATGGTTGAGTCATGAGAAATTCACCAGGCTAGGAGTCAGAAAGTCTTGGGTTGTCACTAATGTCGAGGGATGGCTAAGAAACCCATGTCCCTCTCTGGGTGCATTTTCTTTATCTGGTCTCCTTACCCCCAGCTTCAGAGTCTGCCACACAGGGGTCTGAGCAAACTTTCTGAGATACCAAATTGACCCTGACCCCTCCTCTTCCTACAGCACTCGGGCTTCCCAATGCCCTGGAGGTCAAGTGCAGGCTCTCTAGCACACGTTCTGAGACCCCTTGTGGCCTTCCACAAGGCCCACCACACAGCTCATGCACAGCACTCAGAATGCATCTAGTTCCTCTAGCAGTTCTTCCAGCGCACGGCCCTGCAGCAATGCTGCAGGGCCCTGTCCACACTGGCCCTCCCCGCTCAGTGCTTTCTAAGCGCCGCCAATCTCTGGTCATCGTTCAGAACCCAGGCTCCTCCAGAAAGGCTGCAACTCCCAACAAAGGGTGGCATGCTCTCGTTGTACCTAGAATGCCCTGCAACTTCTCCACTTGCCCCAATCTTTGGCCATTTCCCTGTCTGTGTCCCTCACTACTGAGAGCCCTTGAGGAAAGGCACCCTCAAAGCGTGCCACAGGCAGACCCCCGGAGCCTGTGCCAGGAGGAGGAGGAGTGGGGACCAGGGTCTTCTTCCTTCCAGCACTTTTGTGAGATCTCACAGGCCCCTCAGAGGCCTGGGCTGGAGGACGGAGAATCACAGTCTGTGAGCAGCCTGTCTTCAACCCCCGAGCCCCTGCCTTGTTGAATCAGTTATGTTCTACCTGACAGTGTGTCTGAGCCTCGCCGACACTGGGCTGCACAGCAGCAGCTGGACAGAGCTGCCCAACTCCGTTTATATGACATTTTTAACAGACAAAACTAGCCTATGGTGAAACAAACAGAAAGGGGGTGTCTCTGGGGTATGAGGGGCTGGGGAAAGGACCACGGAGATATTTTCCGAGGACCTGGAGGTGGGTTTCACAGGTGCGTATACTTTTCTCAAAACTGAAAAGATTACTAGAGATTTACACCTTTCATCCTACATAAACTTTACTTTGAAACAACAACAACACAGCCACACATGTTACTGTGTGCCTCTTATAACTCAGCTCCTCCTCTGCTGGGCCGAGGATACAGCCACTTGCTTGGTGGGCAAGGGCCTAGATTCTAAGAGCTTTCAGTCCTTGAAGACAATACCTCCAGCCACCCGGCAGGTGGTGCTAGGTGCCAGTATTATATGATGGGGGCTGTGGGAGTCTAAGAGGAGCCCTGGGTGGTGCCAATTGTTCAGTACTCAACCATCAACCGAAATGTGGGTGGTTTGAACCTGTCCAAAGATGCCTCTGAAGAAAGAAAGGCCTGGTGATCTACTTCTGACAGCTCACAGCCTTGAAAGCCCTCCGGAGCAGTTCTACTTATACACACACACACACACACACACACACACACACAGTCAACATGAGTCACAAGCAACCCATGGCAACTGGATTTCTTTTAGGTGGGAGGGAGCCGGATGTTCATGGTGGCTGACGGGACCCAGTTCCTCAGCTGGGAAGCCAATGCCAGGGAGCCTGGATCTTATCTGAGGTCCACAATGAGTCAGGGACAGGTTCATCCTCATATTCAGCCTGGCTCTGTCTTCCTTGTCGTCCTTTCACTCAGAGTCTAAGGTCTGGCCAAGTCCCTTTCTGCCCATCCAGCAATGCCCTATCTGAGACCACCGAGACAGGACCTGATTGGCACTGAGAACCAACAGCAGGAGGCCTGCCCTCTGTAGCCACCTTTGCATCTCTGCTCCCCTGGGTCAGCTCATTCTATTACACTGCCCGACAGGCCTCCTTTCTGCCCATCCTCCTACTGGGACCCAGGGTCACTCTTGTCCCTGCCCTGGGGTCTTCCCGAGGCTATGAGGTGCTTCCAATGTAATGGAGAAATACAGGCAGGAAACGAGTATAACCTGTGTGCAAAGCACCTGGTGAAGGGCTGGAGGATGCCAGGCACCTGTGAAGGATGAGCCAGGCTGCGGGGAGGACAACCCAACCCTACCCCTCAAGGTTCCCGCAGGCAGCTTCCGTCCTGCTTTGGGGGGACCCTGTAGGTCGCCCTCTCTCCCCAGCTCTTGCTATGTGCGTGCCTGGCTGTCGCCACCAGCTGACTGCGAACTCCTTACGGTTCTTGTCTTCGGCGTTCTTCCCTATGGCCCTCCTACCTTGCATAGGGCTCACCACCAGATTTTTTCCAAAAAAAACAAACACCTGGGGATGATCCTTCAACTCTTCAAAACCTCCGATGCTTACAAGTCAGAGCCCCTCTGCCAAAGGATAGCACCGGGCCTGGCATGGATTCAAACCAACAAACAAACACCCATTGCCTCCAGTCCATCCTGACTGACAGCTCACCCTACAGGATATGGCGGAACCACCCCATCGTGTCCAAGGCTGTAAACACGTATGGAAGGTCACTGGCACATTTTTCGCTTACAGAACACCTGGCAGGGCTGGAACCACCCAACTTTTGGTTAGCAGCTGAACACTTAATCACTGTGCCACCTGGCTCCTTTTTGGTATAGATTTGGTGAATGGAAATGCCTGCAGAGAGAGTCAGTGATGGAATGCAGGAGTGTGCAGGGGACAGGAGAGGAGGACTGAAGGATACAGGTGTAAGCCAGTCAGTGAGTGAGTCAATGAAGGAGACAGTGAATGAGTGCATGACTTCACTGCATGTCCCCTCCCCTCCCGTCCCCTCCCCTCTCCATTACCCTGCAAGCTACCGAAGGCCTGGGCATATGTTCGTCTTAGGCCCTGTCACACCTCACTCTGTGCACAAGGCCTAGCATACCCGACAAGGTCAGTAACTACGTGCTGACTGGCGAGCTGAGTTGACATCAGCCCCTGACCGGAAGGGGTGAAGCCAGGCAGGAGAGACCAGGGAGACTCACGGGTGCTGCAGCATGTTGGTGCACAGTGCTGGGTCCACCTTCTGCCAGCAGCCCAGGTGGGCCGCGGCCTTGTGCAGCAGGTCGCAGTAGCTGGCAGGCAGCAGGTGCTGCATGAGGATCACCGACGTGCTGATGGACACCAGCAGGAAGAGCTCACAGGACCAGCGCTTGTCATAGTAATGTGTGTTCTGGGGGTGGTGGGAGGTGGGTGAGGCCTGGGATCCCCATGCTGGTCTCACTCCCCCTCCCTGCCCCGAGTCTTCCTGGTTTGGGAGTCAGGACTGCCCTGGGGAGACAGCAGGCTGGCTGAAACCAGAGATCAGAGATCTAACAAGGCAGGCTTCATCCTGGGCTCAGCACTCTGCGCCCACAGGTCCATTTTGCACAAAGGAAAAAATGCTCCAGCTGCCCCGAGTTTGAGCCACAGCACAGGCGCTGCGGTGTAACAGGTGCAAGTTCAAAACCTGACTCTGCCGCTTATTAACTCTGTGATCTTGGGCAACTCATTTACCTTCTCTGTGCTTTGGTTTCTCACCTGTCAAACAAGGATAAGAGCAATCACCAACTACCTCTACTAGGAGGTGTTCCCTAACCCACTGCCATCGAGCTGATTCTGATGCAGAGACCCCCGTTGGGACAGAATATAACGGCCCCAGAAGGATTCCAAGGCTGAAATCTTCATGGAAGCAGAGCGCCACATCTTTCTCTTGTGGAGCAGCTGTCAGGTTCGAACCACTGAACTTTCGGTTAGCCCTAGCCCTAGCCACTGTGCCATTAGGGCTCCTTGAGAGAAGTTAGGGGGGAGCTCTGTAATACATGTGAATGTTCCAAGCACACCGTAGGTGCTCAGCAGATAGTAAGTCTTCTCAAATTCAAATCACTAAGTGAAGTCTATCCTTAGAGAAATGCTTCAAGCCTCCGGGTCAGCCCGGGAGGCCACGCAAGCAAGAGAAGGCAAGCACAGGCTTTGGGAGTCGCTCAGGTTTGATGAATCTGGTTCCCCCACTAGGCAAAGCAGGGCACTGTGACAAGTCTGAGCCGAAACAGCCACACGGCAATACAAAGTCACTGCCACTGTTAGCCAAAACTCTCAACAAGGCCATGTCTTCATCAACGTCTAGGTGAACTTGGGGAGCCACTTCCTTTCTGGGGGCTAGACTGAAGTTACTCTAGCCCTGCAGCAGATGGGAAATCCCACAAAAAATGGCGGCATTATTCAGGCAAGCAGGAGAGCTCTCAGTGGGATCCTCGGGAGGCACAGGGCCCTTGATTCCCTGCGTTCAGCTTCGTACATACCTTCACAAACCAGACGGGTACAAAGGCCACATAGTAGGCACTCAGCATGGAGCTGACGAGCACCTCCTTCATGCGCCAGTTGAAGTCCATCTTAAGGAACTCCACCTCACTGCGGATGAGGCTGGGGGACAGGCAGCAGGCGTGGGTGGGCATGGTGTCTGGGCCGTACAGCTGCCGCGTGTGCTGCTTCCAAGTCTCCCGCAGTGTCAGCAGGTAGTCCCGGCTCCGAGCCAGGCCACTGACTGCCTCCCGGGGCCCCACAGAGGCCATGTGGCTGAACAGATTCGTCTTTCGGAGGTCACAGTTCAGCTGGAGGAACGGAATGTACATCCCAAACCTGCTGGGAAAGATGGAGGTGAGGGCAGGCCTGCCCCAGGACCCAAGAACCAATTTCAGCCAGTAAGGGGGGCTCTCCCCTCCCTGGGCCTCCGCTCTCCTGGCTGTTCAGAGGGGAGAAATGACTGACCCTTCCGACCTCCCACCCAATGGCCCAGCCACCAGACACAGGCATGGGCATGGAGTGTGTGTCAAGCGAGCATTGTGCTGAGCCCCAGGACTACGGTAGGAAGCAAAAGCCAAGTCTCTTCCTTCACAAAGGACAAATGACTACTCTGACAGGCCCACAGTTGGAAGCAACTTCACATGCAAGATGGTCATTCCCTCCCATCCCCTCCACTTAAGACAGGACAGCAGCAAAGTCTAATAAATCCATATCAGCAAAGAGAACAGGAGTGGGGCTCATCAGGACACAAGGGATCGGAACAAATGTAAAGAGCAGATGGAAACATGGTGAGACGTGAGGAGGAGGCTGTCCTCTAGAGCAGCTCTGCCCAACAGAGATGGAACGCGAGCCACCATGTGGCCTAAAACAGTCGAGTAGCTGCATTCGTTAAAACAAGAAAAGAGATGAAATCAGCTTTAGTACCGTATCTTATTTTACCCATGATATATCTTATATCTTAAATTGTATTGCCTTAACATGCACTCAATACTAGAGAGATTTTATTCTTTTCTTGGTACTGATGAAAACTACTGGTTATTATTTTTAATGTATGCGATTCCTTTCCTGGCTAGAAAGATATACATTTTTTTTTTTTAAGTGACATTTCAACCACTGTTGAGTGTACACTGCAGTGGCATCAACCAGTCTGCTATGTATTTCATACTTCGAGTACATCTCAATTCAGATTAGCCTGCTTCCAGCGCTCAAGAAGCACAGCGGGTAGGTGGCTAGTGGCGGTGAGGCAGACTGCTGTAGCTCTAGAATCTGCTGAGTGGCTCACAGGAGTCACAAGAGCTGGTCTCTCCGGGGTGGTCTCTCCTGAGTCAAGAGACCTTGATTGAAGTGGGCAAATTCAGGAGGGTAGAGAGAGAAGCAGGGCCAAACAAATGGGATTAAATGAAGGTCTGCACTGAATTTTAAGAGCCAGCCATGAAGTGGTGAATGCAAAATTGATGGCCTGCTCTGAGAAGCTACGCTTAGTTCACAATAAAAGACTAAAAGAAAGAGTGTCAGTCTTATTCCTCTACGTACCTCATACAACCCACTGACTGGATCCTTCTCTAAGGAAATTGAATTAACTGGGAAGGGTTGAGGTCTTCAAGCATTTCTGATCATAGCCCTCCTCTACCTGGCCTTCAGGAACCCAAAGCTTGACAGTTAGTAGCTCACCCAACTCATCCCAAAGTAATGTTTGCCAATCAGCGTACCCTGCCCATGTGCTGTGCTTAGAAACCCAGTCAAGTGTTCTGCCCAGTTATGCAAAGCCAGAGGAAAAGAGAACATACACCAGTATTCAGTCCTTCGTTCTGAAACATAAACACCCAACCCAAGAAGCCAACTATAGCGGGAAGACCGGCAGCATGAAAGGGAAAAGCTGACCCCACCAGAAAGATACAATTGAAGGGCCGTAAGAAAAAGCTAAAACAAGAGCAGGATGCTATGAGGAAAAGAAAAGCAGAAAACAAGGAAGAGGCCTTAGAGATGAACATAGCATGGCTGAAAAAAAATTCAATAAAAGAGCTGATAAAGTTGAAATCTCCATGAAAGCAGAGCAGTGAGAGAAAGAGATGGAAATATAAGAGAAACAGATGACCAAGCTAGTCTACCATCTTGATGACAGAAATTCCAGAAAGAGAGAACAGGGTAAATGGAGAGAAAGATATTGTCACAGAAACAGTGGAAGAAAAATTTCCTAAGCTGAAGATTTATCCAACTCTTTAGGTTAAAAAACATTCTCGAATACTGACAGAATGCATCACAAAAATTCCATACCAGACACATATCTAAGAACATTCTAAATAATCAAGACAAAGCATTCCTAAAAGCTCTGAGAGAGAAAAAACAAGTCACTACAAAGGAGACAGAATCACACTGATGTCAAGTACTTCACTGGCAACACTGGATGCTAAGGACACAACAGAACAGCATCTTCCCAATTCTAAGAGAATATGAATTTGACTTGGAAATCTATATTCAGGCTAACCATTGATCAAGCATGAGGGGAATAAAGGCATTTTTAACATGCAAGAATTTGAAATGCATATACCTCCCACGTACCCATTGTTAAGGAAATTACCTGATCATGTACTCCAGCAAAATAAGGGAGAAAACCAAGAAAGAAGAAGACATGGGATCCAGGAAACAGTGGATCCAGCCCAGGAAGGCAGCGAAGGGAAGTCCCAGGCTGAGTTGTACACCAGGCCTAAAGAGTAACCACCAGACTGGAGCAGGAGGATGGAGGGCTCCAGGAAGGATGTCTTTGGGGGGAAATGGACTCCAGGCAACAGGTAGCATGATTGAGAGGCTGGATAAACTTGAGGATATGTTGACGGCCCATCATTCTTTTGTCAACAAGAAAAAAGAAAGGCAATTAGAATCTCTAGGAAAAACAAAAAGCCATATAAGAAAAGTTACCATCTAAATATGAAGCAAATTAAAATGTGACATGGTTTTAAGCAATTGATGGAATGTGAGAAAAGAGAAACCATTTGGCCCAGACACTAGGAACATTCTTTTTTTAAAAGAGGTTCAAGGTTGTGACTCGGTCAGCCACAAAGAGGGAAAGTCCCTATGCACAATATTTAGCCCTCGAGCGCACCATTATTTTCAGACGTAATAATACCAAGGCTACTTGTTGATTTCCCACTTTAAAAATCAACCTTTGGTAAAGAATGGAAGACTTAAATGGGGTTACATAGGAGAATGTGAATGTCACACTTGACCATTTACAAGGACGAATGCCAGGAAGTGAGAGGGCAAAGAAGGGCGTACAGGTGGACGGGCAGTTTCTAATGTTCTCACCAAGATACCAACTACTGTTGATAGAACAAGACATGGAAGCCAACTATACGTGATGACAAAGATAACCAACCGAGGAACTGAACACAGTGACGGTCATCAACTACCAGGAGCAGAAGGAATGGAAGAGGGGGTCAGCATTCTTCTGCCAGAGCAGAGCATCTGTGTACTGCGTGTGGGTGGTGGTGTCCATGCATGCACAGAACATTTATGAGGGTGTGTCAAAGAGTTTGTGGGAAAAGGGAGCTAAAAGATAATGGAATCTTCCCACGAACTTTTCAAAGCCCCCATGTATTTCCAGAATGACCCACAGGATGGACACATGGGTGGTGACTTCTTGTGATTAGGAGCCCAGTGTGTAACCCACTCGGCCACCACGGCTCCTGGGTGGTTCCTTCCGAAAAGGGAAATCGGTGGCTGGGGGCCAGGAATCCAGGATACTTTTCCACTCTGTACTCTTTTCTTCCTTTTGAATTTTAACACTGTGAACTTATTATCCAACTATAAAATCAGTCAATTAAAAAAATTAAGATCAATAAAGGTAAAAGGATATTAGAAGTGTGGAGAGAACCTTAAAAACACCTGCAGCTCTAAGCTGGGAAAGTGTGCTTTGAGCAGTGGGACTAAAACGCCGAAGGTGGAGGTTGGGCTACTGCTTTTCACACTAAGATTGGTAGCATTACTAGATTTTTTTTTTATCATGCATTTGTATTATGTTGATAAAAAAATTTTTTAATAAAAAACAAGGAAAAACACTGACTGATGGCTGTATTCAAGGAAACAAGATTTACCACGTAATAATCAGAAGTGTTTAAAATAAATCAACTGTTGACGGTTTTAATTGGTATAACCCTTTTGGAGGGTATTTTTTATAACTATTTATAAACAATGTACATAAACATAACTTTAGCTTAATTCTACTTCTGGGAATCTGTTGTACAGAAATACTAGACAAGTTTGCAAAGATATATGCAAAAGAATGTTCCCTCTGCCGCGTTGTTTCAAATAACAAAAAAAGATAAGAACTCAAAAGTCCGCCAATCGAAGACAAATAAAGTTGTGAAAAATTTATACAATGGAATACTATGAGGCCATTAAAGAAAATAAGG
>NW_022111357.1:12493041-12499716 GCF_000313985.2 Echinops telfairi
TACGCATATTGCCATGGAAAGACAACCAAGTTATATGGTTACATCAAAAGCACAATAAATTATGTAACATCATGCATAGTATAAACCCCAGTTGTATTTTTAAAGATGTGCATGTACTTACATAGAAAAAAAATCTGGAAGTCTATGCATACCTAATGGCTTTTCTGGGGGAATGGGATTATCTGGGACTTTCATTTTCTATGCTTCTTTAACAGCCCATGTTTCCATAAGATGCATTATAGTACTTGTACAATTAATAAGTCGATGCAAGAAGAAAAAACAAAAAAGCCATGGAAGCAATGATGAGACTCCCATGCCAGTGCCCTTTGGAGAGGGCAGAGAGGGCAGGAGCAAACCTTCCCAGGGACCAGGCTGGCCCTGGCTGAGAGGTTCATAAAACACAAAGCTCAGGAGCTACGAAATGACTACTAATGTCAGTCAGCCAGGCAGACACCTTGCCAAATCCCTCCTGATACAAGGCCAAGAGGGCAGTGTCCTCCCGGACACCGTCTCACTCTTTTTCCCTTCACAGTCTGGGGTCTGGTGAAAAGGAGACAGGGAAGACATCATACTGACACACAGGTAGATGCATGTGCAGAAACACACACACACACACACACACACACACACACACACACACACACGACTGTCCACATGCAGATATCCACAAGCACGCAGCCCGGGGCCGTCTGGGGCCGACCAGACCAGCAAGGAAGAGAGAGCAAGACTGTGCACCCCTCCTGGGGAGTGTGCCCTTGGGATACTCAGATCTGAGCCCTGTTCTGGACTCCCTGCTGAGTGGAACAGTGGGTAAATAATGCTACCTCAGTTTCCTCTCCTACAAACACAGGCTCATCACCATGATCTCACAGGGATGTTGTCAACCAGTGCGAGGTGAGGAGTGCTGCCTGTGCCTGGTAACCTGGCCACACTGAGGGCAGAGGGCAGGGGCCCGGTTGGAGGCGGGCGGGGAGGGCTGAGGTGGGGGTACTCACGGGTAGCAGAGGAACAGGAGGTTCAGGAAGGAGTAGGTCCTGAAGAGGTGAATGAGGGAATGGCACAGACTCCAGCCTGTAGCCGTGAGAACGGTGAATCGGGTGAGGAACAGCAGGATGGAGCGAAAGAGGGAGACCTTCCCCCTCTGAGAAGCCTGGGTCAGGGCGAGATAGGATGGACGGGATGGGGCCTTGATGGAGGCCAAAGGGGCTGTACCCACATGCCACCCAGCATGGCCTATGATTCCCACCCCAGGAAAGATGGGACTAGGCAGAACCTGACAAGGCTGCTCATTCTCCTTGAAGCCCAGTAAATTCCAAGAGCTGATGGAATGTGAGTAGTGTTCTTTAACCAAGTCCACAGGGAGCCTCACGACAATGCCTCAAAGTTGAAAGGCCGGGTGTGAGGGTGTTTACCCGAGGAGGAGGTGGGGGAGGCTGAGGGGAGAGGGAGGGGAGTCCCCAAATCCCCAGCCAGTCTCTAGGACCCAATCACCTCCTTCACGATGGACCCAATGAAGCGGCGGCCCAGAACGATGGTGGTCACCATCAGCAAGTTGCAGTCGATCAGGTGGAAGTTCTGTCAGACAGAGGCCCAGGGGTCACACAGGCCCCCTGCCCACACACGAGCTATCAGCAACCCACCTCCCCCTGCCCAGTCCTTTCCATAGGGACTGTCCCCACTCTCTAACCTTCATAGGCCTCCAGCTGAGTCAGGCCAGGAAAGTACCTAGAGGAGTAGAACAGGACCCAGAGGAGGGAAGTGGGGCAGTCCCTGGGGATAAGAGAGTGGTGTGTGAGCCCTCTTGTTCTGATCACTCATGCCCTGTCCCTGCACCGCTCCTGCTTCACAGAGCACTGTCCACCCCGGAAACCCTCAGGTATGCTGCCCACGGTTCCTCTCCCACAGGACTTCTGACTCTGGAACTCTGTTAGGTGAACTCTCGTTCCCTAGTGCAGCACTGGGCATGCTGGGAGTGTTCAGGAATTGTTCAGGAATTTCCAATTCCTTCTACACTGCCTATACCCAGCACAGGGCCAGGCACACAGGGCTGCTTGATAGAACAGGTTTAAAGTGAAAGGGATCATCACATCCACACACAGGCAGCTTGTCCTGGCCGAGTACCTACCAGGGAAGTGTGGGAGGGCGGGTGGGAGGGTGGGTACCACCACACTGTCTTGTAGATGTTGATGTAGTGAACGAAGAGGGCGATGAGCTGACAGAAGAAGAGCTGCAACTCAAACAGCATGCTGGCCTGGCCTGGCAGCTCAGGGATTTTGCAATGCTGGAGGGGCACAACCGTCTGGGCAGCCAGTGGGGGGCTGGAGAGGCCTGTCCCAGAACTGCTCCTGGGGTGGGGAGAGAACATTATCAAGAGCCAGGCTGACTCCACAACCTGGAAGGGGATTCTGGGGCCAAGAATGAGGGAATAGGCTCAGAATAACAACCCACGGAGAGGACACCGTCTCCTACCTGTCAATGGCTCAACTGAAGCCTTTCCCTAGTCCTTAACTCAGTCAGGTCTACCGACAGGCCCCGGAAGCAGGAAATTATGCGGTTATTACAGATGAGTGAGTAAAAGGCTTGGAGAGAAGAGGCAACTTGTCCCAGCTACCTGCAAATCAGGAGCAGGGCTGTAGCTGGAACCCGGGTCTTTGGGCTTATTCCACTGCATCTGTGCACAGATTAGCTCACTCTAGGTCTTTTTCTGCTATTCTTGGTCCCTATCTGCCATCTGGGCTAACTCAGTCGGGGGCCCAGCCTGCTGAGAATCATGTCCTTCCTGTCCCGGAGTCCACAGTGAGGGGGAAAGAGCCGGACAGGTGGTTTACCTGGTGCGGGAACGAACACTGGTGATCGAGGCACTGGAGGTGTGGCTCCCACCAGAGCTCCCTGAGGATCCTGGCTCACAGAGTGGATTTCGACAGTAGGATGTCCTGTTGGGACCTCTTCGTCCTCCTGTGGGGTTCAACACAAGGTAGATCCTCCAGCTGAGAGGCAGTTCACATACCAAGGATAATGTTGACCCTGGCCACGGATTACTTGGCTATCTCATTTTATCATTTAATCCTTACAGAGACCTACGTTCAGCCTGTGCCTGCCACCCTGCCTCGGCCCCACGCTGCAAACATCACGGCTTTCATGCTCTTGGCTTGGTGCCTTCTTTCCACTTGCTGTCCTGTTTGAGGGGCCCTTCCTGACCCATCACCCTCTATCCTTTTTATCTGGCCTGCTGCCCCTACCCTCCCTACCCCCGCCACAGCATATCATTCTGTGAAACTCTTATTCATTCCTTTGCTAACATGCTTATTATCTGTCTCTGCCACAGCCACAAGAATGAAAAGTGCATGGGGTCAGTAAATTTATTAGTCCCCATTGCTGTGACCCCTATCCCTCCCTGGGTCCAGCCTAAAGTCCAGATTCCTGGTGGGGCAGCATATTAAGTGTTAGACTGTGTACTATGCATTAAGGATACCAGAGGGTACCCCCCAAAAAAACAGGAATTATTCTGGGTGGAACGGAGCTTTCATCGACACATTTTTCCTGCTAGGCAAGAATCTAGCAACTCACTCTAAGCTAGGGCACCCAGTGGCATCACCTGGGAAGGTTCTCTCTGGTCACAGTGAATTTTTTCGTAAAAACAGTTTCACTCAATCCTCGTTTTTTTGTGACGGCTGATTTAAGAGAACAGTGTACAGCTGTGAAATTTTGTTTCCTGCTGGAAAAAATGCTACAGAGACTGTTGTGATGTTGCATACAACTTACAAGGACAGCTCTATGGGAAAAACTCAAATGTATAAGTGGTTTTCTCATTTCAAAACAGATGAAATGTCGACTGATGACAAACTTTGCTCTGGACGTTCGTCACTTCAGGAACAGGTGAACAATATCAACTCCTAGTGCATTTGGAGTTTATTCCACCAGGTCAGACTGTTCATCAAGCTTTCTTTTTAGAGGTTCTGAAACTATTGCATAACAGAAAAGGTCTGATTTATGGCAGGCAGGGGACTAGTTCTGCTACCATGACAATGCACCTGTTCATGCAGCCATCTCAGTGAGCCAGGTTTGGACAAAAAACAGCATGCCTCTTGCCTGACGCACTTGACCTTGCTCCTTGCAAATTCTTTTTGTTTCCAAGAATGAAGAGGGACATGAAAGGACAGCAATTTGATGACTTAGAAGTGATGAAGAGAAAAACAAGGGAGGTGCTGTCAACCATCCAAACAGATGAGTTTGAAAAATGTTTCCAAGAATGGAATCCCAGATTTGACAACTGTATTAAGTGTGAAGGTGATAAGGTTGTTTTGTAAAACAAATTTAAATACATAGCTTTGAAAAAAAATTCCGGTTGGGAGGGGGGCACCCCCTCATCTATGGAAGAGTGAATTAACTGTGCATAGTATATCTTTTTCCCAGATCAGGAAACTGAGCTTTTACTGTATCACAAGCAATATTGGGGATCTGGGTCCTACGCTCTCAGCATTGGTGGCTACAGGGCTCCATCCAGCTGCTGTAAGCTTCTAGGGGCTTACAATTCTAACTACTTTTGAGGCAGCTTTTCCCTCCACATTCCTAGGATGCTGCTCAATGGGTATCTTGGGGTCCTCTCGGGCAGGGCTGTGGGCCTGAGCCCAGGGCCAAGGCTAAAGGATCAACACAGAGCCCCAAGATCTCCACGCTGCCAAGCTCCTTCCCACCACCCCAGCTCCTAAATAAAGATACAACGTTCTTCACACCCCACCACGACAGCGGTCCACTCCCGCCCCGTCCTAGCTCCTCAGTTCAGAAGCTTTCCCCACACAAGACTCCAAAAAGCATTTGTCCAGCTCTGTCCCCAACAAGCCCCGAAGCAGAAGCACTGCTCACACTGTATCGCACTGCTTATTCATCCCGGAGCAGCCGCAATCTAGAAACTCTGCCCACACCCACCTTTCCTCCCCGACAAAGCCCCTTTAACCCAGAAGCCCCGCCTGCAGGTAATTGTCAACCCAGAAACCCCGCCCACAAGCCAATTAAACGCCTTCTCAGCCCAGGAGGCCCGCCCCAGAATGGGCTCCCTTCGGCAGGAAGGCCTCCTGCCCACCCACCTCCTCCCTTTTAAAGTCCCCCATCCCCCGGGGCCCGTACAAACGCCTGCAGCCAGATGTTCCACCCACAGCCCGGCGCCCGCTACGGCGCCTCAGGAGCGGGGCTTCCCCGAAGCCCTGACACGCCTAATTCATTCGAGAAGCCCCGCCCACACCCGAGGCCCCGCCTCAACCGCGAGGCCCCACCCCGCAACGCCAGGAGGGGGCGGGGCCCCGTCATCTCCCGCATCCCCTCCCCCCCCCTCGCCGGGACTGGTGCGCGTGCAGCAATTCACCGCCTGGCCATCCGGAGCCCCGTGCCCGCTCGCCCCCCGAGCGAGAGCGGCCCGCGCTGCTCACCCATCTCCTCCCCCCGGCGCTGTCCGCTTCGCCGCCGCGGCTCCTGCGGGCAAGATGTCGGAGGTGACGGCGGCCGGGAGAGGACTAACCGTCGCAGCCCAGTCCCCGGGTAGCAGCCGCGCGCTCCCGCCTCGCCGCTTCATTTGCATACAAGGCGGGCTCGAAGCTGGGGGCGCGCTTCTTAAAGGGGCCGCCGGGACTCCGGCGGTGCCCGCGCGCTCTTTGTCTCGCGGCGCCGCTCCTCCGTTCCTGCGGAGGGGAGCCCAGCGCCGTCCGTCGCCGGCGTGCTTTCTCCCGGCATCTCCTCAGGCCTGAGGAAGGCGGCTGGAGCCGCTTCTCCGCTCCAGCGGCTCCGGACCCCGCAACTTAAACACATCCCCATGAAGCTTGTGTCTTCCTCGCTGGCCCTACTGCCTCTTTGGTCCGGCCCAGTGACCACTGAGAGCCCCCTTCCCCTTTCTCTCACCTCCCTACTTCAGCTTTTACCTGAAGCGGGCTGATCCCACATTTAAATCTCGCACGTGAACCTCCCTCTCCTTCCTCACTGCCACCGCCTCAGTCCGAAGCGCGCCTGTTGCCATTGCCGGTCCCGGACCGCTCCCTCCTTGATCTGTGCGAGGGGTTTAATAATGCTCCTCCATAGGGCCCGGGGAGGGTGCGGCGCGGAGCTAGAACAGGTCTGTTTCCATACAGGTACCCCTCCCTCTTGCCAAGTTCGCTTTAGGCCGCTTCACTTTTAGCAAGAGTCGACTTGACTGCCCGTTGTGGCTCACCCAAGGAACACAACAGCAACAGAGGAAATCAGCCGCAAGGATTTGTCTTGCAGCACACACACCCCACCCCACCCCAACCGTGAGGGGGCGTCACCAAGCTGCTTTCCTGGGAAGTAAGCACCAGCAAGCCACCACACCTTTGGACTGTGACTTCTTCGGAAGTAGGGTGACTTCGGGTTTTTCAGGTGTTATCTGGTAGGATTTGATAGGTTGTTTTTGGATCTGGGCATGCTGAAAGGTTGCCCACTCAGATGAAAGGCCATTGCTTCTTCACGTTAAGCTACTTTGGTTTGGACAGGTTTCATGAGAACCCTCAGCTTTAGGATAGTGGGGGTGGGGGACCTGCATTGTGTCTGGCAAACTACATGAGTTGTTGTTAGGGGCCAGTGAACTGATCCGGACTCACTTGTCATCCCTCTGAGGAGAGCCGAACTGCCCCCCACGCCCACCCCGGGCTTTCTTTTCTTTTTTTTTTTTTT
>NW_022111357.1:12501311-12505527 GCF_000313985.2 Echinops telfairi
TGAGACAGTGATGCTGCGTTCATGGTGGCGCCTAGGCGGTTTGCTCAGGCTTCCCACAGCTGGCTCTCCTTTCTGTCTCAATCTTGCAATCCCATTAGAATTCATGAATTGACCGGGCTTGACGGTCTCCCATAGAAGTTAAGATGAACTCATCAGCCCATCTCTATTAGAAAGACAGGCGTCAGCTAACCAATACCTGGCAGCCCAGAGGCTCCGCATTTGGCCCTTGCAATTTTGCTCGGGTTTGTGAAGGAACACACTGTTGCTATGTCCTTTGGAAGCCACGATTAGCCTGCCTCCATCTGAAGGGCAGGACTCAGCTGACAGTAGCTGACAGCAGGAGGGGAAGAACCATCTGAGAACTAGGTGGCTTATCTGCTCCAGGAGACCCTTTCCTCATGCGCTGACTATAAAACACACCCTGTCCCATTGCTTACGGAGCAGATTGTGAGGGACACAGGCCAGTGTAGCTTTGTGGGTACGCTTACTGCCATCACGTCGATTGTGGCTTATACTGACCCTACAGGACCGGCTGGAACTGGCCCTGCAGGTAAGCCTGTAATTCTTTCAAGGGAGTAGAAAGCCAATCTTTCTCCCCAGGAGCAGTTGGCAACCAAACATGTTACCTATCGCGCCCCCTAGGTACTAGTTCTCAGTAAGTATTCTGGCTCTCTCTTCTGCCCGTCTGCCGGAATCACCCTCAACCCTCTCTCTTCTGCCCATCTGCCCCAGGCTGCCTAAATCACCCCCAACCTCCTTGGGTGGACATGGAAATGTACAATGAAGGAAAATGGAGAGGGGACACTTAAATAGAGCCATCAGTAGCACAGAGAAGGTGACTTCATGTACCAGCTCAGGAAGTGAGTGCATCAGCCAGGGGGGGGTGTTCGTGTGTGGCCAAGAAGGGGGACAATGCAGGCAGCGGGGACAGTCGGTGCAGATTCATCTGCTGTGTGTCTAAACTGACTAGGGTGGGGTGAACATGAACCACGTGGAGTGCATTCTCTGATTCGGAGTGAGATGGAGAGCCATGGGTGGGTGTGAACTTCCATTTGTAAAGAATCACTCTGGTCGCTGTGTGAGAGTTGATTGTAGGGGCACAAAAGTGGAAACGGAGACCGGTTAGAAGGTTACAGAAATGATCTTAGCAAGCCATGAGAGTAAGTGGTGTGTCCCAGGTGGGGTGAGGTGGTGAGACATGATTGGACTCTGGTGTTAAAGGTAAAGTCAATAGAATTTGTTGACAGTTCCATAAAAGAAACAGAAGAATTAAGGTCAAAAGGGAAGATAGATTTGAACGTTGAATACAGAATTGAGGGTCTAAAATGTAACCACCACCCGCCACCTAATTCACAATAAAAAATTCATTGAAGAAAAAAAAAAAGGAACTGTGGAATCCAATTCAACACATATACCAAAAACTCAAACCTTCTACCTTGAGTCAGTGCTGGATCAAGCAACTCTATAGGGTAGTGTAGATTTGCCCCATAGGGTTTCCAATGCTTTAAATCTTTATTGGAGTAGACTGCCATTTCTTTGTCCAGTGGAGCATCTAGTGAGTGGGTTTGAACTTATGACTTTGTGGCTAGTAGTTGGGTGCTTTAACCACTACACCACTAAAGTTCCTCAACACATCTATATCTATTAAATTATTTAAGATTTTTATTCAATCAGTCCTTTATTTCAAGGGAAAAGAGGGCCCAGGATGGGAGAATGACTGTCACAACACAAAGAAACCAGGACTGATATAAATTTTTTCCTAGCCAAAGAAATTCTGAACGAAGAGCCAGCCCTGGTTTCTTTAGAGAGTGTTGAGTTTGAAATGCATCTTGTGAATTTCTGGATCCCTGGAGCCTGGCATGGTCTGGCTCATGGTAGATATTCAACAAGTGTTAGTTGAGTTAGTTGAGTGACAAACTGGCTTTTGAAAGGGAAGATGAATGATTTCAAGAATATTCCATGAAAGATGGAGGTCAGGCCATTCCTGGGAACTAATTTTTATTCAGAATAACGTGTTTTTGAGCATCTACTACTTTTAATATAAGAATACAAGACTGCCAGAAGAATGAACAAATCTGTCTTGGGGGAAGTACTGCTAGAATGTTCCTTTGAAGGGAGGTGGCAAGACTTTGTCTCATGTACATTGGACCTGAGGAAAGACCAGTCCTTGGAGGATAACCTGCTTAATTACGCGAAAAAGAGGATTATCCTCCACAAGACGGACTGGCTCAAACATGACAAGTGTGAAGATGCCATAGGAACTGGCAGTGGTTTGTTCTGTTGTCCACAGGTCATTGTTGGGAGTTGGAGCCAACGTGATGGCATCTACCAATAGTCAACTCTATCCTGGGCACTGAGGATACAGGGATAAATGAACTTCGTTCAGCCTTACCACGCACTCCTGGGATGTGGGGTGGGGTGGGGGGATTGGCAGGGGACTGTAAGAAGACTCAGTAAACGATGGCACCAAGTTCAGAGGTCATGGAAAGCGACTCCAGCAGGGGAGGGAGTCGAGAGAAGTCTCCATGGGAAGTGACGTTAGAGCTGGTTTCTGAGAGGATTTGGCCTGCTGTGTTCTTAGGGCAAGGAGCCCTGGTGCGTGGTGGTGGTGACGAGTTGGGCTGGTAACTGTAGGGTCAGGCTTTCTTCTGTCATAAAGAGGTACAGGCGCAGAAACTCAAAGGCAGCTCTCCCGTGTCCTCTGGACTTGAGGCAGTGAGTTTGCTTTGGGCGTGTTACTGGGGGGGAAGGAGTCCTGGAGGTGCTGTTGGGTCATAATTGGACTGCTACCTGCAAAGGCGATGTTTCAGACCAACCAGCTGCTGCAAGGATGAAAACGGATACAATCTACAAAGAAGAAGGCCCTCCACCAGATGGATTGACACAGTGGCTGCAACGATGGGCTCCCACAAAAGAACACTTATGAGGGTGGCACAGGCCCAGTGGCGTTTCATTCTGTTGTACATCAGGTCCCTACGAGTCAGAACAGAATCAATGGCATCTAGCAACTCACATAAAGATTTATAGCCTCAGAAATGCTGCACCACACCGAGTCAGTGGATCAGCACTGACGGCAGTGGGTTCATTCCTATGGTGAGGCAGCAATAGGTTGAGTCTAGCATTTGCCTTACTGGGGTTGGTGGCAGGGGAATATCTTGTTCCACATTACGTGGAAGGTACTGGACTTTGCATATGATACTCAAGAAATATGTGCTGAATTGATTTAAAAGGATTTTCAGACAATTCAGTGAATAGAGACAGTCATGGCGACTGCGTGGACGTGATCCACTCTTTACTTGTGGCTCCTTATCACCTTGTAAAACTTGCCTATTGATTGGGCCTGCCCAGCATTCATTTCTCCTCCTCCTGGAGAGAACACTTGGATTGTCCTTTTGGAGAACCATCCAGCTCATGTGATTGACTGGGTCTGTCCAACATTGTAGTTCCAGTGTAGGCAGATGTCCTTGACCTGGTGTACCAAAACATCCCACTGCTGCCATTGTTGACTAATGACTGGGTCAGGGATGGGATAGTGACCCAAGACAGGCCAATGAGATACAAGTCTAGGGCTTTGCCAGAACTATTGGGAAAGAAAGGCTTTTACTAATTTTAGGATAGCTAGGAAAGTAGAATATAAACGTAGAGCTCTTGGTGGCCATCATATCACATTTTGGGAATTCCACCCTCAATGAAAGAAACTCAAAAGAGACACAATCTTGAAGACATCATTGAACACTCAGATGCAGCTATACCTGAAGCTTTTCTGTTACATAATGCGTTTGTCTGACAACTATAAGCAAAACAATCAAGGACACCTCTCCTCAATCCCAGTGTTTACAGATACATCTAAGTCCTGGTCCTTTGACACCTGCCACCTACAGGAGTTTAAGAACCCTAAGGTGGAAGAGAATCATGGCAGGGTGTTGCTTAGGCTCTTGTCCTTCAGATCTTGCCAAGTAACATCTTTTAAAAAAAATATCCTTTTATTGGGGGCTCGTACAATTCTTATCACAATCCATCCATAAATCCATTGTGTCAAATACATTTGCACATTTGTTGCCATCCTCATTCTCAAAACATTTGCTTTCTGCTTGAGCCCTTGGTATCAGCTCCTCATTTTCCCCCTCCCTACCTGCTCCCCCCTCCCTCATGAACCCTTGATAATTTATAAATTATAATTTTGTCATATCTTGCCCTGTCCGACGTCTCCCTTCAC
>NW_022111357.1:12505820-12510421 GCF_000313985.2 Echinops telfairi
CACTGCACCCTGACTGGCTCGTTTCCTCCCAGTGATTCTTCTGTAAGGGGATGTCCAGTTGCCTATAGATGGGCTTTGGGTCCCCAATCTGCACTGCCCTTCATTCACAATATGATTTTTTGTTCTTTGATGCCTGATACCTGATCCCTTCAGCACCTCATGATCACACAGGCTGGTGTGCTTCCTCCATGTGGGATTTGTTGCTTCTGAGCTAGATGGCCACTTATTTATCTTCAAGCCTTTAATACCCTAGATGCTATATCTTTTGATAGCTGAGCACCATCAAGCTTTCTTTACATTTGCTTATGCACCTTCTCTTTGTCTTCAGTGATCTTGTTGGTATAGGGAAGGTGAGCATCATGGAATGCCAGTTTAATAGAACAAAGTGTTCTTGCATTGAGGGAGAACTTGGAGGCCCAATGTCCATCTGCTACCTTAATATTAAACCTATAAATATATGCACATAGATCTATTTCCCCAACATCATATAACCAAATAACATCTTGGCTGCAGTGTGACCCTGACTCTGCACTCCTGCTAGATTTCTTCTCTATTGGCTCTTCCGGGAGTCTTGAGTTTTTCTTGGTAATGTTAATACTGGAACCACAGTTGAAATTTTGAGGTCTGTCATGTAGATCAGGAGGCTGCTGGCCTAGTGAGTTATGGCGTTGGGCTGCTAATTGCAAGGTCAGTTGTTCAAACATACCAGCTGGCCTGAGAGAAAAGAAGAGGCTGTCTGCTTCTGTTTAAAGCCTCAGAAATCCACAGGGGCAGTTCTACTTTGTCCTATAGACTTGCTGTGAGTTGTCAGAATCAACTCAATGGGACTGAGTCATCAGTGCTGTCTAACCTGGACTGTGTAGAACTCTGAGGGTGCACAGGAGGGGGGGGCACTGCAGACAGAATAAAACATCACACAGGATCCATTTACCCAGTGGGAAATTAAAAATGTAAGACATCTTTCAATGTGCAAGCGTAATTATTAGGAGCGCTGTTCTGACATCTGACTTGGAAGGATTCAAACCCCAGCTCTGGCACTTACTGGGCGCATTAGCTTACATGCGTGTTTCCTCACTGTGGCATGAGCAGAGGATGGGTCCCTTATGGGATTAAGGTGAGGAGTCTGTGTGGACTATCTAGAATACTATTATCTGAGGATTAGCTACTATGGAAATATGGATTATAAAGTATCAAGAAAATGGAATGGGAAATAAGGGTGAAGATGAAGGAAACACCCCCCACAGCTCTGTCCCAACCCCTCAGGAATTTCTCCTGCCAGCAAGCTTACCTCTGATCTTCAGGACATGAAAATACAAGTGTGTTCATGTTCTAATGTCCGTGTGTATATGAGTCTCCCCACCCTGGAGAGGCGTTCTTCTTCCCATGTCTTATATCTGATTATGACATAGCATATGTAAACTACAGGGAAGCACTACTGTCCTTCTTCTCTCGTTCTTCAAATTTGGGGGAGGTAACGCACTTTGGAGATGCAGCGGCAATGAAGACAGAGGAAAGAGAATGAGCAAAGGCCGGGAGGTCAGCTGTGTTCTGGACGAGCAAGTCCTCTTTGGGCTCCAGAGTAAGTGGTGGATGATGAGTCTGGAACAGGTTAAATTCAGATCACTTGAGAATTTAAAATTCTACATATGAGTTTGGACTTGATTTCACCTCTCTAAACCGGTCTCATGTATAACTAGGGTAACTTCTAAGTCATTGATCTATTGTGAGAATTTATGGCAGAAGATACAAATGAGACACCCAAAATGAAAAACGGAGTGCTACCATTCGAACTCATGTACAAACCATCCCACTTCCCAGGAGGATCCGAAATTTAACCCCACATTTGAGCTTTTATTCTTCTGTCAGGTACATTTTAACCACTAGAGGGAGTCCGAAACAAAGGAATCCAAGTTCCCAGCACACCAAGATTGACTTGGCAGTGGGTGTGGGTGGAGAACTGGACCCTATCCCTGGCTTCTCAATTGCAGGGTTGTGGCATGGCTGCAGGTGTGCACTCTGGCCCTTTTCTTCCTTTCTGGGTTCCTTCCAAGTAGAGGAATGAGGCACACGCAGGTGAGACCCATGTTAGATTGTTCACTACAGATTAGTAAATAACCCTGCTTCTCAGGTAATCCACCCCAGCCCTGGGCAACATACCACCACCTGGAGCCTAGCAACTAGCCAGGTGTGACGTCCATGCAATGGGGGTTAGATTGGGTTTGGGCATCTGGGCATTTTGAATATAGACCATAGTTGTTTTCATCAACTCCTTGAAATAGTGTCAGGCTAGGTAGACTAGCAAGGCTTGAGAACCTAAGGCAGTGGGCAGTTGCATGAGGGAGGGGGAAGTGCCGTATTTGATGAACACCTTTTGAGCATGGCATCCACCAGGCACTGGGGAAACCCAAGCACAGCCTTAAGGGGTGAGGGGGTTAGCCTCTGCTAGTCATAACTTAATAGCCTAGTGGTTTCTTTGGTTTTTTAGCTTAGTGGTTTCATAGGATTCTCCTAACACCTTTATTTTCATCTTCTCCACTTCTATCAAGCAAGGATTTTTGTTAGAGACGTTAGGCTGAAGGGCAGAGACACGGAGTCATCTACCCAAAGGCAGCTAGCTAGCTAGCAGCTCTCTGGGGCCAGGTTGAGTGGAGAAGCCACAGCAGCAGCTCTGAGGGGCCCCAGCAGGGACAGCCAGGCAGGCAGGGGCACAGCCCTCCCATCAGCTGCCAGCAGCACTGGCACTAGACCAACACTCTTCCCAGCCCTTCAGGGTCAGCTCTGCTGCCAGCCCGCCTCCGCACTCCCACCCCAGTCCCCAGAGAGCCCATCACCCTGGCAACAGCCCGAGAAAGCCCCAGCTAAAATATTTATGGCTCCAAACAGTTCAGAGGCTTGGGAGGGGAGGAAGAAGGCAGGTTGGTGTCATCCTTTGTGTGTGCTGAGGAAGTGACTGACAGGCAGGCAGATGGGTGGGCCAGAGCTGTCTGAGGAGGAAGATCCCTGGGGGCTGAAGTGGTAACGGGCAGAAAGGAAGCCTGTTGGTGAGACTCGATGACAGGCCTGGTGAAGAGGAGGAAGGAAACGCTAATGTTGAGCAGAATGACTAGACCCCGTTCCAGGCACCACACACTCCATCCGCTTTCAGACCCCACTCAGTGGGCACGGATTGCTACTCCACTTTGCTGTGTAAACAGGCCCAGAAAATACATACCAAGTGATGGGCTACATTTCCTGTAAGATTCTATTATTTTCATGTAGTTATCCTGCCCAGGGACCTAGCACTGGCTTCCCAAACTGGACCTTACCAGGTGGGGCAAGAGGTAGGCTGAGTTCCTACGAACCTATAACCATGACTCCCTAGCTCCCCTCCCTTGCTGGATGAAAGCAGGTCTTTAAATGCAAGGGAGGTAACTCTGGCCACAAGGCAAGGCCTAGGCCTAGGCCACCAGAGGCAAGGAAAACAGCCTTAGTGGGCAGCCTTGGACTGAGAGCCTCCAGTGACAAACAGGTTGACAAACCCATCCCAGTGTGCCTGGGGCTTTCTCGGTTTTAGCATTACATGGCCTGCATCTTGAGAACCTTCCTGGTCTTGGTTAAACCCGATACTTTGTCACCTACTGTGTCACAGTCAGGGAGCTGAGTAGTGTAGTGGTTACATGTTCAGGTGCCATCTTCAAGGTTAGCCAATTGGAACTACCTGCTGCCCCACAGGAGAAACAGGGCATTCTACTCCTGTAAACAGTCTAGGAAACTCAAAGGTAGTTCTACCCTCGTCTAAAGAGTTGCTATAGTCAGCATTGATTCCATGGCAGTGAGTTCTTTGTGTCACACACAAAATGCTTTACTGTTTCAAAGTCGAAATACTTATACAGAGGGCCACCATAGGGATTATAAAGTCTGACAGACCTTTTTCTAATCTCACACAAATTACTCATTTCCCTTGGGCCTCGATACTTTATATGCAATAGGAAAAATGGATTAGAGGATTAAATCAAACAGTACAAATGCCAAAAAGTCGTAGAATGATTGATGGGGTTTGATTACGTGCAGTGTAGCCGAAAGTACTGAGAGTCAAATGAAGGTCGAACATGATAATGGGACATGGCCAAACCAGAATTTCAGTTAATTGTGCTGCAATTAGTCCTCAGTGACTGAAGTTCTGTATTGCTTGGACCCTTCTTCCTATGTACCTTTGGATAGATTTGAACTGTCGACCACTAAGTTAGTAGTTGAGGCTTAACCATTTGTACCACCCAGGAATTCCAGGTACATACCAAAATCCAACTCATTGTCAAGTCAGTAGTTCAAACCCACCCATCACTGTGCAGGAGACAGATGAGGCTATCTGCTAATGTAAATATTTGTAGTCTTGAAAACCCTAAGGAGTAATTATCTCGGATTTAGAGGGTCTCTGAAAGTCAGAACCAACTCCACGGCAGTGATTTTGTGTGCTCTCCCCCGCCCCCCCCACCTTGCCCCCATTATGTCCTCTGCTACTGCTAAGAAAGAAGTTTAATACAATGCCTCATGTACAACAAAATGTATAAAACTCAAGCCTTTTCCCTGTTAGACTAAATAACCAGAGGCATTCAGAAGTGTAG
>NW_022111357.1:12512282-12557996 GCF_000313985.2 Echinops telfairi
GGAGTTTTAAGAGCCCCCAATAAAATGATTCACTAAAAATATAAAATAAAATCGGTCTGGTGTAGGCCGTAGGAAATCAAAAGCCTAGCAAAGACTGACTTTCCAGAATGTTAAGACAAACTGTTAGGACTGCATACAGCTGGGGGGCAGTGAAAGCTGGGTGAGGGGCGCTTGGAGGCCTCCCAAATTGGAGAGAAGCTAGCAGAGTGGGATGATTCTTCACTTGACCAAACCTTTATTGAGTTCCTCAGGGCCAGCAACTTAAGGGGAGGGGATGTGGTATGGCACAGAGAACAAGTAGGTCGGCAAAGCCCGACCTTTCCAGAGCTTTTTGCACAAGCCTGGTATGCAATAATGAAGAGAAACGTGGGTTCAGAGGTTAATTTCCCACAAATAAATTAACCTTCTCATTTGGCTTTCCTTGTGTTATAGGTGTACACGTGTGAGTGGTCAGGGGGAACTCTCCCTGGAAGCAACTGTGGGCTCGCACCCTGGAAGCCACAACACAACTACAGCAGGTCGGGGGCAAAGGAGGCGGCGGCAGGGGCTCACCTGCCAGCTCTGAAGACTGAGGACGGTGGGGGAGGCAGGGTGAGAACACACTAGGAGCTGCTGATTACTCCGCCTAGCTCTAGAGGCAGAGCTGGGGATTCTGCCAGTCCCTTTTAACTTTTTAAAGTCCTGAACAGGTTTAACAGCAACACACAGTCCCCTGTATCCCTAAGTACTCCATTCTGTGCCTAGAGGCTCCTAAGGGATCCTGGCTGACTCTCGGTAAGTCAGGTCAAAGGGTGGGGTAGGAGCAAGACTGTCGATGTCCTCTCTGTGTCCAGCAAATGCCTTAGGCCAGCCTTGACACAGCAGGTAGCTCTCCTGGCTTCCAGAGTCCTCTGATGCCTGCAAAAGACATAAGGCAATACATTAAGATACACAAAGTGGCTGTAACATGGGGGCGTCTCAGCCTCCTATCCCTGCCCAAGTGCCTCCCTTATAATCTTCTCTTCCCATAGCACTTGTTCTTTTCAGAACACAGGTCTCTAGGTCCACAGGTTAAAAACAGCCTGTCGACTCTCCTGCTGCCTCGGTCTGGCAGTGAAGATGGTGCTTTGTGTTCTTATCTGCCTTGCCCAGGCCTGCACTGGGAAGAACTCCCTGAATCTTTGAGGGTTTTAGTACTTTCAGGTATTCAAATGGGGATAAAGCTTCCTGCCCTCTCGCAATGTGAAAAAAAGGGGGGGAAAAGAAAAATCAACCCAGAGCTTTAAATTAAAGTTCTTTGTATCATCAGTATTATCTATTTCCTGGATTCTAGAATGGAGGGATCTGTCCTTACGCAGAACTTATTACTGCTCCAAACACTAAGGGTGGTCCAAAGGGGACACACCGTCTAAACCTGGAGCACGACTTCCCATCAAAACCTGTCACACACCAGCTTGTGTGATCATGAGGTGTTGATGGAAACAGCAGGTACCAGAAGAGCCAAAACAAATAAACAAAACACCATATTGCTGAGAACGAGGGGGGGGGGGGGTCCGGAGCAGACACCCCAAACCCACCTTACCTTCTCCCACAGCTAATCAATCCAGGCACCCAATAAGGCTCATTCCAAATCTTGTATGGTCCTGAAATCCATTCATGGCTCTACATTTTCGCAGGTGTTACCTGACTACAGATGCTCTTCTTTTCTTGCTTACACTAATGCAAAGCTTCCTGAGCCACAAAATCCATTCTCCATGCAGCAGCAGGTAGAGTATTAAAATTAGAAATCTAATGTCATTGTCAATTCAGTAGCCTTCAGAGTAAGGGGCAGACCTCCTCACCAGCTACCGAGCTTGCCTCAGCCCTTCCTCACTCCTTCAGAGAACGCGTTCCACACCCTTCCTTCTAGCCTTCTACCTAATTTCCTACAACTGCCAGTTTAGCCCCATTAGCTCAAGGCAAACCTGGCTAGCTTGGTCCCTGTTGGAGGCTACAATACCCAGCTCTTGTCTCCACAGCACTCAACACAATTGCATTTATTTAAGAGATTTCGTACCATGAAGTCATGGAACATTTTCTCCTGGGATTGCTGGTGCTTAGCATCACTTCTACACTGAAAGGAGCCATTCGTCCTGATCTCTGTAGGGAAGCGTATAAAGGGTCTTATCTGAGCATATGACATTTCTTTCTTAAAGGCAGGTGCAAAATTTGTTTCCTATATTTCAACCCCAGAAAGGCAGCGAGGCGGGGAGCACTTAACCTTTTCCTTCCCCAGGCACAGGTCCAGAGGAAGGTTAACAGAAAGCATGAAGGCTGGGTTCTGAAATCCCAGAGAATTAGCCCTGTGTCTGAATTCAAGCTTGAGGATCTCAAGTTCTGACATGCCTCAGGTGGCCTGGAAGAAAGGGACTATTTGGAGGTGGACCGAGACCAGCTCCACAGGATGACAAGGAAACAGCCACCTCAGGAATCTTAATGGAGTCCATCAAGCCCAGAATAGCACTCACCCAAATAGCTGGCATGGTGGCCAACTTAGTAGCCAATTAACCTGGGCTGATAGCCGGGCCCTGTCTTATACTCTACCTGCAAAGATCTCAAATGAGCTGCCTTTGTTTGGAGTGGCTGCAAGTGCCCACATTTGTCTGAAAGTGAGCAGGCCTCCTAAGTTTAGGTGAAGGGGAGCGCAGTGTTAGGCGGTCCACCTGTCTGATCACTCTTTCCTGCTCATTCTCTTGGCTGAGAGCCAAAGACAATGGCAAAGACATTGCAGGCCGGAATGAGAATTACACTGACTGCTAAGCGACTGCTGCATCTGAAATCAAGTAATGTCAATTAGCTGAAGCTGAACTCTGCAGCCTCACTATGAATACAAGTCTCTCCACAATGCAAGTCTACCACTTTTCTTAAGAGATGCACCTGGCTGGACACCAAGTAAGAACACAGTCTCCACTCCAGGGTCAGGACAAGCTATGGTGTAAATGACCCCAGCCCAAGACTTGTAATGCTGAGTCCTGGCAGTTAACGTTTCTGCTCCCTGTTACCCAGGAAAGAGGCTTGGTTTGCTGCCTGAAAGTAGCCCCCTTCAGAGGCCAGGACCATCATCAGGTCACATAAGATGAAGGTGTAGAGCCAGGGGGCTTGGAAAGTCAGGTCTATTTTCCAGGTCAGGAAACAAAAGGTAGTGAGATGCACTACCTCATCTCCACCCAACACCTGCTGCCTCAGAAGCTGTCTCCAGCCTTTCAGCTCCAGACTATTAAATATTCATCAGATGATTGCTAGTGTTAGACATGCATTGGCTATTAATCTAGCACGCAGGAGGTACACCTAGGTCCAAAGAAAAAGGTCGAAGGCTTATAAGACTTCAAATCAATAAACCGCAGGACTGGAAAACAAGCCAGGAACTACCTTCAGGATAAGCCAATCTTCTGGTGGCCACTCTAGGTGCAGAGCAGAGACCAGGAGATAGCTAACTGGGTGCAAAATGATATGGGCGTATGTAACCTCCAGCTTAAGGACACGGTGGGTGTCCCAACCCTTTATCTGCCTCTTTCCCGCTCTGTAAACTAGGGATAATCCCACGGGGCCATCTATGCAGATTAAATGGAGTGCCTGGATAACCCATTTACAGGAGTACTCTCAGCAGAGCTGGGCACAAAGTTAAAGGGTTGCAAGAGCAGCAGAGTCTTCATCCATCAGCATTTAAGTAAGAGTAGTAAAGCAAACCCTTGATTAGCACTACCACCAGAGCACAGCTTTTAACAATAGAGATTATCAATGGTCTCCAAATGCACAGTATGGGTAAAAGGGAGAGACTGGGGGGGGGGGGCTCTTTTAACTGCTATATTGCTTTAAGTAAGTTATTTGATTTTTCTGGCACTCGGTTTCATACCTACTTCATGGATGGCGAGAATTAGGCAAGGCAGACAGTAAATATTCGATACACATTCAAAAAAAACCCCAAACCTACTGCCCCTATGTTGACTCACAATGAATCCTCTGTTGGTTTGAGACTGTTTGTGGAAGTAGAATGCACAATCTTTCTCCAGAGGAGCTGCTGGTGCTATTGAACCACTAATCATGCAGATTTCAGCCCAATTTATAACCACTACACCAGGGCTCCCCAACAGACATTAAAATTAACACAGGTAAAATAAGATTCCGATTTCAACATCTTTAAAATCAGGTTGTGTCTTACAATGGATGTGACAAGAAACCACTTTTTAACTTAGTATATATATTTATTATTAAATACTCATTTTATTAGGGGCTCATACAACTCATCACGATCTGTACATGTCATCTGTGTCCAGCACATTAGTACATATGTTGACTTCATCATTCTCACAACATCCGCTTTCCACTTGAGCCCTTGGTATCAGCTCATTTTCCCCTCCCTCCCTGCTTCCCCCTTCCCCTGAAAATGTATAAATTATTATTTTAAGTATATATGTATTTTTAAATACTTAAAAAAAATAATGATGCATTTTTATAATCAATGGCCTTTGGAATTGAAGTGCTGCATGCTTTCATTGTAGACTGGGCTTGAGAACCCAAGTTTCATAAACACCTTTCTGCAGACCTTCTGTGCAACCTCGATGAATCCCTTTCTCTGCCCTAGTATCAGCTTCTTAATTTATGAAGATATCAAAACCCAAACTCACTACTTTTGAGTAGATTCCGAATTATGTAGATTCCAACTCATGGCAAGGTCAGGAGTTCAAAAGCACCAGTCAGTGGGAGAGAAAGATGAAGCTTCTACTCTCGCAGAGTCAGTCTCGGAAACCCACGGGGCAGTTCTATTCTGTCCTATAGGTCTATGAATTGAAATCCACTTGATGGCAGTGATTTCAAGTTTTTCATGTTTTGTGACCTTTGGGATGCAGATCAACAAGGCTCTTTTCAATCTTTTAGATAGTAGCTAAGCACTTAAAACTTCAAAATATAATATTCACTACCCTGGTACAGATAGGAACTGGAGACAAAGGGAATCCAGGGTAGATAAGCCCTTCAGGACCAGTGGTGAGTGGCGATACCGGGAGGGTGGCGTAAAAAAGAGGGAACTGATTGTAAGGATCTATATATAACCTCTTCTCTGGGGGATGGACAACATAAAAGTAGGTGAAGGGAGATGTCGGACAGTGTAAGATATGACAAAATAGTAACCTATAAATTACTAAGGGTTATTGAGGGAGCAGGGAGCGAGGGGAAAAAATGAGGAACTGGAGCGAGGGGAAAAAATGAGAAGCTGATACCAAGAGCTCAAGTAGAAAGCAAATGTTTTGAGAATGACGATGGCAACAAATGTGCAAATATGGGGCAATGAATATGCAAATGTGCTTTACACAATTGATGTATGTATGAATTGTGATAAGAGTTGTATGAGCCCCTAATGATTTAAAAAAAGACAACATGCCAAACAAAGAAACAAAAGTTGTACAAGGCCCTAATAAAAGGATTAAAAAATAACGAACTAAAAAAAAAAGTGCAAATATGATGGACACAATGGATGTATGTATGGATTATAAGAAGCGTTTACGAGCCCCCAATAAATAAAATGGTTTTTAAAAAGAAAATATAAGGTGCTGTAATCATCTGAAAAATATAAATTAAGAATTCTATGACCTTAAAAAAATTGTTTGTAAACGAACACATTTCAAATTCAACTCTTTATTCAATCATATAACAAATCTGTCTTGAAATTCAAGTGTGTTCTAAGCACCATTTCTGAGACATGCTAATAGGAACATTTCAAAAGAGAAAACATAATATTCAACTAATACATTGCTGTCGATTCTGACTGACACTCTAATAGGATAGAGTACCAAGTAAAGCTATCCCAGAGGGTTTTCAAAGCTGTAAATCTTTATTGCCACATTTCTCCCTTGATGCAGTGGTGTATTCAAACCACTGATCTTTGGGTCAGCAGTTGAATGCTTAAAAGATAATAGACTTATATGAATTGTCAATTGCTTTCAACAAGGGAGCCGAAATGATTTAATGTAAAATAGACTTTTCAACATGGTGCTAGGAAAATGGTATAGATATATGCACGTATCCTACCAAACACCACAGACTGCAAAACTAATCTAAAGCCTAGATGTGTCATTACAAGTGCAAGTAAAATAAAGAGATAAATTAGACTTCATTATTAATCAAAATTTTTGTACAAAGGACACTATCAAGTGAAAAGACAACCCAGAGTATAGGGGGGGGGGGGATTGTAATCATGTCTATAAGGGTCTGTTATCCAGAATACACGACCAACTCTTAAAAACTCAACAACAAATATCAAATTGTAAACTGGGGAGATGATTTGAATAGACATTTCTGCAAAGATATATAAGGGCCAATAATAATCTATTGCTAGCAAGTCGATGCTAACTCAGAGAGACTGTATGGGAGATTATGAAGCAGAACGTCCCTATAGGGTTTATATTAGGGTTATAAGTCTTTATGGAAGCAGACTGCAAATATCTTTCCTGATGAGTGGCTTATGGGTTCAAACCATGGACCTCTGGGCTAACAGCTGGGTGCTTAATTGCTGAACCACCAAAGCTCTTACAAATGGCCAATAAGCATTTGAAAAGATGTTCAACAATAGTCATTAGTGAAAGGTGAATAAAATTCAGTTTTACACCACACCCACTATGACTACAAAAAATAAAATATAAATGATACGGAAAAATTGGAACTCTTAATGCATAACATGTAAAATAGTAGTTACTATGAATAAGTTTGGTAGTGCCTCAAAAAGTTAGCCTGCGACCTACAAAGTCTTTTTCATAGGGATATACCCTAGGAAATGAAACAAAACATCCACAGGACTTGTAATTAATCTTCATAGCAGCACCATTCATGATAATCCCAAAGTGCAAAGAATCTAAATGCCTACCTAAAGACGGATAGATCTGTAATCTGGTAGAGCAATACAATGAAATACTGTTCCGTAAAGAGAGGAATGAAATACTGACAGAATATACAACATGGATGAACCTTAAAAACATGCCACACAAAAACAGCTATTCTCAAAAAACCATAGATTCTACTTTTTTTTTAATAGTTCAAAGTAGTTTATTTATTTTTTAAATCATTTTATTAGGGGCTCATACAACTCTTATCACAATCCATACACACATCAATTGTGTAAAGCGCATTTGTACATTCATTGCCCTCATCATTCTCAAAACATTTCCTCTCCACTTAAACCCCCGGTATTAGGTCCTCATTTTCCCCCTCCCTCCCCGCTCCCCCCTCTCTCATAAGCCCTTGATAGTTTATAAATTGTTATTTTCTCATAGATTCTACTTTGATGTAACATCTAAAATAGGCAAATTTACAGAAACACACAAGTAGATTAGTGGTAGCACAAGGCTGAGAGAAGCAGCACTCGTGGCACTGTGGGTTAAGCAATAGGTTGTTAAAAGTCAAGGCTGGCAATTCAAACCCACTAGTTGCTCCAAGGGAGAAAGATGAGCCTGTCTGCTCATAACGATTTAGTTTTAAAAAAGAATGTCTTAGGATTATAAAAAAATATTTAAATGCCCTTAATTTACATTAATAGCAGCCAATCAGAGGCTATAAACTGGAGGGCTATGGGCTACACAGAGACTAAAACGGTATTTTTAAAATTTTATAGTCACAAAAAAAATCCCTCTTTTTGTTTCTCCTGAAACAGAATATGCATATCCATTGAAACAGGAGGTAGACAAGTATGCAAGGGTCCATTTGGAGGTGACTATTAAGACTTACAGGGCTTCATGCTGGAAATGGTCTAGAATTATACAGAGGTTACAACTGCACAAAAGCCTTGGTGATGTACCCTATTACCCACTGAGTTGCTAACTGCTAGGTCGACAGCTGGAAAACACCAGATGCTCTGTGGGAGAAAGATGAGGCTTTCTGCTCAGGTGAAGATGCATAACTTCAGAATCCCGTCCTATAAGGATGCTATGGGTCAGAATTGACTGCATGGCAGGGAGGGAGATGGTCATTGCAAAACCCACTGAATTATATGTACTTTAAGATGGCTTAAATGATTAAAAAAAATCTAGCCTTAATTTTTAAAACAGTAGAAGCTGAGGTAATCCTTATCAAGTGATTTGATTACCTGTCACATAAAGATAAATGTTAGCAGTTACTATCACCTTTGGGGCCCTGGTAGTATAATGGGTTGGGGTACATAGCTCAAATTAAGTGGTTCAAACCCATCAGTTGCTTTGAAGGAGAAGGATGAAGTCTGTTTGTTCCTGTAAAGATTTACAGCCTCAGAAATCCTGGGGAGTAGTTCTACTCTGCCCTGAAGAATCACTATGAGTCTGAATTAAGTGGATGGCAGTGGGTGGGTTTCACCCGATCAACTTCATTTGATGACAAAAGCAGCAAAATATAAGGGGCTAATTTTGTCTAAGGAAACAAAGGCTAAGATGAAGCAGAGCTAGGAATGATGCTCACATCTTGCTTGGCTCTAAAGCATGGTCGCAACCTGTGGGTTGCGGCCCCTTTCACAGGGATCGCCCAATTCATAACAGTAGCAAAATTACAGTTATGAAGTTACAACAAATATAATTTTATGGTTGGGGGTCACCACAACATGAGGAACTGTATTAAAGGGTCATGGCTTTAGGAAGGTTGAGAGCCACTGCTCTACAGCTTACAAGAGATATAATGAAAAAATTACAGGTAGTAATAGCTATAGAGAACACCTCAATCAACTAAGAAAATATCCAGGGAAGGGAGACCACTGGCAGGCCTGGGTCTATAAATGCAGAGACCTTTCTACTAAAAAAATCATAAACCAAATGCAAAATTGTCTCCCCAAACGTCTTTGTTCTTAAGACTATCTTAGGAAGAACTGAGACTAAATTTTCTGCGTACAGAAACTTAACTCTAAAATTTCAAGCCATTCACGTGGCCAAGATCCAACTTTATGACTTCCTGGGTTCCTAGAACCATAGCCAGGATTGCACTGCCTAATGTCTCAAGATCATCCAGATCTGAGAGGCTCACAGCTGAGAGGCAAACTTTAAACGATCTCCCCATAAAGGCTTTATGTACCTCTTCCCTATCCAGATGGATCTCTTCTCCTCAGTGCCCCACTAACCCTAACAAGACATATCCATCAGCTATTTCCTTAATGGCTTCGAACAACATGGAGGCTTGAACCAATGTGCTAAAGAAGTTCAAAGGGCACCGAAAACATTAGCCAGGAATTAATGGAACACCAATTGAAACGTTTCAACAAGCGGATGAAGCACTGGAAGCACTCACCGTCTATGCCAGGAAATGTGGGAGACAGCTACTTGGCCAACTGACTGGAAGAGATCCATGTTTGTACCCAGTCCAAAGAGAAAAGTGACCCAACAAAACGCCCAAATTATAGAGCAATGTCACTGGTATCCAATGCAAATAACATTTTGCTTTAAGACCATCCAGCAGCAATTGCAGCAGTACACTGACAGCGAACTGCCAGAGGTTCTGGCTGGATTCATAAAAGGACGTGGAACAAGGGCTATTGTTGCTGAGGTCAGATGGATCTTAACTCAAAGCAGAGAACACCAAAAAGATGTTTACTTGTGTTTTATGGACTATGCAAAGGCAAACTATGGATAGCCTTGAGATAGCTAATTCCAGAACACTTTAAGCTCATGCAAATTTGTGCATGAATTAAGAGGCAGCTCTCAGAACAGAACAAGGTTCTGTTTAAACCACAGGGTTTAAAATCAGGAAATGTATGGAGCCCCGGTGACATAGTGGTTATATGTTGGGCTGCTAACCACAAAATCAGGAAAGGTGTACATCTGGGTTGTATCCTCTCACCATACTTAATCTGTATGCTAAGCAGACGAGAAGCTGGATTATATGAAAAATGCAGCATCAGGATAGAAGGCTTATTAACAACCTGTGATATGCAGACAGCACAACCTTGCTTGCTGAAAACCAGGACTTGAATGAAGCACCTGCCAATGAAGATTTGTAGCCTTCAGTATAGATTACTACTATTCAATGTAAAATACTCCAAAATCTTCACAATTGGCCCACTAAGTAATATCATGATTTTGCTTTGATTAGATCCATAATCAATGCTTAAGGAAGCAGCTGTTAGGAGATCAAAAGATGCATTGCATTAGGTCAATATGCTGCATGGCCTTTGAGGATTAAGGTAGGCCTGACCCAAGACATTCTCATTTCAATGGCTTCGTGCACGTGAAGTTGGATGTTGAACAAGGAACGATGCATCCGCATTCTGGTACTGGAGAAGTACCAGGAACAGCTAAAAAGACAAACCAATCTGTATTGGAAGAACAATGGCCAGAGCGCTCCTTAGAGTGCAGAATAGCAAGACTTCACCTAACATTCTCTAGACATGTTGTCAAGAGACCAGTCCCTGGAGGACACATCGCGGTTAGGGACAGAGAGGCAGTGGAAAAGAGGAAGGCCCTCGATGAGATGAAGTGACCCAACGGCTACAACAATGGGCTCGAGCACAGAAACGGCTGTGATCATGATGCGGGCTGTGGTTTCACACCCGTGTGCACAGGGCTGCGAGGGGTTGGAACCGCCTCAATGGCACCTAACAACAGAAGACACTAGCATTGACTGTGTATGAGGACGGACCTACACACATACAGATGCACTCCACTGCCTGATGCTGAGTAAATTCTGACTCAGTGACTCTACCGTATATACTTGTGTATAAGCTGAGTTTTTCAGCACGTTTTTAAATGCGGTTTTTGTGGTAGAATTAGGTGTGTCTGTTGATATTTGGGTTGGCTTATACTCGAGTAGATACGTACTTTCTAAAGCTGTCTATCTTTTAGGGGCTAGTTAGGCTCCTCTTTCTCCCTGGGAGTGGCTGTTGAGTTTGAACCCGTCTCATGGTCAATAATCCAATGCTTACATGAGAAGGCCACCAGCGTTCTTCTATAAAGAAAAAAATATTAGATAAAACCACAGCAAGCTTTATTAAACAAAAATAACCAATTGCGAAGCTACTCTTTCTTGACAGACCCTCCATTTCTCCAAATTTCCCCAAACGTCCTGTGCATTGATTTATACCAAGTGGAATTGAGGGACTCCAATTGTCTCCCTTCCACTGCCTGAAGAGTTTGGGGAAGAAAGGTGAAGGGGCACGATCAGCAAGTAGATTATTGGGTTTCCCAATGAAGTTCTCCTAGGACAGACTTTACTGCTCTTGAAGACTCAGCAGATGCATGGTTGTGATGCGGGGGGCGGGGGAATCTTCAGTGCAACTGGATTGCTATTTTCCAATTTTCTTAAAATGATTTACTATAAGCCCACAGAGGGGAAAATCTATCCAGACTTACCCTTTCAGAATTACCAAAAAGTTCCCATCCCCTTCTGAGCTGACTGACCTGCCTTGAATTTCACTGGCCCAGCAGATTGCAGAAGCCATAGTATTGACTGGGCCATGCTCTTTGGATCATATTTGTAAATTCAAGACATGCCAGGATAATGGAAAGATCAACTTTTTGAGTTAGCTGATCTTTGAGCAATGCTTTTGATATTCATTGTGCTGAAAACTCGGATGTCAAAATTGAAAAATGCAAATCATGTGTTTCCAACTCCAGTAGCTATTAAATCAAGGCTAATTCCAGAGTTGCGCCACCAATTTCTGGACTTACTTCACTCATTGAGGCTGACAATCTTTCCTCTCTTGACTGATCTTTGAAGTCTTCCTGATCCTTTAACACTTGATCCATCTGAAAAGTGTTATGTGGGCAACATTCTATAAACTTGCTATAGCTTCAACGATTTGGGAAAATCGATGACTTTTGTTAAAAACTTGATGTTAGCCCTGACCTCAATATATTTTTTTCCAGAGCTCAAAAAATAACCTTTTCTTTTGAAGGCACCTAAAAAGATGAAAACAAGCATATTACTGAATCTGTTTGCAGTCATGCAGTGACTCGACACGCTTATGTACTTTTTGTTAGCAATAAGCTGTGCATGTGACCTGAAATCCTAAAGCTATATTTAGGATTTATCCTCCAGTTAGTCAACCAATATGAGGTGTACATTATCACCACCACCACCTTCCAGTTATGAAAATAAAAGACTCAGGAAGATAAGTGTTCAGAACTCACTGCCATCAGTCAATGCTGACTCTCAGTGATGGCCTGTGGGTCCCCGAGATGCTGTTTACAGGAGTTTACGAGTCCAGTCCTTCTCCCAAGGAGCTGCTGGTGCTTTCAACGTGCAGACCACGCGGATCACAGACCGACACGTAACCAACCGCACCACCACCAGAGCTCGTAGGAAGGAAAGTGACTTATTGCAAGTCACTAACCAGACTATAATCCCATTTGGAAGTGATTGTATTTATTAATTTATTTGGCAGGATTAGTGTACAGTGTCAATCTCTTGATGTTAAGAGAGCAGTCAAGCATGTAAGGAGATAGGGAGAGGCCATGCCATATGATCAACCAGGTGGCAAAGTTCAAGAGACAAAGTCTTTCTTCCAAAGCTGACACACAGAAAGCCTCCTCTTGAGAATACACACTAATTCAAGTTTCTACATGTACAATGTATTGGCCCTGATTATGTTCTAGTTGTGCAACCATTCTTACCCTTACTAACGTAAGCTCAATGCCTCCTATGGTTCCTATATAGTTTTGATTCCATATACAGTGAACCCTCGTTTATCGCGGTTAATCGGTTCTAGACCCTACCGTGATAAATGACATTCCGCGAAGTAGGATTCCTTATTTGTAAATCAAATATTTTCGTAGTTAGAGCATAGAGGACATGAAAAAACACCCTTTAGTCACCATTACACTCGTATTACCCAATTTATTAAACGAAAAAGGGAAAATACAGTAAAACATTTTGGACGTTACAATTATCATTTATTATTTATTATATTATTTATGGCATCAAGCGTGTACAGTATGAGTCAATCAGTGGCAGTAATGACAGAGCATGCGCTGTACGCAAAAACCGCGATAGAGTGAAGCCGCGGAAGTCGAAGCGCGAAGTGGCGAGGGTTCACTGTAGTTTAAAAAAATGCCCAATGCTAAAAGTAGGCTCATTTTTACACGTTAAACTATTGCTCAGTTTTAAGATGGCTTTAGGGGTTATTTTTAGTTTAAAAGGTTTAAAGATGATCTCAGGAAAAACGATTCAACTCTTTTCCTGAGCCTGAGTTCTCAGGAGGGTTTATACATCCCTCTCCCTAGCTCCAGAGAACGGAAAAAGTCTGGTCTATATTTCTTTCCCTTTTGATCAGTTGTTCACGGAGCTATCTCGTCACATATCTCGTATTCTATTGCCGACTCTCATTCTTCCTTTGTTCTTTTCGGTGAATAGATACCAATTATTATGAAGACCCATGTCCTACACAATGAACCAGGAAGTAGAACAGAAGCATCAAACACGTTGGTTCATTAACTGGGTTATCCAATCAAACTATGATTCTCAACTTCCAAAGCAAGGTACCAAATTCCATGAGGGTCTTGGCTGTAAAATAAGCAGTCATAGCAGCTTCATTTTGCTGTTATCATTGGTATAAACATATCACAGTCTTATTTTCAACTGGTGTACAATTTACTAAGAGTAATTTCAATAAGCGGAATGAACAGCCCTACCTTTAATGTGATTTTTTTCAATCACTGCTAATCTTCCCACACCCTCCTGGTAACCACTAAAAAAATATGCCATGATTGGCTTATTGTATACTGTCCTGAGCCCTCATCCATACTGTACACTGTATGAAGAGTTCATTTCTCTTACTGGCCGATTAGTATTCCATTGTACGTACCACCCCCCAGGTTCTTACCACTTTCCAGCTGTGAATAGTGTTATGAATGAACACTGATATACAAATCTGAGTCTTTCAGGTTTAGACCTAGAAGTGGAACTGTCATGTTAGTTGTTTTTAGTTTTTTTGACAATTCCCAACCACCTCTAACCCGCAGTTTTTCATACCATTTTGCACTTGCAACAGCCATGGTTAAGGGTCTATGAGTTAACCACTTTGTTGTTTAAAGCCAATAAATAAAATAGTGCCCTCAACAAGTTACTGACAGGTTAAATAAGAATGGAAATCAATAGATGCTAAGTAGACATTCCCTGGATTTATCAACCATGAGAAGTAAGCTTAATATGGACTGTATGAACCAAACCAGAAGTGAAGTTGGGTTGTAAATATGATATGAATGACCGAGAGACTAGTCCACTGATCACCTCCTGGTACTAACTGCTTTACAGTTAGGGTAAAGTCCCACACATCAGTGGTAGAAAGCTACCTTGACATACCTGAAAAGGGTCTTCACTACCCATCCAGGCCAGAAAATGCTTCAGGAGCTTTCAATCACCTGCAAATGGAGACATCAGCAATTACTCTTTTGAAGAGGAAGTTTTAAAGACATATAAAATAAAAGATAGAGATCCTGCATGCAGTTTACACATTACAGGAAAGAAACATGCAACTTTAAAGGAATTTTAAGTAACATTTCATTGTGACTATCAATACGGGGACCTATAGGGGCTCATCCTCATACATTTTAAAATAGCTGAGCAGAAAGCTTTACTTTGGGGAGCAGCAGGAAGTCTAGTCTACAGTCATTGAAATTTTACAATGTGGCATTTAAGATGTCAAGACTTTGTGCCCAGGTTACATTACAGTTTCACTTGTGATGGGCAGGATTATTAAGAGTTATGGCTAATTTATGCGGCAGCATGTTTTTTTCTTTTTACGGCTATTTTTATTAAACATGTTTTGCAAAGTTTTAACATTAAAATTAACAGCTAAAGAATTGTTTATGCAAGTTGCTGTCACAGTTTATGTAAAAGAGAAATATGTGCTATTAAAATCAGACATTTAGGTTACCTTTGGCTTTTTGCGATGCATGTTAGCTTTACACATCCTGATTCTCTTGCGATAATTTTCCTTTAAAAAGGGGGGTATAGAGTGATCTCTTTTCATCAAAACAAGACATAATGCCCTGAAAGCTGACTTCAAACCACGGTTGAAAATTCAGTTATTTACACTTTATCACAATCTACAAATACAATGTTTTGTTGGTGTGTTTTAAAAAGAAAAGGAAAAAAATGTCCATCATGCACTGCTGCAGGCAGCTCGGCATTTCATACAAGAGGATTTTTCACCCCCGAGCAGTTTAGGCGGCTCTCGTTTCGAAGGCATGAAACCTGGAGAATTAACATCGAGCAGAAACAGAGCCAGCCTGTTCCAGCATATCCTCTCTTTGCCTGTTAGGAGGGTAGCAAAAGCAGCCTATCATGCCCCCGTCCAGTGGAGTTATTAGTGGCACTTCTGGGACTGGATAGGAAATGCTTAGTCGCACCTGGGGTTTGCCAAATTATCCTATCTAAGGGCAGGTGTCACCCACTCCTTTCCAAGCTCTCAAGAGTTAGTGGGCATCACTCATTAGGGCCTCCACAGATGGTCTAAGGTAGGGGCCCAGCATTTTAAATACTGAGCCGTGTGCAGGGAAACCAAGCCAAGCTTGGCTCAGCTGGGTTCTCTCCAGAAATCAAGGCCTATAACAGGATTGGGTAAAATTGTTCTCAACAACTTCCAGGGGGTGAAAAAGCTTTGGCTATTTTTAAACTAAAACTTAACAATTCCATAAACTTTTTTGTTTTGTAAACTTAAAAAAATAAAAACCCCCACCACCGCTTTTAAGATGCCTCCGATTTTTAACAAGCCCATTAACTTTAGAATTAATTTAAGTTTATTTGAAAGAGAAAACTATTTTATTGTCCACCCAAAAAAAATGACAATTCATCACATTTACTTTGATTAAAAAAGGACTAAACTTTATTGACAAACTGCTGCAGACATTTTGACATAAGTTTAAGCTACCTATTTAGGCAGACTTACACATGTAGCATTTAATCTTCCAAGAACAAAATGGGAGGACGGTACAAATCCAATTAGGACTTTAACTTATGTACAAAGTGGATTTTGATGCCTTTTTCACTCAGCGGCAGTGTCCCTTTTTAGATCATGCTAGTGTTGAGACATACTTCACTAGCTACCTGGAGAACAGTGCAATATTGACAGCCGTCAACTTAGGGAAGTCATCAGCTTTTGGCCCCCCATGCCCAGGTGAGCCTTTTATGGAGTGTAGAATCTCAAGTGGACTCAATACTTCGCCTTCTGTTTTTAAATACTGAAATTTAATCATTAGTATTATTACTCAAAGACTGTTCTTGTTATAAAGCTCTACATCAAATGCAATCCCAGTGGCCAACCCCCCCACACCCTCAAATCAATCTCTTCAAAACCTACTCGCCACCCTAAGTATCTCTCAACACTGTTATGTCTGGGGCTAGATTTCAAAACCCACATAAGGAAATAGCCAGTTTTACAAAGCTAATTTTGTTGTTTTTAAATCAGTTAATGTTAAAAATTGAATCAACTATTTAATTCATGAGGATCTTTCATATTAAAATTTAACCTTAAGCATTCAACCGCCATGTGCTTTTAAAGGAAACATTTTTAGAGACGTCTGAGCTCACTTTTACATGGTGGCACCTACTGCCGTTAACGTTTGTGATTTTAAACCTTAAACAGCCCTGAATTTTGAAATGTAGCCTAGTTTGGGAGTCTGCAACTACAACTTTACGGGATGCCTCAAATCAAAACTAAGAAAGTCAACAAGCCTTAACTTCAGAACCTTTAAGCAAGCAATGTCATTTTTGAAACTAACAGGTTTGTGGCTTTTTTGTTTTTTTTAACTCAACTTTTATTTTAATTATAAAAGGTACACTTCTGTTTATATTTAAACAACAAAGAAAAATGCATCTACACACTTAAAAAATTAATTCAATATTCCTAAATCTATTTTAACTCATTTTAAAATACTACATACAGAAGCCAGAATGCAGAGTAAGAATGGAATAAGGGGAAGAAGAAGGGGACCACGAAGAAAAACACTTAGACAATTACTTGTCTGTTGTGGGTAAAGCAACAGGAATCCTGGGAGATACAAGAAATCAGTAACAACTTTGCTCATAACTGATATTTTCCCTCATGTTTGTTTTTAATAACGTCCATATGGGTGCTCTCTGTATGCTCCCTTCACCGGCCTAGCTGGAGGGGCCTTCAGTGACGGCCTGGTCCCATTCCAGTCATCTTGGCCTGTGGGAAAAGCAACAACAGTTTATAAACTATATGCCAGTGGGATCACCAATGGTATAACACCAAATGTTATTAGGTGCCATCCAGTCAAATTTCTGGCTCATAGTGACCCCATGTGACAGAGTAAAACTGCCCTACAAGGTTTATTAGGTTGTAAATATGTAATCCCTCTGGCGTGGAACCAGTGGGTGGGTTCAAATCACCAACCTTTAGGTCTAGCTGGGTAGCACACTTAACCACTGAGCCACCAGGGCTCCCTATGTCACATCAATTTTGGAGAGGAAGCAGCGTTGATTTTACCATGTGACCTAGGGACCCCTGGTGGCTTTCTCTCCAATACTGAGTCACCACCTCCGTGGTGGGTTCTTGCTTTCTAGTCTGCTTGGTCGTCCTCCTTTCCCAACTACAGGACAGCATTCAGTGGATGGACACAAAGAACCAGTGTTCTTTTAGTTCAGGTAAGTGATTTATAGTAGTGAATCCATTGACCGCTTTCTCATGCTTAGTGCCAATGCACAGAAGCCAGAAGACCATATGGTTTCCCTTTGTAACAACAGGGTACAACTGGGGAGATGACTACTTATTTCTAGAGCTGACCTCTTGTGAAAACGAATCGTATCTACAAGTTAAGTTTACCTATGCAAAGTTATCCCTAAGGCTTACTCCTTCAGCTGCTCCTGCATTCACAGACCCCTGGCTCCGAAACTAAGTCTAAAAGGTCTGTATGGATCTCAAGGTACCCAGAACTGAGCTGATTATACACAATTTATATATTGTTATTTCACCCATCACTTTCCAAGTGATTTCATAGTACCAGGAAGGCAGTTTATTTTTCTAATGCTGTTCTTAATAACACCAGATAAACAGATTAATAGCAGCGGCAACATCCCCCAAGGAGCACAAAGATGAGTCTACCTCTTTCAGTTTAGTTGTTCCTCTGGCAAAACAGAAATGCAATTTAGTCAAGCCCACAGAGGCCCCATTGTGCTGGCTTGCCCATGAAGAGAACCACCCGGGTGCTATCCCACTGACCTGCTAAATATGGGCATATAAGAAAAACGCTTCAGTGTGACTGATGGCAACTGTCCAGTACCATTTAAAACTGGTAAAAAGTGTTGCCGTGGGCAAGTAGCTGATTGGAGAAGTTGAACTCAGTTTGCTTCTCTATGAGTAGCTCTAAGGGGCTGGGCTCCACACTTTCGGCTAGAGGGAAGGGGACACTGTCAAAATCTTTCAGGGCTTTCAGAGGAACAACAATCAATTGCCAAGCCCCTTGCCAAGGACTCTCTGGAATTTTCTCAGGTATGCTGAAAATACCTTCCATTTAAAAAACTGTTCTCTCTGCATCCACCCACTACTACATGGCACTCCCTCTGGGGCCCATTAACATGGAGCCATAATTGGTTCCTGAGGCCACTCTTGAGGAATGTGTTTATAACCAAACCTCAGTGAAGACAGTGTGGTTCTACTGCCATTCCAGAATCTAAGCTCCCTTGGGATTAATGACTGGGTTGAGAAGTCTCCAAATCAAAAAGCAGCTCAGTGCTGGTACAGCCCTGAATTGCAAGGTCCTAAAGCCTTTGATCAGATTCTAAGAACTACTCTTGAACCCTAGGCTCTGGCTGGCTGCTTGCCCACCTACGTCTTTGTCAGCTGGCATTTCCTCTACAGTGAGATTCTTTTTGTAAAAACTGAGTCTGGGTGGAACAATAGAGAATACGATTAAGCTTATTATGTATCAATGTGGCCCAGGTATCAGTAGTAAAAACCTAGAAATACATTCCAGGTTTTTTGGGCCAAAATAAGATGGAAATAACCCTTAAAAAAATAAACAAATACACATCAGCTTCAAAAACTTTGTTGTTTGAACCAGAAAAAAGAATTTTGGTAACATACTGGGTTAAAGCCCTTCAATACTAACCCAAAGGTCGGGATTTGAACCCACCAGCCACTCTGAAGGAGACAGAACTGACAAGACTGATTCTGGACAGACTGACAGCTTTGGAAAGCCCTCGGGGCAGCTATACAGACCTGCAGTTTGCTGTAAGTCATAACCGACTCAGTAGCACTGCTTTCCAACCAGGCGGGCTGGGCCGGAGCCCTGGTCTAGGACACACCCACCTAGCCTTCCAAGCGGAATAGCACAAGAATAAATAGTCCCTCTGTTAACACCTGCAGCTGAGACCACCTGGTGCTGTTAAGGTTTCTTCTTATGTGTAACTCTCAATAATCTAGTTATCAGCATCCTCCCAGGCACTTACTTGCAAATTCTACCCCAACACAGAAATTAATTAACACATACCATAAGCTTCATAAGAATCTTGAACCTCCCCATGTCCATAGTCATAATATTCTGAGTCTCTGAAAGCCAAAGACAGAGTATTAGAAAGCTAAAGAGTAAATGTTTTAGTTTAACCTTCCTCCCAAATGCCTCCACATCTTCTGCATTTTACTGTGTGAATGGGATAAGAAAATGCTTAGTTTTCAAGCTACAAAATATTGTCAACACAAACATACTATACTATCCATAAGAAATCATGAACATGTCGGGGAAGAAGTGAGGCAGTCAGGGTGTAGTAAAGCAACAATGAAACATACAACTTTCCTCTAGTTCTTTGTTTCCTCCACCCCTCACTATCATGATCCCAATTCTACCTTACAGATCTGGCTAGACCAGAGGATGTACACTGGAAACACAGAGCTGGAAACACAGGTAATCCAAAACAGGACCAATAATGAGAGTAACGATACCAGAAGGGGAAGGTGGGGGAGAAAAGGAGAACCAATCACAATGATCTACATATAACTCCTCCCTGGGGGAATGGACAACAGAAAAGTAGGTGACAGGAGACAGTGGTCAGTGTAAGGGAAAAAAAATGATAAATTATCAAGGGTCCATGAGAGAAGAAGGGGTAGGGAGGGAAAGAGGAGCAGATACCAAGGGCTCAAATAAAAAATGTTTTGAGAATGATGATGGCAACAAATGTATAAATGTGCTTGACACAATGGATGGATGGATGGATGTGATGAGTTGTATGAGCCCCCAATAAAATGATTTTTAAAAGGTGGCTTCTTGAGATGTGTGCTGCGTCAATCTCTCAGTTTCTCCAAATCCCTCCCCACCCTTCACTAAGACATGAAACAGCAATTTGTTTGACTCACCCTTGGCTCTGGCTATAGTAGCCTTCGTAGCCTTCATAACTCTGTTCTGCATATGTATCATCATACCCCTAGAACAAAAAAGTGAGATAGAAGGAATCACAGAGTGTAGAGAAGGCAAATATCTGCTATAGCAGTTTTCTGGATTAACAAAAAGGAAAAAAAAAAAGTCCCCCAAAATGTTTTAAACACCCACTGTGAAACAATTAGGAGACAGGGTTACTTAAAAACAAAGAAGCTTTCATAGTATAATACTGAGCTTCAGTATTATCAGGAGAAGTAGTGGGATGCTTTTTAATACACTTTGTACATTAGGGCAAGCAGCTTATTATTTCCTGTTTTACCTACTCACAAAGTAGGAAATCATGCTCAGAATGTCAAAACCCTTCAGAGTTTAAAGCTAATGGCTAGAAAGGAGCAGATTCCAAATCAGACAGTCCCTGCCAACTACCACCTACTACCACCATGGCTCAGGCCCTGGTGTTTCCACCTTCCTTTGGTAACTTTCTAGGTATAGGGAAATGGCGCCATGTTCACATTTCTTACATATTCTTCATAGGTCTCTGGTGCGGGGGGTGGAGGCAGCGGTATTCTCTGGATGCCCGCTGTCCGGGCTCTGGGTGTTGGGGCACCCCTCACAGTAGGTGGCGGCGGCACTCCTCGAGTCACAGTGGTACCTCTGGTGATGGTTCCTCTCACAGGTGTTCCACGCACCAAAGCCCCCCGAGGTGGTCCAACACCTCGGCCTCTGCAAAAATAGTGTTTGTTTTTAAGGAAACTTTTTAGATAGGCAACTTTCATGTTAGATTCATTTGCAAAATCTGGAGATAGGTAGACGTATGATGACTTGACTAGACTACGATTAAAGCCTAGGAGAGTGCATGTGTGGGTAAAGGACCTGGAGTCTGAACGCATCCTAACATCACAACACGTACAATTCTAAAGCCAGTGACCATTTAAAAATGATAGTACTTTCCAAAATTAAAAGACCAAAAATTTCAGCATGACTACATTTGGTTCTAACTTGAGAATCCAAGATCTACAATCACACCCAATACTGGGATTCCCTCAGACACTGCAGCTAAAAACACTGAGACCGATAAAGAGAGAACAGCACCAATTTCCTCCCATTTCTGGCTGTTTCCCTTTCCCTGTTTTCGTACCTGGGAACAGGAGGAGGGGGAGGTGCAGCTCCACGGCCTCTCACTGGCACCCCACGTCCACGAGTGGGTTCAGGGACTCCATTCAAGTAAGAAAGCTCAAGAAACTGTTCCTGGCAAATATCATCCATCATATCCTGGGAATGAGAACAAGGTTATGTTTTGTAACATCTCCACTTTCTGCCAAGAAAATCCACATGAGCCTCAAATGCTAAGCACAGCTTTTAAAGCCAAATGATGTCTTACTTGCCACCTTTTTTGAGGACAGTCTTAATAGCATGCCTCTCTTTATTCGGATGAAGCTCTGTATAAGGTGGTACCCACACAGCTCTCCAGAGCACTTCTCTATTCTCCCCACAGACAGCCTCCTATCAAGTCGGGCTGAACCATTTGTAGTTCAGTCAGGTAGACAACTTATCATCAACACATCCATTCTCTGCAAATACATTCCTCACCCTGGAATAATAAAAGCCACTATTGTTAACTAAGCTCTGTGTGCTGAAAATTATTTAATAAACTTTATGTAGATTACCCCATCTATACTGCTAAGAAAACACATTTGGGTACTAAAAAGCAGCCAGTCCAAGGATAGAGTTGTAAAGTGACAGACTACAGCTGTAAATACACACTTGTCTCCAAAATCTAGGCGCTGGATCATTAGCCTACATTGTCTCTGTTGTCCTCCTGAGGAACACTAACTTACCCTTACAAGTCATCAGTAATATTACCTTATTCAAAAGTTTCTCCTGATGCCTTTCCAACCAAGCCCTTCTCTGTCTCACTGCATATCTAATAATCTCTGCCCAATCCCTTCCCACATTACGGAGAATTTTTTGTCTCCCTCATAGATTACAGCTCCTAAGGAGCCACATGTGTAATTTCCAACCCAAATGCGGTATTAGGTGTCTAGCAGATGCTTGACACATGTTTGGGATGAGCAAGAAATCTGAGACTAAGAGCTGTGAACGAGCTTGTTCACGTTGACCTACATAGAACTCCCAATCCAGTACTCTTCCCATTGCACCATTGCCTCTCGGGTATGGCCAGTGGTTCTAAAGGAAAACAGGGCTCAGATCATAGGCATAAAAACTAGTTCACCTTTTTCTCTTTACCAGTGGGAAGAAGTGGCCTTCAAATAGACAAGTTTAAAAAAAATTGCAACTCTTTCCATGTTATTTCTTGACCAGACATATTCAGCCCCACTAGTACATGAATTTTTTCAGCTTAAAAAACAGAAGTTTTTAAGTATTACAGATGGAACTTGGTTAAAAGTAGAAAATACCAAAAAGATGTCTATTTGTATTTTATTGACTAGGCAAAGGCATTCAATTGTATGGATTATAACAAGTATGGATAGCCTGGCAGAGTATGGGAGAATACCTGAATACTTAACAGTGTTCATACAGAACATGCTTGAGGTGTGGAAAAAAGGAATCTGAAGATAACAGAATTTTCCCATGAGCGCTTCGAAGTTGTCTCATATATGGAACTAGACGCATTAAAAAAAAAAGAACAAGTACCTATCAGGCATCAAAGAACAAAAAATCATTGTGTGCACACCTCCATGATACGATCACTGAAGACAATGGGTGCATAAGCAAATGTGGTGAAGAAAGCTGATGGTGCCCAGCTATCAAAAGGTATAGCATCTGGGGTCTTAAAGGCTTGAAGGTAAACAAGAGGCCATCTAGCTCAGAAGCAACAAAGCCCACATGGAAGAAGCACACCAGCCTGTGCGATCACGAGGTGACGAAGGGATCAGGTATAAGGCATCATCAGAACTAAAAAATCTTACCATAGCGAATGAGGGGGGAAGTGCAGAGTGGACACCCAAAGCCCATTTATAGGCCATGGGAGATCCCCTTGCACAGGGGTCTTGGGAAGGAGACGAGCTAGTCAAGGTGTGATGTAGCAACAATGAAAAATACAACTTTCCTCTAGTTCCTGAATGGTCATCCCCCCGCCCCCACTATCATGATCCCAATTCTACCTTGCAAGTCTGGCTAGACCAAAGAATGTACACTGGTACAGATAGGAACTGGGGAGAGAAAAAAAAAAAAGAACAATTACCCATCCTATGGCTTAAATTCAGGAAGGTATGCATTAGAGCTTATCCTTTTCACCATACCTTTTAAATCTATGACGAGCAAATAATTTGAGAAGCAGACTATATGAAGAATTCTGCATCAGGACTGATTAACAACCTACTATATGTAGATACTAAGAAAATCTTGCTTTCTACAAAGGAAGGACTTGAAGAACTTACTGATAAAGGATCAGACTACAGCAATCTGTATGGATTATACCTTAAAAGAAAACAAAAATCCTCACAAGACCAATAATAAACAGAGAAAAATGCAATTGTTAGAATTTCATTTTATTTGTGTGTGTCCCCTCCCCATGACCAGGAATTCTTTTCACTTGTATCCACAAGCAACGTCCATTGAAATCAAGCAGTGCACTGCACTGAGAAATTGCTCTTACAAGTGCTAAATTAAAAGGCCAGGATGTCATTTTGAGAGGACTAAGGTGCACCTGACTTAAGCCTTGGCTTATGCAAGCAAAAGCTGGACAAAGAATGAGAAAGACTCAAGAACCGATGCCTTTTGAATCATGGTATTGGGAGAAGAAAACTAAATATGCCATGGATTGCCAAAAGAATAAATAAATCTGTCTGGGAAGAAGTACAACCAGAATGCTTTATAGAAGCAGAGATTTTGAGACTTTATCATATGTACTTTGGTCATGTTATCATGAGGGACCAGTCCCTGGAAAGGTACATCATGGTTGCTAAAGGATAGGACCAACAAAATAGAGGATTATCTTCAACGAGATATACTGACACAGTGGTTGCAACAACGAGCTCAAATATAGAACTGTGAGAAGGCACAGGGCAATGCTGTATTTAGTTCTGTCATAAACAAGGAAGCTGTGTACTCCACGGCACTGAACACCAGTCTCCCTCAACTCTCCACTTCTCCCTATACACCACTGCTGCTGGAGATTTATATCAGAGAAGCAGGTAACCAAGACCAGGCTACAAAGTGGTACTCCCCACTCCCCCCAAAAAACTACTGGGCAGAGCTTTTATAGTATGTGTGTGCGTGTGCGCACACGCACCCACACCCACACACTTTCCTCCTGCTTGGGGAAAAACTCAAGTGCACAAGTGGTTTTCTCATTTCAAAAAAGGTGAACTGTCTATTGATGGCAATCTTCCTCGTTCTGGACCTGTGTCAACTTCCTGAACAGTTGATAGTACATTTGGGGTTCATTCTACCAGGCCAGATTGTTAATCATTCTTTCTACTTAGTTCCTTAGAAGATTGTACTACTAGTGTGTGACAAAATAGGCCTGGTAACAACAATAATTTATAACTGATCAAGAATTCACGAGTGGGAGGGGAGGGGAAGAGGTGCTGATACCAAGGGCTCAAGTAGAAAGAAAATGTTTTGGAAATGTTGATGGCAATACATGTACAAGTGTGCTTACTACAATTAAATGATGGATGGCCATTAGATTTGTAAGGGCTTCCCAATAAAATGATTTAAAAAAACCCACATCTATGAATAAAATAGATGCCACTGTTTGACACACAGGTAGCCATCTCAGCATGTCAGTTTTGGGCAAAAACAAACAAAAATCCAGCATGACTCTCTTGCCCCACGCACCTTACTCAGCCTGGCTCCCTCTATTTCTTTTTGTTTCCTCGAATGGCTAAGAGCATGTAAGAATACCAATTTGACGACGTAGAAAAGGTGAAGGAAAAAAACAAGGGAGGTGCTATCAGTCACCCAAACAGATGAATTTGAAAAATGTTTCCAAGAATGGAATAGATGATTTGAGAAATGTATTAAGTGTAATAGAGTACTTTGAAGTGAAAAGGTTACTTTGTAAAATAATTTAATCATAGCTTAAAAAACAAACAAAACAAAACGGTTTTCTTTGGTAACCCCTCGTATTTATTCAGATTTCTCCAACTGCACATCAATACTAAGGAAAACCAAATCTCCCTGGCAGAAATGTTTTCCATAGGTCTTCTGGCATGGACCCTTGTGTAAGGTGTCCCTTATAAGACTAATATGAAAGAGATGAGCAGTCCCTCTGCGTTCCTTCAGATTTTGGGTAGCTCAGGGGGCTTTATAGAACACCTCAAAAACAGCAAAGAAAATCCTCTCAGGGAAACTTTATAGAGTTCAGGGGTTTTTTCCCCTAGGATATTTTAAATGGACTGTTTCATGTTCACGTTCAGCTTTCTACAAGATGGAAGGAAGCAATCGAAGGCAAGGCAGCTGCTGAGAAATCTGAGTGTTGGAATCTTTGAAACTCAGCATTATGGGAGCAGATTGCCTACAAATTGCTGCTCTACCAATTCTAAAATCCTTTGACACCATATCGAGTTTCCTTCCTTTTACATGCTTTTACAAGAAAGCAAGAGATTATACCTAACTTCCTCTTCAGATTTAGTAACAAAATCATGAAATTGGATCCATTATAGCTGAAAAATATTCCAAATCCTTTCTAAGGTCCAATTCATCCTTGGCATTGAACATTCAGCAGTACTGCTTAATCTGACAAACATCGGGCCTTGCTACAAAGCTAAAACAGCATCCCTATTTATTCAGAGAATGAAACAATGTGTTTAGGTGGTTATGAGCAAAACAGTTAACTTGGCCTGTCCCATGCTTTCTGGATCTCAGTTTGAAAGAAGCTACACACTACTTAATATCATGAACAGCCACTCGTCTAATAATCACATCTCTTCTAAATCAAACTCCACTAGAGGAAACTCTACGAGAACCCTCTGGAGGCACTACGTCAGCATGTGATCCATCAATAGTGGGTTCTGTAGGTTTCTTGCCATTTCCCTCTAAACTTTTTGAGTCTACAGAATAAACTCCTTGAGTGTAAGAATCCAGCTACCAGCTTGGCCAGTGCCCTGCCCTATCACAACATTCAGGTTTCATGCTAGTACCAGAACACTGAGTTTATGGGAAGCTGCTATCAAGGAGTTCCAGAAGAAAATGTATTGAAACTGATTGTGGCAGCAATTGTACAATACTGCTTGATGTGATTAAACCATGACTGTTATGATATCTTTAAAACCTCCCAATAAAATGATTAAAAAAAAATTTTTAATTAAGCTTGCTAAATCTTTGTTAACAAGATAACACCAGACCATATCATGGACCCAAGAAACTGACAACATATACTGACACTGCCACAAAACTAAAACTGATACTAATGGCTCATGTAGACAATGTTCTGAAAATGATGGCAACATATGTACAAATGTGCTTGATACAACTGATATATGGATTGTTTGTTATAAGAGCTTTATGAGCCCCCAATGATTTATCAAAAAAAATCTTTACAAATAAAAAATAAAACTAACTCTAGACAAGGGGACAATAACAGACAAAACAAGCACAATAAAGTTCAGCATAGGCTCTATCACAGGCAAATAAGAAGGGGCTTCAAAAAGTTTGTAGAAAGTAGAATTAAAAGATAGTGGCGTTTTCCCAAACCCGCTGAAATTCCCATACACAGCCTAAGAACATTTGTGCACAGTGCTTTGAGAATTAGAAATACTGGACCAACTCAGAAAAGAATGAAAGTAACTGCATAACTTAATATATGTAAGTTCCAATTATGCATAGACCCTGGTTAAGAACCTTGACTTAGCAATAACACAAAATCCCAACCTTTCTTTGCTCAGAAATTATAAAAGAAGGATTTCCTTACTGGTACTAGAAACTTCTTGACTTCCTCCATGGCATGGGCCATAAGAGCATAAGCCTCACATGGGGGTCCAAAGACTTCAATGAACACATGCAGATCCATATTCAGATGGGCGTATTTAGGGTCTCCACCTTTGCGCAGCTCTTCTTCCTGTGGAAAACCAGATAAACATCACAGCACATGGACTACAGAGAAAATGGCACCTGTACATGCAGACCAAAAGGTGAGCAAGAAATAACTCCGATACCTAAGGAAAACAGTGAAGTTTCAGAAGACGGTGAAACAGGCTCTGGAGAACAATGATTTACACAAACTGCTAAACCGCACCATGGTCTGGGGCCAATAGTTAACTACTACCTTAAATTCCTCCAAAAAAAAAAATTCCTCCAGTATTAACTAGAAGGCACAAAAGAGGAAAATTCAATTCCAGTCTCCAAAGATCTATTTACTGAGCATTTGCTTTTAAATTACAGGTACAGCTGTTAATCACCAGCTCTGCTTATATTATCTGGGAAGTCAGGACACACAGAAAAGCTCATAAGCTCCTAAGTCCCATTAGCAGAACTAACATACTTCGGCCTTTAATTGGATTCCTGTGTCCGCTGGACAAAAGAAGAGGGGCCTATGAAGCAGGTTGTGTCTCCTCTAAATAGTAGTCTCTACAAGGCTAAGATTATAGATTTTGGCGAGAAGTTCAAAGAATCTTGGTACAGTGGTCACATACTTGGTTGTTAACCAAAAGGCTGGTAGTTCAAACTCATCAGGAAGCTGCCCCACAGGGGGGGGAAAAGCCTGTGCTTCTGTTGAGATATGCAGCCTTGGAAACCCCATGGAGCAGTTCTCTGTTCTACGGGGTGGCTGAGTCAAAACTGACTCAAAAAGACAGTGAGTTTGGTTTGGTGGAACATTTCTTGGTACGTCCAGAATACAGAGCCTATATGGTTGTCGCCTAAGGGGAAAATGACACGAGAGTCTGCTGTTAGAACTTTCATACTCATGGTTCATTTAGCAGACCTCATTCCGACTAGCTGGAACTAATCCTCAAATATATTTGCACTCAACACTAGTGCCCTTGTTTTCCCATGTTTTGGGAAGGAAGGAAATGTGCTATCCACAGTTTACAGTCTTAGTCCAGGGAAGTTTCAGCCAGGTCCCCTTCCCAAGTTTAAATAGATCAAGTCACTAATACCCAAATTGCTATTGCTTTTTCCCTCACATACAATCACAAGTCCGAAAACAAACATTCACCAGACATACTTGAATCCTTTTAGGGTTGCAAAAGCATGAAAATTACTTTGGTCTGTAATCTCGAGTCCAACTTGAAGGAGACCTTTATCAAATACGTGCTTTCATAACAGCCCTACTGGACTCCAGGCCAGTAGGAAACACCAGGGCATCCTCTTGTCTCACCAATGCTGAGCTTACCTTAGCCTTGTCCCTCATCGAGCCCTTTCCCAACACGGAGATCTTTGCACCAGTTTCTTCTTGCAGTCTTTTGATCGTATTTCCTTGTGGTCCAAGGATCTTCCCCACAAAATTAAACTGAGAGAAAATAAAAGAACTCCTTAAATACCTAAGTTCTAAATTTCCTCACATATAAAAGACTTCTATACATTTCTCGTTGAGCTTCAACAACCCTGTTAAACATGTAGCGAATTATCTGTCCCATTTTACTAAAGGATATACTGAGCTTATACCAATACAGTGATCAGCCAGCCTGTGGCTATCCTAAAAGAGTGGCAGTTTCAAGAATTGAATTTAAGCTTCTCCTGGTGTAGTCTGACGCTTTTTTCTTTCATATCATAGTGTAACCCTCAGTATTTAGCAAACATCAACAATGTTAAGGAAGTGACCTCAGAACAGAAGACCCTTTAGTAGTATTTTAATAAGCTAAATATTACTATCATGGTCTCTAAAAGTATTTGCTTAAGAGTAAACATTGAGTAAGAAATAAAACTAATAACTTCATACAGTTCAAAGACTAGTGTTATATTTCCTTTTATTTAGACTTAATGATTTCTGGTCAATCATCTGAAATGAATTTTTCAGGATTTAAGTTTTTTTAATTGAAACCTTGAGCAAAACTTGGCCAAACACTTGAGAAAGGAGCTGTTTGATAATAAAGAAATTATTTTCATTCCTGCCTATAGCTATTTATTAGTTACTGGTTTAGATCCACAAGCAGCGCTGGAAACAGGTACTAAACGTGTGAAGAGCAGCTTCACGGGCTTAAGCTTCTGACGCATCACAACCTCCAAGAAGCGTTCCTTACTGCCCATGACTCTTACCCCAATAAAGATAATTCAAAAGGAGCAAAGTACTTTTTGCTTTACCTTAGGATATTGCTTGACAGGTATCAGTACCCGCTCCTTCAGCTTCATGTTCTTGTGAGAAAATAAATCCAAGTAATTCTCATCATCATCCTTTTTTGAATCTCCTTTCTGAATCTTCTCAATTTCTGAATGAGACAAAGAGAAGTCGATTTCTTTGTGCTCTGGCAAATAAAGGCAAACTTCCAAGGCTGTTTAAAGCAGTAACACATAGCACTTTATGAAGGAGGCCAAAGAGTTCTGACGAATGTGCTGATTTCAGCGAGACTGGCTGGAAGCACCCAAGCTGTATGAGGTTTCTACAGAAGAGATTCAAATGTTTAAGATTAAACTAATTTAGCACATTAACAGGCAATGGCATGGAGAAAAGAGGGCAAAAGAACGCTATAGTTTCAGTAACAAAAGAAGTAAAATTTAAAGGGAAAAAATGCTGTGTAGTCTTATCTTGATGAATTCCACAAAGACAGTAGTGTTCTAGATAATTCTTTAAAAAAAAACTTTGAGTCCATCTCTTATGAACATAGAATAGTAATTTAGTTTCTTTGAATTTTGTTTTTTTCCTTTATAAAATGGAGGCAATAGCTCATGAGTTTGCTATAAAGACTGGCTTTTTTTTAAAGCCCCGATCAGATAAAAGGATGCTTGGTAGCAGGGCAGCGGAAAGAGGAAGGCCTTTGAGAAGATGGATTGATACAGTGGCTGCAACAACGGGCTCAAACAGAAGAACAGTTGTGGGGCTGGCAGGGGCTGTGTTGTGTTCTGTTGTACATAGGGCCCCTCGAGTCGGAACTGACTCCATGTCAGCTAGCAACAAATATGAGTGTCCAATTGTGAGAAGATTCCCTACCATTAAGGAACTTTAGTCAATTTCAAATACTGAACTTCTTATATAGAAGCACATGAAGGGAGAGAAACAGGCCTGATCATTTACTGCTAAATAGAACGAAGTACAGGAGATACAAGAGAAGTAAGTCAAGCATGCTCTCTCTCCACCCACATAAAGTGTTCTGTATATACTGCGATTCCTAGGCTATAAGGTAGCTGAGTCAGAAAAGACTTAACGACAAAGCGAATTTTGAGGAGTTCACCCACCCAAACCCACAGCAACTCAATGACTCCTACATAGTTTCAAGACAGTAAACCAAGATGAGCAGACAGCCTCACCGTTCTCCCTTGGAGTGGCTGGTGGGTTTGAACCACCCACCCACCTTGCTGCTAGCCAAAAGCCTAATGCCCAAACCACAGCACCAAGGCTATAATAGGTCCTCTAACAGATAAAACAGTTCTCAAACTTCAGTAGCCATCAAAAGCCCCTGGAGGGTTTGTTACGCTGCATGGCTGGATTCCTCCCACCTCCAGTTGATCATTTGTGCTGCGGATGTGCCATTCTAACAAATCAACAGACGATGCTTATGCTGCTAGTCTAGGCACCAGACCTGAACGCCAATGGTTTACAGGGGAAAATGCCCCGTTTCAAATATGATGCAACTCTACACCATTAACCACTTTTAAAACGTAACTTTTAGACCAGTCCAGCAGTGAAGCACACAGATGAAAAAACACTTGGATTTTGACAGACTTGAGAGTACAGACCTTCATGGAGGACGGACAACAGAAAAGTGGGTGAAGGGAGACATCGGACAGTGTAAGACATGAACAATAGTAATTTATAAGTTATCAAGGGTTCATGAGGGGAGGGGGGAAAATGAGGAGCTGATATCAAGGGCTCAAGTAGAAAGAAAATGTTTTGATATATGACAAGAAACGTACAAATGTGCTTGACACAATGGATGTATTAATTGTGATGAGGTGTATGAGCCCCCAATAAAATGATTATAAAAAAAAGAGTATAGACCTTCACATTGAAGGTTTCTGCTTCTAGAAACACAATCCGCCATCATCATATACAGTGAGCTAACAGGCCCACTCCAGCGACAGCACCTGCTGTTAAATGTTGGCAATTCAAAGCTACCAGGCACCCCATCACCAAAGAGGACAGCATGGTAATCTGCTTCCAAAAGCTGATGGCCCCGGCAACCCTACAGGTGGGTGGGGGAATGCTCTAAAATGGATATAATAATGAATGCACAATTCTCCTTGGTAGGAGTGAATGGTTGAACTATTGAATTGTATGTGCTATGTAAATTATGTGCCAATAAAACTGTTAAAGGAGAAACATGGGTACAGATAAAAGAGCTCTGGACACAGGGAATCCAAGACAGATAAACTCCTCAGGAGCAATAATGGGATTTAGTGATATGAGGGTAGGGGATAGGAGGAACTGATTGCAATCATGGACCTACAATCCCACTCACCCAGAGTGACAAACAACAGAAACATGGGTGAAGGGAGACAGCAGATAGTGTAAGACATGAACATAATAATTTATCAAGGGATCATGAGAGTGGAAGGGTGGGGGGTGGAGGGAAGAAAATGAGAAGCTGATATCAAATGCTCCAGTAGAAAGAAAATGTTAAAAAAAAGTTTTGAAAAGGATGATGGCAACATATGTACAAATGTGCTTGACACAAAGGATGTATAGATTGTTATAAGAGCTGTTAGAGAGCCCCAATAAAAATATTTTTAAAAAAGAAAACTTACAAATAAACACAGTTGTACACAAAAAAGAATGCAATCCTATAGGGCAGTTCCATCGTGTCCTATAGGGCTACTACGAGTTGAAATGGACATGATGGCACAGTGACCTACTTATGCCTGAGAGCACGTATTCTATTTTCTGACAATTTAAATTGTTAGTATTTGTAATTATCCTTAACTAAATCCTTATGAGAATTGTAAATGACAGCTCTTCATACCCCTATATTTCATTGCCTGAAATAGAAACAAACTGGATCTGAATTAACAGATCTAATGTTTCCTTCAACATCCTATGTTTACCCTGCATTGGTGGCATACCCTGACCTCTACCTCTCTCTCCTCAATTACTGCTAATATTAAGGTTTTCTGTCCACTCCTTTTAAGCCTATCCGCTGAAAATACCTCTTTTTGATTTTCAAACTGACCACTCCACAATTCTGGAGACATCACTGTGCCACTTGTAACAATGTGGCACAAATTAACAAACTGTTTTAACTGTATTTGTGGTTTTGAAGAGCCCTGGTGGCCCTATGGTTAAATACTCTCAGCTACTAATTAATCAACAAGTTTAAATCCACCAGCCTCTCCTTGGAGAAAGATGTGGCCGTCTGTTTCTGTAATGATTATGACCCTGGAACCCTACTGAGTTCTATTCTGTTCTATAGGGTCACTATGAATCAGCCTTAACTCTACAGTACTGAGTTATCAGATTAGGTTCAGTGTATTACATTCCAGAAACCTGTCTTGGTCAGTACAAGAGGAAAAACTCAAAATTCCTATAGGTAGCAGGGCTGCAAAATGAAACCCAGCAAAAAGGTGTTTCAATGCAATATAATGCACACGGTGAATCCATGCCTTCCTAGAACATGGATCCTGTTGCTATATTTTCAATTAATCAGATATTAATTAGAATCCTCCTATCCAGTTTTTCTCATTTAAGAATATGAAATAATTTTTTAGAGGATTCAGTAAAGATCTAAAATGGACTAATACAAATATAAAAAAGTAGGATTTTATAAGCAAAAAGACCAAGAAGCAAATTGAGCCTTCAAGAAGGTTTATCTTTGATGTTTATAAGCTCTAGGAGTAAGCAATTATTCAATATCTATAGGTATCAAACTCTACAAATATTATGTCATTTATCTTTAACAAAGACACGACAAATAACTAACGAGACAGCTGGTAATTACCATTTTACAATTGAGGAAGTAAAACTCCGGGGTTAAACAACCATTCCTAAGTCTGATAATGGCGTTCTGGGGGTGGAGGGTCAGGAGTTATGCTAACCACAAGGTCAGTAGTTCAAAACCACCAGCAGCTTGGCAAGAGGCAGATGAGGCCTTGGCTCCTGGAACGATTCACAGCTGCCAGAAGCCTCTGTTCCACAGGGCACTGTGAGTTGGAACGGACTCCATGGCAGCGAGTGGCTTCTTCTGAAGCTTGTTTATTTCTGGTACAGCAAGGATTAACTCCTCATGGTTCTTCCACTGTGTGCCATTCATTCCCTCTCAACAGGGGGAGAGGACGGTACTTTATTTAAGCAAGGAACAGTTGATTCTGATAAAATGTTGAGAAGTGCAGTCCATACACTCACACAGTCATGCAATGAAAGGGCCTTGCGAGTATCTCAGATGTCAGTTCAACTGTGTACTTCTCTCCTTGGCTTAACTTCCCTTGAGAGCTAGAGCTGATTACAACATTAAGAGGAAAAAAAAATTTTTTTAAGCAGAAGTTTCCTCAAAATGACTCCCTCAAGCAAATTTACTTTCTAGACAACCTTTCTAAAACCTGCTCCTTTAAGTGATCTTTGCCTGGGCCCCAGATCTGAGAGGACCCAGAGCTAAAGAAGGAAAAGTTGAATTGTAAACAACATAGAGAGGTGACCTATTTGTTTCCTGGCCAGACACTTAAAATAATCATATCTAGTGCCTTTACTGTTAGGACTATTCCACTATTTCATTTAGTCTTTATAACCAGCATCATCCTCATGTAATAGATGAAGAAATTTGAGATCAACAAGTAAACTGTCAAAGATCAAAATCAAATTAGTGACTGAAGTATTTACTCCTTACACCAAACAACAACCAAATAATCATCACCGTAGAGTCAATTCTGACTCACAGCAACCCTAGTTAGAACTTTTGAGGTTATAAATCTTTCTCCCAAAGATAAAAGTGGTAGTGGTGGGTTTGAACCGCCTCCCTTGAGGTTAGCAGTCCAATACTTTCCTGACATTGCTATTAGACTATTTATGCCAGTTGAAGCATAATCAACCAACCCTGTGACACTTTTCAACACAACTCAACTTACTACCATCCATTGGATTCCGCTATCTACAGGACCCCACAGGAAAGGGTGGACTTACCCCCATGGGTTTCTAAGACTAACCCTTTACGGGAGTGGCAAAGCCAGTCTTTCTCCGTAAGTATGGGCAGATTCCAATTCCCGTGAAGAATTCAGAATCTGCTCATGATTTCACGTAAATCACAATAAAGTTTTTTTTAATGATGTATGTAAACTGTTGAATGGATATTCAATTGCTTTGTAAACTGTCACCCAAATCATAATAAAAAGTAAAAACAGGGAAAAAATGTTTTTTTTAAAGCCCTTTCTTCTTATCACTGAGTAGTATTCCATGGCATAAGTTGTGCCATGGTTTAACTATTCACCTGTTGGAGGCTTTTTGGCTTTTAACATGTCAACACATACAGTTACTATAAACCTTTGAGTACAGGTCTTTTATAAACGCCAGGTTTTACTTTATCCAGGACAAATGCCTAAGACTGTAAGCACTGAGTCATATAATAAGCTCAAATTCAATTTTGAAACTGCTTTAGCACAAAAACATTCATGCTTTACAAAATTTTACTTAATCTTTCCAGTAGTCTATGAAAGTAGTAAACTATAGGTAGTCCTCTGGAACTTACTTTTCCACCCAATATTAGATTTCCAAGATTCCCCATGTTGTTGCACATGGCTATGGTTTTCACTCGCACTACTGTACAAACTATAAACCAAACTCACTGCCTTGGAGTCCATGCTGCCTCAGTGACCTCTGTGGGTTTCTGAGACTGTAACTGTTTGTGGGAAAAGAAAAGCCCCGTCTTTCTCCCGTGGAGCTAATGGTGGTGGTTTTAACTGCTGACCACACAGATCAGAGCCCAATGTGTAACTACTACACCTATAGGGTTCCTCATTGCCGTCTTAAGTATTTCATTTTGTAAATATATCACAGTATCCAATCTACGATAGAACAATTTGCATCACTTTAAAAGTGCCATCAAATTATGAATGAGGTTTATGTGAATGTTTCTTTTCTATTATTCTATGTGGTTGTACTATAACCTGTACTAATTCACATTTCCACCAATGTATGTTTAAGAGTTCCTTTTAACTTACATCCACTTAGGCCTTAAGTGTTGTTTACTTAAGTTCTTGTCCATATAGGTTTTTATTATTTGCTGTCTCAAAAAACCGTTTTTTAAACTTATTTATCATCCCTTGCTCTTTCAGCTACTTTATATTCAACTTTACCAGTTGAAAAAAAATAAATCCAATAGAAACTTAAAGGTAAATTTTCAAGTACCATCACTTTCTAATTAACACTTCCTCCTCTTCTCTGGGGAAAAAAACCAAAACACACACACAAACTCACAACCATCTGGTGAATTTCAAATCACAGCAACCCTAGAGAATAGGGTAGAACTGCTCCTATGGGCTTCTAAGGCTGTAAATCTTTATGGGAGCAGAAACCCTCATTTTAAAGAAAAAAAGAAAAAGAAATCCTGATTTTTCTTTCTCAAAATGGATGGTGGGTTTGAACTGCTGACCTTATAGTCAACAGTTCAACAGATAGTAACACTACATCACCAGGACTCCTTCCTTCTCCCTAAGGGCATGGTTTATCTCTGTTCAAATCTTCCTTTATCTCCTCTCCTTCAACAAAATTTTAAATTTCCTAATCACGAGGGAAAAAAAACCCCTGCCAGTTCATACGTGCATAGATTTATTTCAAACAAAATGTTTAAACTTGCCTCTGATCAGTGGTTTTAACTTCTCTCAATAATATATAGTCTGGTTAGCACGCCTTTGAAAAGGAGATCTCATCAAGACTGGATCCTGAGATGATTTGCTGGGCCAGTTCAATCCAACGCAGAAAGGTTATGATGCCTTAGTTTTTGTATTTCAAAATTACAATCTTGATACAGGCGGATTACAGGGGTGTAATAGGAAGTTTTCAGAAAAATGCATTGCTGAGGAAAAGTCCAGGAACGTTACTTCAAGGACAGTTTTGTATCATAATGTATCTGCTCATTCTGAGGGTAGCATGGGCTGGCTAAGGAGAATTTTGCTGAGAATCCCTAAACTATGAAACCACCTACACTACAGGCCTGATCCTTCCCCTTTCCTCTTCTAAAGTTGGGCAGGTCTGTCTCCCCAGGTGTAAAGGAGCGAAGAGCACAGCGTTCTTTGGGAAGAACACAGAGGAGGGAGTACTTCCTGCAGAAGTGTATAGACCCAGACCGCAAAGACAGCTTCACACTTTGATTGCTTAATAAAGACACTGATGTTTTTGAAAGTAAAACTGTCTTTAGTTATTTTAATTATCTATAGAAAGTAGGACTTTCTAGATCTACCTGGTTACATATCTCATCATTTCACAAACTTTCTAATGAAAAAAGGGTCTTTTTAACTCTAATCTCAAATATTTCTTGTCCAAGAAAAATCTATTCCTCTAGTCTAAGGGTCAGCAAATTTTTGAGGTGAAATCATATTATCTGAATAATATCCTAAAAGTTTTCAGTTTTACTCCAGAGCCACATGTACTAAAAAAGCCTCATATGGCTCTAGAGAGCCAGTTTACTGACCCCTGCTCTAACCTATTCGGAAACACAGGAGCAGCCCTGGTAGTTTTACAGTGGTTAGGTGTTGGGCTGCTAACTACAAGGTTAGATCAAAACCACAGACTAGCTGCTTTTTAGGAGAAAGAGGCTTTCTACTCCCACGCACAAGGGCAGTCCTACCCTGCCCTATGAGGTCCCTATGAGTCTGAATTACCTGATGGCTCTGAGTTCCATGTTTATCAGCAAACACAGTAAAGGACGGTTTTATCTGTAATCAAATAATCTTCATCTGTAGTACTGGGATATGGACCTTTGGGTGCTATAAACGGTTTAAGTGCTCAACTACTAGCTGAAAGGTCAGTGGTTTGACCCACCTGGAAGCACCTCGGAAGAGAGGAATGACAATCTGCTTCCAAAGGGTCAGTCCTGAAAACCATGTGTTTTACTCAACACAAGGGGCTGCCATGAGTTGGAATCAACATGACGGGAACTAACAACAATGATAAATAATACTGGGATAAAAAGTCTTCCTGCTTCACTGGATGGCCAGGAGGGTGAAGACTGCATCATAAGTAGCAGATTTCCTGACATAAGTAACATGTTCTAGAAAGGTTTAACAGTATTGCTATGTGTTAGGCCCACATACATCTTGAACTGGTTTTTATTGCTTATATATCATGGCATTTTACATCACTGTAAAATTAGATTCATTTGTCAATTCATGTTCTTACTACTTGCACATGTATCAGAAACATACTGATACATATGCTCTTATCTTATAGTTAGCCTCATTACTGACCACTTTTCTAGGTAAACCATCTGGATGCTGGTGATTACTTGGTGCATAATTCTCTTGCCGTTTTCGCAGGTCTGTAGCTCCACTTTACGGTTTAGCTACTGGGAGGTCTCACTATCTTCTGCGGCACATTATAAAGGCTTCACACTAAGTAGCCTAAACAGACTTTGTAAAGTGACCTTTATTTTGTGCTTTTGGAGGATGAATTTCTTGTCCTTTCAAGATTTTTTTTTTTAATCAATTTATTGGGGCTCATACAATTCATCACAATACATAGATCAATTGTATAAAACACATCTATACATTTGTTGCCCTCATTATTCCCAAAATTCGCTTGCCTCTTGGGTTCCCAGAATCAACTCATTTTCCTCTCCCCCCTTCCCTTCCTCCTCCCCTCTCCCCCATGCACCCTTAATAATTTATAAATTATTATTGTATCTTATCCTTTCAAGATCTTTTGTGGATTTTTAATAATCAAAATGTTTACTTACTCCTTAACTTTTATATCGCCTAACATCTCCCTAATAATATGAATATATACATACATACATATATACATATATTCAGAAAACATTCTTAAAGCTTTGAGTCCTTATATGTTCATATATGTATTTGTTATCCTAGCTATGGATTTTGCTAATAAGCTGACCTAATCATGAAGGAGGGGTGGCCAATGCACATAATGATTAGAGTATATGGTGCATCAGATGCTGAGAAGCTCAAAAAAAACAGCAAGAAAGGCAGCAGTATATGAGTGGTCTAAAATCTTACCTATCACATTTAGCTGATAGAAAATAAAATGCTCGAAACAGGGAGGGTAAAGGGAGAATGGGTAGGAAAGAGGGAACCGATTACAAGGAACTATATGTGACCTCCTCCCTGGGGGACAGACAACCGAAAAGTGGGTGAAGGGAGACGTCGGACAGGGCAAGATATGACAAAATACCCATTTATAAACTATCAAGGGCTCATGAGGGAGGGGGGAGAGGAAAAATGAGGACCTAATGTCGGGGGTTTAAGTGGAGAGAAAATGTTTTGAGAATGATGTACAAATGCGCTTTACACAATTGATGTGTGTATGGATTGCGATAACAGTTGTATAAGCCCCTAATAAAATGTTTTAAAAAAAAAAAAAGAAAGAAAAGAAAATGCTACCTCTGCCCTTAAAAAAAAAAAAAAGTGGTCTAAGTTTCACCTTAGGGGAATGAGCAGTCCTGGAGGAGTCAGTCAAAAGTGCTAGGCTACGTACGCAGCCTGGGTTTCTATCCCTAACATTCTGGTTTTGTCATTTTCACCGTCCTGTTAGATTTTGTCTGCCTGAAGTTCCTTTTCCAGATCATTCTGAAAAACTTTAAAAAGCTTGGCCTAAACACCTTGACATATACATCCTATTTTTTTAAAAAGTATCTCTAGATCTCAATTCTGTTCTCATTGAGCCAGCATGCTCTCAATCATATTTCACCAATTAATATTTGAGTTTGTTTTTTTAAAAGAATAACATTAAAAAAGCCAAAGTCAAGAAAACTAAAAGCTACTCTCAGTAGATGCAAGTAAAGCAATGAAAGGAAGATGAAAATATAATAACTTTAAAGATCAATTTTCTTAATGGTTATTCCAAGATATCTTATTTTTCACTTAAAAGATGACAATAAAAACTGGATGTTCAATGGGTTTAAGGCAAAACAAAAAACTGAGTTTTCACAACCTTGTTTAGTGCCATGGATTTATGACTAGAAGTGAAGTGACAAATTATTACCTAATGATTACAGGTCAAAGAGAACAGTGCTAGTGCTTTTTACACATCATGTAGTCTGTAATACATCATCTGTAAAGTGGCTTTATGAAGGTTACTGAGGCTCAGAAAGCCTCCTAAGGCCATGAAAAGGCAAGAACCAGAACTTCAAACGCAAGCCAACACCTTAGAATTCTAAAGTTTTCTTTTCTTTTCACTTCATGCTTGTAATCTGGACTGTTCTTAAAAATTTGGGTAAGTAAATCAAGTCAATCTTTAACCAATTAGTCTGACACGCTTCAATCTACATGTACATTTTTCAGATCCAGTCAGACACTTAGTGCTTGCAATAGAGAAAGTACTGTGAAAAACATAAAAGATTAAGAGCAATTATTGCCTTGGAAGAACTTGATAGAAGAACTCAAAGAACAGCAATCCGGGCATGTAGACAGTACAACAAACAATGAATGAAAAAGGTAAGCAACCAGTACAGTAAAGGTCTCACAACAAGGGTTCATGTAGTAAGTAAATGTTTAGAAAATGATGATGGCAACTATGTACAAATATGTTTGATACAACTGATGTATGGAAAGTTATGAGAGCTGTAAGAGCCCCCGATAAAATGAATAAGAAAAAAAGGTGTCTTTTACAGTGTGATATTTCTGAGCTGTTTTTAAACTGGAATTTTTAGAGGTTGTTTTCTAAGTCAGGGGAAAAAAACCTTCAGGAAATTTTATTTTATGAATATTACAGTGTAGAGTTCCATTTTATGTGATGGCAAAATACATTCATTTCTTTTATTTAAAAAAAAATTTTTTTAAGTCCCTTTCCAAACCAAAACCAAACCCACTTAGTCCATTCAGCCTCAGAAGGACCCTCTAGGGTTAAGAATTAATTGTCCCTTGGGTTTCCAAGAGTAACTTTTAGGGAGACAGACTTGCTACAGCTTCCGGAAGCTGGTGGGTCAAAACGGCCCACCTTTGGGGTTAGAGGCCACTATGCCATCAGGATTTCTTAGAGGACGACAAAGGGAGGAAAAGAATATTTTCATAATGATTTGCCCTGATAGCAACATGAGCGAGTCCAACTTCTCATTCAGCGTTGAAAGCTGCGAAATTTTGCTTCCTTAATAAAAACTTACCTATAACATGTAGGCAAAAATGAGCGACTAGTTAGTGGCCAGGGCCGACCAGGAAAAGTGTCAGTCTACAGAGAACAAAGACTACCATCCCTAATCGCTAGTTCTCACTGTCGAACAGAAAGAAAAACCCCAAACGACCCAGCCAGTCAGGCTCAGGCACCACGCAACTTCCAACACCACCCCTCGCCTCCCTCGGGCATCCCATCCCATCCACTTCCCGAGTCCCTAAAGTTATCTCCCCTCCATCCACACGCAGGTGGTGCAGCCAGTGCAAAATCAAGGGGGCCGGCCTCTGTGGCAATGACTCTCTTTGGCGGCCGCAGTTGCTCGTCTGATTTGGACGATCTCAAGCTCCGATTCCCACGGGTCGCTCTTATCTTTACGGGGAAACTTAACCCCTGGGGACCGCTATGTGGGATCCAGACCCAGCGCCCGCGGCGCGCTGAACAGGGCACCCCAGCCTCACCCTTCCAGGGACCCTCCCCGTCCAGAGGGCGCCTTCAGGTCTTACACCGCCACCAGCAGTCGTGCAACGGCTTTCCCTTTGCGCGGACAGGGAAAAGCAAACGTTTATTTCTGGAAGCATCTGAGCACGGGGCAGCTGCGAGCGCAGGGAGGGGGAAGGGGCGGAAAGGGGCGGAGAGCTCCGCACCATCCATCAAGATCTCGGCGCTCCGGGAGCGCAGGGGCGCCGTCGGGCCTCCTGGAGGCTTCTCCCGCGCACCCTGGGCAGGAAAGAGGATTTGGAAGGCAGACTGCCGGGCAGGGGACGCTCGCAAATGCCTCCGACCCGAGAGGGCGGGAAGCGAAAGGAACAAAGCCGCTGCCACCCACGCCCCCGGGTGGCAGGGCGACCCACAGGCACCGGGGCAGCCCGCTTACCGGCTGTCAGCAACTGCATGGCGTGAGTGAAGGACGGGTCGAGCGAGTCCTTCTCGGCCATGAGCTCGGGCAGGTACTTGTTCTCCGGCTCCATTTTGACCGAGGCAGTGGCCGAGGGAGGTAGCAGTGGGGTCGGCGCTGGACCTACTGTCGCGTCGGGACCAGTGGCCGATGGGGGCAGTAGAGGTGGCGGCTGCGTGGCGGGAGAGGCCCGGGCGCCCCCCCGGGGCCCTCCTCCGCCTCCCCGGGAACGGTGAGGCATCGGCGGCTGCCGAGACGGTGGCTGACGCATCGAGGGGTGGACACCCGAGGGGTCCATGGAGCCACTACGGCCCGAGGACCGGCTCATGCGCGCGGCGGGGTCGTCCCGGCGCTGCATTGGGAAGGACGGGCGGTCGAAGGATCTAGGAAGCGACGTCGCAGCGGTAGAAGGCCCAACGGCGGTTGGCGGGGGTGGGAGAGCCTGAGCGACCGCGACCGAAGGCGACCCGGGCGACCCAGCGAAAGAGAGCACCGGAAATGAAGCGACGCGCGTGCGCAGCCGGCCACCGGCACCGCCCTTGGGTTTCTCGGCGGAGAACAAAGTCCCCCCGTCTAGCCACGGCGCCTGCGCACCACCCGGGCGCCCGACGAAGTCGCCTCCCCGTTCCGCTTTTCCCTCGCAGTGGGCCCAGGCCCCAGCGTTCTGCGCGTGCGCGGGCCGCCGCGGGCTTCGTTCGTTTTTCTCTTCCACGTGACTCGGCGCTAGCGGGACACGTGTCTCCTCCCCCTTCGGGCCGAGTGCGCGGAGGGGGCAGGGACTGTGGAATGTCTTTGTCTGCGCGCGAGCCCGCGCACTCCGGGGCGGGAGACCTGTTACTCCCGGGGCCACGCCCCTTCAACGGCTGCGGCGCGCGCCGGCGTCCGAGGTGGGGGAGGGGAGGGGCGCCCGGGCCGGAAGCGAAGGCCAAGTGGCTCAGGGGAAGGACCAGGGGAGCGTAGGATGGGGACGTGCACGGGGTTCCAAGGGGAAAAGTTTGCAGGGAGAAATTGAAGGAGGCCGGCTCAGTGGGAAGGCTGAATGCAGGCTAATTGGAGGACTTGAACTGAGAGGAAAGGTTCAGATTGGAACCCTGAAATCTAACCATCAGAAAGACCCCAGGGCCAAGGGACCAGTAAAGACGTATCCCATGGTTTGAAATTTCGTTAGGCTCTTAAACATTCATCTTTATTGGTCAGAGAAACGTCTTCAGCGTTTTGATGCTGATTAAAAGAGAACACTGCGTTCAGCACTCAACCAGCCCACACGTTTCGAATGTATTTCTGGAATTTATCTTCGGAGTACCTAAAAACGACTGAATTTTGAAGTCAGTATAATTGGACATAAAAAAGAGAAAAAAAAATAATTGGACATTATCAAATGTAGTTATGTTGCACATTTACATGTCTTTAAAGAACATTTAGACCGCCCCCTTTTTGAATCGGGTGGGGGAGGGGAAATCCTACAGAAGTTAGAACAAAACACAAATATCTTCATTTTTTTGTATCTTCATAAATTATCTTACTAGCCTTATTCCCCATCACTGCACAGCACTTTCTTTTTTTCTAATCTCTCCAGTATTTGGTGCAGTGCTTTACTCTGAAGTCGCATACAAAGTGCCTCTTGTCCGCTGGTAATTTATGGTCCAGTAACCTCAGCTCACTGCCACTACTCAGCAGTCCCCTAGGAGAGGGTAGAACGGCCCCTGTGGGTTTCTGAGACTGCAATTCTTTACAGGAGTAGAAAGCCTCATCATTCTACCCGGGAGTACAGGGGAAAAAATCCCAAAGAATGTTTCTGAATCATTGTAATGCATAATGCAATAGGACAAGTGCCAAAAGATAAGTAAAAATGAAGTGTTACTGGATACCAAAGCAGGAGGAGGGATGCCAGCTAGGGGGGAATGCGTTCCAGGCAACAACCACCACAAAGCATGAATAAATAAGCAGAGATGAGGATGTCAGAAGTGTGTTCAGGGAATGAGAGTAATAGCATGTGGACTGCAGAGTAGGTGGGTGGGTGGAGAGAGGACAGACCAAGCGGAGAAGAGACGGGCAAGAAGGATTTATAGCTCCCTTGCAACTCATTTCTGCTAACGTCCTTGAAAAGCCGTCTTGGGTGGTGGTGTTACAAACGACTGAAGTGTCCTTGCTGGGTAATGAGATGCCCAGATGGAGGTACCTTGAGCTGAAGCTAATAAAACTTTGATAAAGACGTGTCTGAGAAGGATCTGGGTAGTGGTGCCAGTGGGCTTTCTACACTAGGATCAACAGACTTTTTGGGTGGCTGCCAAACCTATACTTTGTCGGAGGGTGGGGTTAAGGAGGGCCCGCTTGACTTCCACCCATGGGGGGATCAGGCTTCAACGGCCTCTTCTGTGTTGCCCTAGCCAATTCCCAGCAGAGAAAAGAAGTGGCCTTGATGGGGAGAATTTCTCTTCCTAGAATGTAGCTAATCTGTTCAATCTTTTTTTAAAAAAATTATAATTAATTGAATTGTCTCATAGGTGATAGTGGACAGCAAATCAATTTCCCATTTGATAGCTTCTGTGCCGTGGTTGCGTGCCCCACAGTGTCAGCACTTACATTTCAGCCCTGGGGTCTCCATTTCCTACTGTCCTGATTTTCTTCCCCTTCCTGCCTTCTCATCTTTGCTTTGAGCAAATGTCTTTTTGATCTCCTATACGTGATTGTTCTAAGGAACACATTCTCCTGTGGGTGATACTATTTATTTTCTGGGCCTGTCTATTGTTTGGCTTAAAGGGGGTCCAGGGAAAGGGCTTAATCTGGCTTGGAAGGTGATCTGCTCAGTGTTAAACATTTATAACTGCTCAAGGGACTCCAGCTCCTGGTGCCCTCCTGTATCATAGTAGAACTATGTCCCTTAGGGCTTTCAAGGGCTGGTTTTGGGGGGAAATTAAATCACCTACTTGGTGCCAAATATGTGGAGGGGAGGGGAGATAGCACAGGGAATTGGGGACTGGCATTGATTAAGAAAGAATATAAGGGTTCCTGGTGGGGGCGGGACGGGCATAAAGAGGAGTTGATATCAAGGAGTTCAAGAAGAAAGATGTTTTTAAACTGATTGTGGTAGCAATTGTACAATACTGCTTGATGTGATTGAACTATGGAATGTTATGATATCTGTAAGTGCTCCCAATAAAATGATTTTTTTTAAAGGGAGTTCCTGTCTCAAAGAACTCATCATCTAGTAGAGATGAATAAGCCAAGAATTATCATGTGGCACAATAATTAATGTTTGGGGTTTTTTTTTAAATCTACAGGTTATTTTCAGAGAATATTGCATTCACATTATTGGGATCCTTAGGAATTTGAAACATTTTTTTATTAATGTCTTAGATGAAGAAGGCAGTGTTTGTTTTTAAGGCTACCATGGAATTTGAAAAGTATTATAAAAGACTATACAAAGAGGTGATAATTCACGGGAAGCAGTGGATACTAACTGCTGGGATGAACTAAGGACATTGGGGTTTGGGAGGTTTCCAAGTGTAGCGAGCACAGGGCATTTAAATGTAGGGAGTCCAGCAAAGCTTAGTCCTATGCTTCTATGTTCTGAACCCAACCATTTGGATGCCTCAATGACCCTTCAAATGCAAGTGTCCCCAGTGGAACTCAAACTATAAGAACTAGCAATGCAGCTTTAGGACCAGGGTGGTTTCACATGGCTCATAGTTCAGTAGAAGCTCTTCCTTTATAAACCTAGACCTGATCCAGTCCCTTGAAAGCATCAGGGCCAACAACACTTAAGGAGACCATCATTTCTGGGCCTTGTTCCTTGCTTGCCTCACTCTAGCTCCCTAGCCCCAGTGCCCCTCTTTGCTCCCTGCAGTGGGCACCTTTGCTAGGAGCAATGGGCAGAAGCAGAAGAGAGCAGACAGGGCTGATGTGTGCCTATAGTGCCTGGGGCCTTTGCTAGCCACATGAGGAAAGTCCGTGGAAATGTCTCAGAAATAACCTGTAGGGACTTTGCTGGGGTGAGAACAGGAACTAGATGATTAGTGTTGTGTGGTTTTATTTGAATCGGCAGGCCCAAGAGGTTTGCTGGATATTTTCATTACAATCACATAATATTTTGTCTATGCCTCTACCAGAAGGAAGCCAATGTTCAGGTAGTTAGTTTATTGTGCCAACCTGGCCGATAAACACATGTGGGGTTAATTGAAGGGCCGAGGGATAAATGGCTC
>NW_022111357.1:12560755-12565712 GCF_000313985.2 Echinops telfairi
GCATACCTGGTTAAACCTTTTCAGTGACATCCCATTACCTTTCAATAAAGACTGGAATCCTTCACCTGCCTAACCTGGGCTGCCTGCATGGTTTGGTGCCCCCTGGTTTGGTGCCCCCAGGCTCTGGCTTCACCTCCGGTCCCTCTCCTCAGTTCCTGTGCTTAGAGACGCTGGCCCTTTCAGTTCCTCAAACAAACCAGACTCTTTTCATACGTTTTGGTTCTCTTATCTAAACCTCCAATCACTGTTCCCTTCCCCCTAATCCAGTCCTCCCAGTACCTCCCCTTCTTTAAAAAGGAAGTGGATTCCAGAGGAACTAGGGTTTCCCAGGCTGTAAATCTTTTCAGTAGTAGACCAGCACACTTTTCTCCCACATAGCAGTTGGTGGGTTTTGAACTTTTCCATTAACCTTTAGATGAGCAGCTTAAAGCCTTAGCTACTGGTGCCTCTAGGACACCTCCTTTTGTTCTGGATACCATCATTTCTACTCATTTTTCAGATGCAGTGAAATGGCACTTCTTTAGGTATGGCAACGGTATTATTTTTATTATTATTTAAACATCGGGAAATATCACATTAAAGAAACATTCTATATTTCTAGTTTTTCATGAAACATCAGAAGGCCTAAGAATCTTGGGCCCAAACTTCTCCAAGCAGTTAGCCACTGTGTGTAGCCAGCTCTGTCTGTCTCTCTGCAAGCATGTATGTTCTTTAAGCATTTGAGTTAGTGACCCTCTTCTAGAAGGGTCATTCTGACAGTGAGATGGAAGGAAGAGATTAGAGTAGGTTGGGGGAGGGCAATTGCAGCTAGAGGCACCCAGGCAGAGAGAGTTCCTATTCAATTTGGAGACACTCTAGATGCAAGGAGAGTTCCTGGGTAGTGCCAACAATTAACCCAATCAACTAGTAACTGCAAGGTTGGGGGTTTGAGTTTCCCCATAGGTGCCTTGCTAGAAAGGAAGCCCAAGTGATCTGCTTGAAAAAAACCAGCCATTGAAAATCCTGGAGTATAGTTCTACTGGGACCCCTGTGGGGTCCCGAGTCTGTGTTGACTAACGGTGATTTTAGTTGGACCCCAGGGAGACTACAATTGGACCCAGTCAGGGTCTAGGGTGGAGGGCAGGGAAGGGGGAAGAAATTGAGCATCTTATGGGGGAAGGAAGAGGTTTACTTATATAATGTTGCCATCTGCCACAGGGCTCCTTCCAATTCGTGGTGACCCCAGCATGCGGTACAGCTGCACTCTAGAGTTTTCAGGGCTGTGACTTTTGGAAGCATTCTGCTAGGTCGTACTTCTCGGGTGTCTCTGGGTGGTTGGTTTTGAAACTCCAAATGTGTGGTTATTAATCTAAGTCTCAACCATTACTGGCACCCAGGGACTCCTACCTAAATAATATATTCTAGACCATAGGTCTGGTGGCATAGTGGTTACATGTTGGGCTGCAAACCATGAAGTTGGCACTGTAAGGGACTGGGAGCGATTACCCTTTCAATGGAAGGAGATCAAACAAGGCTGCAATCACAAGAGGCTTTATTGTGCTAGCTTAAGCCAGGGCTCAAGTCCTCAGGTACATAACCACGAGCACCATCTTGGACTAGAGCCCCGAACAAAGGAAATTCCAAGGTATATATTTACAGGGTATATATTTACAGGGTATACGTAACCAGGGCATTCCCAGCCCGCCCCTCCCATTGATCAGCTGATTGGCTTCTTTGAGGTAGATTGGCAGTCAGTCTGGTCCTTTGTGTAGTTCCCGCGCTGGCCGTGTCGTCCTCCCATTGGCGGTTGGTGGCTAGCCTCAGTCTCCGGGTATGTTCGACTTTGTACTGCTAGGAACTATGAAACCCAAGCCTGCTCGAGGTCGCAGAGCCAGTCACGGAGGCAATCTGGCTTTACAGCAGTTTGAAACCACCAGCTCCTTTGGGGGAGAAAGTTGAGGCTTTTCACTCAGCACTTCTCTGGCAATGAAACACTTTTGTGCTGTATAGCCCAGGGTCTAGTATTATGTGTGGTACCTGCATTTGCAGCCCCTTGGGATGACTGATATTTTTCCCACTTTGGGAAGCACTGGGGCTAGTAAACTTTTGAGACAGAAGCGCCAATCCTGTCCCTCACAACAATCCTGTCCCTCACACAATAATAAAAAATTATTCAAGAGCCATAAATAAAGTTTTACAAGCAAAATCTCCATTATCTGAATAATATCCTTGAAAAGTTTTCCGTTCTACTTCAGAGCCATGTGTAAGTACCAAAAGAGCTGGATGCAGCTGGAGAGCTACAGTTTGCCGATCCCTGGTCTAGACAATAAAGAAGCATTCACTCCTTCAACAAATATATTTTGAGTTCTCTTCCACAATTTCTCCCACTCTATGCTGCACCTTTAATGTGATCCCTTTCAGAGCAGTTGGTCACAGTGGCCAGGGACCATCGGATTGTTCGCACCTCAGGGTCTTGGGGTCCTTTGGAGGACCTGTTTTCTTTTTTTGATAGTTTAAGTTTTATTATGATTAATTTTAATGATTTTATTGGGGGCTCATACAGCTCTTTTTTTTAAATCATTTTATTGGGGGCTCGTACAACTCATCACAATCCATCCATACATCCGTGTGTCAAGCACATTTGTGCATATGTTGCCATCATCATTCTCAAAACATTTGCTTTCTGCTTGAGCCCTGTATCAGCTCCTTGGAGTACCTGTTTTCAAATGTCTGATGTCTTTGCTCTTCCCTTGGGCAGGGAGAGGCATCAGTAGTTGCACTTAGATGGCTACTCACAAGCTTTGAAGACCCCAGTTGCTACTCACCCATGCAGGATGTAGAACAGCTCTGTGAACTCCCTTGGCACTCGGGCTGTGATCCCCAGGTCCAGTGATCCATTCCCTCAGCGTGTTTGGATGTGTCTGCTTTTGTAACGTTCCCTCAGAGTCATGGATGTAGTTGCATCAAAGGTAAATACTCATGTACAAACAAACACCCCTTGTCAAGCCATCTACTAGTATAATCTCTCTCCCACATGTGTTCAGCCTGTGTGTTTATCTGTTCATCCCCTAGATTGTCATTTTTATAGGAATGGGCATATAAGAGTGTCCACCTCTGTTGCCTTAGCTCCTACATACCTCCCAGTGCCTTTCTGGCTCCATCATTTTTTGCCACCTGCCCTCTTGCTGCATGTGGCCTTCTCCCAGTTAGCATGGGTCTACCCTCTAGCCAGTGGGCAGTCCATTCTTTAGACTGTTAGCATAGGTCACACATTTTCATTATTGAGGCCAAATTCAAGTTTGGGAAACATCACTCAGAGTCAAATTTAGTGAATAAGATAGAAATCAAATTAGGGAGAAAGATTTTGAGTTTTCAAAAAAAATTGGGTGTGTTGCAGAGTAGTAAAACGGTTTGGGGGAAAATAATAAAGTGATTCTGTGACAATTCTGAAAGATGAGCTCTCAACATATTTTGAGTAAGGATGGTACTGTCAGGACAAGACACACCCACCCAAGGCAAGCACTTGCTCTGTTTATTGAGCATGAGACATCATGGGACTGTCATGGCCAACCAACTGGCAGAGATCCACATCCATGCACATTCCAAAGAAAGGCGCTCACACGGGACTGCACACATCAGCCAAGAGTATCATCAAGCTCCTACACTGTGGGGGGAAATCGGATGCTTACCACCTCCCTGAAGGCAATGCTGCCAGACTGCTGTCTCACCCCACCATAGGGGTGGGCCTGCTCCCTGCTGCTGGAGACAATGGACTACCTCTCCCTAAAGCTTGCAACCATTAGCTTGGTTCCAGTAGGTGGAGTTCACACCCTATGGATAATGGTTCATATGGAGATCCAGAAAACAGATCAAAGTTAAGCTGCCATCCTAAGTCTAGGATCTACCCATCTTGTCACATGTATACCCCTAATCCCTCCTCTTCCTATTGCATGCATGTCCCTAGACCACCCCCTCTCATTACTGTATAACCTATAGCGCAACCCCTTCCTGTGATGTATGTCTTTACCTGTAATTAGTGGGCTTGCACGCCCCCAAAAGGTATATAGGCCTGGGTTAGCAATAGAGGTCCCTCTCCCTGGCCTCTCTCACTCCTCTCTCTTCCCCCTCTCCTCTCCCATCCTCCTGCCCTTCCCCCTCTCTCCATGTGGATACCAAGCGGGGCTAAGGTGAACAATGCTGCCATATAATGTGTCTGACCGCATTATTGTAATATCTCCTCTATCGCTCATCCTCTCGATGACTCTAATATAATACTTGTATATCTCAACCGTACAATTGTGCTTACTGAATCCGTGGGTAGTGGTGGGGGGCTGGCTCCCCCATCTTGATACTACAATACACTAGCAACATTCTGCCAATGATAGTTCAAATACTTGAAGGTTTTTAAGCAGGAAACTGAGCTGGTTTAGGGACCTGTCCAACTCTCAGGTCTCTACTCTCCACTCTCTTATGGTCTTAAGAAGTCGTGGTGGTGCAGGAGACTTGCTTGGACACACGATGGCACACTCTGTCATACAGGGTCAGTTTGAGTGGGAAATGACTCGCTGTCAAACAATAAAGTCTGACCCGCGTCCAAACTTTTAAGAACTGCATCTTGTTGTTGTTGTTGTTGTTGTTGTTAGGTGCTATGGAGTCAGTTGAGTTATAGCTCCTAAATACAGCAGGAGGAAACACCGCCAGGTCCTGGGTTATCCTCACAATTGTTCCTGTTGCAGTTATTGTTGTTGTTAGCAGTTGTTATGCTAATCCATGTGGTTGGGGTCTTGCTGTTTTTCAGTGAGCTGTACTAAGTGCTTTTGCAGGGACTGGTCCTATTTTCCCAGGCAGGGATACTTACTCCAATGAACACAGACACTATGAAATTGGTTCCATTGGCCTGGAAGCTGAGATTTCTCCTTGGCCATTTTGAACTTCTCATACCATTGAGCCAATGGTAGAAATGGGGTTTACAATATTG
>NW_022111357.1:12566242-12568997 GCF_000313985.2 Echinops telfairi
AGGGAGGAGGTCACATATAGTTCCCTGTAATCGGTTCCCTCTTTCCTACCCACTCTCCCTCTACCCTCCCTGTTTAAAAACAGGACTTCTAGAGACTTGAGTCCTGTGGAAATGACGTTTCAGATCATGCTACCAAGAAAAGAATCCCCTCTAGTCAAGGTGCTGGCAGAGGGCAAGGGGAACATGGAATAGACGGTGGAAAAGGTAGCAGGGAGGACTAGCTTAGCCTCATGACCACCTACAGGTCAGTGCCCGCTGTGGATGCTTATGTTAATTGACCATGTCCCTTTCCACACTTCCCTACCATATGGTATAAAAAACACTGGTGATGGCAAATTTTACAATTTAGGTTCCATGTGGGAGTATAATTGAACTGACATTGCTCTACCACATTATGGTTGATAACTAATAGACTTTATACATCCCCTATGCGTTCTCTGCTCTCATTTGCCTTGGGCCCAGGGAAACAATTCTGCTGTACCATAGAGTCACTGTAATTTGGGATGATGTCCATTTGCATTTAGGTAAAAATTTGATGTTGGCCTTGACCTAAAAAAAAAAAATTTCCCTCCATGGCATTAAAAGGTTTCCTTTTTTGAAGGTACCCTAATGAGGCCAAGAAAAGCACATTACTGATAGAGCTTGTCTGTATCCATCCACGGGTTAGTTATGCTTAAAGACATTATATTTGGAATAAACCCATGCATGTAGCGACTGGAATGTGGGGTAGCAATACTTTTTTATGTACCTTCCTTTATGAACTTGCTGGCAAAGCTTGCTGGCCTTCTGCTCACTCCAGATCCTGCATCTAACCAGCATCTGACCTTTGCTTCTAGAGAATGGAGCCAGCAGCCTGCTGGACTGCTTGGTCTTGGAATTTATTAGTGTCTGAAGCCTGTGAGCCAGCAGTCTGCTATCTATTTGCCAATCTTGAATTCATTGGCCCCTGTATGTGAGTCAAGAGAAGCCTCCATTGATAAGTCTGACCCATGGATGTGAGGAGAAGGGGAGGGTCCCCCACAAATCATCACAGGTCTGGTAGTTTCAATTGTACAGCGATAATAAGTAAAGATTATAGTAAAGTTATAGAGAACATGAAAGGTAGAGGAGAGATTGGAATAAATGGAGTCAGACACAATTCATGGTAGTATGGTCACCTCAGCCCCGCTTGGTGGTCCTCGTGGGGGGATCCCAGCCACAAAAGCCGGAGATAGACTCGGGGACCAAAAACCAACCGGGGAGAGCCCCGGGCCCCTGGGAGCCGGAGAGAGCTTTTTCTTTATTGCTAACCAAGTGTTATATCTCTTTAGGGGGACATGATTACAGGTAACCACACATCACAGGAAGGGCTAGTACAATAGGCATACACATTGTAGGAAGGGGACCTATGATAGGCACAAGCGTAACAGGAAGGGGATGAGCTATGGGTGTGCCCATAGGAATGAGAAGGTCTAGGGGTGTACATGTGACAAGATGGGCGGACCCTAGATTCATGATGGCAGCCTACCTAACCTTGGTCCTCCTTGGGCAGGTTTGACTTCTCTGGTGTATCCTACAAGGAAACAGACAACTACTACCCTTATCAGAAGGGAGTGGGCCCTACTTGTGGGATAAACAGTGGTGTCTGCTTGCTCTAGATGGCTGATAGCTCTTTGGGAGAATGACCCCTAATCTACTCCTGATGACCTCCAAGTATCTAGTCATTGGCAAGCAGCTAAGTCTGCCATCTATTTGGGGGAGACAACTTGAGAGAAATCCTTCTGTTTCTGATACATGGACATGAAACATGTTAGCCTCCACAACCATGGGAACCATTTCCTTGAACTATCTCTCTCCTTGTATATATACCCATTTTCAGATACAAGCAGCACTGCTTTGCTTCTTCTAGAGAACCTAGCCTAAGACGTGCCCTGCAGGGTCATAAGGACTCCCTGCTATTTGCTAGCTTCTAACTAACTCAACTTCCCTTGTTTGTCCCTCTGGGGCAAAGAATGATTTGTGATTTGGCCGTTTGTCCCTGTTTTTTGTGTGTTTTTTTAATATACCCCTTGAAATTCCCAAATGATCTAAGGTGTCTTCCCTCCCATATGGCTTCCCTTCCTACAGTGGGTTTGGGGTCTCCCTTTTGTCTATGCTTCTTCACATCAACTTGATTGGCATGTTTTTGAATTTCTGATACCTATTCCCATTGACACCAGGTGCTTTTTTTTTCCATTTCCAAACAAACTCTGCTTTCTGGTTGGTTCAACAGACCCAGAGCCCCTGGACACATGGGAGCAGTTACCAAAATTGGGAATAGAGAAAGAATGACAATCACTACCCTAATGTGGAAGTTAGTGAGATGTATCCATGTGATACGTGCGTGCTCTCTAATAGAGGTATCAAAATGCTATGGAACATTTGTTTCATAACTTAAATTCATCGTAGTCCCCTCCACCCAGAAAAAATGTAAAAGGCAATTACTTTTGAGACATTCTTATGGTATCTTGTTACTTTGTGTCAGGTCAACTGTGACACATAGTAACCTTAGGAATAACAGAATGAAATGTTGCTGGTTTTGTTAGGTAGGCTAGCCTAGGGCTGGGGGATGTCTGTTAATGCATGCCCAGAGGGCCAAGCTGCGGGAACAAAGGAGTGGCGCACTGCACATGCCCAGAGGCTCAGATTTTCTGCAGGTAGGCATGGGTGGGCGTGAACCTGAATTGGGCCACCTAGGCCAGGTGAATTCAATTCAGCCAATGGGGCCGATCAGGGG
>NW_022111357.1:12570368-12578849 GCF_000313985.2 Echinops telfairi
AGGAGAAATTCATGATGTGGAGAAGGCTGGGGGTTGCAGGACGGGAGAGGGACGGGTGAAACATAATCACAAAATATTTTATTCTTGTTTCAGATTGTTGTAGTACCTCCTTCACACCTGCCTCTGTAAATTAATTTGTTGCTAGCATCCTGCTAGAAAATAGCTATACATTCAGCCTCTTTGCTTGCTGCCAGTGTACTAGATACCAAGGCAATGCAAGTCAGAGTTGCTGCGCTCACACCGCTTACCCGCCCAATGGGAAGTTAAGGCATACGGTGGTTTGAGACAGCCTGTGGTTACGTGCCAAAGGGTTGGGGCCAGCAACAAGCAGGGTAAGCTGAGTTCATTGCCCAGGCTTGAGCCTTGCAGCTTGGGAACAATGTTGTCATTGTAAAAATGGAAAGTTGGAAAATAGCTGTTTTGGAAATGGATATACCTATAGTAAAATATCAGTCTATGTAAATTACTACTTAGCTTTGCAAATGAGAAGAGTTACATAAAGAATGTTTAGACTGCAGGGTGCCAGGAACTATAATAATCTCTACCTCTTATTGAATGTCGACTGTGTGCCAGGCGCTGTGTAAAGTCACTTGCATACATTTTCATTTAAACTTCACGGCAACTCTATGAAGTCGTTATGGCCCCTGTTTTTCATATGAGGGAAGTGAGACTTGGAGAGGTGGGGTTGCTTGCCAGAGACTTTACAATCAGGGGGAAGGTGGCAGATGAGTATATGAGCACAGGTGTTGTCCAGGAGGATGAGAAACACTTATTCTGCCCTCAGCTAGAAACAAGCAGCTCTATCACCATTCTTCCCCTCCCCTCCCCGCCAACACCTTGATGGGCTGCGGAGGACCTGATCACTATGCACTGGAGAAAGGAAGGCTGCAGAGAGGTGTTGAAGTTTGCCTCCGGCTTTGAAGGATAGATAGAATTTGAATCGAAGAGAACAGAGGAGGCACAACAGCATGAAGGAGGCACACGTGGAATGCAAAGTCAGAATTGGGCTTGATAGGACGTGAATGTGAGTGGTCTTTGAGAAAGGTTGCAATATTCAGGATGGATTAGAATTAGCCACTTAAATTACCTGGATTGATGTTAGTCCAGAGTGGCAAAAAGAGAAATGGAGAAGAAAGCATCAACTCAAACACTCCCTGCCACTGAGTTGATGCTGACTCACAGTGACCCTGCAGGACAGGGTAGGACTGCCCCATGAGTTTCTAGACTGCCACTATTCTTTTGAAAACAGTTTTATTGGCCCATAATTTACATAGCATATACTTTACACTTCTATAGTTCAACCCTTCAATCAAATCCAGGGGAATTGCACAATCACTACCATATCAGTTTTAGAACACCCCCCCCCACACACACACACCAGTTAAATTCCTTTAAAATAAGTTGTACAATCAGTTAGTTCTAGTACTCCCTCTCCACTCCCATCTTCATTTCCCACTCCTGAAATGTCCCTTCCCTCCCTATCACCCACTCCCACCCCTGCATCCCCTATCAACCTCTGTATCAGTTATTATCACTCTGCATCCACTCCTCCTGTGGGTCACAAACTGGGAAACCCAACGGAAACAACATAAACCGAATTTGAAATAGAGGTGGTAAGGATGAAATGATAATAATATAAAGACCAAATACAGATGCTGAATAAGAAAGAAAAGACCCCCATCAACATTCTAAAAGCCAGGGAAGACATTTCTGCCATGGAGCAAGTAAGAGATATTTGCACAAAGAACCAACTCAGGTTGGGTCCGTGGGCGGTCATCTGGCCGAGTATCGATTCAGCATATTCAAGGTTACAGTGGCCTCTGCCTGTCAGCATGGCTGTTCAAGACTCTTGTCCCTGGTTAGAGTGGCTCTGCCAGCGGCTCATCTACACTGCAGATGGCTTTGGGGCTTCCACGGTTCCCCATAGCCTTCTACAAATTGGGTGTTCATAATTTTAGCGCTTATACTTTTCCCTTCACCATATCCTAATTTTTTAATTGTTATCTTTGGCTCACACAAACTGGTGCGCTTCTTCCGTGTAGACTTAGTTGACTCCTCGCTTGGACGGCTACTTGTTTGAATACAAGCCTTTAAGACTCCAGACACTGTTCCAATTGAATTGGTAGCCAGACACCATCTATTTCTTCACCACACTTTGCTGTAGCGCCCTTACCTTCAGTGATCCTTTCATGAAGTTGAGTATGGAGCAGGGCCATGTTATCTGAACTAAGTGTTCTTAAATTGGGGCTAGACTTAAGTAGAAGTTCTGTTAGGTAGCCAGAACAGGGACCAGGGTGTCCACTGGGCATGCTGAGAGATTTGGGCTCTGAGCCAGGAAGGGGTAGTGTACCCCAGGGCAGTACACCTGGGTGGGCCCCAATCGGCCAGGTGAGCTTAATTCAGTCAGTGGAGTCAACCAGTCCTGTAGACCACACCTCCCATTGGAGGGCCTGAAAAAGTTGGGTCTTGCGGCAAGCTCCTCTGGCCTCAGGAATCCATGTATGGGTGTGAAGTGCCCTGAGGGTGCCAGTGTAGAACCTGAACCTTCTCCTAGCCTTTATAAAACTTACTTGGATCACAAACCAGGCTTTGGAGTGAATTCTTTCTCAAGGGAAGCCAAGGACCAAGGTATTTCTTACTGGAGAAACCTAACATTCTCGTGATGTGATTTGGAGATAAAAGGTAAGCTGGCTCCAGGTGTTCTCCCAGAGCGCGCGGGCCCCCACATCCTGGTCTCATTGGTTTTCAGGCACCTTCCGGATATGTTTCACCTCCCCACCTTCGGGAGATGGCATGTAGCTGGAAAGGAAGCCAGGCTGAACTTTTCCGCTAAAACACCTCTGGGATGGTCCCAGAACGGGCTCTTTGGGGCTGTGTGTACTGCGTTGTGGTAGCCCCATCCCCGTGTGTCTGTCTTTTCATCTAGTCTCCTTATTGGTATGTGGGGCTCTGCGTTTGCCTGCCTTTCTGTGTTTCCCGTGTTACTGCCGGCTTTCCCGTGGCCCCAGGAACAGAGAGGCAGAGTCACCAAGGCTGCAAACCACAAAGGAGTTGATTGACTAGCTCGAGCTAGGGCCCAAGTCCCAGAGCACCAACGCAGTGGCCTCCTCCGAGATGAGGACCCCGGCCTGGGGCACAAGCCAAGTGTTTATTCTCTTTACAGGTTACATAAGCTGGCTGAAACTATGCCCCTCCCCCTCCAATAGTTCAATGACTTCATCTGGAGACAATTGGTTGACTGGCTCCACTCTCGGTCGTTCCAAATGTGGTCACTCACGACTTTCCAGGTGTGGTCAGCGTCATTTCGGGGGAGAGGGTGACTTTGTTAGAGAAACGAAACTTAGGTCTGCCTTAAGAGGCTTGGCCTGTCATGGAGTCACCGCTGCCTTACACCGGGAGCTTACAGGCTTTCCTCAGCTTCGATTCCTGGGATGGGATCGGAATGCTGTTGCCTGCAGAATTGGGTAATTTTGATCTCCACAGCCTTTTTGAGTTTCGGTGGTCTGCTTTGTGTTCCGGCCAGCTAGATGGCTGGGCGTGCATGCGTAAACTCTGTTGGTCTCTGCAGGACACCGCTCTCTTGACTAGGCCGCAAGCTGCAGCTGCCATTTCCCAACCATGTTCCCCAGCAAAATACTGCCACCCAGTGCCCACCATTTTGACTGCGAGGGAAAGGAGCATGTGACCCTGGCCAAGATGGCAGCCACTGATCCAAACACATGGGGTGGGGTGGTGCCTAGGAGGCTGGCTGCTTGGGCCCCCAGAGTTAGCACCACCTAGTGGGGGGGGGCGGGGCGCTGATGCTTCCCTTCCCTTCCGCTTTCTCCTGGTTTTACAACAAGCTGCTTTAGCCAGTGGGCTAGTTTGGGTTTGGTTTTGTTTTCCCCCCCTACCAGCTGGTAGGCCTATGCCAAAGGCGTTTGGAAGCCAAGCCTGAGTCACTGTTAACTTTCGCCTTTCAGCAATACTGCCTTCTGCACTTTTCGGGACTGTTCCTGATGCAGCTGTGCTGGAACACGTGTCCAGCCAAAGATCCCAATTCCCCTAAAGGTTCCTTGAGCTACTGAACATTCATTTCTCCCCTTCAGAGGTTCGAGAGCCTGCTCCTGCTCCTGAAGTCAATGGGGGACCACCCCAAGCAGTGGCCCACCTAGCTTGTGGTCTAGAAAATGGTCCGGACCTAGTAGTCTGCCAAGACTGGGTCCCTGACCCCTCCCTTGGGCAGGGGCACCTGCCTGAGGCCTCAAATTCACAGCACACCAGAGGTAGGCACTAAAGCTGCGGTTATTGACTTTGAGGCATCCAGCTATCAATAACCTCTCTCTCTTGTGTTTTCTAGTTGGGACTTACAAGTTTGCTGCCAAGGAAATCCCCCCTTGGAGGTATCTTTCCTAATTGGGATAGATTTGATCTGGAGAGGCTAGAGAAAGAGAAGCTGATTTCATTTTGCAATTCCATTTGGCCACAGTATCTTTTAGACAAGGAGAGTCGTGGCCAGAGAACGGCACACTTTCCCTTGCAGCCCTGATTCAGCCAGAACATTTCTGCAAAAAGACGAGGAATTGGGTGGAGCTCCCTTTTAAGGAGCAGTAAAGATCTCCGTTTCCAGTGTACCCAGGACCCCCTAAGGGACCCGGAAGCTAGGGGCTACTCTCCCCACCCTGCCTGGCCTTGGCACAAGGGACTCCATTTTGAATCCGGCACCTTCTTGGTTCTCAGAACTCACCTCTCATGGGCCTCCCTCACATCGGCCTCCCCTCCCCTCGCTGAAAACCAGATATCCCTGTACCAATTGGATCTTTAATTCCGCTTTGCGCCCCAAAAACCCTTACACACCCCACCCCACCTCTGCCCTGAACCTGACAACTTTCTACCCTTAGTAGAGACAGCTGGGGAGCTTGGGCCCCAGGCAGTCTACAAGCCTTTCACTCTAATTGAACTCAAGCAAATTAAACGTGAGCTGGGCAGTTACTCTAACAAACCGGAAGAGTACATAGAAAGTTTCCAGCACCTCAGCCTAGCCTATGACTTAACTTGGAAGGATGGAATGGTCAAACTGGGACAGACCATGACGGACTTTGAGAAGGAAGGCGTGCTCAAAGGTGCTAAGAAGTTTGCAGAGAAGATACATGTGATGAATGACAAGTACCCTGTAGGGGAAACAGCTGTGCCTTTAACTCACACTGAATGGTATAATGATCCCAAGGACAGGTGGGCACGGGAACATTTTCTGGTGCGTATCACAAGTGGACTGAAGTCAGGTAGGCAAAAGGCCAATAATTATGCCAAAGTGACAGCAATTCGCCAGGGACCTGAGGAACCTCCATGAGCTTCTTAGAGGTGCTAAAGGAGGCCCTGAGGAATCATATTGCTGTAGACATAGATTTCTACGAGGGGAAAATCTTACTAAGGGACCAGTTTCTCACGCAGGCTGCACCGGACATTCGAAAGAAGCTCCAAAAATTAGTGCAGAAGCCTGAAGGAGTTACCCTAGAAGAGATGGTAGCATGTGCTAATGTGGCCTTTTACAATAGGGAACAGGAGGGGCAGGCTAAGGAGGAGAGATGGTAGGACATCAGCCATCCCCAAGTGCCTGGCCACACTTGCTAACTGCCCATCTCCCGGGTTTCCCAGACCCGTGACCAAAATGCCAAGTGCTATGTGTGTCAGGAACCGGGCCACTGGGCACGGAACTGCCCTAGCCGGAATAGCCCGCCCGAGGGCTGTGCCAGCCAGCAAACAAACTGGCTACCAGAGTGTCCCTTGTCCTATGGCAGATAGCCAAGAGGGAGGGCGCCCGCACGCCAGTGAGCTGCTGTTTATTAAAGATTTGGCCTGGCCCAGCCAGCGAAGCAGCAGGAGAGCTGTAACAGTTCTGGAACCTTGGGTGACCAATCAGTGTGCCAGCAAGGTCAGTGGATGTCCCCCTAGACACTTGGCTCCATATCCTGTCCTCACCTTCTTCCCTGGACCATGGGCACCATTCTCAGGGGTCACTGGGGAAGCTGTTGCACCCAGAACCCACCCAGAACCTTCAGAATTGGAGCATACCGACAAGCACTCCTGAGAGCTGTTGGGGGGTGGGGGGGTGGGTTCCTCTGCCACCCTAGGGCAGATCAGTGCTCCAGAGAAAATGTTAGATCTCTCTGGAGCTAGATTTATACCTCGGTCCTTGGCTCCGCGCGAGAAAGAATTCACGCCGAAGCCTGGTTTGTGATCGAAGTGAGTTTTATGAAAGTTAGAAGAAGTTTCCGGTTTACACGGCACCCAAGGGGCTCCTCCCGGACATGCGGCCTAGCTGGAAGTGGCTCTGCGTCCCGCAACGCGTGCCAAAGCTTCTGCGCCTAAGTTCTCTCTCCTCCCGTCTAGGTTCTCTCTTCCCATCTCGGTTTTCTCTCCTCTCTGGGCTTCTAACTTTTCAAGGATTCCTCAGGGAGGCGTGGTGGAAGACCCCTGATCGACCCCATTGGCTGAATTGAATTTACCTGGCTAGGTGATCCAATTCAAGTTCACGCCCACCCCTGCCTACAAGCGGGAACCCTGAACATGTGCGGTGCGCCACTCCTTTGTTTCCCTAGCTTGACCCTCTGGGCACGCGTTAACGGACCTCCCCCAGTCCTATGCTGGCCTACCTAACAAAAACCCTACCTCAGATCCACCACAGTCTTTAAGCCAGTGAATGCTTTTACCTTGTTCCTGTGTTTAAAATGAACCTGCACCCAAGCCTGTCAGCCCTAAGATTTCCTTTTTTTAACTTCCCATGACACTAACCCACCTCCAAGGGCACTGCCATCTCACAACCTTCCCCCTGTCTCACCTGAACTGTCCACCTGTTCATTTCTTCCAGAATTTGTGGGAAACAAAGATTTCTCCCAAGTCGTCTCCCCAAATATGTGTTAGACTTAGGACACTGCTTGCAGCTAATGGTAAATGATTGTCAAGTTATTTCCCTGAAGGCAGTCAGTTGCTAGACTACTGTCTGCTCCCACCACAAGTAGGGCCCACGCCCTGCTGTTAAGGACAATGGGCTACTTCTCCCTGAAGACTTGCAGCCATCAGTCTGGTCCTGTAGATGAGGTTTACACCCTACTGGTAATAGTTTCTATGGAGATCCAGAGAACAGGTCAAACCTGCTCAGTGACAGCCAAAGTTAGGCTGCCATCCTGAATCTAGGATCCGCCCATCTTGTCACATGCATTCCCTTACTCCCTCCTCTTCCAATAGTATATGAACCCCTAGACCACTCCTTTCCATTACTATATTACCTATAGCACAACCCTTTCCTGTGAAGTATGTCTTCATCTGTAATTAGGGGGCTTGCACGTCCCCAGAGAATATAAAAGCCTTGGTGAGCAATCAATCAATCTCTCTCTCTCTCTCTCCCCCTCTCTCCAGGTGGACCACCAAGTGAGGCTGAGGTGAGCATGCTACCATGAGATGTGTCTGACTCCATTATTTCAATCTCTCTTCTATCTCTCATGCTCTCTATGACTTTACTATAATCTTTACTTATTATCGCTGTACAATTGCGCCTACCAGATGTGTGATGATGTGTTAGGGGCTGGTTTCCCTCACAGAAGTTCTTAGGTTACCAAGGTCTCTGAACCAAGTGTGCCAGCTTCAGGACCACCAGCTCCTGGATCGCCCCAACCTCATCCATCGGGGCCCCTGAGTGGACAGCCCCTGCCCACAGAGTAGGAAGGGTGTGCACCCAAAGTCCCACTCAGCCCCTTTTGCCAGCAGGAAGCAGCTAGAGATGTCCTCTCCCAGTACCCCAAAGATTAGGGCCACACCTCTTCAGGAGGGAAATGTTAGGTAGTCAGAACAGGGACCAGGGTGTCCACTGGGCATGCTCAGAAATTCAGGCCCCAAACCAGGAAGGGGTGGTGCACCTAAGTGGGCAGTACACCTTGGTGGGCCCCAATCTGCACCAGGTGAACTTAATTCAGCCAATGGAGTCAACCAGTACCTTCGACGACCACGCCTCCCAGTGGAAGGCCTGGAAAAGCCAGAATCTGGAGCCTGAGGCCCCCTTGTTTTCTCAAGCTGCTCCTGGGCGAGTCCTGGGGAGAGCTCCTCTGGCCTCAAGATACCTAACAGTTCCAAGACGGTAACTCATTGCAGGAGTAAGAAAGCCTTCTCTTTCACCTATGGAGAGACGGGGGTGGGGGGTGGCGGTGGGTGGATGGGTGGGGGTTTGAACTGATGACCTTGTGGTTAGCAACCCAGCCAACACATAACCCACTATACCACCCTTCCAATCGGGACCTTCTAGTGTGTTGCTATCCGGAACAGTCAATAATGGTAGCCAGACACCATCTAGTTCTTCTGGTCCGAAGTCCACGCAACTACGACCTCTTCAAACCCGAGACCAGCGGAACGGCATGGTGTCTGGCTACCCTCCTACCTGTTCTGGCCAGCAACACAGTAGAAGGTCCCGAATGGAATGATAGAAAAACGTAGAGGAAAAAACCTCAAATG
>NW_022111357.1:12580021-12581581 GCF_000313985.2 Echinops telfairi
GAATGCTCAAGCTATAGAATCATATCATTAATATTTCACACAAGTGAAATTTTGCTTAAGATCAACAATGGTTGCAATAGTATATTGACAGGTGTAGTATAAGGTTGGGGGGAGCCGGCCCCCCACTACTACTACCCACGGGTTCAATAATATACAATTGTACGGTTGAGGTATGTAAGTATTAAAGTCATCAAGAGCATGAGCGATAGAAGAGATATTACAATGATGCAGTCAGACACATTACATGGTAGCATTGCTCACCTCAGCCCAGCTTGGTGGTCCACGTGGAGAGAGGGGGAAGGAAAGGAGTACAGGAAAGGGAACAAGGGAGAGAGGATGGGAGAGGAGAGGGGAGTGACCAGCGAGAGAGCCAGAGAGAGAGAGAGATCTCTATTGCTAACCCAGGCCTATATACCTTTTGGCGGCATGTAAGCCCACTAATTATAGGTAAAGACCTACGTCACAGGAAGGGGTTGCACTATAGGTAGTACAGCAATGAGGGGGTAGTCAGGGGACATACACGCAATAGGAAGAGGAGGGATTGGGAGTATACATGTGACAAGATGGGCGGATCCTAGATTTAGGATGGCAGCTTAACATTGGATGTCACAGAGCCTGTTTGACTTGTTCTTGGCTCAACTGATAGAGACCATTATCAGTAGGATGTGAACTCTGCCTACAAGAGACTGTCCATTGTCCCCAGCAGCAAGGAGCAGTCTGACTTCCCCCCACAGACAGGGAACTGCCAGAAGTTCAGGCTAGATTCAGAAGAGGATGTGAAACAAAGAATATCACTGCTGATGTGGGATGGCTCTTGGTTCAAACCAGAGAATACCAGAAAGATGCTTACTTGTGTTTCATAGACTATGAAAGGCATTTGACCCTATGAACCATAATAAACTCTGGATGACCTTGAGAAGAATGGGAATTCCAGAACACTTCATTGTGCTCATTGGGAACTTGTACATGCTCAAGAGGCAGTTGTGCAAACAGAACAAATGCATACAGCGTGGTTTAAGTTCAGGAAAGGCGTGCGTCAGGGTTGTGTCCTCTCACAATACTTGTTCAATGTGTATGCTGAGCAAATCATCAGAGAAGCTGGATTCTATGAAGAATGGTGCAGCACCGGGACTGGAGGAGGCTTATTAACACCCTGGGTTGTGCAGATGACACACCTTGCTGAAAGTGAGGAGGAACTGAGGCCCTTGCTGATGAAGTCTTCAGTATGGATTACAACTCAATGTAGGGAAGACCCAAATCCTCTGTACCAATAGGGAACTTCATGATAAATGGAGAAAATATGGAAGTTGTCAAGGATTTTGTTTTAGTTGGATCCACAATCGATCATGGAAACAAACATCAAGAGAGAAAAAGACATATTGTGTAGGAAACTAACTCTGAGGAAAATATGACTAGGACTATATTCCCTAACTTAAAACAGAGGGAATCTGCAAAGATAGTATTCCATGGTAAAGCTAGTATTCCATAGTAGGAAAGCCACCACATTGTTAAGTTAGAGATAAAGTCCAAGTACATTATTCTGCTTTAAATAGCATTCCA
>NW_022111357.1:12583182-12602590 GCF_000313985.2 Echinops telfairi
ACAATGAGGAGCTGACACCAAGGGTTCAAGTAGAAAGCAAATGTTTTGAGAATGATGAAGGAAACAAATGTACAAATGTGCTTGACACAACGGATGGATGGATGGATGGTGATAAGAGTTGTACGAGCCCCCAATAAAATGATTTTGAAAAGAAAGTTGAACACTGAATAAAGAAGACCATAGAAGAATCAATGCATTTAAAGTGTGATGCTGGAGGAGAATACTGAAAATACCACGGTCTGCTAAAAGGACAAACAGATCTATGTTGGCCATAGTGCTAGAAGTAAGGCCAGAGTGCTCCACAGGGCACAGGTGGCAAGGCTTCATCTCACATACTTCAGACGTGTTGTCAGGAGAGATCTGTCCTTGGAGAAGGACCTCACGGTTAGTAAAGGAGGGGCGGGGTGGGTGGGGGGAGAGGAAGACCCTTGAGATGGAATGACCCAGTGGCTGCATCAAGTGGGTGAGGGCGGCACAGCACTGTGCAGTGTTCAGTTCTGTTGTGCACAGGGTCAGTCTGAGTTGGAGTCTACTCGATGGTCCCTAACAACAACAACAACAACAACAACAACAACTCACTTGACCCAAAAACTCTCCATCATGCAAATCAAGAGGGTCAAATCTTCAGGCCCATTTTCAGAGCATCAGTGAATCTGCCCAGGCCATCAAGGGTATGCATATCTGGAAAACCACCAAGTGTCTGAAAGAAGTCACTTGCAGAAGTAGTGTGCACTGTTCTGATAGTACAAGGGTGGAGTGAGAAGGTGTGCCCAGGCCACACCGTGGGGTTGGACCCAAGGCCGGTGGCCGAAAAAGAGTGCTGAATTTTTGCTGCACAAGCTTAAAAATACAGAAAGTACAGCTGAACCTAAGGGTTGAACTGTGGACTCTGGTCACTGAGCACATGCAGATGAACAAAGCCCCTAAGATGTGCCACTGGACTTACAGAGCACTTTAATGCATACATGAGCTCCCCTACCACTTTGACATGATCCTGACTGAAAAGGAACAAATTATTCCTAAACCAGAAGAAGTGGTTGCATAGAAGAAAAACTTATCCCAGAAGGAACTGAAGAAACAAAAACTTATGGCTCAGGGATAAACTATGCTTAAAATAAAAGCTAGTAAAGTATTTTTTTAAAAACCCACCTTTATAATGCCTGGACATTCTCATTATTCTGGTCGCTCGGTTTTCAGTCATCCAATATTCGGGCATCGTGCAGAATGTAACCAATGCCACGGGGGAATTTGAGTAGAAATTGTTGAACGGGAGTCTAATTTGCTGTGTGGATTTTCACCAAAAACACAACAAAATGCTATTAAACAGAAAACTCGGGGCAAGAAAGAGGCCACCAGGTTTGAGAAAATCAACACTCTGCCCCAAAGTAGTTGACTTTCAGCAGGTTGTACGTCTCAGTAAAGACTGTCAAACAAAAAAGGTGAAAGATGCTGTAACAAAGATGATTCTGTAAAGACTAGTATTTCTGGAGCATCTTCTGCATGCTCAGGCCCCGGGACACCTGGACTCTGTCTTCTTTGAGACTGAAGCTCAAAGAACTTGAACTCCCTCAGGGGACCAGCATTCTAAGCCAGATCTCCATGTTCCTAGGTTGCCCCCCGCCCGCACTTGCCTCTTCACCATACTGTCTATGATGGGATGTACAGGAGGACTCCTTCATGGGGATAGGAACAGCTGCCAGTTAATGAACACTCCCAGTGCACCACGTTTGGTGCTGAAGAGTTTACATACATTAATTTTATTCATATGGGCAGCCCTTTGAAGTAGAGATTATTAATCACATTTTACAGACAGGGAACCTGGAGCTCAGCGAGGTGGAACAGCTAGACAGCTAGAAGTGGACTAGGCTTCTGGTCCTCCCACTCCCACCCACAGAATGATGTCCCAGCCATGGAGCTGACTTCCATTCCTTAGAGCCCTGTATTTAGAGGGCTGCAGAGGCTGTCGGTCTCTACAGGAGTAGCCGGCTTCCTCCTTCTCGTCCTGGAGTGGCTGTGGGGTTGACCTGCAGATAGATACCTGCCTAACTCAGTATCCCCATTAGAGGACATTTCTCCTGGGGACTCATGGGGTGCCTAGCCAGAGCCTGGTGGTGTTATAAGTCACGCATGGTATAGAACACGTATTGCAAGCCTCCTGGGTGGCTTTCAGTGGCTTGCATGCGGACCGTGCCTGCACATCATGACTGCCCTCTAAGACTGCTCCAGGCGTGGAGACAGCACGTGGGTGCTGGAACTTCTCTTCAACAGCGATGGGGGCGGAAAGCAGCCCGAGTGCTTGCACTGCCTGTGTCTGGATAGGATCAGGCAGCTCGGCCTCTCTCCCGCCAGCCGTTCCAGGGGCTGTGTCACTCCAGAGAGGCTGGCCGGGTCAACAGAAGCATCGCCTGGCAGCTGGGGCCTGTGAATGGGGCTCTAATTCGATCTCAGCAGCCTCAGCTGTTGCCCGGACAAGACGTAGAGAAGGTGCGAGGCTCCTGATGGCCGCCGGGGCGGGGAGCTTCCCGGCCGGCAGAATCCGAGCGCTCGGCTGAGCCCGTGTGATCGGTAGCGGAGTCCGCGGCCCGGAGGCTGAGCGCCGCTCTTCCCGTTGGTCGTTCGTCAGGGCGCCTCGGGGGAACCGGGGAACCGGGAGCGGCTAGAATTGCCAGCCCCCTGCTGCATAACGGAGCGGTGCTTTCCCCACATGGTCAGCTGCAGATTTTTCTCAAGGTGAAAGCAATTAGGCTTCCATCCCCTCCTCCCTACGCTGCTGGAGAGAAAGGGAAGATGGAAGGGAAGCGGTCCCTGCTTCTGCCAAGGTCGGGCACGGTGCCCTAGCCTGTTCCGGTAATTGGCTCTAGACTCTGCTCGCATCTCTCCCAGGCACTTTGGTGTCCTTCAGCGCCCAGGGGAGAGGGCGGGAGCGGCTGCTTTTACACCCGAGGAGGGCATCGCCCCCTGCGCAGGGGCGAGGGATGGCAGGAACACAGAGCCAGGCTTGGGCAGTACACACCGGTGGGTCTGGGCCACCGCCTCCTTTCTGGAAGATTCACAGTCAGTCGCTGGAAGGTGGAAGAATCCATTCATTCTAAAGCAATGTCTAGACTGAGCTGACCTTTGCTGGCACCCAGCTGAGCAAAGGAACAGGCAGGGACAGTGAGCAGGCAATTCCAGACATGCTGAAGGTCCCAGTGGAAGATGGTGGGATGCCCCAGGGAACCTGCTCTACAATCAGCCTGAAGACACAGGCCTCTTTTTGTTTTTAAGGGTCACATTGCATGATGACGGATTCACAGGTTAGTAAGAGTTTTCCACAATCTACACAAGCATTTTGATAGCCCTAGTGGTGCAACAGTTAGGCACTTGAGAGTGTTCCGAAAGGGTGGTAGTTAGAAACCCACCCAGCCAGCAGCTCCTCAGGAGAAAGACGGCTTAGGAAATCCGAGGGCCCAGTTTCACTCTGCCCCTCTGGTTGCTTTGTGTTACAATTTGACGCCCCGGCACTCAACAACAACAAAGGAGCTGTAGCAGCAAAACCAGTGACGCACAGATACTGACGGAGAGATTTACTCCAAGGAAATGGCTCAGCCAGTGGTGGAGGATGACAAATCACAAATCCATGGGTCAGCCTGGACACTTCTGACTCATGTTGTTTTAGGGACTGGTGAACTCAAGATTGGCAGGTCAGACAGCAGGCGATTGGCTTATGAGGCTGTGGGAACTGGCAAATCCCAAAATCTGTAGGTCAGGTGCCAGGTTGCTGGCTTACCACCCAAGAACAGGGAGAGAGGAGAGGAGGAGAGGGGAAGGGAGGAGAGGAGAGCAGGGACAGGGAAAGAGCGGGCTTTGCCAGACCCTCCAGATCTGTTGGATGCAGGCCACACCCTCAAAGTCATCCCTTACGTCAGGTCACAAAACAGAAGATAGCTGGCCTAGCCAAGTCATGCATAACAGTAGCGCTCACAAAACAGAAATACGTACGCATAGCTCTCTTTCTAAAAAATGGAATTATATTATACACCCATCCTGCAAGTTCTGTTAGCTCTCTCTGGAGCTAGATCTATACCTCGGTCCTTGGCTCCGCGCGAGAAAGAATTCACGCCGGAGCCTGGTTTGTGATCCAAACGAGTTTTATGAGAGAAGAAGTTTCAGGTTTACACGGCACCCATAGGACTCCTCCAGAACACGCAGCCTGCCTGGAAGCTGCTCGGTGTCACGCAAAAGTGTCCCAAAATTCCTCCTGAGCTCTGCCAAAGTTCCCAGAGTTCTCCTGGCTCCTGCCTTTTTAAGGATTCCACGGGGAGGCGTGGTGGACCCCTGATCGGCCCCATTGGCTGAATTGAATTCACCTGGCCTAGGTGGCCCAATTCAGGTTCACACCCACCCATGCCTACCTGCGAAACCTGAGCCTCTGGGCATGTGCAGTGCGCCACTCCTCTGTTCCCGCAGCTTGGCCCTCTGGGCATGCGTTAATGGACATTCCCAGCCCTACACTAACCTACCTAACAGTTCTTTTTTTTTTTTTCCGTCCACAATGTATGTGTGCATTTTTTCATGTTGGCGCAGAGAGCTTTACATGATTCTTTTGGAAGGCTGCTGGTCAAGAGGAAGGAAAGAGGTAAACCCCCAGAATAAGTAAGATTAGCAAGGCATAGCGGTGGCTCTCCCAAGGAATCGTGCTGGGAGACAAAAAGAGCGCAGCCCCTCCTCACTGCACCGCCCCCCCCTCTGTTTTCAGGTTCCCTCACTCTCCTCTGCCTGCTGCCACATTTCCCCAGCAATTCCAGCTCTCTTTTTGTTCTGTCCTATCCCCGAGGGAGCTTCGTTCTCCATGCCAAAGAAATTTATTAAGTATTTTCCTAAACAAAGAGCCATCTACACAGAGAAAAATTATGCCACTCCCCTAACAGACAAGAGTAGCTGCAGGCAGTTGTGGTTTTAAATAGCAATTAAGAGAGGAAAAAATCTGTTACACACACTGAGCACCTGGCAGGTCATGAATGGTGGTCGGTTGTTACTATTATTATTGTACATGTGCTGATAGGTGAATTGGCGCTTGCAAGGGCCCGTCCTTCAGCCCATTGTGCCCACCTCTGACTTGGGAGCTTTTCAAGTACAGGGGTAGTGTTTTCCTCTTCTTCTTTGTACTCCCAGCTTACAGCGTAGGGCCTGGCGGGGAGCAAACACCAGGGAAATGAGTATTGAACTGAATGTTCAAGGGCTTGGGTGCACTGCCTGGAGGCAGACACTGAGCCCTGCATGTGGATAGCCTGCTGCCTTCTGACCCCCAACATAGGTGCTTTGAAACAACAGGGATTAAATCAAGGGGAGGCTCTGACCCAGGGGGGCTTTAGTACCAAGCTGGGCCACATGAAACATTATTGTCATCTCACAAGCTATAAAATATTAATAGGCCCTGGCTTGGTGCCATTGTTGGCCATTTTTGAGAGGGAAAGGTTTTTGTTTTTGTTTTCCTCTCTCCCTTTAGGTATAAAATGCATACACTTTCAATGACTAGCTAGATTAATTTTTAAAAATATATTGTGGGAAAGAGAACCGGAAGAGAGTGTATGCGGACAAACTCTCAACATTCATATGCTAAGGAGCTTGGAAGGCCAAGGCTCCTGTGGAGGAAACTTCACATTCCTGGGTTGAAGATGCGTCCCACTCACATTGTCCTAAGTAAGAGTTATTCCCCAAGATGTCCCCCCATAAGAATGCCAAGTCTAAGGTGCTGTTTGCAAACACATGGTCACTGACTATACACTTGGAGGTCAACTGCTTGAAGGCTATCTGCCTGAAGGTTGTCAGCCATCTAGGCAGGGGTCCTCAAACTTTTAAAACAGGGGGCCAGTTCACTGTCCCTCAGACTGTTGGAGGGCCGGACTACAGTTAAAAACAAAACACAACTATGAACAAATTCCTATGCACACTGCACATATCTTATTTTGAAGTAAAGAAGCAAACGGGGCAAAAACACCCAGCGGGCCAGATAAATGTCCTTGGTGGGCTGCATGTGGCCCGCGGGGCCATAGTTTGAAGACCCCTGATCTAGAGCAATCAGACCCTATCACCTGTCCCACCCTAAGTAGGACCCACTCCCTTCTAATAAGGATCATGGATGGTTCCCCCGAAGGAGAGCTCAAAGACACCTAAGGTCAAGCCAGCTCAGGGACAATCAAGGTTAGGCTGACTCTAAAGTTTGCCCATCTTGTTGGTGGCTTCCTGTCACATGTATGCCCGTAGTGCCTCCCCTTCCTGTTGTGCATATACCCCTAGCTCATCCCCTCCTGTTACCAGTATGTGTATTGCACAACCACTTCTTGTTACGTATGTGCTTACTGTGGCCTGCATGCCTGTGATTATATACGCTCCTGGAATTACATGACGCTCTCTCGCTGCTCAGACCTGGCTCTTGAAGTCATGACTGAAAGTTGAGCCCTTCCTTGCATGCTTTATCTTGTCCGATGTCTCTTTAATTTACTCCTCAATAACCCAACTGCCCACTTGGTGGTGTGGATATATGTACACACCTGAAGTGCCTGAGTGTCACAAATAGTTAAGTGTTTGTCTGCTAACTGAATGGTGCTTTGAGCCCAGCTAGAGAGCCTCTGAAGAAAGGTCTGACAATCTGCGTCTGAAAGTCAGAGCCTGGAGAGCTGTGTGGCGGGCGGATGCTTCTACTCGGCAGAACTCAAGGCGATTTAAAAAAAATGTATGCATACATCTTTATAAGCACCCCCCAGATCCAGCAACAAAGAATTTCCAGGACCACAGCAAGCTTCTCTTTCAGCGGGGCCCTTTCCATGTGGAAACCACTACTTCTGACTTCTGTCACCACCAGCCAGTGTCGGAGTGTCACATAAATGGAATCACAGCAGGTATATTCTTTCGGGTCTGACTGCTTTTGCTCAGTGTTTTGCCTGTAAGATTTATCTGCATTCATACTTGGTGCAGTAGGATTCTATTGAATGAGCATATAATCATAGACATTTGGTTTATTTCCAGCTTTGGGCTATTTTGAATAATGCTATTATGAGCTCTCTTTTACCCATTTTTTGCTGTGCTTGAGCATTCCTTTCTCTTGGCTATACATGAGTGGGTTGTTAGGTCATAGAGGACACATATATTTAGCATCCATATGAGTGGGCTTCAAAACATTTCTGGAAAAAATGGAATTGAGAAATAATGGACATTTCCCACAAACCTTTTGAAGCCTCCATGTAAATACTGCCACTTTTCCCCAAAGTGGTTATTTCAATTTACCCTTCAACCAGCAGTGTATGGCAGTTGCAGTTGCTTCGCATCATTGATAGCACTTGATATTGTCATCCTCTTTAATTTATTCTGGTGAATGTGTAGTGGCATATCATCATTGTAATGTGTTTATCCTTTTCATGTGTTTGTCCGATGGTTTACAAAGGAATCAAATCAATTACATCTATGGAAAGAGATGATGGAGAAGCTCAATATGACCAGTGAAGACAAAGCCAGGGGCCCACTATGGGATCATCAATTATGTGCAAGTTCAAGTTGAAGCAGAAGAAAACCAAAGACAAATCCAAGAGAGCCAAAGTATGACCTCAAATACATCCCATCTGAATTCAGAGACCACCTCAAGAACAGATGTAGCCTGTCAGTTAGGTCATAACCAATGAAACCTCTGTGTGGCCTTCTTTTGAGGATGCTGGGAGCTCCTGTCTTCCTCCCTAGAGGCAGGACACACCTGCAAGACAGACCTGTTGACAAGCCACATGGAGACACACTGATGGAGCCAGAGCCCTGGAGCTAGAGGAGCCACGTGGAGACCCACGGCAGCCCTGAGATGCTTACGCCACCACTGGATCCACAAGACTTTCCACCCATTGGCATGTGGTTTTCCTGCATTCAGCATCATTGCATAGCTGCATGAGCCTAAAGAATTTATGGACTAGTATGGGACATATGGGCTAATATTGGACTTATGGACTGGGCTGGGATGTCTCTTAATATACAATTGCTCGTTAATACAAAGTTCTCTCTTACACACATATGAGTGTCTATGAATTTGTTTCTCTAGTAAACCTGGAGTATCCAGAGTAGCCATTATTAAGTTTTGGAGGTAGATTCAAGGCATTTGAATCTCAACACTACCATTTATCAGGTCTGTGATTTTTGAGCAAGTTATTTGAACCGCTCTGTGCCTCAGTTTCCTTACCTGTAAAATGGAGATACTAACAGTACTTACTTTATAGCAGTAAGAATTAAATTAATTGATTAATGGAAAATATTTATTTTCATCGAAAGAAATACTGTATTTCTACAAAGAAAGTGAAAACAAGGTCAGGTTCCCAAGTGGCTGGAGGTGGCCTTGCTCTGATGGGAAATGCACCAGGCCAACAGCCTGAACATCTTACCAGTCGTTGCTAGCGAGTGCCTATGTTTTCTCTATTTTGCCTGGCCTGTGCTCTTCGTCTTATACTGAGCTCACCAATGCACTTCTTTCTATTCAAGTGTCTGGCATCTCGCGAGAGTGGTGGCCCTGTGGGTTTAGAAAGGAACTGGCGAGACAGCATCATTTCTATGCAACAGAGTGCATGTTTCCTTTGCATGATAAATTAGGTTCCCTGACCTCAATGCTGACACATGTGTAACCACATGTTACAGAGCAGGTTCAGGCCTGCCCCCATGCAATAGTTAGCTCTCAAACTGGACTTTGGGTTTGAAGTTTGTCGTCCCTGAATTTAGGTGTCATGTCTGCCTTTTACTTGCTGTCTAATCTTAGACTCATCATTGATCCTTTCTGAGACTCAGTTTTCTCATCTGCTGAAATAGATAGAGTACTTATTCCAAAGGCTACCTCTGCCACAATCCAGGGGTGCCTATCTCAACACATTTTCTATATTGATAACACACCTTCTTTACAAGGTTATTGTGATGGTTCAAATGGTTAAATGTTTATCTATAGCCAATTAACAGAGATGGCCACTCAGTAAACCTTAGTTACTATTGTTTTTTGTGCAGAAGTACTTCCGATCAGAGTTATAATAGCAGGAGAATGTGGAGTCAGGTGGATTAATGAGGCTGGCTTTCTGAGGATCTTTTAAGGTTTTAACAATTTTGAAAGGTGGGAAGGAGCTCATTTTGGCAGAGAAGATTAAGATGAGCATTTTGGGGAAGAAAGAAGCGGGACCAGGTGTCTGTGTGACAAAAATGGGACAGTTGGATGCAGACCATCCCTGTCCTCACAGCACCGTTGGGTCCCTGCCAGTCCTGGGGAGTCACAGAAGCTTCTCCAGCTTGGCTTTAGGCGGAAACAGACATCTCCCATGGAGAGGAGAAGTGTGGTGCTGCTGTCTGGAGGGGTGACCACCGGGCCCCGCCCCGCCAGCAGACAGAATTCTGTGAGGGGGAGGGACCTGGTGGGTTCAGGTGTCAGGCCAGGGCTTTCTGAGCGGGTGCTCAGCTGACCTTGAGGCTTCTTCATGCCCGCAGAGTCAGCAGGGGGCTTGATTGGCTTTTCCCTTGGGATCCTTGTCTCCTGGCCCATGGAGTCTGTTCTAGGAAAAGTGAGAGACATTTTACACAGGAAAGACCACAGAGGGCCGTGGGAGCTTTTCAGCTCTAGCCCGAGGGTTAACATGATCACCATGGGGCTGTGGGAGAGATTCGCAGGCCAGGCGGTGCCCATTTCTTGATACCCCTTCAGAGCCACACTGCACTTTCTTCGCTCTGCTCGGAGTCAGACTGGAGACACAACTGCAGTCTCTTTTGGCTTCTGGCTGGGCTCAGTCTGCCAGGGGCCGGAGGGGGATGAGAAACAGGAGGAGCAGAAACCTCGAGATGTCCAGTCCCTTGACTCCCTCCACAGGCTGGCTGTTTGCCCCAGAGAGAGCCGCTGCCCTTCTAGGGGAGGCCTCCCCTCCACAGCCCTCCCTCTGGGTAGGGAGCAATCGGTCTCTTCCCTGTTCCTGCTGGCCTCCGGGGCAGTGGCAGGTCCTAGTTGGGATAACCCTGGCTCACCACACGATCCCTTGTGCTTTCCCCACACCTGCCTACCCTGGTGGAAGTGAACCGTGTTCAGATGAGTCTAATTGGAGGCTGCCGTCTGTTTTCAGTTGCGATCCGGGCGGCTACAAAGGCAAGTCAAACAGTATTACAGTTTTGAGATCCAGTTCGTACACGCCCAGGCTTATTCCAAACAAAACATGCTTCACCATGTTTCTGTGATCAGTGAATGACGGTAGACAACTTCTTTCAGTCATTAAAAAGACTTGTTTAGTCTCATGAGGGCTCTTTCCCCCCCAAAAGAGTACTTCGTTTTTAATCTCATGGGGAAAAAGTGATATTGAGGTTAGGGCTTGTGATGGTTAGGCATTATGCCAACTCGATTCTCCTGGGTAAGGATAGGGGAGGGCCAACCTATCAATTGGGTGGAGCTTGATGACACCACCTTAGTGTCATAAGCTTTTCTTGTATAAGAGTGAGAGACACTGTGAACTCTCTCTCGGCCCCTTTGCCTTCTTGCTTGCTGGGGACTCTGCCTCGCCTCCGGGGGTGGCCCATGACCCTGCGAGCTGTGGGCCTGACTTTGAAGCCACACGACACCACGTCCACAGGCCTGTGATCTTCTGCGTCATCAGCCTGCAGCTGTGTGAATCTGGAGAGGGTCCTGACTTATAGACTTGAGTTGGGCTGAGCTGGGATGCCTTCTTCCTATCAGATTACTGTTTGATATCAAGCTCTTTATTATGCACCCAGGAGTGTCAGTGGATTTAGACCACTCGGCCAAACACAGAGCTAATATCACCCTTTAACAAAACTCAAATGGACATCGTCCTACATCTTTGAAGTTTTGCAACAAGTTCTTGGGAATGCTGCCCCACAGAAAGTAACCATTTAAAAAAAAAAAAAAAAAGAAAAGAAAAGAACCATTTTCAGATGGATTAAGAATGTAAGGAAGAAAATGAGGAGCCGATATTAAGGGCTCAAGTAGAAGGCAAATGTTTTGAGGATGATGATGGCAACAAATGATCATATGTGCTTGACACAATGGATGGATGGATGGATTGTGATAAGAATTGCAGGAGCCCCCAATAAAATGACTTAAAAAAAAAGAATGTAAGAAAGCCCTCAAAAATGAGTCAAGAGAGAGGGCTGTCAAACTCAATAAGGAAACTGTGGCTGAAGTCCAAACACTGGTAGAGTATAGCTATGAACTTGAGCTCTCACGTGGTTTGCTATTATCAATTGTATACAAACACCTTGGCCTCAGCCAGCTTTCAGCTCACAAGATGGTCAGCTAATTAAAAGACCCAGTCTCTGACCTTTAAGCGAGACTGAAACAGATGAAGACAATTTCATGGAATGAGTTGGAACTGGAGACCGGTATTAGATTTACCAATCCGGTCCAGAGAGCAAGGTCCAATCCAAACAGTGACTTCACAGGGGCTCTGCTGAGTCAGTGAAATTGCCGGTGGGCGGGTCAGCTCAGAAGGTGACTGCCCCTCTTGTGATTCCAAGGCGGTAATCTTGACTCTTTTCTGGAAGGGCACTGAATGATCAGGGTTTATTATGAAGATTTAAGGAAATTGAAAATTATCTTGATGAGAAAAAGGTCAGGGGAGCTACACTGAGGCATTTTTCGCCATCAGGACAGGGGAGCTACACTGAGGCATTTTTCGCCATCAGGACAGGGCACCTGTTCAGTCTTTGAGGGTAGCATGAGGCGTCCTGCAAGAATTTTGTTGGGGGGCACAATTAACAGAAGTGTGGGTGAAGGGAGTCAATGGACAGTGTAAGACATGAAATAACAACAATAATATATAATTGATCAAGGATTCACGAGGGTAGGAGGGTGGGGAAGGTAGGGGATAAAAGAGTAGCTGATACCAAGAGCTCAAGTAGAAAGAAAATGTTTTGGAAATGTTGATGGCAACATATGTACAAGGGTGCTTAATATAATTGAATGATGGATTGTTATACGATTTGTTAGATCCTCCCAATAAAATGATTAATATTCAAAAAATAAAAAGAATTTTGTTGGGATACGTTACCCAATCCCACCACCTTAAAGCCACGGTCTTGCCCCTTTAGACTTCTTTGTGTTCCAAAAACTCAGACTTTCAAAAGGACCCTGGAGGGCGGCATTCTCCGAGTTAGAGAGAGGGAGACCTTGCCTTCAGATGTGTACAGACCTGGATGGAGGAGATGTCAAGAAACAGCAGAGTAACCTGTTGATATTTTTGTTTTACAAAGTTTCTATGGTTTTGTAGCAGTACTTTTGGATTTACCCTTGTATTTAACTTTGTGAGAAACTGCAGACTATTTTCTGCAGCAGTTGCACTCTTTTACATGCCCACCAGCAACGTACAAGTGTCCCGTTTCTCCACATTCTTGTCAACAATTATCACCCCCCCCCCAATAATAGCTATCCTATATAGATAGGTGTGGGTGGGAAGTGCTTATCTCCCGGTTGTGTTGATGTGCATTTCCCCCCAATGAGCGTCTTTTCTGGTGTTGGCTTATATATCTTCTTTGGAGAAATTTTTATTCAAAGCTTTCGTCTATTTTTTTGCTTGTCTTTTTGTCGTTGAGTTTGTAGAAGTTGTTTATATACTGTGGATACTAAATGCTTATAAGGTCTATGGTTGCCAAATAAGGTTTGGACTTTCGACATGTCCGTTCAGGAGTTTAGGCAAGAGCTCAAATGAAGTCGGCAAACTTTAATTTCTCTCCATATTTCCAAGTCTGAGTTTACTTTACACAGCAGCTTGTATCCTCCCAATGTCAAATCCAAAAAGAGTTCTTCTCTATCCCAAGGGAGCCAGCACACATTTCAGCACTCAGTCTCGTCGAGTTGGAATGAATCACGTGTATACTTTTGAACCAACCCCTGGGTCACTCTGAATCGTATACTTGCTCCAGGAGCTTGGAACATGTGATGGGATTAGTATTATGTGTCAAATTAATGATTCTCGGAGGTTTGGCAGACATTAGACCGGTTGCATCTCTGTAATATAATATGTAATCCTCCATCTTACGATGTGATGAAAGCAGCCAATTAGTTGAAAAATCAATCAAGTTTCTTGAAGATGTAGCCTCTGTCCAGTATATATGGGTACTCTGGCACAGCTCTCTCTCTCTTTTAATTTAAGGAGAACATTTATTATGTCCAAATGGGACAAAAACAAGAAACACACACACACACACACTGTGTAGATGAGGGAGACTGTTAGCACACAACGCCATAATGGCATCAAAACTTACTCACTCTTGATCCTGCATCTTCTGACCTCTGATTTTTGCAACATGATTCAGCCTACTGTCTGACCTGCAGATATTGAGATTTGCCAGTTTTGGGAAGCCTTGTGAGCCAGCAGCCTGCTGTCTGACCTGCCAACTTCGTGAGTCAGGAGAAATCTCCAGCCTGACGCCTAACCCCTGGATTTAAGACTTGCCAACCTCTACATGAGTCATATCCTTAGAATAAATTTCTTTCTATCTATCTATCTATCTATCTATCTATCTATCTACCCATCTATCTATCATCTATCTATCTATCTATCTATCTATTTCCCCCCACTGATTTTGCTCCTACAGGTACTCAGTCTAATACTCGGTTTGAGAATGGAGAGAGTAGTTCCCAAAAGAGAGTGAAGGACTCTAACCAGAAGAAAGAGGCATGAATGCTGAGTGCGCCAAAACCACACGTCTATTCTACTTGGTTGTGAAAACTTGGAGAAGTGATCTAAACTCTGGAACTTCCGTGTTCCCTCTCCCAGCAGCAGTAAGACTATCTAGTGACTATTGCGCTGGGCCCTACACTACAGGTTTCAGATAGGAGTCTTTGTTTGGTTGGTACCACTATTTCCCCCACTTTACAGACGAGTAAGCCAAGACTCCGAAAAGCAAGCTCCGTAGCTTGTCTAGGGTCACAGGTGTGGCAGAGCTGGCGTCTGACATGAGCACACATAACTCTATACCAAATTGCTGCTCGGTGTAGACGCCAGCTTGCAGGGTTGTGGTGAAGTTTAGAAGTGGCATAATAAAAGTAATACTTAGAGATAGTATTTAGTGTGCCAGGCCTGGAGCCAACTGTTCTAAATGGATTCACAGTTAATCCTCTCAGCCCTGAGAACATCTCGCCGCAGACCCAGGAGGAACTACAACAATGGTACGTGTTCTCCCTGTATACGCCCGGACTTTTCTCTTCATGCTGGTTCAAACATCTCTCTGTCATTTGCCATTCCGGGTTCTCCAAAAGTCTACGTAGTCTCTGAGCTATTTTCCCTCGTTGCCTGGAGAAGTCCTACGGGAAGGGAGGCACTCAGTCAGGAGAACGGGTGGGAAGACAGGCAGGGGGACACGTTGAGAGTGGTGTCACACACAGTATCTAGTGTGTTTCCCCTGAGAAACTATACACACTTTAAAAAACATCTCCTGGGGGTTGGTGTTTGTCGCTGTTGTTTAGGTGCCAGTGAGTTGGCTCCAACCCATAGCGACCCTATGCATAACAGAACGAAGCCATGCCATCCGACGCCATCCTCACAATTGCTCCTCTGCCTGAGCCCACCCACGCAGCCTCCCGTCGAGGGCCTTCCGCTTTTCTTCACCACACATGATGTCCTGGTCTCTCCCGACAATGTATCCAAACTAGATATGACGAAGTCTTGCCCTCCTGTCCTCTAAGGAGCACTCCGGCCTTACTCCCAATGCAGACTGGCTTGTCCTTTTAGCAGTCCGTGGTTGGTGTTGGCTCTCCCTGAAGGCTACTGTGAGGCTAGAGGCAGCTTGTACTGTCAGTCCTCCAGGGGGCTTCTATCCTCAGACCAGTTGTCCGTTGTCTGATTTTTCCCTTCATCCTGTGCAGCCAGTTCTGTGTCAGGACCCACTGGTCCTCCCAGAAGATAGGTTGTGATCTGAGAGGCTTTAGCTAAATTGCCTCTATTGTCATTGAGGATAAGGATTATGTATATTTTACCTATTAATCCGGTATCTTTCATTTTTGAGTTTCCAGGGCCTACATGGATGTCTAATTGAATTTAATAATATTTATTTATTTAGTGCCTACTGTGAGCCAATTACTTACTGATTTAATCCTCCAAAGAAACTTCACAAGGCTGCTTCCATTTTTAATCCCTCTTTTACAGAAGAGGAAAGTGAAGATCTTAAGAAGTTAGGTGACTGCTCCATGGTCACACCAATTCTTGAAAAGAATGTTCATTCCCTCATGGAATTGTCTCCACATCCTTGTTGAAAATCAGTTCCTCTTAAAGGGAAGCATTTATTCTGAATTCTCATTCTTTGCTCAATATATTACTACGGCAGCGCCACACTGTCCTGATTACTTTAGCTATCTATGTAATGCATTTTGGAATTGGGACGTGTGAGTCCTTGAACTTGGATTTTCTTTTTCAAGATTGCTCCGGGTTCCTGGGGTTTCCCTATGAGCTGTAAGATCAGCTTCTCAATTTCTGCAAAAGAAGCCAACTGAGATTCTGATAGGAGTTGCAGTGAGGCTGAGGAGCTCCAGCAGCCCTCTCAGATGAGCCTAACTGCATGGTCAGTGGTTCAAACCCACCAGCTGCTCAGTGGGACAAAGTTGAGGCTACCTGCTCCCTTACTGATTGAAAACCCTATTTAGGGCCACTGTGAGCTGGCCTGGACTTGACAGCACTGGGTTTGCGTTGAGTGTGCAGGTCAGTCTGAGGAGCCGGGCTCTCTTGTTCTCTGGAAGGCCCGCCATATGTTCTTTTAACAATATACTTCTTTTGCCCAATTTATTCCTAGATATTTTCTTCTTCTTGATAATATTGTAAGTAAAATGTTTTAGTTTAACTTTTAAATTGTTCATTGCTATGAGTTGGGCTTAGCAGTTGTGGTGAGCAGTTTGCAACCACCAGCCACTCCACGGGAGAAAGACGAGGAAGAACCTGCAGGCTCAGAAACCCACAGGGGCAGTTCTACCCTGTCCCACAGGGCTGCCTGAGTCAGCATCCACTCTACTCAGTGAATGTTCATTCATGGATGGATGATCCACTGAGCGTTGGTCTTTTATCGAGCAACCTTGTTGAACTCATTTATTAGTTCAAATAGTTGTTGTGTGCATGCATTCCTTAGTTTTTTCTACATAGGAGATGATATAATCTTCGGCTGGAGATCGTTTTTTCACTTCTTCCTTTCGAACCTGGATGCTAAACCCCCCACCTCTTATCCTGTCTTTTGGTTCTTATCACATATAGCTTTAGGCTAATCTCCCTGGCCTTTGGCTTTCAACTTGGGGTAGAGCTAGGAGACCTGTGTGCCACACTGTGTTTGGTGGCTGATTCAGTCCTGTTTCTTCAGTTACAAGATTAGCTGAAGAAGTGAGGACTTAAGAGGAGTTGCTTCGTGCGGATAGATGAAAGGAAATGCCATGAAAAGTAGCTCCCCTTCTGACCCTAGCACCTTCCCCTCCTCAGACCCAGAGGCAGTCATTCGTGTCAGCCTCTGGAGTTCCCTTCCGCTACGGCTAATCTCTAAACACACATCGCTGTAGATACTGGTTGCTATGTAAAGCACACACACTTAAATACTCATTGAAAATGCGTGTTAAAGAAATACACATTTAATATACTCACAAAGGATTTGCACATCTTGCTCCGTCTCACTGCAGGACTCTTGGAGATGGTCACAGCAGCACATCCAGGTCAACTCAGTCTAATAGCTGTTTTTTACGTCATTTCCTTCAACACCCCACCCCTACCCCTGCCCCCACCCCACCCCATCCCACCCCCACAGGCAAAGAAGGACCATTTTGGTTGTTTCCAGTGTTTTGCTGTTTCTAACAATTCTGCAGCAAAGGTCTTCTTTGTATGAACTTATTGATACAAGACAAGTGGCTTTGGGAAAGATTTTGAAAAGTGAAAAGAACCATGGGTTTTTTTTGTTTTGTTTTGTTTTTAAGAGCAAGGGCTTTTGTGATCAGGATGATAGCAATTGTCTGGCCGACTTCCTTGGGCCAGCAGTGTTCCTTTGCGGATAGGAACCCCAAAGCCCAAGCCCAATGCCAACCCGTCCATCTGGCCTCATCGTGACTACATGGGTTTTCTGAGGCTTTGAATTCTAACAAGAGCACAGGGCCTCATCTTTCTCCCGAGGAGGGGCTGCTGGATTTGATCTGCCCACCTGGCAGTTAGCAGTCCAATACTTACCCAGCAGAGCCACCAGGGTACTTTTGTGGGTAGGAAAGCTCTCCCTTACGCTCCAGGAGTTTGAAAAAAAAAAAAAAAAGCATTTGTTTGGACATTATTGTCCAGACGGACTTTCAATTGTCAGGCATAGGCTGAGTCAGCCTAGGTCATGGGCTGCTCTAGGGTGGGATGCTGATCAACTGATGCTGGTGGGCAGCACACTGGTGACCACAGGGGCAGCCAGAAAACACAGCAGTGCGGATGACCTTGGCTGATCCTTGCTCCTTCAGCCAAATCAAGCTGTGACCCACGCTGACCAGAAGATGGCAGCAGTGAGCTACTTAGCACGTCTGCCAGCCCCCGGGAAGGCTTTGGGGCTTTGGTGCTCGGAGCTTCTGTTTGCAGCAATTCCCCAGAGGACTAGGCAGCCAGGTAAACTCCCTGAACACATCCAGGCTGTTTGAGGGGCATCTAGTCAAATGGGAGTGCAGGACAATACAGGGGAAACTAAATCAATACGGACACCTTTCATTACTTCCTCCCATGAAGGTAGCTGCGTTATTTTTTCTCATCACAAATATGAGGCATATATCTTACCAAAAAAAGAGAGAGAAGAAAACTAAACAACAACAAAACACTTCACAGAAATGATAAAAGCACAGAAAAGCAGAGAAAGATCGTTTGCAAGCCCACAACCCCACATAACAACTGTTCATATTTTCCTAGCCGGCTTCTATTAGCCTGCTTTTCTTTCCCTTCAAAAAATGTCGTGGACATCTATCTTGTCAAGACCTTTAATGTTAGAGGCCTCAGGACTTGTCCTCACATAAATGCTTCATTGAATGTTTCTACCATAGCCCCGAAGGCAGAGAAGACTAATGCCCTGCCGGCAGGTGGGCTGAGAGACAGGAGCAAGCAGGGGCTGTGCTGGAGGGTGGAGGAGCGGAGGCCTTGTCTCCGTGAAATATGGGCCCTTCCGGAAACACTCAGACTAAGGTTGCATTCTACATTATACCCAGTAACAGTTTGCATTCTAGCCCAGGTTTTGATTGTGTTGGAAAATATTGTGTCTTTTCCCCTCCAACTCTTTATAGTGTCTCTCTCGTATGCACGGACTGTCATCTATTAAGCAAAACACAATGTTGAACGTTTAAGTCATTTCCAATTTTTCTCTAATATAAACACTACTGCAGTGAGCCTCCTTATGCATATGTATTGGCTCTTGTCTGATTATATCATTAGAATAGAGTTTCAGAATGGGCACTTTTGAAAAATAAAGACATTCTTTTCCTTTTCAAGCTTTTAAGAAATTGGTGCAAACGAGGTGGAAAAGGTAGGGTTTGGAGAAGGCTTGTCCTTTGGTGTTGCCCTTTCTACCTCTCCGGTGCCCTATGGGTGCAGTGGGCACCCCGCTGGGCCGCAGTTTGAACCAGCCTTGCAAATTCCCAGAAGCACTTCAGCTCCTCCCGTAGGGCTGCTACGAGTGGGCAGCAACTCAATGGCAGTGAATTGGAGCTTCTCCTTTTCTGCTTCTGCCACTTCCTTGGAACCAACCCTGAGCACTCAGTCCACACTGGCTACATGGCTTCTCTGTGCCCAGTGCTGTGCCAAGTTAGCTCCCAGGTTCACGTGCTCCCATTCACGCGTCCCGACAGCCTGGGAGTCAGGCATGATTGCCCCCATTTTATACAGGAAGAAATCAATGCAATGAGTCCAGGTGTTTTGCTCAAAGCCACGCAGGTAATAAAGAGATGCTTAGAAGGCTCAGTTCAGGGAGCCAGCATCATGGCCTTGTGCTCAGGACTGCATGGCTGTAGACTCTCGTTCCTAGGATGACTGTCTAAGTACAAGATAAAATAACAGCCACAACAAGCCCACAAGAGCTATTTTAAGAAAGACAAAAGTGGCGAGAGATGATAAGAACACAGAGAAATCTCATGGAACCGAGAGAAGTAATTAGTCTCCTGAGAATGAAGCAGCAGCTCGTTCTTTGCCTGTCTTCTCTCTTATTCTCTCGCTGGGAAATGGTGGCCTCCGGTCTCTGCTTGTCTGTGTGCGTCTGCCTCCTTTTCCTTCCACAAAGCAGCCCTTCTGCTGTTCCATGCACGTGGCCTTCTCCCCACTCCCAAGTTTACGTCCCCTCAGCAACAGCAGGCAGCCCACATGGAAGTAAAGACTCCTATCTGATTGCCCTGCAATACATGCCCGCTCTTGTCTATCCTTCTGCCAAACATGGCAGTAGTCACAGCCCGGGT
>NW_022111357.1:12604495-12605548 GCF_000313985.2 Echinops telfairi
GGAGGCACTAACCGAAAGATTGGTCATTAGAAGCCATCGAGTGGCCCCTCTACTTCCATAGAGTCAGCACCCACTGCGGTCAAGTCTCCTCCCACTCACAGAGGCCCTACAGGCCGAGCAGACCTGCACTGAGGGCGGCAGAGGGCGTCCCTCTTTGTGTTTGCCTGCGGTTAGGTGCTTGAGCATTTAGCTGTGCCATCCAAGGACCCTCCAACAGCGTAAGGATACTCATGACATTGACGATGTCAAGTGCGTTCCCACTCACAGCAGCCCTCTGTCCAACAGAACAAAACATTGCCCGGGCCCGCGCTGACCTCGCCATTGTTCTCATGTTTGAGACCATGGGGGCAGCCGCTCTGTCCATCCAGCTTCCTCTTGTTCGCTGCCCCTGTTTTACCAAGCCCGATGTCCTCCTCCAGAGACTGGACTCTCCTAACAACACGGTCAAAGTACCTGAGATGTAGTCTCACCATCCTCAATGCTAAGGAGCCTTCAGCCTGTACTTCCTGCAAAACAGACTTGTGTGTCCTTTTGTCGGTATTCTTCTCCAGAACCACAATCAAACGCATCGGTTCTTCTTCAGTCTTCCTCATTCAACGTCCAACGTTCACATGCACAGGCAGCGATTGAAAATCCACGACTTGGGTCAGGCCCACCTTAGTCCTCAAAGTACCGTCCTTACATGTCAGCACTTGAAAGAGGTCTGTACAGCAGGTTTGTCCACGGCAGTGTATCCTTGGCTGTCTTGACCGCTGCTTCCTTGAGAAGTGATTGTGGATCCAAGGAAGGTGAAATCTTTGACAACTTCAGTCTTTTCTCTGTTTATCATGAGGTTACCCATTGGTCCAGTTGTGAGGATTTGGGTATCTTTACACAGTTGTAATCCACACCAAGGGCTACAATTCTTGAACTTCGGCAGCAAGTACTTCAAGTCCTCCTCACTTTCAGCACGTAAGGTCGTGCCATCTGAATAGTTCAGGTTGTTAATAAGCCTTTCTCCAACCCTTCATATAATTCCGCTTCTCTGATGATTTGCTCAGCATACAAATTGAA
>NW_022111357.1:12609962-12612620 GCF_000313985.2 Echinops telfairi
CAGAGTCCCTGGAGAGAGAATTCAGCCCGGTGGAACTGGTGCTTCAAAACCCCGTGGTGGCAGTCGCAAGGCAGGCTTCTGAGATGTCAGCATGGGCTCTGGGGCCTCCACTGCAGCGAGGCTCACGGGCACGAGTTGCTATGGAGGAGCAGACACGGGAGAGGGCTCTCGAACAAAGGGGAAGGACCCAGAACTCTCTTAGGGAGAGCACAAGAATCAGGTTTCAGATCGTGCTGAAGACGTGCACTGAAGCAGATGTGGTAGGGAGAGTCAAGGGAGGGGGTGGGGGGGACGGGGGTTGGCACACGGGGGTATAAGATGTGAGATACAGCTGATGTTAAGGGCTCAAGTGGAAAGCAAATGTTTTGAGAATGATGGTGGCAACCAATGTATAAATGTGCTTGACACAATGGATGGACAGATGGATTGTGATAAGAATTGTACGAGCCCCAATAAATTGATTACAAAAAAAAGACGTGAGATACATGGTGATTTGTGGGCCTGGGAAAGAGGGCCCAGGGGGACCTTTGTGCTTGAGTGACAGGGTGGTGATTGAGACCACAGGAGGACAAACGGGTTTGGGGCAGATAAAGAGCAGTTCCCTGGTGCATTTGTTCTGCCCTGGGTCATGCAGTGATAGCCACTCATCCATAGGTGCATAGATCCGTGGTGTTCCGAGAAGGATCTGGACTGAGATGGATATGGGACATGGGGACACAACAGGGATTACCTTTGGGAAGGCATGTGGAATAGGAATAGGTGGGGCAAAGGTTAAGCACTCAACTGGTGGTTCACACCGCCCCAGCAAAAAGACTTAGAGACGTGCTATCCTACAGATTACAGTCAGGATCGCCCTCGGGGGCAGTGCTACTCCGTCATGGTGGGGTCACTGTGTGTCAGAAAGGACGCCATGACACCCAGCTGCAACAACAATGAAGACGGAGCCAGGGACGATTCCAGGCTAAAGGCAAAACCCAGAGGAACAGCATTGAAGAACTGGAAAGCAGCCAGTAACCAACTCCAAGCAGCACTGACACTGAGGGAGGGGCGGCCGGGAATGCTGGGGCCTCACAATAACCCAGGAAGGAGCGAGGAGAGCCGCGACAGCCAAGAGGGCAAGAAAGCAGGCCTGGGCTGGGGGCTTGGACACGTGTGTCGAGTAAGAGAAGATTTGTTAAAGTGGTGAGAAGGCGTGCGTGGAGGGACAGGCAGTCAGAGCACAGGGGCTGAGAATGGGTGGGCCAGGAGAATGGGAGACCCGGTGTTGACTCCTCAGCGCTGCAGTGTGGAGGCAGAGTCCGAGGGCAAGGAGTCTGTGCCCAATGAGACTTCCCGGGAAGAAAGGCCAGCTGCTGTGACCCAGGAATAGCCCAAACCTTCTCCTGAGTTCAGGAACACCAGGGAAGAACTCGGAGGCCAGGCCCTGTCTTGTTTGTGGACCCCCAAAATGAAAGGTTACCAGAGGGGGCAACAGAGGGAAGTCCCCCACGAAGGGGCCCCAGCTTTGCGGCTGGGTGTTCCCCACTCTGCATCTGTTTGTGGGCCGGCTTTGCAGAATGACTCAGGAGTGTGAGCGACCTTTGAACACAGTTTCACCACGCTGGGGGATGGAAGGTTGGATGCTTTCTGAGTGAGGGGGAGCAGTCATTAAATATGGAAGGAAGAGGGCAATAGGGCCCTACCTTCAGGGGAAAAGGCTGCCAAGCACTAGACTTTAGGTTCTCAAACTGATGTTAGCCCTTTTAAGAAAACAAACAAACACACAAACACACAAAAAACCAACTCAGCGCTTCCCCTGGCAAGTAAAAGCCTTTGTACTACAGCCTCAATCCAGTATCAATCCAGTAGGTCTCTGCTTTCGCAGGGTCCCGGGATCGTGCCAGCATGGTCTCCCCCACCTGGAGAAACACTGCCCGAAAGGGACCCAGGGTTTGGATCTGGAGGCAAAGAGCTGATGCTGGGTTGCTTTTCTTCTCCATCTCCCCTCAAAGGCTGGGTAAAAACAACCATTTCAAATCGTTAAGGGTGGCAGAGTGGTGGCAGAGTGGGCTAAGCATTGAGCTGCGAATCACAAGGTCAGTGGTTCAAACCCGCCAGCTGTTGCGCAGGAGAAAAATGAGACTGCTCCCGTAAAGATTCAAAGTCTTGGAAACTCAAAGGGGGCAGTTCTAGTCTTCCCTATACGGTCACTATGAGTGGATGGCAGTGAGCTTTTATTTATTTACTTTTTAATAGGGGATATTGCACCATGTGCCTGACACTGTGCTATGAGCCCGTAGGCTTTAACTGTGAGGTTCAAAACTCAAGTTCACTGCCATTGAGTCCACTCGGACATGTAGGGACCCAATAAGACAGCCTGGCATTGCCCCTGTGGTATTCCAAGACTGTAACTTTTTAAAAATTTAATCATTTTATTGGGACTCATACAACTCTTATCACAATCCACACATACATCAATTGTGTAAAGCACACTTATACATTCTCAAAACTCTCGCTTTCCGCTTGGGCTCGACTGTAACTTTTTACAGGAGAGAGTAGAAAGCATCATTTTTCCTTCGCATAGTGACTGGCGGTTTAGAACTGCTGACCTTGTGGTTTGTAGCTCAATGCATAACCAACTCCACCACCAGAGCGCTTATGCTTACTGCTATATACATA
>NW_022111357.1:12613202-12614954 GCF_000313985.2 Echinops telfairi
CCTCATTCTCCTCCCACGGAGCGGCTGGTGGGTTCGAACCACTCACCTTGTGGTTAGCAGCCCAACTTGGAAATCACTGTGTCACCAGAGCTCCTCAGGCTACTAACCCCTACGTCAGCACTTTGAAACCACCAGGGGATCTGTGGGAGAAAGAGGAGGTTGTCTGTTCCTATAAAGATTGGCAGCCCCAGAAACCTATAGGGGCAACTCTACTCTGTCCTGCAGAGTCGCTTTGAGTCAGAATGACCTTGATGGCAGTGAATTTGGTTTTTGAAATGTTTGCTAGAACAGCCAGTCAGAAACTGGAAGAGCTGACACTCCCCCTCCCCTCCTCAAGCCCTTGTTTGAACCTTAAGGCTACCCTGCATGTCTTTGGCCGCCTTTAGGTGATCCAGCAAAGCCTGGAGGGCTGGCGAGGTGCCTCCCAAGTACAGAGCTTAGGCCAATGGCTGGAAAATAAAGTCCTGTAAAGATGGTTCTCTCCGGCCAGACTTTCTGCTGGGAAGGAAGCGACACAATCCTCCGAGCTTGTTCTGAGGCTCCTGTCACCTGAGACCCCTTCTTTGGCCCCCTCCCTAGTTTAGATAAAGGGCCTACTCACTGGCCTCCCTAGAGCCTGGGGCCAGCCTGGAAGCTGGCCCAGGCACTGGTCATGCCTTCTTCCTCAGGTCTGCCTTCCCGGCTCCTCCCTCTGGATTTGACAACTGCTATCTCTTTCCTGTGTCCCTGAGCCTGAGGCACGTGAGAGCCAGGCAGGCAAAGTATCACTTTCTTCCTCAGCTGTCCCTGAAGCAGGGACAATCTCCTGTACCACCCACCCTTCTTCTGGAATCCGGTAAACACCCAGGGAAGGGGGAGTAGGCCAAGACGCGAGACTGCCTGTGATTGCATCAGGACTGACGCAAGTCCTGCCTTTCCCCCCACCTTGGCCTCCAGGGTGCCTGCGGCCAGGCCAGGGGACAGGCAGCTCTGGCTCCCTCCTCTTCACTGGGCAGGGAACTGGCTAAGGCTGAGGCCAAAGTGGGGCTGCAGGGCAGGGCTGGAAAGCCCCCACTCAGCACACCCCCAGGCATCTGAAAGTTGGAGAGAGGGCACAGGAGGGGTGGCACAAGAGCTCAGTGTCTGCCCAGGCTGGAGAAAGATTGTGCAAAGTTTGTGGCGTGCCAAACAGGGGCTGGACTCTGCCACCACGCTGCCGCGGGGAATTGCTAGCCAGTCAGAGTTCCCCTCAGGGGCCCTCTGGGCACTGCCTGTGGAAGAACTACGCCAAAGGGCTTGCAAGGTTGCAAACTTTGAGAAGCAAATCGCCAGGCCTGACTTCTCAGGGGGTTCTGGGTGAGCTCGAATTGCCCACTCTTCAGCTAGTAGTCAAACGTCGGACCATTTGCACCATCTGGGGTGTCTGAAAATTTCATAGTCACAGTATCTGACTCAGGGCACTACCCCTAGAATAATAAACTATCACTTTATTGGGCACTTCCTGTGTGCTTTGTGCCTACATGCTACCTGCACCAGCTCATCTAATTCCAGCAACACCCCAGCGAGCTAGTCTACACATGATTCCATTTGCATTTTGTTAGGTAATTTAAGAAAAATTAGGTGTGTGTGTGTGTGGGGGGTGGTTACATTCAGACCATCAGCTCTGCATTCAATAGTTCAAACCCCTCCTCAACCCCACTCCACATGTAATCTACCCAATCACCCCCTTTAAAAAAGACAAAAAGCCTTTTTATTGTGAATTGGGGAGGGGGG
>NW_022111357.1:12620015-12621338 GCF_000313985.2 Echinops telfairi
TGGCGGGATACAGAGCCGCTTCCAGCTAGGCCGCGTGTCCGGGAGGAGCCCCTTGGGTGCCGTGTAAACCTGAAACTTCTTCTAACTTTCATAAAACTCACTTCGATCACGAACCAGGCTTCGGCGTGAATTCTTTCTCGCGTGGAGCCAAGGACCGAGGTATAAATCTAACTCCAGAGAGATCTAACAATCTCTCTGGACAGTGATAGAACCAGCCCTTATCTCTATGAAATTACCTGTTTTGCCTTATGGTCTCCTGCTGACCATGCTTTGAATGTCACCTGAGACCAGACTCTGGCTATTCAGCCACCTTTCTGGACCTACTAGTGTCTGGGCCAGAGGAGAGGTTGTCTGAATGAAGAAATGGATTCATGGAGGAGCTGGGGTTTGAACCTAGGTCTGTTGGCTTATACCATTTGCATTTTCTACTTCTTCACCCTGCTGCAGGACATTGCACCCCTCCCCTCCACCCTCTTAGTTACCCAAACTGAAATGTCAATAGACAAGACAGGTTTCAAGAGGATTTAGAATCCTTCCCCTCGCCTTGCCTTCTATTTCAGAAGCCAAAGGGATAAGGGAACACTCAAACATACTCTGCTATGGATTGAATGGTGTCCCTTAAAAATATGCCTCGTGAATCCTAATTCCTGTGCCTGTGGTTATAATAGCATTTGGGAATGGGGTGTCTTTGTTATGTTAATAAATCAGGATTACAACAGGGTTTCTTAATCCCCTTTTTTTGAGATATAAAAGAAATAAAGCAAGCAACCCTTGAGCAGAGGAGAGATGAGATAAAGGCCCAAACACCTGGAGACCTCCAAAGAACCTGGAAGCAGGACTGTCCTCTGGAGCCCACAGAAAGAACCTTCCCCTCAAGCAGCCCCCTGCTTCTAAACCAGCGGTTCTCAACCTGTGGATCACAACCCCTTTGGGGGGTCAAACGACTGAATTAAAGGGTCACAGCATTAGGAAGGTTGAGAACTACTGCTTTTGTGGGTCTTATGCAGCAGATTTGCCCAATGCAAAACATCTGATTTCTTGACAGCTGTTTCCATGAGCATTGATTGTGGATCCAAATAACATGAGTGAAAAATAAACGTGTGTGACTGTAAACCTCTGAAAGTTCAAAGTCACTTGTTACCACAGCAGAATTTTGGCCATCCTGCCTAACTGACCCAGCGGCTTTGGACATGCTCCTTGGTCTCTCGGAGCCTGAGTATCTTCATCTGTTAAATGGGAAAGAATAGCGCTCACTTTATTTGAAGGATGACTTTGAGGGTTTAGAGTCTAGAGCCTTCCCCTCGAAATCAGTACCAAAGAATA
>NW_022111357.1:12622769-12624129 GCF_000313985.2 Echinops telfairi
AGTGAGTGAATGAGAGAGAGTGAGTGAGTGAGAGAGTGAGTCAGTGAGTGAGTGTGTGAGTGAGTGAATGAGTCAGTGAGTGAGAGAGTCAGTGAATGAGAGTGAGAGTGAGAGAATTAGAGGGTGAGAGAGTGAGTGAGTGAATGAGTCAGTGAGAGAGTGAGTGAGTGAATGAGAGTGAGTGAGTGAGTGAGAGAGTGAGTGAGTGAGTCAGAATTAAGAGATTCTTAATGTTCCTTAAGGACCCCTGTCCTCTGAGCAGACATTGGCTGGATAGCATTAAGTTCTTGAGTGAATGTCCCTTAAATTGGCTTGCTATGAGTCAGCATCCCTTCAATGGCTATGAGGTTGAGTTCGCCTGTTTTAAACATTTAGTGCATGAAAACTTACCTCTTTCTTCTAATTTATCGTCCTTCCCCATTTCCTAGTGCTAGATAGACATTTGAGGAACACTGATCTGGTTTAACAAGGAGACCACATGATCCAAACTGTTAATAGTGATTCTCTCTCTGGGTAAGATAGGAAGGGACTTTTCTCAGGGATCTCTCTTTGCAATTACAAAGATATATATATATATATATTATTAAGCACATCTTATTGTAACAGCTTTATTCAAGCTGGAATCATGGGTGACGCATGGAGCTGCTAACCGCAAAGTCAGGGCTTTAAGTCCACCAGTCACTCCTGGAAGAGAGGAGGCGCTCTACTCCCATAAAGATTTCATCTTGGAAAACCCCACGGGGCAGTTCTACTCCGTACTATAGGGTCCCTGTGAGCTGGAATCGACAGATGGCAGTGGGTTGGCTCTGGTTTACAGCTCTTACAGTGGTTCTGTAAGTGGGAGATGGATGGTGTCCTGTCTTCTGCTTGGATACCTCTTGGGGTTGGGGGTATCATTACCTTTCCTCTTTAAGTTACTACTTCTTTCTAATTGCACTTCTCTGGCCTGACCTCTAAGCAGGTTAAATGTTCCTCATATATGGGCCCTAATCTCCCCTGAAGTACTTAAGGCTGTGTCTTTTTTTTTTTTTGCTGTTAGATACCCGTTTTACTAGTGTGTGGGGGGCTTTCTGGTAGAAACCAGAAAACCTGCTAGACAAATTCTGAAAGAGCTATAACACTCAAGGCTGTGTCTTAACTGCTACTTGAAACTTCCCTTTCTCTACCCTATTTACTATCTAGCTTAGGTGGACTATCAACTGCTGGAGGGCAGGATCTAGATGTGTGCATCCTTGGAACCTCAGGCCCATCACATGGCAGAAGTTCCTCAATAAGGGTTGGCTGAAGGAATAAACTTTTATCTGCTGGATTGATCACATCCTGAAATAATGGCAATGAGAACCATGAGAACACCTACCCC
>NW_022111357.1:12625644-12626829 GCF_000313985.2 Echinops telfairi
CCCCCCACTTTTGCGCCCCCACCCGTTCCACAGTCTCTCCTTCTTTCTCTCCCCACCCCACTCCCACCACAGCTAGTTCCTCTGCTTGTTTAAGCTTTCACTTTTTCACATGTATCATTTTTAAAGCCAGGAAAAAAATTGACAGACACACAAATAACAGGAAAGGTTTCAGACATTGAGGCTGAGCTAGTCTTTAGTCCCTGGCCTGTCTTTTTGGTGTGTTGCCCACAGTAGAGCCCCACCTGGCTCCTCCTCTGGTTTTCCCTGTTTCTGAGTGGACTTGAAGACTCCACTCCTTAGCTGGGTCTCTGCAGAGAAGGATCGCAGGTGGGGCTGTGGTGAAAGGGCCTGGCTGCGAACGGAAGGGCTGAGGGACAAAGATGCAGCAGGCAGTTTCCTGAAGATTTACAGCTTTGGAAACTCCAGGGGCAGTCCCACGCCATCCTGTAGGGTCGCTATGAGTGGGAACGCACTCAATGGCATTTGGGATAAAAGGAGAATGGCACTGAATGGTTTGTGAGGTTCTTTCGGACATTAATTCAGGCGAATGCCTTCCTATCCTGCTCTCTCCCCTAGCCAAACTCCTTTCTTAAGGAAGAACTGATCATCTTTCTCATTAAGTGACAGAGACTGATAAGGGACAGCTTATTTTTCATTCTTGTGATGTTTGCAAATTTAACAGTAGATGAAACATCATTTCGGCTTTCAACTAAAAAAGAAACCTCCGATTATGTTGTTTGTACCCTTACAAGCCAAAGGCAAGGTAGGGATGTGTTTGGGAGATGGGGGGGAGGCAGGACTCCTTTTTCAGTATCCTTGAAAACATAGGTCAAGTTAGGATCCTTCATGTAGGGGTGGGCACTCCAGGTTACCAAAAGGTAAATTGGACCTACCCTGGGCAAACACAGGATTCTGTCCACAGCACCTGGCAGAAGGAAGCAAACTGTGCACGAGGTGGAAGGAATCCTCTCGATTTCACAATGTGACCTTGGTTGCCCCATGTCCCCCGGCGCTTTGATGTCTCTGTGTAGAAACATTATCATGGGCAGAGAGTATGTATTAAACATTTATACACGTGCACATAATCTAAGCCAGTCTGAAAGAGGTTGCTTCCATGAGAAGAGTTTATTCTGTGAAACCAGAATAAGTAGATTGGTTGGCTGGCATTCTGGTCAGGAGGCCGAT
>NW_022111357.1:12627396-12630587 GCF_000313985.2 Echinops telfairi
GCATTCGCTATTTCTCTACTTGCCAAACAGGGAAAGTGAGTCACAAGGTATAAATCGGGGCACGCAGGCCGGCGGTGGATGGAACACAGGAGGCACCGCCCCGCGGCCCAGAGATAGTCGATTCCCTGTGGGGCCCTGGAGCGAATCTCCAAACTTCTGGGGCGCCTGCTGCCCCATCTGTAAGACACCGTAAAGAAGGAGGCTTGGCGACGGCTTGGCTTTCCACTTCTCCCTTTCCCTCATCTCCATTCCCAACGCCTTTTCTTTTTGCTCCTTCTGCCTCTGGCCGAAACCAGTTGGACCCGAAGTCAGTGGCGATGGGGATCTAGATGGCAGACGTGTCCCAGGAAGGATCCCGTTGGAGGTCCGGCCTTCCAGTTCCCTCTGGCCCGAGCTGGGGTTCGGCTCAAGCTTCCAGCTCCCACCGGCAGGAGGAGACGAACCTCCCTCGGGCGGGCGGATCCAGCCTCGAGGCGAATTGAATTCTCCGGGAAGTCACAGCTCGTCTCCCTCCCCCTGGGCTCCCCGGTGCCCGCCTGCCCGCCGGCCTGCCTGCCGCCTCCGGAATCCCAGCTAGCAAGGCTAGGGGGTAGGGGGTTTCCTGCAAAGCTGCGTGGCAAATCGGGAGGGGCGGCTCCTGCAGCCAGCTGGAACCTGTGCCCTCCACCCACCCCTTCACCCCCACCCCTTTGAAGGAGGGCTATAAAATTCCGGAAAATAGATTAGAGGCCGAGGATGGGTGGGGCGATGAATCAGTACATTCCTTCTTCCTCCCCCCTACCTCCCTCTCCCTAGTTATCTCTCTGGGAGGGTGGGTCCTCATTTGGCCTTTTCCTGACCTGCTCAGGGGCAGGGGGCCAGAGAAGTTAAGCAGTGCGGGGGCCTGGGGAGGCTGGGTGGGACCCTGCATTTTGTGGGTCCTGGATTCTTTACTTTGTAGCTCGCTCGTGACTCCATTTAGTTGAGGGGTTGAAGCAGTTTGATGATTGCTTAAGAGCGGATCTCTACAATTCTAGACTCATGGCAACCCCTTGTGTATCCAACTAGGACTGTGCGCTGGAGGATTGCTTTTTATAGAGGTAGATAGCCAGTCCTTTCTTCCTACACACCTCTGGGTGCACGCAGAAACCCACCCTTGAGCTACTGAGTGTGTTCTGTGGGCACCACCCAGGGACCCCTGTCTGTAGTTAGTAGCTCTCATTTACTGAACAAGCTCCTCCTATGTAGCAAGGTCTGTACTGAGTCAGTCTTTCTTTTCCTACCCCAAATTTTGGAATGTAGGAATGCTTTGTTTTCTGTTGGAGGTAAGGAATCTGTCTGAAGGTTTAGTGAGGCTAGGTAACCAGCCCAAGTTCACATGGTGGCAGAGCCAGGAGTAATCTCGACTGTACTGGTCCCAGGAGTTTCCCACCATACCCTAGTGCTTCCTTCATGTTAGATTATCGAAAGGTAACATTTTGCTTGATTTAATTGTTTACTTTTTCACATGAGGCATGTGATCACCATGTCCATATTATACGTGAAGAAATGCTAGAGGTTTTGTGGGTGACCGAAGTCAAGGATTGAAGGGGCAGAGCTGGAGAATCTACACAGCCATTCCTGTGCACAAAGCATGTCCTCTTCCTAAAACCACAGTTACTGTTTATCTCACGCTTAGCCATTCACAGAGCACTATGAAGCTCATCACTTGTGAGCCATCACCCCATTTCTCAGGTGAGGACAGAGGTTCAGTCATGAAGTGAAGCTATCTGTACAAGGTTACAAAGCTAATAGCAAGTGGCAGAGCCTACAAGTTTGAAATAAAGGTATAGAGCCAGCAGTATTGTTAGGTAGGCCAGCATAGGACTGGGGGATGTCCGTTAATGCCTGCCCAGAGGGCCAAGCTAGGGAAACAAAGGAGTGGCGCACTGCACATGTTCAGGGTTCCGCTGGTAGGCAGGGGTGGGCGTGAACTTGGGTGGGTGTGAACTTGAATTGGCTCACCTAGCCAGGTAAATTCAATTCAGCCAATGGGGTCAACAGGGGTCTTCTACCACGCCTCCCAATGGAATCCTTGAAAAGGCATAGCTCCTCATGACTTGTCCACAAGTAGACAAAGGCAAAGAGGAAGTTCCCAGAATCATCATGAGAAGGCCATGCCCACAAGGGTGCATCATTATGCTGTGCCCTGATTGACAGGCTAGACCCCATCCCTTCACTTTGAATATCCTCAAGTTGACACAAGATCATGTAACTAACCACAGACCACCCCCCTGTCAACTTGACACTTTTACACAACTCTTTAGCTGTACATAATTTTTAAACAAGACAATATTAGAATAATATTTGTACCTAATTGGACAAAATTAAATTCCATATAACTCAGACTGTGTCAGCCATAATTAAACATAATATTCTATAAGTGAACAACACAAAAATATTCTATACTTAACAATTGCAGCTATGTAAACATCTATACCACAATCCTCTAATCCTATGAGCATATTCCCCAACCATGAAAGTTTATACGTCAGCCACTTCCATGCCTTTATCCTCCCCATTTTGGGTATCCAATTTCTATACTGCCCACTTACATCAACCCAGTGCTCAGAGAAGACAAGCATGTTCTTTGATCTAAAGGATCTTCAGTCCAGTTGGAACCTTGTGACTCCACATCCATAACCAAAGTCAAAACAGGAGAGGCCATCCACAAAGTTAGCAGCAATATGCACCAATTCACAGTTTCAAAACTCTTATCTTCATCTGGTCAGGTTCTTGTGAACTCAATGTGGGCCACACCTTGCTTAGACTCACCAGGGTGCCCACTGCCCAATGACCATGGGCCCATTACAAAATCTCAACAAACCTATGCTCTTCCAAGCCTGAAGGTTCTAGTTCTGAAGGAATTCTCCCACCTGGAAACACAGCACTGATTCCACTGAAGTGGCAGCTAAGAATAGCCCCCCGCCATTTTGGGTTCTGTATGCCTTTGGATCAACAGGTAAAGAAGGGTGTCACTGTACTGAGTGGTGTGATTAATCCTAATTACCAAGGGGAAATTGGACTGGTGCTGCATAACGGAGTTAAAGCAGAATATATCTGGAATCCAAGAGATTCCCTAGGCCAATGGTTCTCAACCTTCCTAATGCTGTGACTCTTTAATACAGTTCCTCATGTTATGGTGACCCTGTATGTGGGCGGACCGCCTGGAG
>NW_022111357.1:12630927-12633015 GCF_000313985.2 Echinops telfairi
CAAAGAGCCACAGCCAGCTGAGGTGCTGGCCAAGGGCAAAGGATATACAGAATGGGAAGTGGAAGAAGTTAGCTCTACCTATCAGTCATTACTGTGTGATCAATTGCAAAAGCAAGGTTTGTGACTATTCTTTATATGCGCTTATTGAATATCTTTGCTTTGTTCACATACAATATACCAGATACAAATAGATTGTGTTTTCAATTACATATATGATAGATATGTGATGTTAGATATAAGTGTGATTTCAATAGTGTCTGAAAATTATATACAGCTAATGAATTTTGAAAAAAAAAAGAGAGAGACTTGTGTACAAGTGGCAAGCTGGCAAGCGGTGGACTGTGATAGTTAGATTTATTGTGCCAACTAGGCCTCCATAGGAACATGTGGGCAGAGTTTAATTGGGTTGAAGCTTGACTGGAGGACAACGAGATAAATGACTTTCCAAGGTCAGCCCCTTTTCCTCTTTCATCCTGGTGAGTGCACTATTGCCTAAGGTAGTTCTTTGTCTCAACCAAGTGCTGAACCACGTGGTGCGCTATTGTGGGCCCACCCAACCAGTGGATCCAGTAACCTTGCCCTGCATCGCTGGAGCTTGCGGTTCCCAAGCTACTGGCCTTTGCTACACCTCAACTTCTCATCTGCCTGCTGTTGCTGCCCCACCCTGCTTGTCTCGCCTGAGGGCAGACTCCAGCTGTTGCTTCTTTGACCTTGGATCAGCAGCCTGAGTGAGTTGAAGGACTTTCAGTCTATTAATTGTTCCACTAAAGTGAGTTGAACTGAGCCCTCTGTATTGCTGTGTAGACTAATTAGCTGTTATATTCCTTCTCACTATATAAACCGACCTCTTTTTTATATGAGAGGGTATAAAAAAAAATGGAATTTATTTTCAAAGCTATGTATTTAATTTTTTCTTTTTACAAAACAACCTCATCACCTTCAAAGTACTCTCCATTACACTTAATTTGTCAAATCTGCAATTCCTTTCTTGGAAACATTTTTCAATTTCATCTGTTTGGATGGCTGACATCACCTGTGTTTTTCTTCACCTCTTCTATGTGGTCAAATCACTGTACCTTTCATGTCCCTCTTCATTGACAGAGACAGAAGTTGCATGGAGTGAGGTCAAGTGAATAAGGTGGGTGGGGCAAGAGAGGCATGCTGTTTTTAGTAAGAAACTGGTACACTGAGATGGCTGCATGGGCAGGTGCATTGTTATGGTGGCAAAACCAGTCCCCTGTCTGCCACAAATCAGGCCTTTTTTGTCGCACCTGGTTAAAAAAAATATCAGAAACCAAACTCACTGTCATGGAGTCGATGCTTTCTTTTCAGAACCTCTAAATAGAAAGTTTGCTTTACAGTCTGACCTGGTGGAAAAAACTCCAAATGCACTGTGAGTGGACATTTTTCTCTGTTCGGGAAGTTGACAGACGTCCAGAATGAACTTTGCTATCAATCAATATTTCACTCTTTTGAAATGAGAAAACCACTTGAACACTTGAGTTTTTTCAATAGTGCTGTCCTTATAAGCTGTATTCAACATCAGAACAGTTTCTGCAGCACTTTTCTTGAGCAGGAAGCAAAATTTCACAGCTGCACGCTGTCCTCTTAAATTTGCCATCACAAAAAATGAGATTCGAGCGAAACTGCTTTTACAAAAAAATTCTCTGTGACCAGCCAGAGAGAACCTTCCCAGGTGATGCCACTGGGTGCACTCACTCAGAGAGTTGGTAGATGCTGGCCTAGTGGGAAAATTCTATGAAAGCTCCGTGCCATCCAGTGCAATTCCTTCTCATGTATATAATCACAAGTGTCCCGGTTTTGTTTCTCTAGAGAACCCTTCCTAACACAGTGCCCTGGTGTAGTGGTTACGTGTTGGGCTGCCAACCACAAGGTCAGCAGTTTGAAATTACCAGTCACTCTGTGGGAAAAAGATGAAGTGTTCTACCCCCTGAAGGAGCTACAGTCTCAGAAACTCACAGGGGCAATTCTACAGGGTCGTTATGAATAAGCATCGATTCCATGGCAGTGAGTTTGGTTTCTGAGGGTTTTTTTACCAGGTGTCCAGTGCTGTACTTGTGAGTTAAC
>NW_022111357.1:12637705-12641148 GCF_000313985.2 Echinops telfairi
GTTTTTTTTGTTCTGGAATGATAATTGATTTTTGCCTTCTTTCAGATCACCTTTCTTTGGAATGGGCAAAAATAAGGACCTTTTCCAGTCTGTTGGCCAGGTATTCTTAATTTCTTGGCATAGATGAGTGAGTGCTTCCAGCATTACATCCATTTCTTGAAGCACCTCAATTAGTATTCTGTCAATTCCTAGAGCTTTGCTTTTTGCCAATACCTTCTGTGTAACTTGGACTTCTTCCTTCAATACCATCGGTTCTTAATCACATGCTTCCTCCTGAAATGGTTGAATGCCGACCAACTGACCAATTCTTTTTGGTACGTGATTTTGCGTATTCCTTTCATCTTCTTTTGCTGCTGCTTGTGTTATTCAATATTTTGCTTATGTAATCCTTCAATACAAGTCAAAGTTCGAATTCTCCTCTCTCTCTTTTTCAGCTTGGGAAAATGCCAAATGTGTTCTTCCACTTTGATTTTCTAACTCCAGGTCTTTGAGCTGCCCTTTGAAATGTTCTGTTCAGCTCCTTTACTCCGGCAATTCCTCCATTAGCTACTCCACATTAAAGAACAAGCTTCTGAGTTGCTTCTAACATCCGTTGTGTTTTTTTTCTTTCCTGTCTTTTTAACGACCTTGCTATCATCCCTAACTTGTCTGGTCTTCAGTCACTGGTGTGCAATGCATTAGCTCTATTCCTGAGACAATCTCTAAATTCGGGTAGGATTATGTAAGGTTGTACTTTGGTTGTCTTTTTGGACCTACTTTACTATTAAAATTTGAATTTGCATATAAACTCTGGTCTGTTCTATAGTTGGCCCCTAGCCTTGTTCTGAATGATAATATTGTGTCCCCCCCACCCCACCCGCATAGATGAAAATACTAATTCAATCTGTATGCTGAGCAAATAACCTGAGAATCTGGGCCATATAATGAATAACACAATATCAGGATTGGAGGAAAACTTTATCAAAAATCTTCAATAAGCAAATGACAACCTTGCTTGCTTGCGGAAAGTGAAGAGGATTTGACACACCTACTGATAAAGATCTAAGACTTCAGTATGGATTACACCTCAAAAAACAAAACAAAACATGCTCACAATGGAATCAAGCAACATCATGATTATTGAAAAAAAACAACCAAGCATTAAAGTTGTCAAGGATTTCATTTTACTTGAATCCACAATCAATGCTCATGAAAACATCAGCTAAGAAAATTAAAGGATGTATTGCATTGGGCAAATCTGCTGTGAGAGATCTCTTAAAAGTGTTAAAAAATCAAGATGTCACTTGAAAGACTAAGGGAGCCTGACCCAAATGATGGTATTTTCAAACACCACATGTGCATGGGCCAGCTAGACAATGAATTTGGAAGGCTGGAGAGTAATCGCGACATTTGAATGATGGTGCTGGTGACGAATATTGACTATAACCTGGACAGCAACACATGGGGAACGGTGAGTCAGAATCAACATGGATGGCAACTGTGTCTTTCAATTTTTAATTTTTGTGTTGTTATAGTTAATGACATTTTAGGGCCACATGGAGGTAGGTTGTAGAAAAGATTTCACTCATTTTTTCAATCACCTGCTAGATTACTCCACAGAGTTCAAAGTGAGGGGGCAAAAAAGCAAACCAGTTGCCATATTTATGTCAGCCCCCAAACTCATGACAAACCAATGTGGGTGTAAGAGTAGAACTGAGCTCTTTAGGGTTTTCTAGGACTAAAAAAAATTTTTTTTCTAGGTAGAAACCCAGCAGCGCCTCTGGTTGGGCTTGAACTTAAGGGGAGAGTCACGAAAACAAGCATTTAGGGTACAACGTAGTAAGTGCTATGGTCAAACTCACTGCTGTTTAGTCAGTTGCAACTCATAGCTAGTCTATATAGGACAGGGTAGAACTGCCCACGTGGGTTTCAAAGACTAACTGTTTACGGGAGGGGTGGTTTCAGTGCAGCTGGTGGTTTCAATGTGCCGACTTTGAGGCTGGCAGCCAACCTCATAACCACTCTGCCACCAGAGCTCCCAGTGCTCAGATAGGAGATTGTACAAGGCACTTTGAGACATTAGTGGAAGTAGCAATAACCAAGGCACTGCATACAAGTTCTTCAGAGAAGATAGGTTTTCTTGGGTCCAGGACAGTGCTTTGTGGCGGTGGAAAACGTTGCTGGCTGGAGGAAGGTTGAATGCAAGCAGCAGCCGCCAAGTTTCACCCAAGGACCTTGATGCTGATCTGCAGCTACTGGAGCTCAAGGCCTCTCAACTCCCACACAGCCCTGCCAGGCAGCCTTGCCCTGGAGTACCCCTTCCTCGGCCACCTGCTGGTGATGAATATCCTTCGTTATGAGCTGTGGCTTGATGCAGGCTGAGTCATAAGACCTTTCTTTACTGCTGAGCCATAATGGAAGCTGCCTGGTGGGGAGCAATGCCCCAGGTCTAACCTTGTGGGGAAGGCCTGACGATGACTGAACATGTGTTTTCCCACCAGGCCTGATGTACCCGTGTGGTGGGGAGGCAGGGGATGGGCAGCGAAAGCGGCAAAAGTCACTTGCAGGCAGGTGGAAGTTCTGGGATGGTGAGACTTGGCAAGGTGGGTAAGGAGCGCAGTGTGTTCCCACATTCTACAGGGAAATCTCCCCCTTTCTCCCAAACCAGCCTCCAGTGCCACTTTCTGGCTGCTGTCTGGCAGTGGCCCAGACCAGTTTACTAACTCACCAGTGACCACATTTTCCAAATCAAAGCTCTGGTTGCATGATCTGGCAAAGCTTCCTGGCCAGTTGTCAAATGCGGGGCACAAAACCCTTTGACAAGGGAAAACCGGAATCTCTAGGCTTCTCCTCGTGGTTAAAGGGGCCGTTCAATTTAGAAACCCTGAAACCCAGGGGCTCTTCTTGATCAGGCATTACGTACATCATCGGCACATGGAAAGAACCCCATTGAGGTAGTTGATTTCCATGTGATAGTTGAGAATACTCAAGAGGAAATGACTTGCCTCAATCTTACATCCCGGAAGTTTGAATTTTGGTCAGGACGGTGCTTAGCCGTGGGGGAGGGGAGAGCTGGGGCCTCCAGGAAGGGCAGCCAAGAACTAAGCTGCACCAGTTCCCACTTCTGAAGTCGGAAATCCCCCAACAGAGGTTTCGGTCTTCTCCCTGTCCCATAGGGATCTGGCCTGTGATCCGTGAGGCCCGGGATGCGCGTGTGGGGGGAGGGGAAGGGGGCGGGCCTGGGGTGTCCTTTGCTCTTGCGGGTCACAGTGCGGCCCTTGCCCTAGCCTAGGTGCGAACGGGCGGGACGTAGCGTGGGCGAAAGCCTTTCCACGTCACCTTCCAACCCCTCTCCCTTGTCACGTGGCAGCGCCTTTCCTAGCCAGGGGGAGCGGAACCAACCACGCGGGGAAGCTGGGGAGGCGCCCAGGGCAGTAGGTCAGCGCTCCGCCGGGCAGATGGGT
>NW_022111357.1:12642036-12645383 GCF_000313985.2 Echinops telfairi
AGAGGAGGTGAGGCGGGAGAATGGTGGCGGGCTGGGGGCCCTGGCGGCGAGAGTGACCGGCCGGAAGGGCGTGCGTCGTCGGGAGAGTTTGGGGGAGAAGGTGAGTGCCAAAAGGAGGGAGCGGGGCCAGGTGTGCCCGCGCCTGGGCGGCGCGTGGGCCCTCGCCCCGAACGGGGTGCGCGGCCGGCGGGAGCGCGGCTGCTTTGGGCGGAGGAGTGCTTGCTGGGAGCATGTCGTCCTAGGGTCCTGGGGCTCAGGCCGGAGGTAAAAGCCTAGGAGTTTATTTCAGGTACCTTCTGAATCATCCATTGAAAACGTCACTGTCTTTAATTTCCCTCAAACCGTATGCCCACCTCGCCCAACACCCCTTTGGTAGATTTTTAGCCCCCTTCCCACCAACTTTTCGCTTACTCTGTGTTTGTCTCCACGATACAGACAGACGCCCCAATTTTGCCAGTGGTAGAGTTGCCCCGTCCCGCGGAGGCAGACTCTGGAGAGCACACCCAAACCAGCCCTTCTCTTGCCTAGGAGCCCAAACGGTTTACCCGTTGTAGGTGATTCGGAAGCATAGACTGTTGGAAAGTACCGCTCGATTTTTATATTTTTTAATCGAAGGAATGTCTTTTTAAATTTTTTTATTTATACAGTTTTGAAGGAATATCTTTTAGGTTGTGCCGTTTTTTCTTTTCGCACATATCCTTCTGGAAAACACACAACACATAACAAACCCACTGATAATTAAGGCCATTGGCTCATCGCAAACCTTTAGCACAGTCGAGAGAACTGTTTTGTGTTTCCTGAGACTACATCTTCTTGGGGGCAGGTCGTGTTTCTCCTGAGGATGGAGTGGTGGGTTTGATCTGCTCCCCCTCTAGGTTAGCAGCCCCATCACTGCTTTAACCAACCGCACTCGTCTGGAGACTAGTTCCTAAGAAATAATATGGTAATAATGTAAAGTGATGTGAAGGAGAACCTTGGAGAATTGACTACTTCCTGGTATTTGTGAAGAAATGTCCGTGACTAGCAGTTCTAGGAACACTGCAGGCCTTCAAATGCTTATCTGTTTGGAGTCACTTAACTGCAACCACTGTAGTAACCATTTGTTGCCTGCTCGGTATTAGAGTAGGTTAGGCAGGAAGTGAGTGAAGCTCTATGCCGTGTTATATACAGAAGGAAATTCAGGGTACATACAACATGGCACATTTTTAGGGCTTCAGAATCACTGGCCACCGTACTGTTTTATTGGTAAAAATGGTGGGAAGGGTGGTCCAGTATTGGTATCCTGATTTTTTTTTTTTAAACTTGCTTCTTACTGAATGGCCTGTTGTCTCTGATGGACTTGGCCCAGATTCCTGTAATGTAACAGTTGGGCTTTTGATGAGTATCTTGGTATGGGTTCTACACTTGAATGTTGGGAAACCCTAAGGGTGTAGACTTTCTTTTTTTCTTCTTCTTGCCTACAGAGAGCATTCTGACGCACTTACAAGATTTACAGTATTTGTCTTTTTAGCAGTCCATGGTACTTGAACATTCTTCTCCAGCATTACAATTCAAATGCATTGATTCTTCAGTCTTCCTTGGGGTGTAGACTTTCACATGGGAGGGCTTTCTGTGTGGCAACCAAGGAGTAGGGTGGTCCTTTTAGGTATTAGACTGAATAGAATTACAGATCAAACATTGCTGTTATGTAATTAGAAGCCAGGAATTACATAGTTTAGGTCTGACCTTCCTTCTACATGATAGGTGTTTTACTTACATTGACCCAGAGGGAAGAGGGTCTTTTTTCTCAATCATTAATATGCTCTCTGCTTTCAGAAATAGTTTTAAATAGTATTGTTACCACTCAATGGGAGGAGGGATTAATTAGTTCGTATTATGTAGCTCTGCAGGAGAAAGATGAAGTTATCTGCTCTCATGAAGATTTCTTGCCTCAAAAGCCCACGCTGTGTAGAGTCACTGTAAGTTGGAATCACTTGAGATACTGTATAGTATGAACCAGGTGATTTTTAGACTTACTTCCTTTCTACAGCTACTATAAAGGGGGTAGAGAACCTCCTTTGCATTCATTCAGCAGCTTCTGTTGGTCAGGCACGAGGGATACAGTGATGACCCTCATAGAGTTATAGCGGAGTGATGAGGGGAAAAGATAGGGCTTTCTGCTCCCATAAAGAGTTGCTGTTTCCGAACCCCACAAGGGCAGTTCTACCCTGTCCTAAAAGGTCACTTATGAGTCAGAATCCACTGGCTGGCAGAGTTGAGTTGAGTGATGAGATAAAAAGAGACACAGAGAAGTCAAGTGACTTGTTCAAGGTCACACAGATAATTAGAATTGTGGCTGGATTAAAAAGCCAGGTGTGTCTTCCTTTAAAAATAGACTATTAACCTTCCAGTAGGTTCTCATTTTGTGGCCACTCATCCACAGTGTGTACGTGTATGGGTAAGAACTGTTGAAGTTAATGCAGAAGACTAAATTAGGCTGGAAGCAAGGGGGGACCATTTAGGAGAGTGCAGACTTGGGGCTCTTTGGGCCTAAGCTAGGCTTTTATGTGGTAGGAGGTGCTGCCTTGAAACTCTTGGGGCCTCAAGGTGTGTGCTTTGAGACAGTTTTTATGAGGCACCTGGGATATGTCTGGGAGAAGAACATCTGATTAAAGAAACTCAGCAGTCTTTTATGTTTGTGTGTGGGGGGGTTGGGCCCACCATGGCGGGGTGGTGGATGTGGGGGGGTGAGTGGGTGGTGGTGGTGGTGGTGCTGTGAAGGGGTGAGGGAGAAAGCTAAGTGGGTTTTGGGGGGCTAAAAGTCAGTGGATGTTGTCACTTTGTGCAAGACCCAATGCAACTGTGTGGGGTACTTGCCTCAGGTGATTATGAAGATCAAATGAGTAACTCTGAACAAACACTTAATTAGAAATTGAACTACAGATTCAAAATATTATTACCACCAAGACTTGTCTATTAAGGCAACAGCTTAATTATATTTAGTAGCTGGAAAGGCTGGTATTTTAGAACACCTTTACAAGTGAAAAATAACAGTTTAAAACTGCTGAACTGGGTATGTTCTGACTCAGAACAGCAAAAGTCAGACCACTCCCTCCATGAGTCAGTAATACTGAATTTGAACGAACCAAATTATAGGCAGAAACCATTTACAACACTACTGAACTTTGGTGGCACTGGGGAAGTGTAAATGCTTGTGTGCTTTTGCATGTAACTTAAAAAAGCCCCCCAAAACCCTCATTTATATTATACTTGAAAAGCATATGCAGTGAATGATGGGGGCAGTGCGGAGTGGAGATCCAAAGCCCATTAGTAGGCCACTGGAGATCCCCTTGCAGAGGGGTCTCGGG
>NW_022111357.1:12646439-12658026 GCF_000313985.2 Echinops telfairi
ATCGCGATAACAGTTGTATGAGCCCCTAATAAAACGCTTAAAATAAATAAATAAAAAAATAAAAGGGCTACTTGGCCAAACACACCAAAAAAAAAAAAAAAAAGCATTTGCGTGTAGAAGGTAAATTAGATGTATTTTTTAATCATTCCTTACAGAACTCCTGACAGTTTTGAGATACAGAACTGAAATTTCGCAGGGATTTATTTTATAAGATTTAGCTGTACTTGTTTTTCGTTGACTTGTCAGCTTGATAACCAGTGAAGCCTTGGGAAAGACATTTACAAATAAAATACAGAGAAAGTGTGCATATATTTTAGGCTGTTCCCAGAAGAATGAAACTTAAGTTACAATCACTTAAGTGATCTTAGGTCAGTTTCTCTAGGATTGTACCTGCTATTTGTTGAGTAAAAAAATTTTTTTTAGTTAGCAGAAAACAGGAGCTGTAGTTTTAACTTGGAGGATTAGTTTATATATCGAGTCAGGGTAGTGTTAGAAATCTAAAGGTCTTGAATTACTTTTGAATTCCAATATTATATGAAGGGGGCTTAAAGAAGTTTGTGGGAAAATGGAATTTCAAAATAATGAAAATTTCCCATGAACTTTTTGAAGCCTTCTTGTTCAATTTATCTTAAGAGCCTCCTTTGTGTTAAGTCACAATCATCTCATTTAAAACCTGTTAGTAATCCTTAAGGGAACCCTGGTTATGCGTTGGGCTACTAACTGCAAAGTCAGCAGTTTGAAACCAACTCTTGAGCTGCTGCTCAGGAGAAAGATGAGGCTCTCTATTCCTGTAAACTAAGTTACAGTCTGGGAAAGCCATAGGGGCAGTTCTACCCTGACCTATTGTGTCCCTAGGATGCGGAATCTAGAGGTGAATTGAAGCCATTCTTCCTCTGTTTCATTTTACAGCTACAGAAATTGATTTAACTATGGAGCATTCATTTTCAGGGAGCGTTGTAGGATCTAAGGAGCTCTGGTGACACAGTGGTTAAGTGCTCGGCGGCTGATGGAACCCAACAGCCCTGCTCTTCTAGGACAAAGTTGTAGCAGTCTGCTTTTATAAAGATTCACACAGCGGTTCTCAACCTGTGGGTCTTGACCCCTTTGGAGGTTGAAGACCCTCTTACAACGGGTTGCCTAAGACCATCGGAAAACACATTTCTGATGGTTGGGGGTCACCACCACATGAGGAACTTTATTAAAGCGTCTCGGCATTAGGAAGGTTGAGAACCACTGGTTTACAGCCTCAGAAGTTCTGTTATACGCCTACAGGATCTAGGGCCTCTGAGTTGAAATCTACTTGATGGCAGTGGGTTCTGGTATGTAAGTGTTCAGCAGACATTGAGGAAGTGGGTCTTTATTTACTTGAAATATGTAGGCTTTTTTTTAAGTGTACTTCAGTTACACTTTTTTAAAACCCTCTTTTGGGAATACTGCTTTGAGGTTTTTCTGGGGACACTAGGCTTTTAAGAAACTGATGTTTATGTACTAATTTAGTGAAGCAGGAGTCCTTGATCTTAAAAGTCAGATAATTTTGTATCTTGGATTTGTTGAATGCCATGGATTGTAATTATGTTTGAGAAGTAGTGCTTTTAGTCTGCTAATCTGGAATATGAGAAGAGCCTTCTAGCCATTTAAAAATTAGAGTTACTCTGTATAAAGGCACCTGGTAGTTCTGTCCACTTAGCTGTTTGCTTTCCTGGTTAAACTTTCTCCAACTCCTTTGGCTTCTTGGTTATTCGCTTAGGGACCTAATACTAGACAGGATTGCTTGGTGTAGTGCTGGAGTGAGTATTGTATGTAAATATTCTGCTCCCGGGAGCCCTAGTGGTCCAAGCTGAACTATCTGGTGGCCTGCCACTACCCTGAGCACTCCTGGACGAAGCCACACTGCAGGCTGTCTTCACTTTATAGTTATTCTTTGTGGCCTTACCAGGACACGGGTGAGAAAATGACTGCGCTTCCACAGGATCTGTCCAATCAATATAGATCTACAGGGCAGCAAAATCTTTCATGGAAAAATGGGGAATTGACAAATCATAATATGGTTTTTATTTGACTTGAATAACGATTTTTGGTTTGCCTGCACTGTCCTACCTCATCTGTTTTATAACATGGATTCCATTCTAGGTTCAGTGGCGTATGGACTCAATCTCATCATTTGAATATGTTTACATGGAGCAAGCTTGACTTTAAACTAGAGAATTTTAGGATTAAGCTTTTCTGTGGCCCTTTCTTTGCTTGTTAAGCCTGGTTTGAAAAAGTATTTTGACCATTAGAACAGTCTTTACCTTTAGAGATGGGGTGTCTTTAATTCTTTTCATAGCATTTTTGGGTTGAAGTTTCATTCTTCTCAGAAAATGTTAATTTTTTTGGCCTAAAATGTACGCATGATATATTTGCTTTAGCAGATCAGATAAATTATTTGATATTTTTGTTTCTGCAGTAGCCAAAAAGGTTGGCTCTTGACTAATGTATTGCTTGACAAGAATTCAAATCTGCAAACAGATCTGCTTTCTTCTAGTTGTCCTTTATTTCTCAATTGAGATTGGAGTCATTTTTTTGGGTGGCTGTTGTATTGTTTTATAGCACTCACTTATAAGATTGCACTACCACAATATTTGTAAATTGGGCTTATGCACATATATTGATACTTAACTTTTTAGCAGCAGAACAAATTTTCTGGTGAAAAGCCTATCATGAGAGAACAGGATGACTGGTTAATGCAGAAGGATATGAGTCATCAGCAGGATTTGTCAGCAAATTGAGAAGGATATGATGGAGAAACAATAGATTCTAGTTTCATGGTTACCAACAAGCTTCCTTTTGGTGATTTAAATTATTCCAGTTGTTTGGGTCTTTCTGGGTGAGAAGCACTTCAGTGTAAGTTATAGATACATGGTCCTCTGAATTGTTTTCTCTAGTTGAGATAGAATTTTCCTTTGGAGGTCATCAAGTAGAATTTTAGATAAATTCTATTAGGAAAAGCAATGTATCAAGTAGGAAGGTTTAAGTAAGTTGAGAGAGTATTTTTCTTAAGTGCATTGGCATCTGTGGGGCTGCTGAGTAGCTCCGAGGATGTCCCAACAACGTGGTTAATGTTTTTTTTCATAGAGCAGAACTGTTTCTGACTGACAACTCTTAAATCCCTAATTGCTTTAATTGCATTGACTTGGTCTGAAATGCTCAGCATAGTTAAGTCTCCCAGCTCCTTCCTCAAGTTCCTATCACGACCCTTCACTGATTTTACTAATCTTCTATCAACACTTTATTAAAGTGTTACCTTTCCTTAGAAGTCTTCCTTAATTAATCCTAATGACTACATTTTACTTATGCTTCTTTGTCTCCTCAAAGAATATAGCAGGAATATAAAATTTTAATGCCCATCCTAAAGTGTTTTTCACCAACATTGATTCTGGTAGAATCTTAGTGCTGGAGAGTGCCTATATTGTGTTCACATAGGACTTTGCAAATGTTTGTTGAATGATTGAATTAGGATGTACTTTATTTTATTACTCAGTGCTAGTGTATTCTCTCTCATCTCAGTAAGCATTTGGAAGAAGAAGGGAGTGGGGAGGAGTAGAATTTTATGTCCTTTAGTTGGGGGGAAAAAAAAAGAGGATGGTAAATCGGTTGAATAAAGCTAATGAGCAAAGACTAATCCTTGACAGAACTTTTTATTTCATATTACATATGTAATGTAAACTAGCTGCCTTCCCTGTAGAATTTTTAAAGATTGTGACTAATTGTACATTGTGAAAATACACATTAAATCACTGGTTAGTTGGTGGGTGCTTGTTAAGGTTGTTAGATGCTGTCCAGGCGATGCCAACTCATAGTGACCCCGTGTGCAACAGAACAAAACACTACTCAGTCCTGCACCAGCCTCACAGTTGTTGCCTGTGTGAATAGCCACTGTGCCAGTCCATCTTGTTGAGAGTCTCAACAAGACCCTGTACTTTTTCAATGACCCTGTACTTTTTTCAGTCCTTGGCAACATATCCAAAGTCATGTGTGAGACATTCTTGCTATCCTTGCTTTAAAGGGGCATTATGGCCATACTTCTGAGGCAAGATGTGTTCTGGCCGCCCATGCGATATTCCAGTAGTTCTCACCAACACCATAATTCAAATGCATTAATTCTTTGGTTTTCCATGCACATTGTCTAGCTGTCACATGCCTTTGAGGTGACTAGAAAGACCTTGGGGTCAGGTGTACCTTAGTTCTCAAAGTTATGATCTCTTTTTAACACTTTAAAGAGATTTTGCCCAAGAAACCCTTAAAAACTTTAATCTTTTCTGTATTTACTGTCATGTTCCTTGTTGGTACAATTGTGAGGGTTTTTGTGTTCTGTGTTGAAGGCTGTAGTCTTTGATGTAATGCTTCAAGTCCTCCTCACAAGGTTTATCATCTGCCTATCACACATTGTGAGCAAGTCCTCAAATTCTGATCTTGTGTTCTTTATACAGTCTGCTTTCCTGGATTATTTGCTCAACATGCAGATTGACACATACCTTCCTTGGTTTTGTTTTTTTTTTTTTAACATTTTATTAGGGGCTCATACCCTTCCTTGGTTTTTAAGCCACGTAATATCCCCTCGTTATATATGAACATTTATGTCTTTGTATAGGTTTTGCATGAGCGCAATTAGAAGACAGTATATTTTTAAAGGCCACCAGTAGCTCCAGATAAAATGTGTTCGTGTCTCCTTAGCTCGTCCTGTAGTCAGTACACAGAAAGATGTCTGAAATATAGTGTGACTTATTAAAAAAAAAAAAGTTTAGGAGAGGAAGTAAAGTGAAACTTACCCAGTTTCAGGGGAAACTGGAACCAGAATGCCCTAACAGCAGAAAACATTTCTGGGCTCAACCAAAAGAAATTGTGCTGACAAGCTGCATTTGGAAAGTTTTAATTCTGTATCTGGTTCATTAAGAGCTTCCCTTCCCCCTTTAGGGGGTGAGTAGTTGGAACAGGACTTTAAAATGTGTTCATATACTCGACAAAATGGGGAAATGAAAGAGTTAAACTGACCTATAAACTACTAAACTCTGAAACACAGTATATTTTAAATAATGCTAACAATAGTCTGGAAGTTTTTGGCTTTGCATGTTGCTCCTGTGCTGTAGGTTATTTTGAAAGGTGATTCAAATAACCTTTTCCCAAGTATCTGTTTTGCAACCTCAGGCAGCTTGCAGCTGTTACCATCATTCTAACTGTCCTGATATAGCTTAGAAAACATTTCAAAGTGGTGACAAGCTGAATCCAGGTGTCCTCCTGGATTTTCACTACTGAATTTGCTTTCATACAATTGAAATCAGAATCTGAAAATTATTTCTTTAATTAATTGAGTCAGTGGTCCTTAGTTAATATTAATATTTCTAGTGATGTAAATTAAAATGAAACTTAAATTCATGAAATAAAATAATTTTTGGACAAGATTTATTGCGAATGTGGACCTTTAAAAGACCACTAGAATACAAAATTGAAATGTAAATATTTTCAAATGTGGCATGAAAATATTCACTGATATTTGTCTTGTTTGTAGAGAGAAATGTGTAGAAAAAGGACAGCTACTTCTAACACCAGGGTATATAACAAATTTGGAAACCACTTCCTTCTCATCTGGGTGGGAACAGGGCCCACAAGACTTCAGTAAATAACTGACACTGTTCTCAGAACCAGCTATGATTGTTGGTTGTTTCCTTTCCATCCTGAGTGGCAGGCCTTGTATCTGATGCTGAGTCTGAAATGCTAAGACATTTTCCCACCATCAAGGTCCATAATTTCTTTTTATAGAACTGATTATTGATTTCTGTACTGGAACTTGATTCTCAAGTTCCTTCTTTAAATGAGGAAGTGGAAAAGTGGGACTAGCCAAGGGAGTAACTGAGACTTTATTTTTAAGCTGTGGGCAAAACACACACACAAAAAATTTTCCCACTTTTAGCTTTTGGATTTGTGTAGGATTTAATGGCGCTTTTTTTTTTCCCCCTGAGTGACTTCCTAGGACTGTGGTCAATTGTGCTAGGTGGAGTCAATTTTAATTTGCCTCCACTATAGAGATAGAGGCAATAGCCCCAATAGGCAGCACTGAAGGTGATGCTGCTGTTTCTATAGGGCTCTGATGATTTGGGAATAGGATAAGAAAGACCAGTTTGAGGCCATTTGGCTAGGAGTGTTTATTTAGTAAAGTTGAATTGCCTTTAGTTTATCAGACTTCAGCTACTTTTCTCAAAAGATCAGAATGCAATACGTATGATAGTATTTTACAGAGGAATTTTTCTTATTTTTCTATCTTGATGTTTGAGAAGGGTTTACTGTCTTATTGTTTAATTAATCTCTTGCGTATTAAGTTAGGCTTTTATGAATTCTTCTTCTTGGGGTCATGTTTTTTTTTACACAAAATTTCTAACCAGTCGATGGATAAATCTCTTTGGGCTCCTCCTCAGTGTATCTTGAAACTGACCTTTTCTTATTCCCTTTACTTACTGTTAGTGCCCTGGTCCAGTCTGCCATTATATTCTGGATTATAGCAACAGGGTGTCCCTCAGCCCACTCTTCAACTGTCCACAAAGCAGCTGAGTGATCTTTTAAAAATGTAAGCTGTCTCTCATGCTTAAAGTCCTCCAATGGCTTCTCATCTTTATTAAAATAAAACCCAAAGGCTGAATAGTGGCCTTCATGAGAGGTTTCAGATAGTTCATGGAAAAATGAAATGGAGATCATGGAGTTTTTCCATAAATTCAAAACAAAAACTACTTTATTGTGAATTGATAGGTGTACAGATCAGCTTTCCATTCAACAAATGTATGCACATTTCATTTCATGCCATTGGTTGCTCCTACAATGTGACATTACTTATCCCACTTCCTCATTTGTTTCCTGTTTCCATTTTTCCTCCTAACCCTTCTGAACTTGTCATTGAGTACATGCCCCCTTTTTGCTTTCATTGTTGGTTATTCTAAGGTGTGCATACCTCACTAGTTTTACTGTTACTTTATTTCACTGAAAATGGAGCCATGGGAGTACCATATATACTCGAGTATAAGCCGAGTTTTCCAGCACATTTTTAATGCAGCTTTTGTGGTAAAATTAGGTGCTCTGGCCGATATTCGGGTGGGCTTATGCTCGAGTATACAGTAAGTTCCTTTCCACATTTGAAGGGTGACTAAGGGCTGTAGTCTTGAGGGTTCTACCAGTCTCTATCTGACTGGTAAGCCTGGTCTTTTAAAAATCTTATGGTTTTGAGATTTGTTGTACCTTTTTCTCCCATCCTATTCAGAACCTTCTAAAATGTGACCCCTTTCAGAACAGTTGGTAGTGGTAGCCAGGCACCATCTAGTTCTTTTGGTCTCAGGGTGGTGGAGACAGATGGTCATGTAGTCCATTAGTCTATTGGACTAATCGTTTCCACGCATTTTTTAAAATCATGACTCTTTTTTTCCAGATGGGGAAAGACCAGTGCTTGCACCTTAGATGGCTGCTCACGAGCTTTTAAGACTCTAGTTGGTACTCATCCAAAGTAGGATATAGAACATTGTCTTTGTAGACGGTTATGCCATTTGACCCTGGTGTCCCCTGAGAGTATGGTCCTGAGTCCCCAGGCGCACCGATTCATTGTCTTATTGTCATAATTTCCCCCCTTCTATGCAGTTGAACATATTTTCAGCAAAGATGAAACTCAAGTACAAATATCTTCTGTCAGACTTAATCTTGGGTATACTCCCATCCACACCCATTTAGCCTACATGCCTGTCCATGCCTCTTCGTAGATCATAGTTATTGTAGGGTAGTGTAAATAACAGTATTTGTCTTTGTTGGCTTTAAATTTGTACTCCTCCCAGTATCTTCCCCTGCCTCCACAATTTTCCCCCCAGATTGGTTGAAGCCTCTCATATTTTTCTGCTCTCTTACTCATTTCTTCACCCTCAGTGCTCCAGTAGCACTGGCCTTTCTTGCTGTTCCGAGAACACTAGCATGTCCTTACCTCGTAACCTTTGCTAGAGCTAATCCTTCTGCCTGGAATCTTCTCTCAACTACCTACTTGGCTCACCCCTTCAAGTCTTACATAAATGTCACTCCCCCCCCCCCCCAGTAGTCCTTTTCTGATCCCCTATATAAAATTGGAGCTCCCACCTCCCTTTTGCCACTGTAGAGTCCCCTACTTTGCATTTTTCTCCATAGCAGAAGCATACTCTATTTATTTTTAACATGTATTAAAATGTGAGATTCATGATGACAGGAAACTGGTTTTGTTTTTTTGTTTTTGGTTCCCTGCTCTTGCTGCATCTATAAGAATGTATGATACCCCCGCTGCCCCCAGCCCCCCCCAAAAAGAGTGTATGACTCATAGTAAATGTCCAAACAAATGCTGGTTGCATTAAAAAATTCTTGACTAGCCAGATTGTAAACAACAAGTCCAGCTCCCCGTGAAGATAAGTTCTTAACGGTTGATAACCAAACCCACTGCCATGGAGTTTAAACTCTGTATAGGGTTTCTTAGAATATGAATCATTTTCGGAACAGATAGCCTTCTCTTTCTGCCTTAGAGCAGCTGGTGGGTTTGAACTGCTGATCCCTTGGCTAGTAGCCCAACCCTTAACCCACAGTGCCTGCAGGACTCAGTTGTTAGATTAGATAATTTATACTTAATTAAGGGGAAGTACATTTGTTTCAGGGGGAAAAAGTGGTTGTAAAATTTTAGTCTTATACAAAAATCAAACCATATTCACTGCTATGGAGCTCTTTAAGAAGTTTGTGGGAAAATGTTAATATCTTTTAATTTCATTTGTCTATGAACTCTTTGAAGCAAGTTCCATCAGGGAAAAATGATCTTTTTTTTTTGTGCCATAGAAAAGAAATTATTTTGAGGTCAGAGCTAGTATCAAATATTAAATAAAACGAAGTGGACCTCCTCCTGTTATTGAAGTGTGATGCAGCATGTTTATAGGGATGCTGCCTCACATACCGTATAGTATACTCATGTTTAAGCCGAGTTTTTCCAGCACATTTTTAATGCAGTTTTGGGGAAAAATTAGGTGCCTCAGATGATGTTTGGGCCGGCTTTTACTCGATTATATACAGTAAATGGAGTTGCTTGGTGGGTCAGGTTTTTAGGAAGGTTGGAAAGACTTCAAAGATGAACCAACAGGGAAGATTATAACCTTTGGAGAATAAAGAAACACAGCTTTCAGAAGTGTTTAGACTTGGAGGATGTATCGAAACAGTAGCTTCACATTTTGATATTCTTGTTTAACGAGGGTTTTATGATTTTGTAGGAAAACTTTTTTGGCTTAACCTCACAGTATTTTCCTTTCATGCTGCCTGATTATAGAAACTAAGTGAATTCAAATTTGTCAGAATGCCTGTAGAATTTCTGATAAGAAAAGTAACAGTAAATGTATGCTTGCTTTCACTGTAGACTTTTATTTTACTTCCTTAGATTAAGAATTTTCTCTGTGTTTATATCACAATGTGGCTTTAATTTGGAAATAGATGGTTTCTTTGCGAAAAGCTGAACTGGAGCAGATTGGCAGGATTCTTAAAAGGATGCCAAGGCATATTGCGTGCTATTAAATGGGGCTACTTTGATAATATAGCTGCCTCACATTCTTGAATTCTCTGTGTTTATATTTGAATTTAGAATTACAGTTGCATTATAGCACATGCTTTACTTATTTAGTGGCCATAACATGAAAAAAACAAAAGCTCTCTTTCTGGAATAGTTTAGGTATGAGCCTGCCCAGGACTGAGGGACTCGTCTTGAGCCTCTACGTGAGAAAACCCTTCTGTTGAGAAAGCATTGAAATTATAAATGACAGCAGGATTTCTTATCACTCCTTTTCAGATAATTTAATATCTGTACATGGAAAACAAAAACAGAAAACATGAGAGCAGTTCAAAAGGTATGTTAGGATGAAGTAAATCATGCTCATGACCTGCAGCCCACCAGCTCATCCATCCCCAGCCACTGTTAGTAGTAGCAGTCTTTGAATCTCCCAGAGTCCATGGAAATGATAACCACATAGAGCATTCACAACTATTCTGCCAAAATGTACATACTGTTAGGCACCTTGCTTTTCTCTTAGGCTATCAGTTCATATTTAAAATTTTCTTTTAACTTGCATAGTTTTACTGTTTTTTAAACTCTGCAGTTTTTTCATTTAACAAATGTGCCATAATTAAGTGATAAAGTGATGGACTTTTTGTTGTTTTGTGCATTTTAATTAATTAATTTTTAATTAAATACTTTTATTGGGGGCTCATATCTCATCACAATCCATACAATCATCCATTGTGTCAAGCACATTTGTACATATGCTGCCATCATCATTTTCAAAGCATTTTCTTTCTGCTTGAGCCCTTTATGTCAGCTCCTCATTTTTTCCCCTCCCTCTCACCTGCCCTCCCTCAATAGCCATTGATAAACTATAGATTATTATTTTCATATCTTAAATTGTCCTCTGTTGCCCTTCACCCACTTTTCTGTTGTTTATCCCCCCTGGGAGGGGGTTATATGTTGATCCTTGTGATTGATTCCCCCTTTCTCCCGCCACCTTCCCCATATTCTCCTGGTAATCTTTATTCTCATTGTTGGCCCTGAGGGATTTATCTGTCCTGGATTCCCTGTATTTTGGGCTTTTATCTGTAGCAGTGTGCATGGTCTGGTCTAATCTGATTTGTCAGATAGAATTGAGGTCATAATAGTAGGGAGATTGAAGCATTAGGGAACTAGAGGAAAGTTGTGTGTTTCATTGGTGCTATACTACACCTTGACTGGCCTATCTCTTTCTTGTGACCCTTCTGTGAGGGGATATCCAATTGTCTATAGATGGGCTTTGGGTCTTCACTCCACGTGCCCTCCTCCCCACCCTACCCCCAATTCACATTGGGTATGGTTTTGTTCTGGGTCTTAGATGCTTGATACCTGATCTCATTGACACCTCATGATCACACATGCTGGTGTGCTTCTTATTTTTGTGTGTGATTGTTTGAAGTGAACTAGTTTGTCACAGACTCCAAGTCCATTTCAGTGTCACTTTCCTCCTTTTGTCTTTAAGCCGCTCAGACCACCATTTAGGTTTGAGGGCTAAGGAATCTGGAGGTGGTGTGCTTCTTCCATGTGGGCTTCGTTGCTTCTCAGCTAATGGCAGCTTGTTTATCTTCAAGATTTTAAGATTACAGGTGCTATATCTTTTGATGCTGGGCATCATCAGCTTTCTTCACCACATTTGCTATGCACCCGTTTTGTCTTCAGCGATCCTGTCGGGAAGGTGAGCATCAGAGAATGCCAGATTATTAGAACAAAGTGTTCTTGTGTTGAGGGAGTACTTGAGTTAAGGCCCAGTGTGCATCTGCAACCGTAATTCTTAACATATATGCCCCTCTTGTATATATAAATATATTTGCATGTGTACATGCCTGTATTTAGACCTCTATAAATGTCCTTTGCCGTATGGTTCTTTGCTCTATTTCCTTTTGTCCCACCATCATGTTCAGCCTTCATTTGGGTTTAGTAATTCCTCGCTGCTGCATTGCCCTTGATTAAGCCTTACTAGGCATCCTACGTCTCTCCATGGTTTTAGTT
>NW_022111357.1:12659060-12661897 GCF_000313985.2 Echinops telfairi
TCTTCTGCCAAACAATTGTGGGTTCCAATCACTGACCTTTCCATTGCTAGTCAAGCACTTATCCAACCAGTGCACCCCTGGGACACCTTGTTTCTAGCACACCCTCTTGCATGGATGGTGTCATCGGTTGACTTTAATGGCAGTGCCCTGTCACTGCTTCATAGGTTCAGTGCTCTTCTTCCAGCCCACACTCACTGCCTTTCTTCCTTCCTTCCCTCTTTCCTGCCACTTCCTCTTCATTTAAAAGGATCCATCTCTCACAGATCCTCCTTTCTAATCAGTGAAGTTACATTTTTTTTGGTTAAGAATTGTTGCCTAGGAAATGAAGAGATCCCAAATTCAACATTTTAGAAGTTAGATTCTCTAAAAGGTGAAAAGGACCCCCAACCTGCTGCTATTGAGTAGATTCTGACTCCTCAGTCCTATAGAACAGAGTTGAACTGCTCTTAGACCTTCTGAGGCTGTACACTCTTAGTTTCGGTTGCTTTCCTTATCTTCCTCCTGAGGAGCTGGCAGACTCAAACTGCCATAGCCTGCTGTTAGCCACCCAACACTTACCCCACTGCATCATCCGCCACCAGAGTACCGTGGAAAGGGCATTTGGATGCATATTTGAATTTGACTGCTCTTCCACGTCAAGTAAATTTGCCTCTTCTATCAACTAGTAAATTAAAACAAACTTTGTTTTTACTTCAGTAGCTAGGGTGGAATTAATACCAGAGAGACAGCTTAAGAACATTTTCCTGTAGGTATATAGGTGCTGACAGTCAGGAAAACATAGGGCTCTGCAACTTTTCCAGTATTTTCCAGCTGTGGTGGTGGTTTATGACTTTTTACAGTCTGTTTTACATTCTTATGAATGTCAAGGGAGTTCACATTAGTTTATCTGAATTGACAGGTGCAAGAATTTAACTGTTGATGCATAGTTGAACATTGGTGGGAGGGGAGGGGAACAGAAGCCTGCTTTATCTGTATCTGTTAGCATAGATAGACATACTGTTTCTTTTGGCAAACATTCCTTTTCTGGGGAATCTCAGTATGGTGTTAAGAATTGGAACTATAATATTGAACTATCATCTCTGGAAATGGTTCTTCCAAACTGAAGTTGAAGAATGAGATGGAATAAAGCCTGCTCTGTTCGCTGAGTGGACAAACAGTGGAGACCAGGTAGCACACTTAAATGCTAGCGCCATAACCTTTTCAACCTGTCTTTCACTACAATGCGGGGCTTTCAGTGCCTGCACTCAGCTGACACACATTAGCTCTGATAGCATCACTGCACCAAAGGCATTCAAATGGGTTAGAATTTCCTTGTGCTTTGCTTTGCACTGCATGCAGACAATTGTTCTTTGAGCGGTTACTTTTATTATCTTCCCCCGATGTAAGTTCACAGAGTTGCAGACAACATTCAAGGAAATAGTTAAAGAAAAGTTACACTTGCGTGAAAAAGATTGTGACTTGAAAAATATGTTGGTACCTCCATTAGCTTAAATGGAAAGGATAAATGAATAGGGAGTCAGGAGCCTTAGGTTCTTGTCCTTGATCTGTTACTTAGCAGTATGATCTTAGGTAAGCCATTTTAACCTCTCTACACCCCAACCATCTTCATTTTTAAAAAAGGAGCACCAGAATTGTCAATCTTTCAGTTCTTTCTAGCGTTGAAATTTCTGTGCTAGATACTCTGAAGTATTTTCTGGTAAACCCTAAGGTGGCTGTATTTGGGGTTGCATTTAGAATTATTATTTGAGAAGGCTGGTGGTATATACCTTTGTTTGTTTGTTTTTTTAGTTTGATATAGTGTTTTTTGCAGTAGTGGATAATTAGTTCTGCTGAAGTATAATTGAAGTTCCTGGAATGCTATTTTGAATTTCTTGTGTATCTTATTTCAGAGATATTTGTTTTATTCTTGTACCCATAGTAATCACGTGTTCAACTTACAAAATAAAGAGCTGTATGGATATTTTTTTTGAGCTGTATGGATATTATAAAAAAAGAATTGAGGGTGAAGAACAAGCCTGAGAGTTTTCCTTGATCTCTGTTTCTTCCTGAAAATGGTCCCATCATAATTTTCTCCCATGTCTTTTTCTGTCTGACCACCATCCTATTTTTTAGAGACTCCTTTAATAAGTTTTAGCTGGTGGCTCGATAAAGACGCAAGTGATTGAACTGGACCCTGTGCAGGCATTCAGAGAAATTTGTGATTATATTGACAGTCTTGGACTGGGGCAGTTGTAAAGATTACTGTGTTTTCAAAGCAGCGGGCCTAAAATAATATTTAAAATTCTGACACTTCTCTGATTTTGTTTTTCATAGGGATTAGTATTTGGGAAGAGGAAAGCTGTGTGAGTCAATGACCTTTAGTTGCTTTTGTACTCTGGAGTCAGTGATGTGAGAAATAGTACAAGCTTTAACCAACAAGAAACGAGAGGGAGGGATTTATACAGTAGTTGAGTCGATTAGGAAAGAACACTGGACTAATAGAAACATGGGGTTTGAATTTGGGTTCAGAGAATCCATTGTGTAGTCTTAGACAAATCACTTCACTTTCCACTTCGTTGTTCTTCAATGGGTGGTGTAACTATTCAGAGTTGTGAGGAAGAGGGTTAATTTTTGGAAAGTGCATTGTACACTGTATCATATTTGGGGTTCATTGCATATAATTTGGATAGAAAATAACTTACATCCTCAGAGGACATTATTGATTAAACACCCTTCACCCATTTTCAGTTATACTGTATTTAAGCCAGTGGTTCTCAACCTTCCTAATGCCATGATCCTTTTATACAGTACCTCATGTTGCGGTGGCCCCCCCAACCATAACATTATTTTCGTTGCTA
>NW_022111357.1:12661997-12664710 GCF_000313985.2 Echinops telfairi
AACATTTAGAACTAATTTTAAAAGATGCATGCATTTACTGTTCTTATAGAACCTTTAGTGCAGTGGTTCTCAACCTTCCTCATTCCGTGACCCTTTCACACAATTCCTCATGTTGTGATGACCCCCCAACCATAAAACTATTTTCGTTGCTACTTCATAACTGTAATTTTGCTACTGTTACGAATTGGGCAACCCCTGTGAAAGGTCGTTCGACCCCCAAAGAGGTTGCCACTCACAGGTTGAGAACTGCTGGTTTAAGCAAAGAGTATCTATGAAAGTTCTAAGGAGAGCAAATAGAGCTGTGTGAATTTTATGAGGAGCATATGACCTTTATTATGAAGAAAGACAGGCATACTTGATTTTTGAAACTCTTGGTACATAATTCTTAGATGGCAGTAATTTAGAATTGGCCACGTTTCAGATGCTACGTTTATAAGAGAAGCCTCCTTGACTTCGGGCATTGTGTTTACTTTGCTGTCAACCTCCAGTTCATTTTACTTATGCTTCCCCCCTAGGTTTTTCGTTGGAATATACGCTGCACATTTATGGCGATTCTGAGCGTGAGGGCAGACTTCTGCCAGGCTCAGCACAGCATTTTCGCTGACAAGTGAGCTTGGGGGTTCCATGTGCCATAATTAACTTTGCCTTGAAGACTCTGGACACCGAGACTGGCCTCAGAAATAGTTGGCTTTTTCTTTTAATTGCAAGCATATTTCTTTAATGACTCCAGTAAAATTAAGCTTCAAGTAAACAAAAGTGGAAAGTGACCTACACTTTTAACTTGTCTCACTAGTGCCTAAATGTAGTAACGGCTGCTTACATTTTGTATGTGGTTGGATTTTTTTGGAGTCCGAAGGTATCCATCTACAGTCATTGAGGCCCAAGTTGAATTTGGACTCGAGTGGATTCAAAATACTTCTGCTTATCTTGAAGAGAGAAGCTTCTTAAGGAACAAACAAGTTGAATAGAGAAAACACTGATTGATAATAGGCATTCTAGTGGTCTTTTTAATGTTTTCTGCTGTGAAACATTTCAAGATTTATTGATTTTTTTTTTTCCCTTCCCCATTTTTCCTGCCACACTCTTACACCCACCCACTCGCGGGCGTGCGCGTGCACGCACGCTCACTTTTTATTTGCCATAATGAACCGTCCAGCCCCAGTGGAGATCTCCTATGAGAATATGCGTTTTCTGATAACTCACAACCCTACCAATGCTACCCTCAACAAGTTCACAGAGGTAAGATTGTTGTTTGGTCTACTGTCTGGATTGATTTGTAGGAAAAGAGTCTTTATAAAAATTAACACCATTCTAAAGAAATCTCTTAAAGCCATTTACTTCTGTGATTGGCTCTGGCTATGGGTTTGGCTATGCTAGGGTTCCTCGGTTGAATTGGGTGGAATTGTTTACCACAAATTTTTAAAATAACATTTAAAATGCCATGGATTTTCTTGCATCCTCTCTGCATTTGCCAGTACGTCTTGTGTTATACTTTAAAATAATGGGAATATTGATGGGACAGTTTGTATTGGGTACTATGCATGACAAGCAATGTTTTGCATTATTTACTTCTCACAGTAATCCTATGAAGTATAGCTATCCCTGTTCTCTCCCTCTTACAGCCGAGGCAGCTAAACAGTAAGCAATAGAACTGGGTGGGATACTTAAACTAGGTAGGACACTAAAGCCCATGTCTGACCTCAGATGTTTCAAGTATTCTTGGAGTGAAGAGCTACCCCAGAACCATGTAGGACCAGCAGTCTTCATATAGATAGATATATTTCAGTAACTTAGAAAAGAAGAGGTGTTAAGTAACCTAAAGTGTGATTTTAGGTTGTGATTGATTCTTTTGCTTCATTTATAGAGTAGACTTTAAGAGTATTGAATTCTAAGCCTACTCTAGTTTTACAGATGACAAAACAGGCTGAAAGCGATTTCGACTTGGCTTAAGGTTACAAATACCATAAAAAGTTCTACCATGATCTTTGCAATAAACAGTTACTATGGAGTTCATTAAGAATGGGGATTTTAGTTGTGTTTTAAAAATTCTTTTCTAGCATAAGAATGGTTTTCTGTGAAAAACAAAATGCTCTATTAAAATAACTTTACTCTTTTAGATACCTAAGTGATAGTCACTTCTTGCAGGATATCACTGCTCCTGTTTAATGTATACTTATAATTCCCTAAGCTTCTTAACTTGGTGTACACAGTGTCCAAGTTGATTCCAGGCCTGTATGCCCTCAGGTTGTTCAGTCACCTTTAAGCCTGGCTGAATTATGTGTTACTATTTTCAGTCTCTGGATTTCCTTGGCCCATCGACTTGCAAAGTGGCAAAGGCCCCTGTCTCATAACTATGAAAAGATATTGGTAGCCCCTCTAAAATAGGTAGTCCCTGTGGAAAGGGTTTTAAAGGAGCAACACTCTGGGTCTTTGTGTGTGTGTGAGCTAGTTTTTTACATATAATTCTATTTCCCCCCTCTTAATTTCAAAATTTATTTAAGAGACATTACCTGTTCGTTACATAAAAATCTGAACTAAAAAGGCAGTTAAAAAACACCTGACTGTTAACACCTGGTTTCCAGATGACGTGTGTGTGTATGTGAGTGTGTGAGAGACACACACACTTAGATACATATACGTATCTAAGTATAGACAGGGCTATTATGTACATTAAACAAACAGATCTCCCCCATTTCCTTAGTATTTTAAAATA
>NW_022111357.1:12667485-12679927 GCF_000313985.2 Echinops telfairi
TTCCCTTGGTGAGCCACAAGCACCTCATTTGCATAGTTTGCCCCATCATTTGGTGGAGGTTAGACTGTTGGTTAGAAGGACCCTGTCCAGTAATTCACAGCACTGCCACCTGTAGACTGCTTTCCTAAGTCTTTGGTTTCATCCTTTCTTTTTCATCTGGGCAGAGATATAGTAACTATCTTACTTGGCCATTCACCAGCTTCTTCGACCCTAGGTGCTACTCACCACATGAGATGTAGAATGTATCAGATATTCTTAAGCCACTTAAGTTACAAAAGAGGGAACTTCATGGAATAATTTTATTACCCTTTTGTGGGGGGTTCTTAATTTTGGGGGGTTTGGGAATTTCTTTTTTTAAAAATCATTTTATTGGGGGCTCATACAACTATTTATTACAATCCATACATACATCAATTGTATAAAGCTCATTAGTACATTCATTACCCTCATCATTCTCAAAACATTTGCTCTCCATGTAAGCCCCTGGCATCAGCTCCTCACATTAATTTTTTTTACATTAATTTATTTTTTATTAATCATTTTACTAGGTGGCTTTTTGCAAATCTTCTAGCAATCCATCATTCAATTGTATTAAATGGACTTGTATATATGTTGCCATCAAGATATCCAAAACATTTTCTTTCTACTTGAGCCCTTGGTATCAGTTCTTGTTATTCCCCTCCCACCCTCGTGAATCCTTGTTCAATTATATATTGTTATTTCATGTCTTACACTGTCTGTTGTCTCCCTTCACCCACTTCTGTTCTATCCTTTTTAAATTGAACTCAGAAAGTTCATAGAACATTTCCATTTTGGTGTTGTGGGTTAGGCACTGGGGTGCTATAAACCCAAAGTTGGTGGTTCAAATCCACTAGCTCTCCACAGGAGAAAGATGAGGCTATCTGTTCCATAAAGACTTAATAGTCTTAGTCCCCAAGGTGCAGCCCTACTTTGTCCTGTATAGTTGCTGTGTGTTACAATTGACTTGATGACAACGGGATGTTTTGGGGGAGGAAGAGAAAGGGAAAAATTATTTAAATTTTTTGCTTAGTTTGTTTAGTTACTTAATATTTTGTGGGTAACTCCTAGGGGGCAAACAGAGGGAAATGGTAAGAAGACCCATTTTTTAAGAGTACAGTTCTGATAATTTTTTGGTAGATTTCTGAGAAGTTTATGCATGATTAGATTTCTTTTGTAGTTCAATTGGATCATAAAATGATTGGGATTATTTCAAATTATTCTTAAGTATGTTTCTTTATAGAAAACAGGAACTTCAGGCAAAATTTGTATACATTTTCCCCAAGTAGTTTTCTTTAAAAACAACAATAAAACAGCCTTAAACACTACTGCCATCAAGTTGATTCTGACTCAGTAACTCTCAAGGACATGAGGAGAACTGTCTCCCTGGTTCCCGAGACTAAATCTTTATAGGAGTAGAAAGCCTCATTTTTCTCTCGATGGTTTCAAACTGCCGACCTTGTGGTTAGTAGCCCAATGCATAACGCCACCATTTTGGAGCAGCTATTAGAAGCATGTAATGAAATAACCTTATAAATGTAGGTGTCTTAGAGTTCTTTGTGGGAAGGCAAGGAAGAGAACTGGGAGTTATTAATAGAAGGAATGTAATCTGGAGGTGTTAGCAGAGGTCATGCTCCTGTTTCATGTTGATAGGCCATTGTGTGGACTGTGAAGTTGGGAAGAGGCAGTTCATGCAAAGAGAATAAATACTCTGTTGATGAAGGCAGACATTTCAGACCTGATTCATAAAGCTTCCATTTTGAGCAAGGGTTAAAAAACCACATAAACCAAACAGTCAAGCATTTTCTCATTACTGTTATTTTAAGAGTGCGGCATGGTAATAATTTGCTTGCATTCCTATTGCAAATAACAAAATACCTGGATTGGGAATTGCTAGGGATTATTTTATACTTTATTATTTATTTTGGTAAGTCAAGAGTAAGCTTTTGAGTGAAAGTACTGTTTTGGATAGTACACGCACACAGACAGGAATGGGCCATCTCTGGAAAGCATGAAGAGACGTGGGGAGACAAGGCAAAGGGGAAGGGGAGTGGGAACAAAAAGCTAAACATAAAAAACTTTCTACATAAATTCAGCCATGATTTTTAAAAAGACAAAAAAATGTAAGTGCCTGAAATAGAGCATAGTACAAGCTTGAACATTTTCCTGTGTTGTGAGAATATTCTTCAGTGGCTTTAAGTCAGCTTGTTTGACAGATATGGTGTGGTGGAAAAATGGATGGCTGACTGACCGTGGTCTGTTTGAATGTTGGTACACATCTTTGTGAAATAGAAGTTATTTGAAGAACTTGAACTAGTTTGTAGAAGAGAAAAGTAGCTCTGAAATTTATTTCAGGTCTTTCCATCTATGTTTTTGTTTGATTTTATTGTCAATAGCTGTGATCCTCAGATAAAATTATAGATCTAACTTAGAGCTTGGAAAAACAAGATCATTTAGAATTAAGCCGGGAATGCTTCTACTTTTCCCAGACACAACAATTTTAAGATAGTTCATTAGTATACTTCTGTTAGTGTTCTTCTAGGTGAAGAGGGTCTTGGACATTATGCCATGAGAGAGTCTGATAATAAGAGCATTCAGTCCGTTGAATGTCCTTACAAATCTGAGACACATCAGGATAGACTAATGATGATTTCAGCAGTGTCAATTTGAGGTTCAGATGTTTCCAAATTGATATTTTAATTTGTTAGCTAGAAACTCCTGAGTTATGTTTTATGTTACTGTCTCTTAACGAGATATGTTTTAGAAAAGATTAGAGGGAGAAACCTTTTAATTAATATGCCTACTGGTTTTGTTGCTATTTGTTGGCAAACTCTGGAGTTGGTGACATTTTTTATAATGAAAACCGCCCACCACAGTCCTCTAAATATTGGGTGTAGGTGAAAACTCAGACATATAGTGCTGTCCTGGGTAATAGGCTGCAGAAGGTTGGCCTTTGAACTGGTTCATTCAGGTTTGACCTCTGCTGAGAATTTGCATTTCCATTGATCTACTGAGTTATACTCTATATTTTGACAAGTTTGCTTAATAAGCATCACCTGGGAATCTTGTTAAAATGTAGATTCTCATTTAGTATTGGGGGAGAGGGACTTCAGAAAGCCCAGGGAAAATTCCATTTGTCCACAAACTTTTTGAAGCCCTGATTGGAACCGAAAATTCTCAGCAGGGGCTCTACCTGAACAGGTTACAAACCCTGATATAAAGTGTTCCAGCAGTGCCGGAATGACTGCGGAGGCAGTTCAGTGCACTGCCACTGTTCTCTCTTTTAGTATCTTAATGTATCCTTATCCAATCTCAGACAGGAAATTCCCAGTGTTCTTCCATTTCTAGTCCTTAAACTAGACCAGAAGAGAGGGCATGCAAAACGTGAATTCCCCCTTTGAAAGTTGAGTTAGATTGCTTCCTCATTACCTCTGGCTTTGCAGCAAAGATGATCAGGAATTGGTCTTCGTTGAAAGCCTAAATCATAGAAGGCAAAAAAGAGTTTTTTGTTCAGCATCTCATCCTGTGACATTGTATTTGTTAAGTAGGATATTTATTAGCTTAGGTAGGGCTTTAAGAATATTTGACACCTCTGTTTTTGTTTTTTTTCATACATAAACACAGACAAAGATGGTAGTATTTTCCCCTTATCGCCCAACAATAGTTTTTTTTTTTGTCACAGAGAACCTTTCTCCAAAGAAAAACTGTCAGAGTTTAAAGTCATTTCGAGGATAACCAGAAATATTATCAGATCCCAGTGAGACTAGTTAGTACACTTCTTTGTGAGAGTGGACTTTAAAACCAAAATTACATTTGTTGTATCCTCTCTTTGTCTTGGCTTTAATGACAGTGTTCTCTATTATGTGTAATTACTATTGTATTGCATATGATATTTGGGAGACCTCTAGCTTCTTATCACTCTGATCAAAGAGGTGATACAATATACAATAAAATTAGATGCTTATGAGACTGACTACTTCATTGAGAAGGTGAATTTATTTGGCAAACTTGAATTTAGGTGTTGGACTCCTTTTCAGTAGTAACCAGAACTCTTTGTAAGAATATGCAGTAATTGTACAGTGAATTCTGTAAGGTCTGCCTGTGTACTAAGTGTGGTTCATGGTGCATCAGGATGGCAATCTTGTAGAAAATACCTATTTAATGCCAAAGACCTTTTCTTTCCAGGATTGGCCATTTGATGATGGAGCTCCACCCCCTAATCAGATAGTAGATGATTGGTTCAATCTCTTAAAAACCAAATTTCGTGAAGAGCCAGGTTGCTGTGTCGCAGTGCATTGTGTTGCAGGATTAGGACGGTAAGTTCTTACCTTTTTGTCTCTGACTTCATTATTATGCCTTATGGAAGTCAGCTGAAAATTTCACATTGGCATTTCTAAGACTAAATAGTAAATTGCCTGAAAGGAAAGGAAATGAGAGTAAAAACTGCTGTAATGATTCCCCAAGATAGGTTTTTTTTGGGGGGTGTCTCTGGCTGTCTGATTTTGATGCCATAGTAGGTTTAGGTGATGGTTCAGCAGTCCCTTTGAAGAAGCTGATGTAATGTAATTATCTTTGAGCTAAAAATAGTCTTAATTCAGTATTTACCCCCCCCCCCATCAAGTCTTTGATGTGGGCAACAAAATTAAAGGTATTTTAGAATTTGAAGAAGAATCTATACAAAGTTTATTCTTGAACTGAGATGATTGGGAAGTTATTAGGTAGAGAGCAGATGGGTGAACTTTACACTCTTGGAAAGGAGATCAATGAAGAATGAGAACTGACTTTGATGGAAACCCTTTTTCTGTAGCATTACTTGGATTGGTGTTGCATCATTCAGCAGCAGCAGATAAAATGCCAATTTATGATGTGCACTTTGACTCAAACAGCGCAGACTGCTGCTGCCTTTAGGTAGTGCTGGCTCAGACTGTTAGCTCTGCTGAGCCCTCTTGTTTGCTGTATTCCTGAAGGGTCAGAATTTCTGTCTTTATTCCGAGGCTGAGGGTAATGTAACTTAGAAGCTGTCTTAGGTGGTCTAAAGCTGGTGCCCTGTAATGTACTTAAAAAAACAAGCAAACAAATACACTAATTTGTTCCTTTGTTAGAATTATATATAGATAGCTAGACATAGAGAGCAAACTGCCTGGAATTAATTCTCTGGCCCTTTCCTAATTCACCAAGAGGATTTTGTTGTAGAAGTTTAGCATTTTAAAGTGTCTAATGAAGAAATGATATTAAAGTTAATTTGGGATGAAAATACTGAGGTGCTTGAAGTAATGAACTTGGTTATTTATTTTACTGTGCTGATAGGTAAGAATTCAGAGAAGAATTTTTGATTGACATAATAATGAGAAAATTTAGAGTTAATGTGACATTTTAAAGAGTAAAGATCTCTAATGGTGTTAGGATTTACTGCTTTACTAAGAATAGAGAATAATGGTAGAGATATTATACTGTAGAAAATCAGATGTTTCAGGAAAGAGGCCCAAAGCTTAGTCTTGCTCTGATAATATGTAATCTAGGGTTTTTATTGTTTTTTGTTTTAATCTTTTAATTCTGGTGACGTGTGGATAGTGACGAGTGGATTTTTCTCTGCAGGGCACCTGTGCTGGTTGCACTTGCTCTGATTGAGTGTGGAATGAAGTATGAAGATGCAGTTCAGTTTATAAGACAGTGAGTATGGGATTCTATGTCCAGAAACACAAAACCTATTGTAAGATCATACAGGAGGGGTTTTGGAATCCATTCAGTTGTAGAATAAGATAATTTGCCATTTTTGGCTTAGAACATTGAAGATTTAAAAAGAAAAGCAAATGTAAAGAGACTTAGATTTTGCTATAGGCTCCCAGTTTTATAGATTTTCTCATGTGAGTGGCAAATTTGGATATTATAGAACCTGTCCTGTGTATCATTTGAGAATCTAGGGATCTTGAAAGCCAATCAGGGGTCCTCAAACTTTTTAAACAGGTAGCCACTTCACTGTCCCTCAGATCGATCCGTTGGAGGGCCAGACTATAGTTTAAAAAAAAAACTATGAAGAAATTCCTATACACACTGCACGTTTCTTATTTTGAAGTAAAAAAACCCAAATGGGGCAAAAACACCGGACGGGCCAGATAAATGTCCTCAGCAGGCCGCAGTTTGAGGACGCCTGATCTAGATATTAGGGTCTTGTTGCTCTTGGGTTCCTTTTTATGAGTGTAATTCTTAGACCCTGTGACTAAGAGGCATGGAAAAATCGACTGAGGTGCAACTCATCACAGGACTCCACAATGACCTTTTCTGGCGCAAAATCAAGATGATGATATCCACACGGAATCTTGGCATCAGTCTGGAATAACGGGACATGCTATTTTGTTGTGCAGAATTCTTTGGCAATCATTATCTTGCCCTTTCCCTTTCATTCCTTTTTAAAAAAAGGTTATTTGTGGCAGAAGGCACCAAATGATAGCAGATCTAGGAACAGAACGTATTTTAGAGAATGCTATCTATATATCCTGAGCACACTTTTTCAACTTCATGCTGTTTTCTTTAACATCCTACATACTTTGCTGCCGGTTCTAATCTGGAGAATTTATTATTGATTTTGGAAGAGAGTATATATCTAAGGACAAACCATTCTTAACTTTATTAAACCATCAATAGACTCTAGTGAAAGTTAGTAAAACAGATTTGTCTCTCCGAAGGCTCAGAAAGTTGATGCCTCAGACGAGCTATTTCACTTGAAGAAATAGTGTTGTATGGGAAGTACGCTGGTTTCCAGCTGTGTGTGTTGAAGTTAGAAAAGCCTTGAGCCCTAAAAATATTGCACTGTAGTGAATCAGGCCATTCTTTCATATGCTAAAGCTACCATTCTTGTATTTTCAGAAAAAGAAGGGGAGCGTTCAATTCCAAACAGCTGCTTTACCTGGAGAAGTACCGACCGAAGATGCGATTGCGCTTCAAAGACACCAATGGGCATTGCTGTGTTCAGTAGAAAGAGATGTCAACGAAGGCTGGCTTGAATGTGGCAGTTAGAGGGAACTCTTGGTACCTGGAAATGTGAATCTGGAATCTTAACTGTGTCATCGAAGTAGTGATGGATTCAGTTCTCCTCAACCACTCCTAATGATTGGATCACAAACAAAAATGAAATCCCTCTATAACGTGAATAAAATGTGTAAGAAAAGAAAAAGAGAAAGGAAAAAGGGATTAATTCGGCGAAGGACGAGCTTGCTAATGTTGGCGTTTGAATTCCTGCCAGGATTGAATTATTAAAAAAAAGTATTTTTTCTTTTTACCTTTACAAAATAGGTCTCTAAAGGAAAACCAGCAAAGATTAACCTGTACAGACCATCTGTTGGGGGCACATCGCACTCCCTGCAGCCGGCTGTCTTTTCTTTTTCTTCCTTTAATTTTCGGAGGGGAGGGTATAGTTCACCCCTCTTTTCTTCTTCCTCCCTCCCTGATACAAGTTGTAGACGGAATAGGAGAAGTCCTTGTGGCTGTAGATGTGCATGCAATCTGGCAGCCTTAAGCCTACCCTGGGCTCTTATAGAAAACAAAACAAAAGAAAAAAAAATACCAAAAAAAGAAGAAGGTGGGGGGGTGGGGGGGAGAAGCAGTGACTTCCATATTATATGATCCAGGTGGTTTTTAGTCTGTACCGATAAGGATATTTGTGTTGCTTTCTTTGTGAAAATAATCCAGCGTTAGTCAAAGTAGCCAAAAGCCACTTGGTATTGGATTTGGTAAATTAGTGGGGAAGTAGAATTGTAAAAGAGGAATTTCTCTTCTCAAGAATTTAGCTGAGAGAATTGAATTTCTTCCCTTTTCCAACCAACGCAGTTAAGTGGGTGACTCGGCAGCCTTTGTTTTCTGAAGGGAGGACTCTGGGGATCGCTAAAGGAGTACCTGGGCAGAGCCAGCTCTCAGTCTACACCTCATAGTACTTGGTATCATTGCTCAGGTCTACTGGCCAGTGACATCACCAGAGAATGCTGGTAGTTCGAAATGTTAATTTCAGACCGAGTTATACTCAATTTTCAGAAAACGGTCAAAGGAGTAGGAGCAAAGACTCACTATTTTGGACGTGAGAAATGCCTGTGATGGGTATTTTCCAACCTGCCCCTGGTATGTACAGTTCAGTTTTAACCACTGATTGCCTTGTTATTTTCTTACTAGGTTCTTTTTGAGATAAAAAAAAAAAATCGCTGGTTTAAAACCAACAATGCCTAGTGAGTTTGTGTCCCCAGGCCATACAGGGTAGAAGAGAAACAGAGCAATTCACCGACCGAGTAACAAAGAGGAGACTGTATTTTTTGTGCAGTGGGGTAGTCGTGTTAGTACAGATCCTTTGCTTGTTCAGTGTGCTCAACTAGACAAGCTGTTTCTGCCCCTTTGCTGGGGCAGGTGTGGCCAGGCTGCACTGACAACACAAGTTGAGGGGCACCATCAGGAGCTCTTGGGCTCTTTCACCTAAATAGTACATAGATAGTAGTGCTCTGCTTTGAAGGCTCTAAATACAGGTTTGGGGTCGTCTTGTCCTGCTGGAATTTGCTGTGCAGAGCCATAAACTTCCATTGTTTTCGGATCAGGCAAGGCCAGTGGGGGATGGACCAGGACCGTGTCTCACACTGATGATACCTCAGATATTGGCCGGCTATATGAACTGCCTATTTTCCATTGCCGGAATTCTTGATTTTTAACTAAATGGAAACATGTAGATTTTCTTCTTCTCATCCCAGAAAGCAAAACAAAACAATGCTTTTTGAAATTGTTTCTAGGCTTTTAAAGTGAAAAATAATGGTACTGTCCCAAAATGCGTTTACTTCCAGACACGATGGTAAACTCCTTTATCGTAGGCTGAAGATCACCTACCCGCTAAGCTCAGATCGACTGTCTGCTGACTCCAAGGGTTTTGATCAGTACCACAGCAAGCCATTTCCCATTGACATGCTGTGAGTTTTATGATTTGGGGTGTGTGTGTGTGCGCGCGCACGTGCTCAGTGTCCAGTCAGTATCAGTTCCTGCCTGAGTTAGGAAAATTACATTCCTGGTTCTGTGTGAGGAGAAGGGTGTATAGGCAACATGAACTATTAAGCCCTCATTTTGTTTGAAATTACAGACTGATGTTAATTGTTCTCAGAACTGGATTTTTTGCCCCTCAGAATTAGACCTTTTTTTCTTCCTTCTGGATTTCATGAAGTATTGCTAGCTAAAGCCAGTTTGATATGGTGAGAGAGATGTCAGACTGATAAGGAGGTGTGCAGCCTGATTTCAAACCAACCCCCTGAGCCCTTTTAAAGAACAATAAAACATATTTTACATGCTCTTTGTGCATTTGTTGATTTCTCGTCTGCTTGGGAACTTGCGTGTTTTCAGTTATCAGCTTACTTCAAGTGAAGTGAAATGAAATTGGGAGTTCAAAGATTTGATGGGCAAGCTTAATGCAGTTAGGGCTACATCTGGTCTATTTCCTGGTTTGGTTTTGGTTTATGGACACACTGTAAGGATTTAGCATTTTGTCTCATTCCAAAGGATTTGTTTCCATCACAATTAAAAAAAAAATTTTTTTTTAACAGGGAGCTTGTACAATCCATAATTCATTTAGGTCAAGCATAATTGTAAAGTTGCTACCACAGTTAGTTTCCAAACAGTTTCTTCTCGAAACTCCTTGATAGCAGCCCCTTTTATCCCCGCCCTCCCTGCCCCCAAGGGGCCTTATTGTTATTTATTATTCTTTTAAATGGTTTTTTTGGCCGTATTTTACTCCATCCAATAAATCCATGCACCTACAATTCTGTTATTCACTCCCCTCAAGTGGGATTATACAGTCATCCTTGCTGTCAGCCCTCTCCTCCCACCTTGCCTCCTCCCCATATCCTCAGGGAGTCATTACTGCTGTTACTGTTTCTGAAGGGTTACTGGTATCTGTTGTGGTTTCTTGCATTGAACAGTTAATAATACAAATGGATCTACCCAGGTCTAACAAGATCTAATGAAGTAAAACAAAAAAAAAACCTAATAGTAAGGGGAGGAAATATTAAAAAAACTAGAGTAGTTACGTGTTCAACCAGTGCTAAACTATCCCTTTTGTGTGGCCCTTCTGTGAGGTATTGTCCATTTGTCTTGCAGGTGGGATTTGGATCTCCACTTTGCCCACACCCCTTCACATCTATTTGATTGTTTGTGAACTTCTGATACCCATTCCTGTCAACACCTCATGATCACAGGCTGGTGTGCTGCTTTCATGTGGGCTCTGTTGCTTCCTTGTTACATGGTCACTTGATTAACTACAAGCCTTTAAGACCCCAGACACTAAATAGCCAGGTACCATCAGTTTTCTTCACCACATTTGCTTATGCACCCATTTTGTCTTGTGCGATCATGTCAAGGAGGTAAGTATCATGCAACACATTAGAACAAACTGTTTAGTACTGAGGTAAGATTTAAGTGGAGGCCCAAAGTCCATCTGCTACTTTGTGTTTATATATACATGTATAAATAAAGATACCACCAAAAAATATACCCACATTTATGTAGTTACATATATACATATCTATGTATATAATTTTTACTATTTTTCTTCCCTCCTGCCCCACTCTCATGTTCAACTTTAATTCCTCTTGGATGCATTTTGATCAAACAGGAACTGGAGTGCTACACCCTCCTCACCGTCAATTTTAGAACCCTTGCTATTACCCTGTCCCTGTTGTGGCTCAGTGCTCACCTCCCTCCTCCGCCTCCTCTCCCCTGCTTCTCATTGCTGTCTCACCTTGGGATTGCTTAGTCTTGCCTATCTTGTATAGATCGATACCAGTTAAAACAATCATAAAGTTTCAAGTCTAACTGGTATCCTGGCCCACGGTTGATAAAATCCAGCAGCCTGGCCACCCCCTTTTCTTACAGGGTTCCATATCCTGGGTCCCGCTCACCTAGCAGCACGTATGCCCTGTTCTCAACACATGTCCGAAAAGTCTGCATCCTACAAATCCTCATTGACCTTTTGCAGTCAGGGATGGAGCCGTCTGGTGTACCCCACCTCACCAGTGTTAACACCTTTAGGCTTTTAGTATAGCTCCTTTGTGAGTAACTCCCAACCAGAACAGATGAGGTGCCAAATGCTGCCCCTCCAGTCAGAAGTCTATGATGGGGATTCCTCAGGGACTTGGTGGCTTTGCTCCCATTGCTGGTCTGTTGCACTCTCCTCTTGGTTTCCCGCCATGTGAGTGGGTCAGACTGGCTACTCTCCCTGAACTGTATCTTCAGGGCTGTCCTGCAGCGCTGTCATCTAGGGAGGGGACATAATGTCTCGGGTTGATGCTGACCCTGCAGTCCTCAGTGAGCTGCTCTGAGCAGGAACATAGCCCGTCCTCAGGGACTGGCGCACCTGTTGGAGGTCTGCTCTCCCTTTCCTGTGGAGATATAAACAATACCCTCTCCTTGACTGGATTAGTGACCTGGCTTCCCATTTATGTCTCTCTTTTCTTCCCCCACCCCTCTTTGGGCCTTAAAGGCATCTGAGAGGGGGTGTGGAGGAGGGCAGTGACTCAGTACAGGTGCTATCTGGATCTTTTTTTTTCTGATGGTGTATGCATCACTGAGTTTGGTGTGGCTCATACCAGAGTATCTGACTGGTCCTCAGCCCAGGAATTATGTGTTAAATGCATTTTTCTTTGCCATCACAAGTTTTGATAAAAGCATTGAAACTTTCCTTGAACTCTTAAAGAGCAGGGAGGATATAGTAAATTTGTACATCACAAGATGTGGGGCTGGGAATTTCCCTTAAATGCTGGCCGAATAGCTATCCCATCTATCCAGCATGTTTCTGTGCTAAAGTACTCGGAATGAGAAGACACCGCCCTGTTTTGGAGGATCTCAGTCTAGATGGTGGTGTCAGACGTAGACGTAAAACAGTTGGTGGTCAATTTGTTGATCTGACTTATTTTTCACCTCCCAGTGTAGCTTCTTCATCACCTGGTTCAGTCTTTGGTCCATTGTTAAAAATCAAGTTTGGTTGCACAATCGATAGCCTTACCCTTTTGTTGCCTGGCTAGACTCCATTGTGGTTGACTTCTCCACCTTCTCTGCCCTTACACTTGTGCAACTGAAGGTGCTGATTAGACTTCTGTTTAAAGTCATGATCTCAAATGAACCGTACTACACCTGGCGGCCCTATATTTCTATTTACTCTTTCTAAGAAGAATCTTTTTTTAAAGAATCTTAAAATTTGTTTTCTTTTTTTTAATCGTTTTATTAGGGGCTCATACAACTCTTATCACAGTGCATATATACATCAATTGTATAAAGCACATTTGTATATTCATTGTTATCATTCTCAAAACATCCGCTTTCCACCCAAGGCCCTGGCATCAACTGCTCATTTTTTCCCCTCTGTCCTCGCTACTCCCTCCCTCATGAACCCTTGATAATTTGTAAATTATTT
>NW_022111357.1:12680737-12694500 GCF_000313985.2 Echinops telfairi
ACCTCTATAAATGCCTTCTAGCTCTTTATTTCCTTTGACTTTCCTCATGTCCCACTATCATGCTCAGTTTTTAAGAATCTTGAATTTTAATGCCCTTCCCAACCTCACCCTCAGTTTATGGTCTCTCCTCCGCCCCCAGCAAACTTAGAAATAGAAACGAGGGAATTCCATAAACTCCACCACCACTTCTACTCACCTACCTGCATCTATGCTTGTATGCTCTGCCCTCCAGTTTCTGCAGGTTTAACCCTGCCCTGTTTCAGGAGGCAAGCTGTTCTACTGCATTGGGTTCCATCTTGTACCTATTCAAAGGTGTGCATTTAGCGCTTTACACCCTTTCTATCCTGTTTATTAATTGTTCTCTACTAGATCACTTCCATCAGTCTACAGTCATGCTGTTTCTTCCATATTACAAAACTTGTTTGACCCTACATTATTAGCCCTTACAGGTACCCCCGCTTTTAAAAAACCATTTTATTGGGGGCTCATCCAGCTCTTATAACATTCCATACATCAATTTTTATCAAGCATATTTGTACATATGTTGCCATCATTTTCTAAACATGTACTTTCTATTTGAGGCCTTCCTATCAGCTCCTCTTTTCTCCATTCCTCCCTCCCTCCCTCCCTCCCTTTTTATTAACCACCCCCTTTTTATGTTCCTGATAGACTCAAGAGTTAGCCATTTAGATTTTTTAAAATCATTTTATTAGGGGCTCATACAACTCATCACAATCCATGCACACATCAATTGTGTAAAGCGCATTTGTTCATTCATTGTCCTCATCATTCTCAAAACATTTCCTCTTCACTTAAACCCCCGGCATTAGGTCCTCATTTTCCCTCTCCCTCCCTGCTCCCCACTCCCTCATGAGCCCTTGATAGTTTATAAATTGTTACTTTGCCATATCTTACCCTGTCCAACATCTCCCTTCACCCACTTTTCGGTTGTCCGTCCCCCAGGGAGGAGCCATTTAGATTTGCCAGTTTTTGAACCACTCCAATGCAGGTTTTGACTCCACTACAATGACCCTACTCAAGGTCACTAGAATTTTGGTACTTAATCCAGAGGTTGGTTCTCAAGTGGCAAATAGATGACTCCCTCCTCTGAAACTTTATTTGCTGCTGGTAACCAGAATAATGGCCCCTAGGGTATCTGCCTCCTAAATTCTTGGGACCTCCGAATATTACCTGACATGGCAAAAAGGATTTAGTTGTGATTAAGGATTTTGAAGTGGGCGGAATTTCCTGAAGTACCTGGCACATAGCTGTTGCCTGGTTCTTGGCGACCCAATCACATTATCCTTGGATGTTGCTACTGTGCCGTCACCCCATCCAGAGTCCTCCCTCACCTGTGTTGGCTCTCTGCTTGACCAGACACAAAGCAATATTCTCTAGCAGTCGATCTCACCTGGCAATGTATCCAAAATAAGCAAGTCATACAACATTCTATTGCCATCGATAGGGGTTTCATGGATGGCCAGGTCTCTTCCTGGAAGCCTGGTTGAAACCACTATTGACCCTGTTGGTATTTGAGACAGCAGTGGGATGGCTTCAAGAATGATAGCAACGTGCAAGCCATCACAGCAAAATGAACTGATAAGCGAGTGAGATCTTCTGGTTAGGCCTAGTCTAATGACATAGGTTTTTAGAAGTGGATCTGGGCCTGGGAGTGTAGTTGGTTCTGCATTTGGCCGCTCACAGCAAGGTCAGCAGTTTAAATCCACCAGCTGCTCAGCAGGAGAAAGATGAATTTCTGCTCCCATAAGGAGTTAAAATTTTAAAAACCACAGGAACAATTCTACCCGGTCCGATAAGCCCTGTAAGTCACACTCGACCAAATGGCAGTTGAGTTTGGAGTAAGAACCTTTGAACGGTGAACGTTTGGGGGTTGCGGCTGGAGTGAGATGGGCCTGGAAGGATGTAGCGTTGCTGGCTTTAAAGATGGGGAGAGGGGACTTTGAGAACTTGGAAAAAGCAAGGAAACAGCTTCTTTGCCTCCAGAAAAGAGCTCATCTTGGTGTTAGTCCAGTGCGAGCCACGTTATTTTAAGACACTGGATTTGTAGTAATTTGTTAGCAACAGAAAACGGGTTTTGCCCTTTAGGCCTCCACATTCTTGGGTTTTTCCCTAGTGCACTGGCCACTCCTAGGCTGGGTCCTTAGAGGTCTTCTCTGTCTACTTGGACTTGACTCCCTGGACTCACTCACTACTCAAGTGCAGCAGCCCTATCACCCAGACTGCTGCTTTCAACCCGCCGGCCACGTTCCTTCTCTCCTCAAGGAGGTACCTGCGTGTTGTATGTCCGCACCGATTTCACAGAGCAAACTCCTTCCCCTTCCTTGGGCTTTCTGTTTTTTAAACTCAGTGCCTAGGCGTGAATTAAGTATCAGATGAGTGAGAAAGAATAAATCAGCTGAGCGACCAGTTAGGGCATGGGTTATAGTGCTCTAAGACAAGATTTGGGACTTAATTAAGGGAGTAAACATCTTCAATGTCTACAGCCCAAGTTTACATGAAAGGTAACCGGGTGTCAGCATTCACGTTTCAATGGATCGGGGAAAGATTTATAGAACCATTCCCATGGGCCTTAGAACGCTTTTAAGCGGTCCTCTAAGGCGTAGCTATTGGTCTCTCCCCATCTGGAACAAGGATTGAAGAAAATCAAAGCTGCAGGAAGCATTAAGGCCTAAATGCTGACTTAGGGTCACTAGTCCCAACAGCCCAGACACCAGAAGAGCAAGATGGTGCCAGGTTATCATGCCGACTGTCCTAAAAGAGCCCACACTAGGAGGTCCAGGCTACAACAGGGGGAGGGTGTGTGTGCAAAATTCAAAATACAAGCAGCCATGCTGATGTGAGAGCGATTGGTGGATCACCAGAGATTGGCCTGTTAGTCTCTCTTCAGGCCTGGAACCAAACTCCCCCAGTGGCTCAACTTTCGGTGAAACAATTCACAGGCTTGTAAGATAAACAACACCAAAAAGTACACCTTAGCACAGTCAACCATATGAAATCCAAAGGGCAGTGTTTGCCAAGGGACGAAGGGATAGGCAAGAAGGAGAGTGGAAACGGTAAACAGGAGAGATTGCAGTTCCATTGTGAGAAATGCGCTCAATATCCCACATCAGCATGAATCTGCGTCGTTGAATGGAAAACCAATTTGCCCGGTAAACTTCCACAGTAAAAAGGGAAACATGGAAAAAACCACCTGTGGGAAACTAACAAATGTCTTCCCCACAGATTCTCCCCTAACAGCTATGCTGCCTGAAAGGGAGCACATGGTTGATTGTGTCTCCCTGTGGATCTCCTCCTGCTGAGGCACCCATCCCCGCTAATGCCTTCCCCCAATGCAGGTTTTAGGTTTCCTCATCTGTGAGCTCAGGGACTTTACGTGATCACCACCCACCTTGTGACATATGGAACTCCTGAATATGCATGACTAATGGCTACCTATAAAAGCCCCCAAACAATAAAGATGCTCTCTCCTCCCAGTCCCTACTCCTCTGGTCCCCCTTTCCCCTCCCTCCTTCCCTCCTTCCCTCCTTCCCCACTCCCTCTCCCTCGCTCTCCTCAGGTCTCCAATTCCCCACATGGACCAACAAGTGGGATTGAGGTGAGCATGCTACCATGAAATGTATCTGACTCCTTTATTTTACTCTCGTATCTCTCTTATTCTCTGTGACTTTACTATAATCTTTATATATTATAGCCATACAATTGCGCCTACGAACCCGTGATAGTTTTGGGGGGCTGGTGTCCCCCCACAGCCACCTCCATCTTTCACATACAATTGAGAGGAAGCCAAGTATTTCATTGCTCGCTACCCTGTCAACCACCCACGAGAAGTCCCTTGGCAAGTGTACCAACAATGTGGATTAGCCATGGCCCTGATGTTGCCTTTTTTTTGTGTGTGTGTGGTTGCAGTCACCAGAAGATCAAGGGGCTAGCACTAGCCAGCATTGACAGAGTACTACTATGTTCAGGATTAAGCCATGATCTCACTTGACCTTCAGGCTGCCACACAGGCCTTGTTCACCCCATTTTGTAGCTGAGGAAATAGACTCCGAAAAGTGAGACTAAGAGACTAGGCAGACTGGCAGGGCTAGTGTGTGAATTCAGTCTGTCTCTGCTGCCCTACTGCAGCACAATGGGAACATCTTGGGGAGCCCTTCTTTTCAGGATGTTGCCGTAGACTTTTGTTTTGTTCTCCAGGTTTCCATAAGAATCCCTGGTAATCGAGCAGCATCTTTATGTTGAGAGAGAGAAAAACAGTTCTGTCTAGCCAGGGCAATTAACTTCTGCAAACTACGTAATGGGTTCTACCAGCCACAATCCAGGACAGTTGAGCAGAATGGTTTATAGTTGATAATTGCCTTCCTATTACTGTTACCTGGTTCTCCTGTGCAAGAGTATTGCTCCAGGATTGGTATTTCATTTAAGACATTTTCAAATTGATTTTATCTGCAGAGTATGAATGTGTGGCCTAATTCCTGCCAAGGCATTAGATAACCACTCTGGACATGCTTCAGCAAATGTAACTGAATCTGAGCTGCCAGGGCTATCAGTTTTATTCAGCATAGATACACCCCCCCCAAAAAAAAACACTCTTCTAGCTAAACCCTGATTTATTTTGTAGAACACCTCAAATGTAGGCCTCTTGGAATCAGAAAATATTCTCCAAATCATGCAAAAACACACAAATGGGAATTTGTTAAGAGTAGATTTAATTAGTATCTTCCTCTTGGAATGCAACACCTAAGGATCCATGAGATGATGTGGAAATCAGCCCAATTTTCAAGGGTCTGCTATTGTAATGCCTTTTAAGACCAGAAAATATGAAATGCGGCCTCAGTAAAGAAAATGCTCTCTGTGTGACTGTGTACGTGGGAAGCAGAGGGCGTTACCCAATGTCATGAAGGTCAGCATGGGGAAATGTCAGTTCACTTTTCCCCTTCCAAATCCCAAAGTGCAGAATAGATTACAGCTGCATGCAAAATACCAATTAATCATCCTCTAATGCTTTTATGTACATGGTTGTTTGACTTTCTTTCATTTAGAATTGTCATTAACACTTGGAACCCTAAGATTGAGAACAGATAAAATTTAATGATTACATAAAGATTTGACTTATGGTCAGGTTAATTGATAATACCTTTATTCATTACTGCAAGGCCTCTTAAAATCCAAACGATCATGGAATGAGACAGAAAATAGAGGAGACAACCTTTGAGTTTACCAATTTAAAAAAAAATCGTTTTATTGGAGGCTCGTGCAACTCATCACAATCCATGCATTCATCCATTGTGTCAAGCACTTCTGTACATTTGTTTCCCTCATCCTCCTCAAAACATTTGCTTTCTACTTGAGCCCTTGGCATCAGCTCCTCCTTCCTCCCCCCGCCCCACCGTTGCCCTCCCCCCTCCACCATGAACCCTTGATAATTTATAAATTATTATTATTTTGCCATATCTTACACCGCCCGACTTCGCCCTTCGCCCACTTCTCCGCTGTCCGTCCCCCAGGGAGGAGGTTATATGTAGAGCCTTGTAATCTGTTTCCCCTTTCTCCCTCACCTTCCCTCCACCCTCCCAGAGTTTACCAATTTTTTAATGGTGGAAAAGGTGACTTGGAAGAACGAAACTCTGCAAGTGGTGTTCTGTTCTTTGCGATCATTTGCTCAGGGGACAGGCCTGTATGTTTTACAGCACACGGTCGCATGTTCTTACTCTGAGATAAGGCCATTCTTCTTCCCAGCACAGGACTGACTACATAAGAGGCCAGACAGGCCCACTCCAGTGGGAATGGGAGGTTGGTGTGAAGGCAATGAAGATAGTCTTTTCTTTATGCTCCCTGGTTTAAAAAATATTCCCCCTTGCCCCGAATTAAAAATGGGAACACTGTAGAAAGTTTTGCAAGTAGAGAGAAGCTGAGTAACCCTCCACCTCCTTATCCTGTCGTTCAAGGGCAGTCATCATTAGCCTTATGAATAACAGTATTCTTTCCACCTCTTCCCCACCCCATGCATAATTACATACCTTGTCTTTTCACTTACATAGGCACAATCATAATTAGAACTTGCAGAAAGCTTACCATGCACCAGGCATAGGGCTGAGTGTTTTAAGGATTGCATCTTTTGAGGGGTGGGTGAGCTGGTCTCTGTTTTACAGATTAGGACTCGGAGGCTCCAAGCCTAGTCTCACACACGTCTAGTCACATCGCAGAGCCAGAATCCTAAGCTGAGGTGTCTGGCTCAGAACACTGGGCTGCACTCCCTCTGCATTCAAGACACGGAAACCATTATTCACCAAAGCCAGGTTGTTCCCTAAGGACACTGCTTTCGCTGTGACTTAACCATGGAGGCTGCTCCTTCTTTCACGATCTGTGTACTACAAAGCCAGTGGGAGTGGAGGGGTCAGCCTGTCACGGTTACCTCCAGACCATTGCTCTGGCGTCTGGGTCACCTCTGCTCTTTTGTACTGCACTCCTCGGCCATCCTCCCATCACCCCAATATATGGAAGGCTTGGGATCCTGAAGGCCCACCTCTCATCATTCTGACACCTCATGGCATGCTGACTGCCTTCACACCAAGCACCCATTCCCATGGGAGTGGGGCTGTCTGGCCTCTTCCAGACTCAGTCGTGTGCTGGAAAGTCTCTAACAACCTCTGAGGGAAGCACACCTATGCTCCTATGCACACCTTACACCGACTCTTAGCTGGAAGACGGAGAAATGTAGCACACGTTACAAATAACAAAAGACAGTTGCATGGTAAATTTTATATAGCTGGTTGATTCTCATACAACGTTGTTCTCGAGTTTTGCCGAACTCTTCCATCCTAGCCAACATCTGGTTGCAGTTGATGAACGCAGGGTAAATGTTGGCTGGTACTTGCTTTTCTGAAAGAGTCGAAAAGTCAGCAATGAAGACACATCAGAACGTCACTTCCTGTTCTGCGCTGTGGAGCGAGCTCGTTGTTTTTGAAGACCGGAAGACTTTCCTCACACGCTTGGACTGTTCGCAGTGCAATGCCTCCACCCGTCATGCACTTACGTTCTTCTTCATCGTGATGAAATACGTATAACAGAGCATTTGCCATTTCAACCATTTTCTGTGTATGATGTGTAAAAGTGACATTATTTATGTTCCCCATGTTGACATGTTATGTGTGTAATATGTAATACTCATCACATTGTGCAACCATCAGTCGTATCCTCTTTCATTTTTTTTTATCACCCTTAACAGAAACTTTGTACTCCTTAAGCAATGCATGCCCATTTCCTATTTCTACCTGCTCTGGGAAGCACAAATACACATCCGTCTTTATGGATCTGTTCTCTTCTAGATATTTCATGTACGTGAGGTCATGCTAAGGAACCCTGGTGGTGTCGAGCAGGCGTCGTCAAACTACGGCCTGCGGGCCACATGCGGCCCCGCCGAGGACATTTATCCTGGCCCCTGGGTGTTTTTGCCCTGTTTGTTTTTTTACTTCAAAATAAGATATGTGCAGTGTGTATAGGAATTTGTTCATAGTTTTTTAAAAACTATAGTCCGGCCCTCCAACAGGTCTGAGGGACAGTGAAGTGGCCCCCTGTTTAAAAAGTTTGAGGACTTCTAGTGTAGAGGGTTCGGTTTTGGCCTGTTAACCACAAGGTCATCCGTTCAAAACCACCAGCCACTCTGTGGAAGAAAGATGAGGCTTCTCCTGAAAACAGTTAGTCTCAGAAATCCACAGGGCCAGAGCTACTCTGTCCTATAGGTTTGTTATGAGGCAGAATCGACTTGGTGGCAGTAAGGTTTTTTGGTCTTTTTCGGACTTATTCTTTTATTTCATTCTTTTTCCAGTTTGAAGCTGCTATCGTGGGCATTGAGAGATACAAATGACTTACAGACAATAAAAGACCAAGACAGCCAGAGTGAGATGCAGGGCAGACAAACCAGCAGTGGGAGGGGCTGGCAGGGCAGCGAGGCAGTGTGAGGCCGGGAGGCCCCAGGATTCCAGAAGATTCTAGAAGACTCCAGTCACAAGTGTGGAGCACCGATCCTCCTGCAGGGCTCTGGCCCTGTGGGGGGAGGGCAGCTAGCACCACCAGGTGGGACCCAGGGTGGCAGTGAGTTTTTTGAGTGAGATATCATGTAATAGTTGTCCTTTTGTGGTTGACTTTAGTCAGCGCAAAGATTTTTACAGTTCATGTCATAATATTTTTATAAATTTTAACATTTTTATTGACATAATTTGCATATCATACAATCTAATGGTTTAATCATTTAAAAAGAATTGTGCAGGCATGCCACAATCAATTTTTACCACGATAACTGCTTTTAAAAATATATTTATTTATTTTTATTTTTATTGTTTTTGCTTTTTTTTCTTTGATGACTGCTTTTCACATGATTTCATAGGTGTTGGGAAACTTAGAAAATACTGCAAAGTATAGAAACTTCAAAAAGTTTACACTCTTTAAGGCATCACCTCTTTTATTTTTACTGTATTAGTTTATTATTATTATTAAATTGTATTACTTTTTCAAATACTTTTATTGGGGCTCTTATATCTCTTATCACAATCCATACATTCATCCAGTGTGTTAAGCACATTTTCACATATGACGCCACATTTGGCTATGCACCCATGTTGTCGATGGTGATAGCGATCATGTAGGGAAGGTGAGCATCATGGAATACCAGGTTATCAGAACAAAGTGTTCTTGTGTTGAGGGAGCACTTGAGTTGAGTCCCAATGTCCATCTGCAACCTTAATTCTTGACATATAGATATGAATACATAGTTCTATTCCCCTCTTGTTTTATGTATATATTTACATATGTGCATGCCTGTATTTAGGCCTCTATAAATGTCCTTTGCCTCCTGGTTCTTTCCTCTATTTCCTTTTACTTTCCTCTCGTCCCACCATCATGTTTGACCTACATTTGGGTTTAGTAATTCCTTGCAGCTCCAATGTCATAATATTTTTAAGGTCCAACCATGCTATGTCATATATGGTGTAATGTCTTTGGTTTTTTGAGTAACTGCTGTGGGGGATTTCCTGAGAAATTAAGGTGTATTAATTACACTTGAGGATTTTTTTTGGGGGGCGCCACCAGTTGAGCATTTTTCTAAATTACTCATTGGTCATTTGTGTATCTTCCTTGGTGAAATATTCAAGTTGTTCTTTGTCCACTTTTTATTTTATTTTATTATTATTTTTAATCATTTTATTGGGAGCTCTTACAGATATCATAACATTCCATAGTTCAAGCACATCAAGCAGTATCATACAATTCCTACCACAATTTCAAAACATTTTTTTCTTCTTGAACAACTTGATATCAGGTCCTCTTATCCCCTGACGCCACCACCCTACTACCCAGGAACCCTTATTTTATTTTTATCTTTTGCCATATCTTACACAATCCATTATATCCATTCACATACAATTCTGTTGTTTGATCCCATCCAATGGGATTATACAGTCATCAATGCTATCAGCTCCCTATTCATCCCTTCCCAGCCCTCTCTTCTCTTACCCTTAGGGAACCATTAGTCCTGTTACTGTTTCTGAAGGGTTATCTATCTTGGCTTCCATGTACTGAGCGATCTTAAATATACAAATAAACATACGCAAATGATTTACACACATGGTGAAAAGAACGACTTGTAAGCCTTGTGCACTAGCAGATTGATGGAAGAGAAAGCATATAGGTGCACATGTGAGACCTGGAGTGGAGACCCAGCTCTTGCACTAACTAGTGGTGTAACTTGGGGCATAATACTTCACCTCTCAGAGTCGGTTTCCCAGTGTACTTCTTGTCTTTATAGAATGATACATGCGAGGGCTTCAAAAGTTCATGGGAAGATTCATTATCTTGTGATTCTATTTCCCCACACACTTTTTGAGGTCCCCTAGTACAAAGAGTGGTGTAGTGGTTACACGTTGGGCTGTGATCTGTGGTTGGCAGTTCAAAACCACCAGGAGCTCCATGGGAGAAAGACTGGGCTTTCTACTCCCACAGAGTTATAGTCTCGGAAACCCACAGGGGGTCGCTAGGACTTGACATGGACCCGACGGCAGTGAGGGTTTTTTTTACAAAGTAAGGGAGTCCTGATACCACAGTGGTTACATGTTGGGTTGCTAACTGCAGAGTCAAAAGTTCAACCCCTAACAACATATAATTGGTCAAGGATTCACGGAGGGGAGGGAAGGGGAAAAAGAGGAGCTGATACCAAGGGCTCAAGCAGAAAAAAAATGCCCTGGAAGCGTTGATGGCAACATATGTACCAGTGTGCCCAACACAACGGAATGAAGGACTGTTACAAGACTTGTAAGAGCCCCAGTAGTCTGATTACAAAACCACCAGCTGCTCCTTAGAGACAAACGAGGTTTTCTCTTCCCATAAAGCATTGCCGTCTCAGAAACCCACAGAGGCATTCTACTCTGTCCTCTTGGAGGGTGGCTGTGAGTCAACACGGACTCGATAGCAGTGGGCTTGTGTACAAAGCACGTATGTGCCTGTATACATACACAGACATGCCAGGCCCACATTTTATCACGAATCGGGAAAGAGCCAGTTTTCACTAGTCTTCCACTTAGGGGCTGTCAAGTCGCTGCCGGCGCGTAGTGACCTCACACGTAGGAGAACTAAGCAAGCGTTGCTCAGTTCTACCCCATCGACTCACAGTCTTGGCTGGACGCCCAGGACTGAGGACACCCCCAGAAATAGCTATTTAAACCATTGCTGGTTCTCCTGTCCTCGAGGGTGGGTTCTGCCTGGCTTTGTCCGCTTGTTGATTGGGTTCTTTGTCTCTTTCTACATTCTGGATAGTTAATTATATGTGATTTCCAAACATTTTCTCCCATTCTGTCAACTGTGTGTTCACTTTGCTGATACAATTCATTGATGCACAGACATTTTGATGAAGTCCAGCTCATCTATCTTGTCTCTGGTTGCTTGTGCTTTTGGGGTCATATCTAAGGACCCATTGCCAAAACTAGGTCCTAAAATATTACATTTATGTTTTGTTCTGGTTTATTATTTAATTTTAAAATCAATTTTGTGTTAATTTTCATCAGGATGCCCCTTTGAGTCTGCATTACTAACATTTTCTCCATTACTTTCCAAAGTTGAGGCAATCAAATAAACATTGTAAACCAACCCCTGATTTGTAGCATTTGCCAGTTACCTTGTATATAGACTGCCCTGGTTGATGTCAAGTTGCTATGTGATATCACTGATTAGAGAGAGTCAAGAAGAGATACAAAAAGAGCAATGACCTTCAAGAGCATAGATATTGGTGAAAATAGAAAAATGATTAAACATGATGAGTGTTTTAAAATATTACTTTTGTTTTCTAATTTTTAAACCTTACATTGTTGCTCTTGAGAATATGCAGAGGAGAACACACACCCATTCAACAGTTTCTACATGTACAATTCATTGACACTGTTTATTTTCTTTGAGTTGTGCAACAATTCTCATCTTTCTTTTCTGAGTGGCTCCTCACTGCTTAACATAAACCCTAAAGTCCCCTAAAGTTCTTATCTAATCTTTCAAGTTGCTATCGGCTATTGTCAATTGGATCCCATATAGGTAGTTCTTTAAAAGAAATAACAGCAGGCAGTTTTTATTAGCTAAGCTAAACAAGCATTGGGTTTTAAGAAGACTTCGTGGAATATTTTTGGCTTAAGGCTTAAGATTATGTCACAGCAATGGTTTCAGGGGTTCATCCAACCTTCCTGGCTCCGGAAGGTCTAGAGTCCACATGACAATGTAAACTGATGTTCTCGGATCTTGATCAAAATGCTCAGTACTGGTAGCTGGACATCATTCAGTTCTTCTGGTCTGAGGACAATGGAGAAAGTTGTTCATAGAGGCAATCAGCTACATATTCCATATCTGCAACCTTTGTTTTTAAATGTAATTTACTTCATTGTAAGATCGTACAACTTAATTTTAACCAATGGCTGTGTTTAACAGCCTGTTTGTAAAATTCCTGAAAATTTAGCAATCTTCTCTCCCTCGAAATGAGATGGCTCTTCTGCACCTCCTCTGGCCACAGCACATCAGTTCTCTCACTATCTCATGTGCAGCACACACCCCGACCCTTTGCTTCACTTCCTTTACCCTCTGCCACCTGACTAGCATCCTTTCCCCGACAGACCATGTACTCATTAAATGAAGCCTCTTTTCCTCCCGCCTGGCCCCTGAATTCCAGTGTTCCCCAGGGCTCTATTTTAGGTAATCAATTTTCCTTTCCTACACGTTCATCCAAAGCCCTGACACTGAGTATATTTATTGACAGCTCCCCAAACTGTAATTCCAGTTCACACCTCTCTCCAGAGCACTAGAAATATCTGCCCAGCATTTTGTCAGACATATCACTTGCTTATCTCCTGGCAATTCAAACCCACCATTTCGAGAATCGGTTAACCTTTTCCCTACCTTCCAAACCCCACCCCAAAGCTGACCCTGTCCACTTCTTCCTGCCTCAGTAAACACAGCTTCCTTATCTTGTTAAGTCATCGGAGCTAGATACCTGGGAGTCATTCGCCATCTCTCTCTTTTCTTCATCACCCCACTTTTACCCTTGGTGCCAAATCCAGGTCTTCTCAGTTATTCAGCACATCTCTCAGCAAAGAATAGCTGCATGGGATATGAGCAGGGCACCGTGGAGCTAGCTCCACAGGCCTCAAATCCTGGCTCTGCCATTTGACCCTTTTTTATACCCTTGGGACATTTTACTAGTGTTCTTAAATATAAAGCGAAAATAATAATAGAATGGAGTGGAGAGGATGGGGTGAATTACTCTGAGTAATGCATTTAAATCAGAACCTGACAGAATAAGCAGCAAGAAATGTTAATTGTGGTTACGTGTTGAGCTCCATAATTATTCTAAGACAGACCATCAGTAAGTGACAGGAAGTGGACTAGGCTCAGAGTAAACAGAAATGAACAAAATAGATGTGATTCCCCACTCATGTGTGACTATCAATCTAATTATCCTACCTCTGCCATCTCTAGAGCCGCTGCCTTAGTTCAGGTGGCTTTCAGAGTGATTTTTCCTAAACACCAAAAAACCCAAATAAACAAACAAAGCAACCCTCAAACAAAATAAAACAAAAACCCACTCCATTGAGTCAATGCTGACTCACAATGACCTTACAGGACAGGACCCTATAGAAACTCCTGGTGAATTTCTAAAACGAATTCTGTAAGGGAGTAGAAAGTCCCATCTTTCTCCCTCGGACTGGCTGGTGGTTTCAAACTGCTGACCTGCAGTTAGCTGTCTTCTGGAAATGTCCCGAGTTTTCAGATGAAAGGCCCTTCTTGCTCTAGCGCTTCCTGCCTCTCCGCATTGAATCTTCCACTGAAGAAGCCAGGTCTCCACTTGCATTGTTCCCTTTCACCATTCTCTCTCCTCCATCCAGCCCAAATCTCAATGGTACCTACCTCTCGGGGTGGGGCGGGGCGGGGAGGCTTCAGAGTTTCTCCTGGCACCCACCCCATTCTGCTCCTGAGATTCCCTGGCACTCTGAGCATGCTGAAGTTGTAGTTTTTCCCTGATAAGACAGAGTGCCCCTGGGGGGCATATTCTGGAGCTGGGGAGCTGATGGTCGCACCGCATTGTGAATGTATCCAATGCCACGCCGTTGCAGGCTTACACATGTTATGTGATGTATATTTCACCACACGAACCCCCACCCCCCGAAAAAAAAAAGACAGCCTCCTCCCACCACACACACACACACACACACACACACAGG
>NW_022111357.1:12695453-12698772 GCF_000313985.2 Echinops telfairi
TCTCTTATACATGAGCTGCTGTGGATTTGTTTCTCAAAAGTACCCAGACTAATACATGCCCCTTCAGGCTCCTTTATGTTCCCCAAACTCAAACGACATTGAAAAGGAACAGTAATTGAATCTCTCCAGGATGCCTAGATGGTCACTTTGACGTGTTACCAGTATAAATGGAAGAGTGCAGAATTCTTTGGGGAAGGATTGGAGAGATGGAAACACCACCTTCAGACGTGTGTAGATCTATATGGAGGATATGTCAAGAAGCAATAGCTTCATATTTTGATTTTTTGCTTAATAACAATGTCTATGTTTCATATAATTTTTTTTAAACTTACTCTCATATATCCACCCTCTTCTCACTTACTGATTATCTCATTATTGGATATTTTGCATTTACAACAATAGTAAAACAATCTGCTGTCTGACTATTTTGCACATTAACGATGTGTCCCTGACAGTAATGAGGGCAAAGGTGCAAAGTAAGAGTAACTATGGTGGTTGAAATGACGTGTCATCTTGGCTGGGCCGTGATTCTGGGCCGTAACTGGCAGTTCTGTAACATGATTTAGGCATTATGTAATGATGTAATATGGCAGTTGTGTAATGATATAGTCATCTTCCATTTGTGATCTGATGTGATCACCCTTCACTTTCACACCATGTAGATTTTTGCATAATGAACTTGGCCTTTGGAAACTAAGCCAATAAGTAAGGAGAAGGTGTTTATATATATCATTTAATATATATAAATTTAGAATCACCATCTCCTAACTGATTAAAACAAAGCAACATAGTATATAATAAAGTGCATTTTCCTTGGGCATGATTACCCCTAAAGAGACTGGAATAGTTCAACTTTTGCACCTCTCCATGGCAAGCCACAACGGTCGGTCAGTGCAGACTGACACGAGCTGTGGTGCCTCAGAAACCATGAGCATGGCTATTGGTGACCTGCTTTTGTACAATCTGGCCTGGGGTAAATTTCCAATCCATCAAGCCCCTTGATTTTCATTCAGTTGCATTCCTGGAAAGTATATTAAAACCATAGGAGAAAGGTTTTGTGTTTGTGTGTAAAATGGAGTCAGATTCCAGGCTCAGATCATTTTATAGGTTTTTCTTTTGCATACATGGCCAAGGGGACATGGAACCAGCATTCACCGTGTGGACCTCCTACACATAAAGAAAAAAATTGCAGTCCCTGGCTCTATTCTCTAAACGGCACTAGAGACGTGCAATGAATTACTTCCCTCCTAAATTCTTATAATACCCTGTAACGAGTGGTTTCACTTCCACTGAGAACCCCTGGAGCTACTCGACCTTCTCTTTTCCCAGGTTAGTGAGACTCAGAGGGAATTTAAAATAGATACCTATTACTTTGATTGCTTGGCCGCTCTAATCTGCACCTTCAACCTCATAATCACTGTGGGAAATGCCTTGTTAGCAAGTGGTACTCTGCTCTACCGCAGTTACCTACCACTGCTCTGAACTGATTCACACATTCCTCTCTTCCCCAGAGCATCTTCTCCCCTTTGCCTTCCTCGCGCCTCCCCAACATCCAATCCATCGCTAAGAACCATTGACTGTCCCTCAATATATGTAACGGGGCGAGCCGTCTAATGCTTTCCACCTACAATCTATTCTGCTCCCAACGGCCAGAGAAGCGTTTTAAAAATTCACACGACGCCCATCCTCTGCTTCAGCTGCTCCGGGCCCTTCCAAGACCCTTGGAATGAACTGTCCACTCCTCTCCCTACGCAGATCCTTACATGATCTGACCTCGATTTCTCCCATCGGCGTCAGAGTCTTGCCTGCTCCTTCCGCCTGGGATCTTCAGCCGCATCTTCGGAGAACCGGCATCCTTCATCACTGCTCAAATGCCACCTTCTTAGGGACCACTTTATCTGACTACTTTATCTAGGATAACCCCATGTCCTCAGTCACTTTCTGTCCCCATCTTCCCTTTTTGCTCTTTCCAGAGCTGCTTGCTATCTGAAGGGCAGTGTGTCTTCGTTTGGGCCGCGTGTCTGTGTCCCACGGTCTAAGGTGCGTGAATTGTGGTCTGCACGGCAGCCCGGGCCATCACAGTGCCTGCGGGACTACTCAACAGGTTTTTCATCATTGAGTGAAAGCTGACGAGTCCCCGATGGACCAACTGGAATCCTTCCCTTGACTCCGAGAGAAGCTCCCTTCCTCTTTGGGCGCCTGAGGAAGTATTGGCAGCTGAATGGCCCGCCTTTGGGGGCAGAGAACTGCCAAAAACGCCCCCGGCGACGGGAAACAGAGAAAGCAGGGTGAAGGCAAGGATAGTAAAAGACAGGGGTGGAGAGAGCATCTCCCTAGCAAGTCGAGGGGCGTCAGATGTTTCTGGGGCCCAGCGGTGTAACCTGCTCTCTGTTTCGGTTTGTGCCTTGCATCCGTACACACCTTATTCTTTTTGTTTAAAAAATCAACTTCATTGGTATAATTTACCTGCAATAAAACCCACCAATTTTAAGTATACAGTTTGATGACCTTGACAAATATATATAGTCGTGTCACTACACTAAAATGAAGACACATGAAGGAGAGTCAAGAGTTTGTGGAAAAATTCTATTATCTTTTAATCCCTTTTTCTATGACCTTACTGGATCTCCTTTATAGGCTATATCCTTCAAACTGAGAAGAATAATCTCTTAAATTCCACAGAATATCCCAAGCTTCTTTAAAAAATAAAAACAGCCTTTTCTTGTTCTTTCTTTTGCGGTAGAATCGATAGACAATAAACTAGAGGTCAAAAACAAAACAAAACAAACCTTTTGGAGTCGGGTGAAGGTTTACAAAGCACATCCGTTTTCTCTTAGACAATTTGTACACATTTTGTTTCACGTCTTTGCTTGCAATCCCCACAATGTGACGTCACGGTTCCCGCTTGCTCCGTTTCTTGTTTCTAGCCCACCTTTGTTTCCTAGCCCCTCTGAGTTTCGTCCTGGGGTCAATGATGCCCTTGTGATCTCACATGGTGAGTTGTTTTAAGATGTGTGTACCTTCCTCGTGTTATTGTTCCCTTATAAGTTTGTTTGACTGAAAATTGAGGCTGAGAGTGAGTTCATCTCCAGCCCCGCAGGGTGACTAAGGACCATAGCCTCAGGGGTCCCACCGGTCTCTCTGCAACCAGTAAGCCTGGCCTTTTAGAAATGATTTTGAATTTTGTTCCACTTTTCTCCCATTCTTTCCAGGGATTGCCTTCTAGTGTAACCCCTTTTAGAGAAGTTGGTAGTGACAGCTGGGCACTCGTTAGTTTTTCTTGTCTCATCATCTTCTGTTGGAGATTAATTGCCTTCAC
>NW_022111357.1:12699622-12701850 GCF_000313985.2 Echinops telfairi
ACTTTATAGATTGGTATTGGACATATGGGCTAATATCGGACTTATGAACTTGATCTGGACTGGGCTGGGATGTTTTCTCAATGTTCAACTGCTCTTGTATATAAACCTCTTCCTTATACCTGTATGAGTCTCCCTGGATTTGTTTCTCTAGTCTATCCAGACTAACACAGGTGGTCACTCAAGAGCTTTAAGACCCCCCAGTTGCTATTCACCAAAGTAGGATGTAGAACCTTGTCTGTGTGGACTCTGTTATTACCCGTGGCTTGGGTGTCTCCTGAGACTGTGGTCCTGACTCCCAGGTCCCTAAAGGTGTTTGGTTATATCCAAGGTGTTCTCATAACTTGCCTCCTGGATCATGGATATATTTGCAGCAAGGATAAATACCATCTACAAATATCCCCGGTCACACCTCTACATGTTGGTGCTGTGTTCATGCTAAAGTTGGATTATTTGTCTTTCTCTTGTTGAGGTGTTGGAAGTTTGCATACATTTTGAAGAGCAGTCCTTTGTCCAGTACGCCATTGCCAAGGCTCCCCACTTGTCTATGGACTCTGTTTCCCTTTCGCACAGCCTCCCAGTCACACGAATTATGCAGTCAAGTTCCTCACATAGCGGTCGGCGCCTCTAGTGCTCAGTGGGGAAGCCTCGCCTTGGGAACACCACCTTTGTGGCGGCTTCTCTTTGTACTCTTTTGGTGAAACTGTGATGCACATATGTGTCTCACTTTTAGGAAGTCCCAGTCATCTAGTTTGTCTTCTGCTGTTTGTGCGTTGTCAGTTGTGTTTGACAGTGTCTTTATGTCACGTATCAGGGTCTCCCAAACTGTTATTAGGAGAGACGAGTCCCTGGAAGAGCACTTCATACTTGATGAGGTGGAGAGTCCGTAAAAAGAGGGAGATTCTGGACGAGATGGGTAGACACAGTGGCTGCAGCATCGGACTCAAACATGACAATTGTGAGGACGGCCAGGCCCGCACGGGCTTCCTTCTGCTGAACACAGGGCCGCTGTGAGTCAGAGCTCACGCAGCAGCACTGAGCACCGGGACCACACCTCTCCATTGCTGAGGCATCCTCCATGCTGCATGTGCTCCAGCTTCTCAGGTTAGTTGCTCAGCATAGAAACAGAATGAAAAAAAAATCTTGATCCCATGTTTGATCGATTTCAGACTGCTGTAGTTGACATCGTCAATGTCTTCATTTTGGGCTGTAGTGGCTTGTGCATAAATTGAATAATAGTCATGTTAGCTGGTTTTCTTCTTGGCATATGCATATTATCCTATTACTGACAGCATTGTATTTCAGGAACGACCTTGAAGTGTGCTTTTGTTTAAAATGAATGCAATGTCATTCCTCTTCAATTTGTCATTCCTGCCATAGTAAATCATGTGATTGTCTGATTCAAATGGCAAATGCCAGTCCATATCAGTCCAGCCATGTCTAGAATATCTATTTCTTATGGGATAATTTTGAAAAATTTCCTAGATTCATACTTGTGTACATCCCATGCTTCTATTATTAACGGGTGCATGTGGCCATATCTTCTCGGTCTGAATCACGCCATATCAGCAAAGAAAGGGCCCCAGAGCTTTGCCCCATCAAGGCCATTCTGCCTGAGGCTAATTTTTGAGGGGGCGGCTCGTCCCCAGTCAGATTCTGAGTGCCTTTTGACCTGGGGGACCCACCTTCTGGCACAGTACCAGACCATTTCAACGGCTATGCATAACATTTTTAGTGACTAATTTTTCAGAGTTGAACTGCCCTTTCTTTCTTCTAGTCTATCTTAATCTGGAACACTGCTGACACCTGTTCACAAGAAGTGATCCTGATGAGATCTGAAATACTAGTGGCATAGCTTCCACCATTCCAGAGATTTACAAGCCACTGCAGCTCGACAAACCGACAGACAAGATGGCATCCTTTAACCATACTTATTCGAGCTATATGCTGAGCGCACCATCAGAGAAGCTGTACCAGAGGAAGTGTGTGGGATCAGCATTAACAACCTGTGAGATGCAGACAACACACGCTGCTTGCCAAAAGTGAAAAAGGAGGAACCGATGACAGGGATCTACAGGTGACCTCCTCGCTGGGGGACGGACGACAGAAGTGTGGGTGAAGGGAGACGTCGGACAGGGCAAGATATGACAAAAGAATCATTTATAGATTATCAAGGGAGCGGGGAGCAGGGAGGGAGGGGAAAAATGAGGAGCTGATGCCAGGGGCTTAAG
>NW_022111357.1:12701989-12705999 GCF_000313985.2 Echinops telfairi
AAAAAAAAAGCGAAGAAGGCTTGAAGCACTTACAGGTGAACGAGCGCCAAAGATGACAGCCTCCAGTGTAGGTTACACCTCCACCTAAAGAATACAAACACCTGTCCAATTGGACCAATCATCGACATCCTGATACACAGAGAAAGGGTTAAAATTGCCAAGGACTTCATTTTCCTTGGACACACACTCGACATGCAGGGAAGCAGCAGTCAAGAAATCAAATGACATATTGCGTTGGGTAAATCTGCTGGCAAAGATCTCTGAAAGAGTCAGAGAGCAAGGCTGTTACTTTGAAGACTAAGGTGTGCCTGCCCAAGCCATCACAGTTTCTCTCCGTCCTGGGAAAGCTGGGCAGTGTATTAGGATGACCAAAGAATCGATGTGCTTGAATTGTCATGGTGGTAAAGACTATGAGGCATATCACGGATGCCAAAAGAATGAACAGCTAGCTATATCTTGGAAGCAGTGCAGCCAGAATGCTCCCTAGAAACAAAGAAGGTTAGGCTGTGTGTCCCATCGTTTGGGCATGTTATTCGTGGGGATCAGTCCCCAGAGAAGGACATGATGCTTGGTAAAGTTGCCGAGCAGTGAAAAAGAGGAAGACCCTTCATGGGACGGAAGACCCCGGATGGGGCGCAGCAGTGGACTTGACCGTGGTAAAGATGGTGCAGGAACAGACCCTGCTTCATTCTGTGGTTCGTTAACTTGCTATGTGTTGGAAACAACTCACCAGCACTTACCAACCGCACCAAACAAAGCAACAAACCACCACACTCAGCGACGTCAAGGAAAGTCCGGCTCAGAGAGAGCCTATGGACAAGAAAGAACCAGGACAGAAAGCCTTGCGGAAGCCGAGAGCAGGTGGGTTTGAACTGCTGACCCTGTGGTTAGCAGGCCAGCTCCTAACCCTCTCTGTCCCCAGGGCTCCAGGACAACGACAGAGATTGAGGCGCTGTGGGGAGAGGATACATCCGATGCACAGTCTCCCTCATTTTAAATCATGCAGGACGCCCTGTGCTCTTCAAACAACGGTCTTTTGGTCTATGTCCAGGCTTTGCATGAGCACAATTAGATTTTGTGAAATTCATATTTTTTGCAAGGTCAGCTCTAATTTTTAGCATCCACACAGTTGAATGCCAGAGTCAGTAAAACACAAGTACACATTTGGTATTCCCTGCTTCCAGTCAAGATCCATCTGCCCCCAGCAATGATATCCCTCATTCTATAGCCTCTTTGAATTGGGTTTGAATGTCTGTTAGTTCTCTGTGGAGACACTGCTGCAGCTGTTTTTAATTATATTCAGCAAACTTTTACTGCATTTGATATTAGTGACACTGATACTTCTTCAATCTGTTTGATTACCTTCCTTTGGAATGAGCACAAATATGGATTTCTTTCTGTTGATTGGCCAGGTAACTAACTTCTGGAATTCTTGGTAGAGATAACGGTTTGCTTCCAGCTTTGCATCCATTTACTGCAGCATCTGAAATGGCATCCCATGAATTCCTGGAACTTTTACTGATGCCTTCGGTGCAGCACGGCCTTCAATCACTTCTTGACCATATACTACTTCCTGAAATGGTTGAACACCAACCAATTCTTTTTGTGTATAATGACTATGTTCTTTCTATCTTCTCTGATGCTCCTGTGTTGTTCAGTACTTTGCCCCTACAATCCTTCAATATTGCAACTCGAGGTTTGACTCTTCAGTCTTTTCATCCTCAGAAATGCCAAGTGTGCTTTCCAACTCGTTTTTCGAAAGGTCAGGTCAAGAAGACATTGCGGAGAAGAACTTCCACGTGCTTGCGTTGGTCTCATTCTGAGAAGGGGTTCATCACTGGACGAGGGCGTTCTTCCTGGGGAAGTCGAGGGGTCCGCAAAGACTAGAAGGCCTTCGCTGAGATGAGTGGGCGTGGGAACTGCGATCACTCGCACTCGCACGTACTAGCTAACCTGAGGATGACGCAGGGCCTGGAACCTTTCCGTGGATAGTCTGTCATCTCCTGAAGTCTATTTTTGCTGATACCTGCAGGGCAGCTTGGGCTTCTGTTGTACATAAGATTGCTATGAGTTCAAGTCAACTTGACAGTGATTGCTCTATCTATATCCAATATTTCATTGTTTGCCATACTTTATATATACCTGTTGACGGGCACTTGGGTTGTTTCTGGTTTGGGTTTACTTAAAATAAAGCAGCAAACGAGTGGACATTATTGTTGCTAGGTACTGTTTGCTGAATTGGGTCCAACTCACGGTGACCCGATGCACAGCCTCAGGAGACACTGCTGGGTCCTCCATCCTCCTCACAATTGTTGTCAAGCCCAGTGTTGCATCGGTTGCATCAACTCAGCTCCTGGACAGCCTTCTCTTTCACAGACCTTACTAAGCACGGTGTCCTTTTCCTGGGACTGGTCTCTTTTGATAACCTATCCAACATACATGAGATAAAGTCGAGTTATTTTTGCTTCGAAGTAGCATTGTGGTTGTACTTCTTCCAAGACGGATTTAGTTGCTTTTCTGGCGATCACAGTATTTTCAATATCCTTTGCCCAACACCGTAATTACAACACATCAATTTGAATGGATGCATGTGGTGGGAAGGTGCCAGTCCCCCACCACTAATCATGGGTTTGAAAGTGCAGTTGTACGGTTGAGATATATAAATATTATAGTAACGTCACAGAGAGCATGAGAGATAGAAGAGATACTGAAATAATGGAGACAGACACATTTCATGGTAGCAATGCTCACTTCAGCCCGCTTGGTGGTCCACTTGGAGAGAGATGGGGAGGGGAAGGAGGACAAGGGGAAAGGGAACAGGGAAGCAAGGACAGCAGAGGAGGGAACTGACAAGAGGACCAGGGGGAAGCCAAGAGAGAGCTCTTTATTGTTAACCCAGGCCTATATATCTTTGAGAGGAGTGCAAGCCCACTAATTACAGGTAAAAATGTTAGGTAGGTTAGCAAAGGGCAGGGAATGTCCTTTAACGCATGCCCAGAGGGCCAAGCTAGGGGAACAAAGGAGTGGCACACTGCACATGCCCAGAGGCTCAGGTTTCCCCGCAGGTAGGCATGGGTGGGTGTGAACCTGAATTGGCCCACCTAGGCCTCCCCGTGGAATCCTTGAAAAGGGAGAAGCCCAGAGTTGAGAGAGAGAGAGAGACAGAGAGAGAGAGACAGAGAGAACTTTGGCGCAGAGAGCTTTGGCAGGACTTTGGGACACTCTTGCGTGCCACCGAGCAGCTTCCAATCAGGCCGCATGTTCGGGAGGAGCCCCACCGGTGCCGTGTAAACCTGAAATTTCTACTAACTCTCATAAAACTCACTTCGATCACCAGGCTTCGGCGTGAATTCTTTCTCGCGCAGAGCCAAGGACCGAAGTATATCTAGCTACAGAGAGGTCTAACAAAGACATACATCACAGGAAGGGGTTGCACTATAGGTTATACAGCAACGAGAGGGGGACAATCTAGGGATATACGAGCAATAGAGAGAGGAGGGATTGGGGTATACATGTGACAAGAAGGGCTGATCCTAGATTCAGGATGGCAGCCTAACTTTGGATGTCACTGAGCCAGTTTGATCTGTTCTCTGGATCTCCATAGAAACCATTATCAGTAGGGTGTAAACCCCACCTACAGGGACCAAGTTAATGGTTGCAAGCCTTTAGGGAGAAGTAGCCCATTGTTCTTAACAGCAGGGCGTGGGTTTACCTGTAGTCTGGCAACTGAATGACTTCAGGGAGGTGACTTGACAATCATTTACCATTAGCTGCAAGCAGTGTCCTGTCTAACATATATTTGGGGCAGAGGACTTGGGAGCAATCTTTATGCTTCTCACAGATGCAGAAGAGCGATCCTCCTTATGCAGCTTTCAGATGTATAAGTGGCCGCTGACCATACCGTGGCTTAGGTCAGTCTGACTTCAGTCTTCAAAGGGACATCTTTCCTCTTTAACACTTTGAAGAGGCCTTGTACCCCAGATTTATCTAGTGCAATATGCCCTTTGATT
>NW_022111357.1:12707062-12711564 GCF_000313985.2 Echinops telfairi
TTTGATAGCCGGGCACCATCAGCTTTCTTCACCACATTTGCTTATGCACACATTTTTCTTCAGCAATTGTGTTGGGAAGGTGTGCATCATGGAATACCAATTTAATAGAACAACGTGTTCTTGCATTGAGTAAGTACTTGAGTGGAGGCCCATCTGCTGCCTTAATACTAAACCTATAAATATATGCACATAGATCTATTTCCCCATCCTCCTATATAAATATATTTACATACGTACATGCCAGTATTTAGACCTCTATAAATGCCCTTTGTCGCCTAGTTCTTTCCTGTATTTCCTTTTACTTTCCTCTTGTCCCACTATCATGTCCAACCTTCATTTGGGTTTCAGTAATTTCTCTCTGTTACATTGCCCTTGCTGAATCCCTACCAGGCCTCTCACACCCTCCTTGCCACTGATTTTGGATCACTTGTTGCTCCCCGGTCCCTGGGTTGGCCAGCACCACCTCCTCACCCCCGCCTCCCCCTTCCATTTGATTTCTTGACTGCTTCTTCTTGACTGAGCTTTGACTGTGGATCCAAGCAAAATGATATCCTTGACAATTTTGATTTTTTCTTTGTTTATCATGATGTCGTTTATTGGTCAGTGGTGAGGATTTTGTTTTTTTTAGCACTGAGTTGTCATCCAAACTGCAGGCTGCAGTCTTTGATCTTCATCAGCAAGTGCTTCAAGTCCTCCTGGATTTCAGCAAGCAAAGTTGTATCATTTGCATATCAAAGGTGGTTAATAAACCTTCTTCCATTTTTAATGCTGTGTTCTTCCTCATGTAGTCCAGCGTATTTGAGGATTTGCTCATCACACAGATTGAATAAGTGTGGTGGAAGGATACAACCCTGATGCAACCTTTCTTTGATTTTAAAACATGTAGCATTCCCTCGCTCTGTCCTTAAAATTGCATGTTAGGTTATTTACAGGTTCTATGTGAGCACAGTGAAGTGTTCTGGAATTCCCACTCTTTTAAATGTAATCTGTAGTTTTTAATGATCCACACAATTGAATGCCTTTGCACAGTCAATAAAATATAAGTAGACATCTTTTTTATAGTCTCTGCCTTCAGCCAAGATCATCTGACGTCAGCAGTGATAGCCCTTGTGCCATGTCCTCTTCTGAATCCATCTTTAATATCTGGTACCTCCCTGTACTGCTGGCAACTGTTGTTGAGTGATCATCAACAAAATTTTACTTCCATGTGATATTAATGATATTGTTAGATAATTTCCACATTCTCTTGGGTCACTTTTCTTTGAAGTGGGTACAAATAAGAATCTCTTTTAGTAGGTTGGTCAAGTAGCTGTCTTCCAAATTTCTTGGCATAGGTGAATGAGCATTTCATCAGTGTGTGGAACCGTTATGATGGATAGTCTGTCAATTCCTGAAGTTTGTTTTTGCTAATACCTTCAGTGCAGGTTGGACTTCATCCTTCAATACCATCGGTTCTTGATCACCTGCTACTTCTTAAAATGGTAGAATGCTGACCAGTTCTTTTTGGTACTGGACTCTCATTCCTTCCATCTTCTTTTGATGCTTCCTGCACCATTCAATAGTTTCCCCAGAGAATTCTTCACAATTGCAACTTGAGGCTTGAATTTGTTCTTCGATTTTTCCAGCTGAAGATATTATGTGGAGCATGCTCTTCCCTTTTGATTTTCCACTCCACGTCTTTGCACATTGCATTATGATACTTCCCTTTCTTTTCTCACGCTGCCCTTGGGGATTTTTCTGTTCAACTTTCACTGCATCGCTTCTTTCATTTGTTTTAGCTATGCTACATTCAAGAGCAAGTTTCAGTCTCTTCTGACATCCACTTTGAACGTTTCTTCCTTTCTTGTCTTATAAATGACTTTTGGCTTCCTAAATGTATGATGCTCTTGATGTTATCTCATACGTTGTCAGGTCTCAGTCATTTGTATTCAGTGTGTCAGATCTGTTCTTGAGATGCCCTCCAAATGACCTTGCTCAAGATCACATTTTGGCTCTCAAAAACTAGTTTCAATTTTTCTCAACTTCAACTTGAACTCACACATGAGCAATTTATGATCTGTTCCACAGTTGGACCCTGGTTTAGTTTTGGCTGTTAATGTTGAACTTCTCCATGATCTCTTTTTTTTTTTTAACATTTTATTAGGGGCTCATACAACTGTTATTGCAATCCATACACACATCAATTGTGTAAAGCGCATCTGTACATCATTCTCAAAACATTTTCTCTCCGCTTAAACCCCCGACATTAGGTCCTCATTTTTCCCCTCCCTCCCCGCTCCTCCCTCCCTCATCTCCATGATCTCTTCCTATAGATGTGGTCAATTTGATCTTGTATATTTTGTCTGGCATGGTGATGTGTACAGTTGCTAATTATGTTGCTGAAAAAGGTCTTTGCAATGAAGAAGTAGTTGGTCTTGCAAAATTCTATTATTTAATCTCCAGCCTTGTTTCTTTTTAATCATTTTATTGGGGGCTCATACAGCTCTTATCACAATCCACACATGTATCCATTGTGTCAAGCACATTTGTTGCTATACTTTTCAAAACATTGTCTTTCTACTGCAGCCCCTGGTATCAGCTCTTCATTTTCCCCTCCCTACCCCACCCCCCCCATGAACCTTTGATAATTTATAGATTATTATTATTTTTTCATGTCTTTCATGTCTTACCAATGTCTCCCTTCACCCACTATTCTGTTGTCTGTCCCCCTGGGAAGGGGTTATATGTGAATCATTGTGATCGGTTCACCTTTATTTCCTCCCACCTTCCACTTCCCCTCCTGGTATGGCTAGTTTCAATATTGGTCCTGAGAGGTTTATCTGTCCTGGATTCCCTGTGTTTCCAGCTCTTATCTGTACCCATGTATATGCTCTGGTCTAGCTGGATTTCTAAGGTAGAATTGGGGTCATGATAATGGGAGGGGGAGCATTAAAGAACGAGAGGGAAATTGTACGGTTCATCACTGCTATACTGCACCCTGATTGGCTCATGTCTTCTTTGTGACCCTTCTGTAAGGGGATGTCCAATTGTCTACAGATAGGCTTTGGGTCTCCATTCTGCCCCACCCCATTCAGATCGATATGATTTTTGTTCTGAGTCTTTGATGCCTGATACTTGATCCCATCAACACTTCATGATCACATAGGCTGGTGTGCTTCTTCCATGTGGACTTTGTTGCTTCTCAGCTAGATGGCCACTAGTTTATCTTCAAGCCTTTAAAACCCCAGATGCTATATCTTTTGATAGCTGGGCACCATCAGCTTTCTTCACCACATTTGCTATGTACCCTTTTGTAGTCATCGTGCCGGGAAGCTGAGCATCACGGAATGTCAGGTTATTAGAGCAAAGTGTTCTTGCATTGAGGGGATACTTGAGTAGAGGCCCAATGTCCGTCTGCTACCTTGATGCTTAACATATGAATATGTGTACATAGATCTATTTCCCTGTCATTTTATATATAAATATAGTTACATATGCACGTTTGTATTTAGACCTCTATAATGCCCTTTGCCTCCTAGTTCTGTCCTCTATTTCCTTTTTCTTTCCTCCTTTCCCACTATCATATTAGGTCTTCATAAGAGTTTCAGTAATTCCTCTTGGTTACATTGCTCTTGATCAAGCCCTACCAGGCATCCTACGCCCTTCTCGTCATCAATTTTAGATCACTTGTTGTTCCCATGTCCTTGGGTTTGTTAACACCCACTTCCTTTCTCCTACCCGCCCTTTCCTGTGTCCCCCTCCCCCCAGAACTGTCGGCCTTATTGTTTTTTCCTTTGGATTGTTTATCCCACTTATCTTATCTAGATAGACATGCAGAGACAATAATAAGCACAAAACCAAGGGAGAGCAAAACAAAACAACAAAAGAAAACAAAACAAACAAACAAACAAACAATCAAACAAACAACAAAAAACCAACAACAAAAAAGAAAAGCCTATAAATAGTTCCAGGTCTGTTTGTTGACCTTTAGGAGTGTTTTCTGGTGGGGTCTGATGGGTGCCTCGCCCTGTCCCCAAAGCCTATGTTTGGTATTCCCCGGGGACTTCATTGCTTTGCTCTCCTTGCTGTTCTGTTGCACACCCTTAGGGTTTTGCCCCAGTGTGGCGGGGTTGTGTGGGTGAGTGGGGGTCAGATCGGGCACAATTCCCACACTGTGCCTTCAACGTTGTCCCTAGTAGCAATATGGGTCAGTGAGGGATGTCTTGTCTTGTGGTGGGGCGGCCCTATGGTCCTCTCTCTGCACTGTCCAGCCTTGTTTCTATCACCAGAGCCAGGTTTCCCAAGGTGTGGGGCTGCTAACCATGGGTCAGCAGTTGAAACCGTCAGCCATTCCATGGGAGAAAGATGATACTTTCTACTCCTTAGGTATTAGCAGTTTTAGAAACCCACAGTGCAATTTTACGGTCACTGTGAGTAAAAAATTGACTCAAAGGCAGTGAGTCTGTGTCCAACTTTTGCATTCCAATCATCAATAATTATCAATGCCCCTTGATTGAATGTGT
>NW_022111357.1:12712296-12714544 GCF_000313985.2 Echinops telfairi
GAAGCTTTACTGAAACTTGTTTCCTTTGAGTTACTCTTTTGATATTTAAAATACCAGTGGCATAATTTCCAGCATCATAGCAATGCTTGTGATATTTTTTTGTGTGCCAACTTGGCACCTGTAAGAAGATATGGGTGGAGTTTAGTCTGTCAATCAGGTCACGGCTTGATGACATCCTTTGGAGGGATAACCTAGATAAATGCCTCTTTGGAGGCTGGCCCTCACTCTCTTTGCTTTAACCTTCATGCGATGAGCCCCTCTGAGACCCGCCAGATCCCTGGAGATGCGTCTACCACCATTGGATCCACCAGACTTTGCACCTCCCGGCTGGTGATATTCCTGCATTTGGCATCTTTGCTTGTGAATGCGAGTCTGAAGAGGGACTTATGGACTAGTATTTGGACCTATGGACTTGAGTTGGGCTGGGCTGGAATGTTTTTGCGATATATAATTAATTCTTGATATAAAGCTATTTATTTTTTAAAATAATCATTTTATTTTGGGCGGGGGTTCTTAAAATCTTACTAAAGCTCTTTCTTACACACATATGAGTGTCACTGGATTTGTCTCTCTAGTCAACCTGGCTTAAGCCACTGCAGTATGATAAACTGACAGACAAGTGGTAACTGTGAACATTGGCACGAATATAGATAGTTCAGTTTCTTTTCTTTGTGTATCCAAGGCTGGAAGAGCTGGAACATAAGTTATTTTAAATTCTTAATAATTACTTGCCTTCCTTTTTCCCCTCTTGAAACAATCAATTTAGGATTGATCTAGAAACTCAGTTCTCTTTGCTGATTCAACTCCCTCTCAGCTGCTTGTGGGCCTAAGGAAGTCAGGCTTGTGCAGACTGAACCATAGCCCAAAAGGACACGTTACCTTGCTGCGCACGTCACACTTGAGAAGCAATGTCGGCTTACATAAGCACACTGATCGCTCGCTTCTTTTTTTCCTTCTGACCTCTTGCTTCTTGCTGAAGTTTAAATTCATGGAATCTTCTGCAAGTGCACTCTCGCTGTCTCTGGACTGGAATGTTAAGTGCTGAAGGAGTTGTCTGACTCAACAGTCTGATCAAAAGATGTCTGTGGGTGGACAAGGTCAACGATGGACCCAGTGGAACAAAAGCCTTAGATAAAAAGACAAAACAAAACTGTGTGAGGTTCTGGGGAGCCCGAGCAATGAGCTCAGGACAAGGGTCCTAGGTTGAGAAGGACGTAAAGACAGTATGTTTTAAAATATACATTTAATTTTGAAAGGGAAATGCATTCCGATGGCTCCCAATGGAAAAATAAGGGTGAGTGTCCAGTGCTGTGAAAGAGCGTTCTCTCACCCCTGGCCCCGGCCCCCGAGGGCCTCCTCCCAGAGGCAGCCAGACAACATTAGCAGGGCTTTCTTGGAGAGATTTTCACACACGTCTGTACCCGGTGTGTGTGGTTTCTTTAACACAAGTGGTGGAAGGATGAGCACTCAGTCGAGCAATGTCCCCACTCGCTTTTTAATTTGAGAGCGTGATCTGTGTCGTCAGCGGCTGTTGATTCCTGACTCAAGCCCTGGACGCACGGTGACCCAGGCACAATGGGATCTATTAGGGTTCTTTGTTTTCCCCTCGAAATGTTATTGCTGTGGGGAAAGATTCGTTCTTCTCAGGGGCCATCGAGTTGGTTCCAGCTCACAGCAACTCTCTGTAGAGCAGAACGAAGCACAGCCTGGTCCTGCACCGTCCTCACCAGCATTGTCAAAGCCACTGTGCCAGGGGACCTCCTTGATGGGCGTCCTCTTTTCCGAGGACCCGCCACGTCCCTCATGTCCAAGGAGCATTCTGGTTTCATTTCTTCCAAGACAGTCTTCTTTGATCTCCTGGCAGTCCACGGTACTTTCAACAGTCTTCACCGGCCGGCACCCCAACTCAAAGGCTTCAGTTCTTATGCCACCCTCCTTATTCACCGGCCACCTTTCGCACGCAGATGAGGTGATTGAAAATGCCCCGGTTGGGGTCAGGTGCGCCTTAGTCCTCAAAGTGACATCTTGCCTCTTCGACACTTTCAAGAGGTCTTGGGCAGCAGGTTGACCCAAGGAGATACGTGGTTGGAGTTCTTCACTGCTGCTTCCATGAACATTGACTGCGGGTCAAGCAAACCGAAATCCTTGACAAGGTCAACCTTTACTCCGGTTCTCAGGATGCTGTCTGTGGGCCCAGTGGGGTGGATTTTGGTCTTCGTTACATGAGTTGTAATTCATACCGAAGGCT
>NW_022111357.1:12716891-12718804 GCF_000313985.2 Echinops telfairi
TTTTGCTTGAGGTTCAAAGATTATCTCAAGGTAATAGTTTCGGGAGTTCATTGGACCCTCCATGGCTCCAGAAAGTCTAAAGTCCACAGAGGATTTCTTTTTGCATTTTCAATCCATAGGGCTTTCCTTAGCTGGGTTCCAGAGGCTGCTCTCCAGAGCTCTCTTCCTGGTCTGCTGCTGTCCGCCAGCTCCACGAGTACCTGTACAGCGTTAAAGCAATGAGCAAGGCTCCAGGGAGCCATGGGAGGGGGTGGTGCATGAGCTGCATTGGCCGGGACTCAAACCCAGGCCTTCCTTATGGAAGATGAGGGTCCTACCGCAGACCCCAGAAATTAAGCTGTTGCACTGTGGAAAGAACTCTCATTCTTTAAAACATTTAAAAACATTCACACAGCATTCAATTAGACCACCATTCATTTAACCAGTTTAGGCTGTTTTTCACCCAGTGATATCGGTAGGACAATGGAATTATAGGGTGAATAATTTATTTGTCCAAAAAATCATGACAGTTATGGGTAGATTCTCTTGATCTGCTGAACTGTAATATAATCTCTGTGAAGGTAGACTGAAGGGAAGGTCACATTTCTAAGTACTTGATATGCTAAGTTATTAATATAGTAGTCATTCCTAAAGATGTTTGTATTAGAATTACCTGGGGAGCTAATTAGAAGTGATATTGAATATCCTCCCCCTGCACCCCTTGAAATTCTGCGTCATTGGAGCTGCGGGTGGGGGCAAGCACAAGATTCAGATGTGGACAGTCCTGAGACTTCCAGGAAAAAAAAATGCTCTTCAGAGGGAAGAGCTTTCCACTGAAGGGGTGCTAAATAGTTCATTAACCCAAGTCATTAAAATAACTGCGTTCTCATATTTTCATACTGGAAGGATAACAGGTAAATGATTTTTTTTGTGTGCAAACAGTTCAGGAGGATATACAGTGACCTATGATTCTCTCTGCTCCTCCCTTCCTATTCTCTTGCCCTAGAGATGACTGCGGCTGACTGTCCCTGTCTTTGGGGAGGCACGAGGTCCCTATCACACTGCTTGCAGAACCAGAAGACTGAACAAATAGGCCTTGGTCCTAGTTAGAGGCAGCCGGTAGGTTGGGAAGAGTGATGGATTTAGATCTGCGAGCCGTGTGTCAGAGGGCTTCTCAAATATCAGTGACGCACTGTGCGTCAGGTACCAAGCTTAGGATTTTCTAGGTATTGTCTGTTAACCTGACAGCCACCTGTTTTGCAGATAGGGAAACAGGCTGAGAGTGGACTAATTTGCCTGGGATCACATTACACAGCTGAGTGACAGATACAGAATTTTTATTCCGGCCTGGCATTCTTCTCAAAAGCAGGGTTTCTCTAAGTGGGCGATATTGCCCCCAGGGAGGTGCTGGAATGACTGGGCAGGGGGTGCAACAGCCATACCTAGACTTTATTTTGGGTTAGGGGTATATAGCACAAATGTTTTCATTGCTGGAGGGTGCTGAGTAAAAAAAAAAAAATTTTTTTTTTTCCTGAAAAGAGGATGGTAGGCCAAATACATTTGGGAACCTATGCTCTAAAGCCATTGCTCTTGAACACGGCACTGCAGGTACTGACCACTTAGTCACTGGGCAATTTGGGGAAAATTGCTTTAACAATGCTCCATTTCTTGGGCCTCCATAACACTTCATCAAAATCACTCAGTAATTGTCTGTCTTTCCCACACTGACAGTTCTGCAAGGACATGGGTGTGTCTGGGAGATGCAGCACTTTGCAGTCTGGGCAGAGAGTGGGCACTCAACAAATTGAACTTCTCAAGTAGTCCTGGTAGTTTAGTGGGCTATACATTGGGCTGCTAACCACAAGGTCGGCAGTTTGAACCCATCAGCCACTCCTCAGGAGAAAGAAGAGGCTTTCTGCTCCCTTAAGGAAACC
>NW_022111357.1:12719978-12721443 GCF_000313985.2 Echinops telfairi
ACTCATGAAATGTGGGTGTCCATGACTGCGTCACTTCAGCAGAAGTTTTAAGTGCTAGCTCGTGACTTACCAGCTTTCTCTTTTCCGTCTATCATGAGCCTAGCGATGTCCAGAGAGGGGCTGGTTTATCAGCCTGGAGTAAAGATGACAGAGATCAGAGTCGGGCGGACCATGGTGACACGCAGCAGGTTGTTAGTGTTGTTGAGGGGCCTGACTCATGGCGACCCACATACAACAGAAATGAAGCACTGCCTGGTCCCGCGCCGTCCTCACAACGATCATGTTTGAGCCCATTGTTGCAGCCACAGTGCCCATCCGCCTTGTCGAGGATGGCTTTACCGGGTCTGCTGTCCTTCCCCGTGCACTGGTCTCTCCTGATAGCATGTGCAAAGTGTGGGAGATGAAGTCTTGCCATCTCTATTTCAAAGCAGCCTTCAGGCTGCACTTCCAGGACGTTGGATTGTTGGTTCTTCCATATTCCTCGCCCACACTGTCATTCAACTGCATCAGGTCTTCGCCATCGTCCTGATTCCACCGTTAGCTTTCACACGCATATAAAGTAATTGAAAATACCACGGTTTGGGTCCGGTGCACCTTCGTCCTCAGAATGACATCTTTGATCTTTAACACTTTTGTGGGTCTTGTGCAGCAGATTTGCCCAGGGCAAATCGTCTGATTTCTTGACAGCTGTTTCCATGAGCATTGATTGTGGGTCCAAATAACACGAGTGAGAAATAAACGTGTGTGAATGTAAACCTCTGAAAGTTCAAGGTCACTTGTTACCACAGCAGAATTTAGGCCATCCTGCCCAACTGACCCAGCGGCTTTGGACATGTTCCTTGGTCTCTCGGAGCCGGAGTATCCTCATTTGTTAAATGGGAAGAATAACACTCACTTCATTTACAGGATGTCATTGAGGGTTTACTTAAAGCAAGGAGTTGAGAGGATATGGCCTAGTTCCTGAGACTCCGTAACTGCTTATTAAATGCTAGTTGAATCTCAATCTACTCAGCATTCAGAAAGCGGCCAGGCATAGACGGATGCATGAAGATCTTCAAGTAAAAAGCCAAATGAAGCTTCATTTTCATTGAAAACACACACACTTCATTCCTGTTCCATTCTGCTTGGTGTTAAGCAGACCTCACCTGCAATTCTTTCTTGTTCTAGGTCCCAAATGTTATCTTTCCTCTTGTGATTATTTTTATTACACGTGTCCCACTTAGTCATGACAGTATTAAACATGAAAAAAACAGGTGAGCAGGAGGGGGAAAAAGGTCTCCCCATGTAGCTATCCTGCTGCTCAGGGTTTGGTGAACCTCATTGCACACATTGTTCAGAGGATGTAGACATTGATGTGCATTCACACTGAAACCTAAAACCAGGTCACAATATATATAGTGATACTTAACCTGCTTGCTCCTCCTAAATAAGAAGCCATGACCAGATGTCCATGTCAGTAAGTGTA
>NW_022111357.1:12724216-12725967 GCF_000313985.2 Echinops telfairi
GCCTGGTTCAAGGCCGTCTGCTTTTCTGCCGCGATGGGGCAAACACGCCTGGGAATCTGGAGTCGACATGTGCCACACTGCAATGCTTGTAATGGATAACTAATATTCCCTGGATGAACAATCTGTTCTTCCCAGGTGAGACTGCACCCAGGGCAAGGGGAAGCCAATCCCAGCACTGAGCGAAGAGCTAGAAAAGAATTTAAACACATATGCAAGAGCGGAAAACTGCTTGTTAAGTTTGACAAAACACCGATTTCTCCAGAGGTTTTTATCCAGAGGCCTGGGGTTTTCGGGAGTCACAGGTGACCTTCGGCACCAGTCACCTGTGCACACAAATCGTCCTGCAGGGCTATTATGACCGTCTCTGGTGTCAGCCAAACCTTCTGAGCATCGGCTGTTTCTCAGAAAATTGCAGTTACCTCTTGGAAATCCCTTGGAGGAAACTTGGGGACATTTTGAAGAATATTATATAGTTTGCTCTGGAAGGCTGTCTCCAGACCACATTTTACAGTTTTTACCACATTTTACAGTTTTTACCCATGTGGGTTGTTTCTACCTTTCGGCTGTTGGGAATCGTGTTGCTGTGGACATTTGTGGGAACGTTTTTGTTTGCATACATGCTTTCGGTTCTTGGGGAGTCTCCATAGGAGTGGAATTGCTGGGTGAGATGGTAATCCGATGTTTCATGAGTGGAGGAACTGCCTTCCATTCTCTGCAGTGGCTGTAGCATTTCACTGTATCTTCCTTCTCTCAGTAGGTGAGGGTTTCTCCATCTCCTTGCCAACATTTGTTGTTTTCAAAATCACAGCCATTCTAGTGGGTATAAAGTAGTGCAGAAGCAGTATTTTTAATATTCACGTGGAAGCCAATGTATATTTTAATATTAAATACTATTTATATTTGTTTCCTTCTACCAGTTATGAAAGATATCTGTCGTTGTTTCCTTTGACCTCATCTGCTACTCTGCTTCACTCCTCCCTGTCTCAGGGACCTCCCACAGGGCCACGATGCGGCAGAGGCAGCTCAGTGGCGGTGGCTGTACTATTTGGAAACATACAAACCCACTGGCATCGAGTTGATGCTCGCTCATCGCGACCCTAACTCTTGAAGGGAGCAGAAAGCCCCGTATTTCTCCTGAGTAGTGAGTGGTTAGTGGCTTGGGACCGCTGACATTGTGGACTGCAACCTAATGCGTATCCACTACCTGCCCCAGGCTCCTTTGGAAGACATACAAGAGTAAGTAAAAAAAGTATTGCTACCAGGTTTCCAGTTTATGTACACATGGCTTATTCCAAGCCAAACAAACAAACAAACAAACAGACTCACTGCCATCTGGTAAATTCTGGCTCATAGTGACCCTAGAGGACCGGGTAGAAGTGCCCCCGTGGGTGACTGAGACTATAATGCTTTACTGGAACAGAAAGCTTCTTCTCGGTGGTCCTGTCCTACAGGGTCGCTCCGAGTCAGTATTGACCTGATGGCAGTGCGTGTGTTTTTAGTTTTTGTCTTTTTTTGGCCTCTGTGATCAGCAGATGACCGCAGACAAGTTCCTTCGGTAATACACTTGCCTTAGTCTTGTTAGTGTGCCTGTGTTAGACAGGGTTCTCTAGAGAGATAAAACCAAATTCCTGATAATATAATATATTTATTTATAAAGATAATCAGATATATAACGAGAAATGAAATGTTAAATCATATACAGATAAATATACAATACAAGAAATAAACAGTCAAATTAGAAGCACTATAAA
>NW_022111357.1:12728375-12735319 GCF_000313985.2 Echinops telfairi
AGGTTTGTCTTAAAACAAGCAGGCATCTAAGTGAGGCACAAATTAAGTCCACATGAAAGAAGCACACCTTTGTGATCCAAGGATCATCATTAATAAAATCCAAATCTGAAGGAGAAAGTGATATCAGAATCTAAATTCTTAACTCTCACTTGACAGAGGGATATGGATGACAGTGGGAGCCCAAAACCTATTTGCAAGGTCCACACATGGATTAAACCTCTGGTGACTCCCTTCTGAACACCGTCCAGGGGTGCGAATAGCCTTGCTGTCAGGCGGAGAGCACTGTAAGGTTGATTATGGGAGATGTAGTTAGGTTATAATGTAATGCCTTATCATTTGATTTCTGTTTTGACCCATTTCATAGTTGTTTCAGTTTTTAATATTTTCTGGTTTCTTGAGGTTTTTCTGTTTGTTTGTTTTTTGGTTTTTCTATGTTTTGTCCAGTCTTTTTTTTTTTTTTGGTTTACTGTTTGTGTTTTATATGATTTTTCTGAATATGAAGTCCAGGATCAATAAATCTTTAGAAACAATAACTGGATTAATTGCCCAGGGGAATGACAGGGGAGGATAGGGGAAATAGGGTGCTAATAAGAATGAGCATGAGGAGAAAATGTTCTGAAACTGGGCGTGGCAATGGATGCACAGTTCTTCTTAATCTGATTGATTGATTAAATTGTATGATATGTGAGGTATATGCTAATAAATTACTTTTTTTGGGGGGTAAGGATAAAATGATAACAATTTAAAGATAAAAATACAAATAATGAGTAAGAAAGAAAAGACCACCACTGATATTTAAAAAGTCCGGAGAGAAATTTTTTGTCATGGAACAAGCAAGAACTACTTGAGCCTAGAACAAATTTAGGATGGGTCAACTGACCAAGTATCAAGTTTGATCCAGCACAATCAGGTTTACGGTGATCTCTGTGTGATAGTAAGGCTGTTGGTGACCCTGGCCTGTGGCTAGAGGGGATCTGCCAGCGGCTTACTCTGACTAGATGCTCTGCAGATGGGTTTGGGGCTCCCACTGTCCTCCAAAGTCTTCTACAAATCGGGTTTTTCACAATTTAAGTTCTGAAACTTTTCCTTTTGTCATACTTGGATTCTAATAAAATTACTTTAAAAAAATTAAGAAATAATTCATTCTGTGGAGACTTCTTCCCAATACAGATCTTCTTCACTGATTTGTGTTTCTAGTTCAGGAGTTGAGTCAAAACTAGGTCTCTGGTTTAAATATGACAATATAATCTCTGTGAGAGAAACTGTTCTCATGTGTATAAATCATATTTGAGTTGTGCCAATTGCTAAATCCATTCATAGCAAATGGGGACGTAAAAGATTTAAGACTGAATAGTGTTGCAAACAAGCATCCGCTCCCGCTGAGAATTTTCAACGTTAGGTTTACACCCTAGAAATCTATTCTGGCTCTAGAACTTTTTTTGCTTACCATCCAGATATTTCCTACATGAATTTTCAAATGGTTCACTAAGGCTGACAATCACTTGCCCTTCTTTCTAGTCAATAATTTATATCACTCAAAGACAAAAACTTCTCCCCAAAGCAGGATTCGCATTTCTGTTACTTATGGGTGTCTGCGGATATGACAATTTCAGATTCTAAAAGAGTTTCACTTTCTACATGATTATTATATTAAACTAAAATAGGAAAAGAAATATTTATTTTAAAGGAAAAAAAAATCCAAAATTGTTTGCTAAAAGAACTCTACATTTTTGTGATTACATTTATTGGAAGGGTGGGATAAAAATTGAAATGTCATTTAGGTTATAGCTGCAAACCAACTTATTTCAGGAAAGGATGAATCCTTGGTTACTTCTGAGTATCAAAGTTTATGTAGGTTTCTCATCTGAATATAGCTCCATTCACGAGGCTCCCTCTTCCTCCTCCGAACAGATTCTTGGTTTCAGCCAAGTCTCAGCGAGGGGTATGGGCGTGAGTGGGAGGGGCAACTAGCACGACACCGTCAGTCCACCCAAAGAGCATTGAAATATTCCATTTCGTTGATTTACATATCTCTTCATAGTCTCTTCACCAATTTCTATAGTAGTCACGGTTTCTTCCACATCTCCCAATATCATATTAAATGCTCATCATCAGCATGCAGTCTTCCTCGAAGCTCTCGGTCATCTCACGTTTTCACATCGATGTGTTCATCCAGGCTGAGCCTAAGGAGATCCAGAGGCTTCTCTACCTATCGGTAGTTTGATGCTGGTCCACATCGTCTGCCATGTTTCAAATTCTGAGCCTTTCCCCTCTCTTATGATTATTATTTTTTAATACAGCAACAAATGAATGCAAAATTTGGAACAAATGTTGTATGACTAATTGCTTTTTAAATCATTTTACTGGGGGTTCATACAACTCTTATCACAACCCCTACATCCATCCATCGTGTCAAGCACAGTTGTACATTTGTTGCCATCATCATTCTCAAGACATTTTATTTTTACTCGAGCCCTTGGTATCAGCTCCTCATTTTCTCCCCTCCCTCCCTGCTGCCCCCTCCCTCATGAACACTTGGTGATTTATAAATTATTATTGATTTGTCATGTCTCACACTGTCCGATGTCAGTAATTGTTAGTAATTTGAGCACTACTTATACTAGCAGGATGATGTGCAGCCATTAAGCTCAAGTGTTCAACAGAAGTGTCTTCTGGCTCATTACAGTTTAAAAAGGAGCTTCAGTTTGCCATTGCCTTTAGGGATTCAGAAAGCCATGTTTCACTTTACCTATATATAAAAAGGTAATTGAAACCACATACAATGTGTAGAACAAGTACAATGTATCCCATAAACTTATATTCTAATTTTGACATTAACTCAAAAATTCATATTGGAAAATTAGTTAAAAATCAAAGCTTGTATGAAATGACCGTTATTTAAAAAAACCATCAAGAAAAGGTTTTCATACCAGAAGCAGCAGACTTCGATGGTTACCAGGGGCCGAAGGGGAAGGGTGGAAAGGGGAAAGCAATAAGCTAGAGGGCAGATAGGTGGTAACTGGCGAGGAGGAAGAGAATACTCGACAAGAGGGAGATGAGGGGAAAAAGCGGTGGGGGGAGGGAAACAGAGCCCTTGGAAAGTGTGATAAGATGTTCAAAATGGTGCATGCACAATCAATATTCAGGTATGTAAACCCCCACCTAATTCACAATTAGAAAACGGATTTGGAAGATGTAATTTTGTTCTTCACGTCTGAGATAGTCAAAAGAAATAGACTGTGCCCTGCAGTAAGAAATGACCATTAATTAATTAAAATAATCTAAATAGATTTTATTTTCTATTTAGAAAATAGAAAATTTTCTAAATTTTCTAAATTTCTAAATGATTTCTTAATAAGAAATCATTTTGCTCATTTGTCTTATGGTGCTTGTTGCTGGGCCCTTTGCCGAGCTTAAATTGTGACAAACCCCTCTTGAAATCATATTTCCAAACCCCTATCCTTGGATTCCTGCTGGAGAATGGGCGCTGTCACAATTGTGTGCAATACAAGAGTATGTCCCTTCTGAAGTCGTGCTTTTGCTTGCTTCGCTACATTGAGTCATGTGATGGCAGTTCAGCTGGAACATCCCCATGAGGTCAATGCGAGAGAACTGAATATCAGGTTATCCCTGATTGGGCCAAAATGAAAAAGAAAATATAATTGTTATTGTATACAAATGTTGTAGAGTGTATATTTTATTTCTTTGTGGAATTGCTCAACTCCACACTTGGAGATACACACATAATTGATGTAACAATAGCACCGCTTCTCCGCCAGCAAGTTGGGTTACCAGTCACAACAGGATCAATCCATTTTTAAAAGTCGGTCTGAGGGGAAATGGAAAATAAAATCTATTTAGATTATTTTAATTAATTAATGGTCATTTCTCTCCTCAAGGAATTGTTCAATTCCCTTACACAGAGATACGTAAATATTCTGATAGAATATAAATGACATGTTCTAGTAAATGTCCGTTATTTCTTTCTTGGAAAGTGAATTTGGAGATACAATCATTATTGCAAAACAGAAACATATTTTGCACAATAGATGTTGAATTTTGTGTTCTCTTAATGTGCCTAATATCTCATTTATTAGCATAGTAGAATACTATCAAGCAATGTGTCTCCTGCAACAGATACTGAAAAAAGGAAATTCACTCGATACATAAATTAAAACATCTTGTGCTAGGTAAATATTTATATTTCCAGTGGTTTTTTGATACTTGATATGGTAACATTCAATTTTTACCCATTGGTATGATATTAAATGTATGCTATTAGGAACATTTAGATTTTGTGTCAACTTGTCTGGGACAGGATTCTCGGTGGTTTGACAGTTAAACTCACTGCCATCGGGTTGACCTTGACTCATAGCAATGACCTGAAGGACAGAGTAGAGCTGCCTGTGGGTTTCTGAGACCACAAATCTTTTTTTTTTAATACAAGAACATTTATTGTGCAACTAAGTGTTGAAATCCTTAAGATGAACTAGATGCTTCTGTGGTGTATAATTTTTAGGTGTCTCGTTTGGCCGGTGCCCACGGTAGTTAGTCTTCTAGCCTTGGCACTCTAGTTGTACTTACTCTTGTGCTTGGCATGGTAGCTGTATTTGCCACAGGCCAACTTCTGTAGCTGGGAGGCCGTGGAGCCACGTCAGGAGCACCAGGTGTGCATTTTATTGCAGCGCTTTCCAAATGATGCTGTGCCCTTTGTCATCTCACCTTACAGCTGAAATAAAAGACCAGACTGTAAACCTTCATGGGAGTAGAAAGCCTCATCTTTCTCCTCTGGAGCACTTGGTGGGTTTGAACCACCACCTTAACGTTAGCAGCCTAGTGTGTAACCCACTGTGCCACCAGGGCTTCTTAAATAGCTACTAAGCATTTGGAAGTAAACTTTCAGTTAAGGCCTAATAGCTCCCCATGATGAAGTGTGGCCTGCTTCCAATATAAGGGAATGATTTGGAAAAGCTTACTTGATTTTTTCATTGGATCTGGATCTTGCATCTGGCTCTTAGACCTCTGGTTCTTTGGACTTGAGCCAGCAGCCTGATATGTTTTCTTCCAATCTTGGATATTATCAGTTATTAACAGCAACCTGCCAGCCTTGGATTCATTAATTTTGCAGCCAGAAGCCTGCAATCTGACCTGCCAAGCTTCCCACCCCCCCAAAAGTTTTATTGGTATATAATTCACCTATCATACAACTCAATCATTCAATTGAAGTGCTGCACTTGCAGTTAGCAACTTAGCATGTAACACACTACACCACCAGGGATCCTGGTAAATGCTAAACACACATGTGATACAAGTAACTTGACTGACGTCATTACAATGGTTGACTTATCCATTCCGTGCCCTTTTGTGCATCTAGGACTGGAGTTCCCACTGGATATCGACCCGGAGCATACCCTTGGGCTTGAATTCTGGCAAAGAGCTTCGTTGGCCCTGCTGGGTGGGGTTGCTGGATCAGCAGACGTGTATGTACAGGATGACTCTCTCGTCCATTACTATCATTGATCCTTGCCCAGAAACTGCTCGTCAGCTCTGCTTACATCTTGGGTGACTGTAGCAAGAGTCAGACTGGACAGCCCACCCAACCTCTTGTTTATTAGAGGGAAACGGCATGCCCCCAAGAGACCCACTAAGATAAGGACTGTCAATGACCTGGTGAGGAGGCTCAGGAAGCAGATGTCCACGAGGATATTGAAGTGGTAGGGACCTCGTAGCATAAACAACTTTGCACATGGGTCCCCTGTGACCCAGAATGCACTTTATTTCCTGTTGTCACCTTCTCACCCACTGGGGCTGGCGTCAGTTTCACAGTCCCCTGCTGTGCCTTTGCCAGGTGGGGCCTGTGTCCTGATTTCTTGGCCTGTGAGGTTTCTGCTTGGACCCCTGGTGTTCCTGTTTTGTAGATGTCGTAAGCGTGTGCTGGCCTTGTTTGTTGGGTGATCTGTCTCTAGTGAAGGCCAGGAGGGTAAGAACTTATTTCATTCACTGCTGCGTTCTAGCGTCGAGCGCAGTCTTTGGTGCAGAGGAAGTGTACAAGCAATACCTGTTGAATAATGAATCTAAAGCACGGGCATATTTTACAATAACAATGTGCATTCAGAATGTGCATGCAAGTACAGCCCACGTACCTAAACTTCAACTTGTTATGCAAACTTGGCCTGGTTGGTGTTTTCATACTCAAATTATAATGACCCGAGACCCCATTTATGCGATGGTAGATCCTCACACTCCTCTCTCTCAAAGGGTGCCGCGGTTATATCTGGGAGTCGCCACAGGAAGACTCACAAGCAGTGGGCGGTGGTGCTGCTGTGGACAGGCTCCTGAGACCCAGGGGCCAGCTAGCTGCTCAGGAGCTGAGGGAGCTGTTCTTCAGGCCCTGTGGTAGCTTGAAAGGGCCACCGTGGGAGCATTTATACCATGGAAATCACCAAGCGCTACCAGTCAGGCTGCGGTTTTGTTTGTTTCAGAGTTAATTTACCAGTCAAGACGCCTCTAAACTAGTTTATAAGCTACAGTCCCCAGGTGGCTCCAGCGCTTCTCTAGTTGAGACCCCACTGTGAAGGCACTGCTCCTGCCCAGCCTGGGAAGGCCACCGTCCCTGCCAGCTGCTGCCTGGTTCTCTTGAGGGAGACCAAGGTGAGATTAAGGACGACTCGATGACAGATAGGGAACTGGAATGGAGCTTTGAAGGGACAGAGTTCCTCCACACCAGCTTCTCCTCTCACTGTCTATCTGCTGAATCTCTCACAACTGCTTATGAGTTTTTGTTTTTGTTTATCTAGGCTTTGTAGCACTGGTGCCAAGGGGGCCACTTTATGCCCCATGGCAGATTCCACTAGCTGCTTATCCCGTATCTGTTCTCCCTTCTTGCTGACAGTGGCTGTGAGGCCCGAGAAGCAGAATGGCCAAGCAGGAAGCCAGAGTATAAA
>NW_022111357.1:12735419-12737154 GCF_000313985.2 Echinops telfairi
TTGTTATGCAAACTTGGCCTGGTTGGTGTTTTCATACTCAAATTATAATGACCCGAGACCCCATTTATGCGATGGTAGATCCTCACACTCCTCTCTCTCAAAGGGTGCCGCGGTTATATCTGGGAGTCGCCACAGGAAGACTCACAAGCAGTGGGCGGTGGTGCTGCTGTGGACAGGCTCCTGAGACCCAGGGGCCAGCTAGCTGCTCAGGAGCTGAGGGAGCTGTTCTTCAGGCCCTGTGGTAGCTTGAAAGGGCCACCGTGGGAGCATTTATACCATGGAAATCACCAAGCGCTACCAGTCAGGCTGCGGTTTTGTTTGTTTCAGAGTTAATTTACCAGTCAAGACGCCTCTAAACTAGTTTATAAGCTACAGTCCCCAGGTGGCTCCAGCGCTTCTCTAGTTGAGACCCCACTGTGAAGGCACTGCTCCTGCCCAGCCTGGGAAGGCCACCGTCCCTGCCAGCTGCTGCCTGGTTCTCTTGAGGGAGACCAAGGTGAGATTAAGGACGACTCGATGACAGATAGGGAACTGGAATGGAGCTTTGAAGGGACAGAGTTCCTCCACACCAGCTTCTCCTCTCACTGTCTATCTGCTGAATCTCTCACAACTGCTTATGAGTTTTTGTTTTTGTTTATCTAGGCTTTGTAGCACTGGTGCCAAGGGGGCCACTTTATGCCCCATGGCAGATTCCACTAGCTGCTTATCCCGTATCTGTTCTCCCTTCTTGCTGACAGTGGCTGTGAGGCCCGAGAAGCAGAATGGCCAAGCAGGAAGCCAGAGTATAAAAGCTGGCGAATATAAAAATCTCTTGGCTCCTTTAAGCACTAGTAGTGAGAGTCCAAGGATCCAAGGTGGCACAATGGTTAAGCACTCTGCTGTTAACGGAAGGCTGGTGATGAGCTCAACCTGGGCAGCTCCGGGAGAGACAACAACAAACCGGGTGTCCTGTTGCTTCCATCAAATCCTGAGTGATCTCCCTGTCATCAAGGTAATGCTGACTCCTAGTGACCCCACAGGACAGAGTAGAACTGCCCTGTGGGTTTCCGAGGTCAGAACCCTTTATAGGAGTAGAAAGCCTTTTTTTTTTCTCTCCCTCCGAGTGCATGGTTTTTTCGAACTATTGACTTGTGGATCGTAGCCCACTGAGTAAACACTACACTGGCAGATTCTAACTGATACACCTCCCTAAAATAGCTATTAGCTATCCCAAACCAGTTAAGTAACAAAGAAACATTTTTCTATGCAAATACAACATCTAAACAAGTCTCCTAGGCAGCCTTCCCACAGCCAGCTGACTGCCTCAAAGCCCCTATGCAGACTCTGGAATGCCCTGGGGTTCCAGGTATGTCCCCTCTTTCCTGTGCTGCATGAGCCCCCACCCCACCAACCAACCTGAAATTGGCTGGACCCCCTTGTTGTTGTTAGGTGCCATCAAGTTGGTTCCAACCCCGAGCGACCCTGTGCACAACAGAAGGAAGCCGGGCCTGGTCCTGCGCCGTCCTCATCCTCACAGTTGTTCCTGCGCCTGAGCCCATTCCTGCGGCTACTGTGTCAACCCGTCTTGTTCAGGGCTTTCTTTTCTTTCTCCCCCTCTTCTTTACCAAGCATGATGTCTTTCTCCAGGGACGGGTCTCTCCTGACAACCTGTCCAAGGTACGTGAGACCTAGTCTCGCTTTCCTTGCCTCTAAGGAGCACTCTTGCTGTGCTTCTTCCAAGACAGATTGGCTCGTC
>NW_022111357.1:12737769-12745702 GCF_000313985.2 Echinops telfairi
GGATACCCCTGTGAAAGGGTTGTTTGACCTGCAAAGTGGTCGCAACCCACAGGTTGAGAACCACTGCACTAAGGAGGAGGTAAATAGCTCGCTGGAGGCAGCACACTCACTCACGTCCTGCGAGACATTTCTGACAAGCCTGATGGAGCTATGCTGATGCAGCCAGAGCTCTGAAGCTGAAGGAGCCATTTGGAGACCCCTGCCGGCTCTGAGATGCTTACACCGCCACTGGATCCACAAGACTTCCCACCCACTGGCCTGTGATCTTCTTGCGTTTGGCATCATTGCATGTGTTTTGGGAGTATTAAGAGGAATTTACAGATTGATATCATACATATGGGCTAATATCAAACTTATGAACTTGATCTGGACTGGGCTGGGATGTTTTCTTAATATACAATTGGTCTTTAATATAAAGCTCTTTCTTATGCACATATGAGTGTCTGTGAATTTGTTTCTCTAGGTTGCCGGGACTAACACAGGTTAAAACTCTTACAGACTCAGGGTTGCAATGAACTGCATGGCCCATACATGATGACACCCAAATCTTTCTATAGGATAAATTCCTAGGAGAGAAATTTTGGATTGCCCTATCTGTTCACTTAGAATTCCGACAGGTGCTAAAAATTGCTCCCAAAAGGTTTATATCAATATGGGAGTCCCCCCAAACTTCATTAGTATTAGGTTTCATGCATGTAAGAGAGGCACCTCCTACAAATATGAGAGTCCAGGGACCTTTTCCTGAACAAATAAGACGTCCAGGTCAAGAGAGGGCTGGTATGGGAGAGAAAATGTGGTGGGGTAAGGCTGTCCTAGGCAGAGGAAGCATCACTGGCGGGAAGTTCTTGTGCTCGATGAATCAAATTCCAGTAGAAGACGGATTATGGAGCAGGCCGAGAGATGGATTAGAAAGAGACTGGAGAGCGAGGGGAGCAGACAAAGGGAGAACGAGAAAAAGGGGGAGATGAAGGTGAAGAGAGAGACCGGACAGCCACACCAAGAGCCAGCACGAAGCATCAGAAGGTCAAACGTATCGTAGAAACGGTGTGTGGGGAGGCATGGTCACTGGAAGAGTCTTACACAGAAATGACATGATAAATGTCACAGCTGAGTGGTGCTGAGTGGAGGGCTTGGGAGAGAGAGAGAGACTGTGGAGAGGTCATTGAGGAGGCTGTTGCATTTGTCCAGGTGAGATGCTAGTGACTTTGACCCAAAGTAGCAGCAACAGGATCGAAGAAGGTAAGCCACAACTGAGAGCTAAGACCTGGAGACTGGCTGTAGGAGACAAGATAATGGCAGAGGTGAATTCAGCCTGAGTGATCCAGCGGCAATGGGAATGACAAGAAGCAGACGGATGTGAGGGATGCTTAAGGGACAGGGTAGACGAGGGTTTCGACGTGGATGGAGAAAGAGAGAATGCTTAGAACGACATCCGGCCGTCTGGCTTGAACAGTTGCTTAGATGGTGGTGAGAACTTTGGAGCTAGGAAAGACTGGGGTGGAAGTGATTTTCATTTTGGTCATTGAAGCTTCAGGTCCCATGTGGGATTTCAAAGTGGAAATGGAGCAGTGGGCCCGGAGCTACTAAAGACAGGTGTCAGCAGGAGAGAGAGTCTCCGATTTGTGGGGTGAGACTATCTAAAGAGATGGACAGGGAGGAGGGCTGTGAAGGAGTAGCTAGAGAAACAGGTAGGAAACAGGGGTGTGAAGCCCATGGAAGGTGAGGAAAGCAAGTCTTTCCAGAAGGAGGGGAGCGGTAATCAGAAGTTCATAAGACAAATCAAAGCCGTTGAGAGGTAGCGTGGTGGTAGAAGTCAGACTGCAGTGGGAGGTGGGGGATGCAGATGATCAGAGCCAGGCCCCCTGGATTTGGAACTGTTAAGAAAGCAAGTGTAGTGAAGTCAGCGAGAGTGGTCCTGTCAACTTTCTCACCTGTTCACCAATCCTGGATTTGGCCAATTCTTATTGCTCACCCATCGGATAGGGGGAAAAAATGCCTTTAGGTAATTTTTTAAATTACCACAACATCATAGAAGCCTTTATTTAACAACAGTATCAAAGCAAGAAGTGACTGGTTCTTGGAATATCTTCCTGCCAGGTCTAGCGGTGGCCAAGTTGTGTTTCCACGTCTCTGCCCTTTCCCTGCAGAATTCTGTGCTGGAGTGACAGCACGTTCCAACGGCAGTGTCAGCACCGCGTTCCTCTGAAATGTCCTTTACGTTTAGGGAACAACAAGGACAAGGTCAGGACCGGAGCTTGGATGGGGAAGGTTTCCCAGCGCAGTTCTCCTGGGACAGCCCTTCATCTCAGAAGAATGGGCCTGCGCACTGCTGCGGTGGACACAATTCCTTGCCACAACTTTTCTGGCCTTTTCCTCAGCAATGCGGTTTTTCATTTTCTTAAAACTTTTCCCCAGTAAGTTGCAATAGTTGCCCTGTGTACCTTTTAGTGTTTTTAGTTACATTCATTTGATTATCAGTTAAATTTATTTTCAGGTTTATTGGTTGTTTCCCTTAGGAAGTTCTCTCCTACCCAGGGCTGCCAGGTTTAGCAAATAGAAATACAGGACACCCAGTAAGTTTGCATTTTAGATCAACACCTGTGATGGATAAAGCTGTGTGTCCGCTGTGGCTGCTGAGGGAAAGAGCGGATTTGGAAAGACGATTTGGGAGGCTGTTGCAGTGGTTTCGATGAGAGGTGCTAGTGTTCTTGACCCAAAACAGGCCACGCTTCCCAGCGGTTTGGCAGTTATGATGTGATTTGGCAGTTATGGAGCGATGTAGTCATCTTCTATTTGGTAGCTCTGGTATAATGTAATCACTTCTCTGACGAGAAGTTATGAGCAGCCAGTCCGTTGAAAGGGTATTTCCTTAGGGGTATGGTCTGCACTCAGTACATACGGACATTCTGGCCAAGCTTGCTGGGATTTTTGCTGGGTCCGACTCATCGTTATCTAACTTACAGTTCTTGGAACTTGAGCCAGACCCTGCATATGTTCTGCAGATCTTGGGCTTCATCAGCCTCTGCAGCACTGAGCCAGCAGCAGTCTGCCATCTGACCTGGCGATCTTGGGTTTGTGAGTCCCTGCGGCGATGTGAGTCAGGAGACATCTGACCTACAGATGCCAGCCTCTACACCTGCACCCACCGATTTATTGAAAGAAATCTCTCTACAGATTTACATATATAAGATTTCACTGGTTTGCTTCTTTAAAGAACTCAGCCTAAGACAACGACAAATGCTTTTTTAATATAAATATATCCCAAATATTTCATCTTTAACCTCAAGCGACCATTTCTTAGTTGTATATTTTCTCTAGCAATCCTACTCCCATTCCAAGGGTTGGGAACATTTTGTAGTACATTGTAATTTCACGTAGAATTTTAACCCACTTCAAGTGTATTTTGTAAGGGATGGATCTACTTAATTACAGATAGGACATTGTTGTAGCATTATTTATTGAGTAATCCAGCAATTTTCTAATGATTTGGAAAATCATCTTTAGTGGTTCTTATTTTCCTATTCAGTTTTGCCAATTATTTACCTATTATGTACTAGTAAATATTGTTTTAATTTCTAAAACTTTGTAATAATATATCTTAATAAATGGGAAGCACCTTTCTAATTTATTTTTCAGTTTTTTCCTGAAAAGGCTTATAGGCTTATTCTTCAAATGTACTATACAATTCCTTTGTTAAGTTTTAAGTTAAGGTCTTTGGAGATCTTAAATTAGAATGTATAAATTTCTACATTAATTTGCGAAAAATAGGTGGATTTGGAATGTTGAATGTTTCTATTCAAGATATTTATGTCCAAGTCTGCTTCATAGTTATTTCGATAAAGTTTTTTCCCTTTAAAGGTTTTGCACAGTTTTGTAAGTTTATTTCTAGTTATTTTATGGGTTTTTTTTGGCTGATATTATGAATAAATCCCCTTTGCATTACATTTTCTAATTGTTTTATGTTTGATGGGAATGCTATTGACTTTTGTATGCTTATTTTGCTATTGGCCATGTTCCTGGACTCACTTAATATTTTAAATGGATTTTTTTTTGGGGGTTTCCAGATATATAATCATATTAAATTTAAATAATGATTATTTTAACTCCTTTCTAATACCTATACCTCTTCCTATGCATTCCCCTAATTAAATTGACAAGGACTTTCAGAACAATGCTAATTATGAGTTGTGATAGTGAGAATCCTTGATTGTTCTTTACCTAATGGGACTATTTTTAGAAAGTTGTTGTGAAGTATGGTGCTTGAGGCTGGTTTGAGACATTGAAAAATAATCATATGAAAGTATCTTATTTCTATTTTATTATGATTCTTAAAAACCTAGTTAAGGATCTTAAATTTATCAAATGTATTTTTATATTTTTAATAATATTGTGTGGGTTTTCCTTTTTTACTTATTAATAAGATAAATTATATTAATAGATTAAAAATATTGATATATCTTTTTATTCCTGTAAAAAATACCACTTGGTCAGGGTATATTTTTCTTTTAGGCCATTATTGTAGTCTATTTGCTAGAATAAATTATATTAATAGATTTATTAATATTGAACCATCTTCACATTTCTATAATAAATACCCCTTGATCATGCTATATTTCTCTCTTGACACACGGCTGTGTTCTCTTTGCTAATGTTCTTTGTAAAATATGAAGCTCAGTCTGCAAGTTCAGTTGCTCAGGAAAGAGCACATATCTCACTCTGCCACCCTTTATTTGGGAGTGATTTGATGGAACGATGGGGAAGTGAGGTGGTCGGTTGCTTTGCTTTTCCTCACTAGCCTTGTTGGGTTTGGAGGACGGAGTCTTCCAAAACAGCAGCTAAGCCAGGAGTATTTTCTCCTCTCTTTCGGCCATAAGATCCTTTCCAAACTGATTTGGCCTACCAATAAATAAGAAAGATTCAGGAAAAAAATAAATGAGTGCCCCCTTGCTAATAACAAGCTCTTGTGCGACAGCCCTCAACCCAGCATGAGATGTAGGTATCTGCTTGGCAGTCCCTCTGGATTGTCCCACTGTGCCCCCTCCCTCCCGGGGCAGTATCACCCACACTGCTTTAGGCCCTGGTACATCTGTCCCATTGGGAGGATACATTATTCCCATTTTATGCGTGAGTAGACTGAGGCCCAGATCTGCCACTGTGCAGCCCTGGGTGAGGTCTCTGGGAGTGAATTTCATCACAAAGGTCATGACGCATGGCGGCTAAGAGGTTGGCCTCTGAGGTCCAGCTAATCAGCCAGGAGACTTTGAGCCCCTCCCAGAGTTCTCAGGCAGTTTGAATGAGATGATCCTGTAATACTGTGCCTGGCTCAGAGCAAACACTAGGAAACGAAGACAGACCTATACCCTGTGTGCCTTTCAGCTTCAGCACCTGGTACCAGTTCAGAGCTGCAGAATCCAGCCAACATCCAGCTGTCTGCCTAGAGACCCCGGGTTCTCCAAACCTGGGCCCTGGTGATGCATTCAGCCTTGCGGTTGCATTAAAGGGAAGGATGCTTGGCAATGACAGTACAAGCAATTCGAATGTGTACTGGAAGGCCCTGAATAATGCAAAAGGGGAATCCAAAGAAGAATGGTCGGACCTGAAGTCACCTTGGGGAGTCCGTTTCCTTTTGATTTGTCACTCAGACCAGTCAGAATCCCATCGATTTAACCCTTTACTCCCACTCCAGCTGGGGACCATCTCCTCTCTCCCTCCGTCCTGCCCACCTCATCTTCTCCCTTTTCCACATTGGGCTCACTCATGGAGCTCAGCCTCCAGCCTGGCCCTCCCTGGCAAGACTGCTGCTTGGGCTCTGCTGGCTTCTCCCGGAAGAATGAGCCGCCCTGGAGTCTGTTGCTTCTGTTCTTTGGTGCCCTTGAGGACGGTTTTGTTTTCAGTGGAGACTATTAAGAAGTTTATTTTTGGTTTTAAAAATGGAGAGGCAGTTTATTAATATTACAAATTCAAAAGCCTGAATTCTCCTTTAGGCTTTTTGTTCTGTTTACATATCTTATTGTTCTATTTCTAAGTCTAATAAATCCTAACAATAATTTTTAAGGAGGCTGAATAATGTTGGCCCCATTTACAAACTAAGTTAATTAAATACCTTCACCGTTTTAAAACGGACTGACAAATTTTAGTGTGTATATATATATATGTATACATATGTATGCATACATATATATACATTACTTATATTTTCTCACCTAGTAAACAAAACATTCCTTAGTACAATATGATTCTTAGTAGTCTAGAAAATTAAGCTAATAAATATGGTCGAGCTGAAGCTCATGTAGATGTTCTAATATTTAGCATTACTTTAGTAAGATTTCAACATGAAATTGTCTTAATCAATCACACATTTAGAGTTGCAACGTTGTTGCCCTAGTAGACCAAATGCTTTTAAACATTGCAAATATAAAAATACAGGCAGATTCTTTTTCTTATTGAAAAACTGGTTTTGATCCGTAGGCCCTTTGATGCTTTTAAGTAAGAATGGCTCACACAGAGAGGATGCAGTGGTTTAGTGCTCTGGGGAACTCTGGGCACTTCTCCCTGAGGGCCAATAAGACTTGGAATTAACTCACTGGCAATTGTTTTGGTTAGCGGCATTGTTTCTTTTTTCTTACTGTTTTTAAATATTGTTTTTGTCTTGTAAAGCAAATCATTTTATTGGGGGCTCATACAGGTTTTATCACAATCCATACATCTATTCACTGTGTCAAGCACATCTTTACATTTGTTGCCCTCATCAGTTTCAAAACATTTTCTTTCTACTTGAGCCCTTGGTATCGGCTCCTCATTTTTTTCCTTCCCTCCCCCATCCTTCCTTCCTCATGAACCCTTGATAATTTATAAATTATTATTATTTTTCATGTCTTACACTGACCGAGGTCTCCCTTCACCCACTTTTCTGGTGTCCATCCCCCTGGGAGGAGATTATATGGAGATCATTGTGATCAGTTTCCCCCTTTCTTCCCCCACCTTCCTCATCCCCTCCTGGTATCACTACTCTCATTATTGGTCCTGAGGGGGTTATCTGTCTTGGATTCCCTGTGTTACCAGCTCTTATCTGTACCTGTGTATGTGCTCTGGTTAGCCGAATGTGTAAGGTAGAATTGGGGTGATGATAGTCGGGGGGAGGAAGCATGATAGAACTAGAGGAATGTTTATTTTTCCTGGGTGCTGTACTGCACCCTGACTGGTCGTTAGCAGCATTTTCTATGTGCCAGATTTTGTTCTAAATACAGTATATATTATTAACTTACTCAAATCTCACAATTCATGGCCATAACCCACCAGTGGGCCCAGAAGGCTGGCCAGCCCTCCTACTACATGGTCACAGACACTTCCTCACTCAGTTCACTGCCACGGAGCCTAGTGCAACTCAGAGCAGAGCTGCCCCGTGCGCTTCTAGGACTGTAGCTGTTTACGGCAGTGGAAAGCCTCATTTTTCTCCTTTGGAGTGGTGGGTGGATTCAAATTGCTGAACTTTCAGTTAGCAACTCAACTCGTAAGCCAGTGCGCCACAAGGGCTCCTCTGCAGACCCTTTACTCCAAGTGATTGCTTCCTCCATGCTGCTCCCTCCTCCAACTCCCAATACTCCTCCCAGTTCTTACACCAGTCACCATGCTTTTTACAAAAAAAATTTGTAACGTTTTTATTGGTGTACACTTCACATATCACACAATTTAATTGGTCAATCATTTTAAGAATATTGGTGCAATCATCACTACTATTAATTTCAGAATATTTTTTTTCTTGTACTTAGTTAACTCCTCATTTCTCTCCAACCTTCCCTGCCATGTCCCTAGGCAATAATCATTTCAGTTACTGTCTCTATTAATCCATATATCCTGGATGTCATATACAGAAAATCATATAAAACACAACAAGAAGCAAGCAAACAAACAAAAAACCCCTAACAACAATGAC
>NW_022111357.1:12747900-12750698 GCF_000313985.2 Echinops telfairi
TGATTTCTTCACCACACTTTGCCATCGCACCCATATTTTCAGTGAGCTCTTCATGGAAACAAACATCAAGCAAGGAAATGTCCTAAGGACTGATTATTCAATGATGCGGGTAATGAATGTACAAATGTGCTTTATACAGTTGATTGTGTATAACGAATGTACAAATGTGCCTTATATTATGGATTGTGATAAGAGTTGTATGAGCCCCCAATAAAATGATTAAATAAATAAAAGATAAAGGAAGAGAAAAAAAAGAAAGAACTGATTATTCTTAGGCTGGGGCTAGAATTAAGTGTGAGGCCCAAATCCATATATATTTATAGCTCACTTTAGAGACAATTATCATTTTATCACAGAGAACATTATAAACCATCCCCTTGAGACGTAAGGTAATTCTATTGAAAGTATCATTAATTTAGGCACTGGTATAGAATTTGAAACACTGTGGAGAAAAGAAAATTACACAACTATAGGCCAGCAATACACAAATTGTTGACTTGTAAAAATTAACCCCCTAAGTGACTGGACATATTTACACAAATAGTGGGTGTTGGTGATAGGGCAAAACTTTCAATAACACTCATTCACAAAGTCAGAAGCATACCTTTAAGATAAATACATAACATAGAAAGCAAAGAGGGCATGAAAATAGTAGATATATGGTAGTCCTGGACCACCCTTCATTGGGCACCCTCAAAGCAAGAGATTGGAACCAAAGTCCAACAACAGCCAATTCCGTAACCTTGGGATAGCAGTCACCTGCTTTCTCTCACAGTGGTGTTTCAGCCTTAAGACCAGGTGAGTTTGAGGTAAAGTCTAGTTCTCTTAGTGGGGTTTCACTGGTGTGGTGAGTTAGTTTATTGTGCCAACCTGGCAGATAAACACATGTGGGGTTAATTGAAGGGTGGAGGGACAAGTGGCTGGGTGACCCTCGCCTTTCAAATTCTTGGGTCTCTTGCTTTGTGATGGTCGGACCAGGGTGCAGCTGCCTTAGCCAGTTCCCTGCTTCAGCTGGCAAGGCTCACTTCCTGCAAGACATCCCTGAGGAGAAGCCACATGGACCTACCCAGATGCAGCCCTGGGTGCTGGTGCAGCCGTGGGGAGACCCCTGCCAGTGCTGAGACACTTACACATTCACTGATTTGGCTTTCCTCCTGTAGTTGGCATCGTTGTGTGTGTTTTGTGAGATGGAGGAGGACTTTGTGGATTGGTGTCGGACCTATGGGCTAATGTTGGACTTGTGGGCTTGGGCAGCACTGTGTTGGGATGTTTTCTTGGTGTGCACTTACCTTTTATATGAAACTCTCTCTTATACATATGAGTTTCTGTGGATTTATTTCTCTAATGTACCCAGACTAACACATGTGGCCTAGGAAAGATGTGTACTTCAAAAGGACAGAGTGTAAAGTCTCGGTAATCTATAGTACATGGCCTGGGTCACAAAGGGCTGGATAGAAGTTAGGTCAAAAGTGAGTGACCTTGTTTCTTATCTTACTAAGAAAATGGAAGCAACCAGAAGATAATTTTTGGAGACTCACCCACATCAACTCATTCATGAGTTCCTCTCACGCCCATATCCCCAATAGGTACCATTGCTAGAGTCTCCCTGCTTTTATCTAGCGCTAACTCCTTCCCTTGTCTCAGCAACTCATTTCTTTTGCCTATTCAGGGACATTTATCCAGCAACAACTCTCCCCTCTCTCACCTGCGTCATTCTTTTTTCTTCTTCTTTTAACTCTCTTCTGCTTGATTCTCAGCAACAAACAAGCATGCTATGATTTCTCCCATAATATAAAACACAATTAAATCAATATTGTGGTCAGATTTTGCCCACCGGTAATCATCCGATGTTTTGCCTACTTTTGCAGCAGAACTCCTTGACAGAGCTGCCATCTTTGCTCCATATCCCCCTGCTCCCAGTCTCCCCCAAAGAACTCCCAGGGAACCCTTCACTCCCATCACACCCCAAAATTGCCTTTGTTCATTCTCCCCGACTCCTTTATTAGCATTTGACATCGCTAATCACTCTCTTCCTGGATACACTACTTCCAGGACACCTCTTCCTCTAGGTTCTTTTAATTCACTGACATCTCTGTCTCTTGGGTGCTTCCTCTTCTGTCTCTTAATGGTGACTGTCCCAGGTCTTGGTCCTTGATTCTCTTCCCTTCTCCTGTAGTCTCATTTCTTTGCTGATCTCATCCAATGTCATGGTCTTTAATGTTTATGTTGTTTTGTCAGTATCAAATTGGTTCTTGGCTCATGTGACCCCTGCACAGTATAACTAAATTCTCCTGGTCCCGCACCATGGCCATAATCGAGTGTGGATTGGACCATTGTAATCTATAGAATTTTCATTGCTTTATATTCAGAAGTAGATCATCTGGCTTTTCTTCCTAGCTGATCTTAGTGTGGAAGCTCTAGTGAAGACTTTCAGCATCATATCAACATTGGCGCTTCACCAGTAAGATGGATGATGGAAGTACATGGGATGCATGGACTTGGAATTGAACCTACATCTCCCACATGGAAAGTTAAAAAGTGTACCACTTGAAGAAAACTGATGGTGCCTGGCTAATAAAAGATATAGCATCTGGGGTCTTAATGGCTTGAAGTTAAAGAATCGACCATCTAGCAGGGAAGCACTAAAGCCCATGTGGAAGAAGCACACCAGCCTGTGTGATCATGAGGATCAGGTATCAGATGATCAAAAGCAAGCAATTATATAGATGTGAAGGAGAGGGTTGAGTGGAGACCCAAAGCCCATCTGTTGGTAATTGGACATTCCCTCACAGAAGGGA
>NW_022111357.1:12751154-12763034 GCF_000313985.2 Echinops telfairi
TAGGGTGGGGGAGGGAGGGAATAAAGAGGAGCTGTTATCAAAGGGCTCAAACAGAAAATGTTTTGAAAATGATGATGGTAACATCTGTACAAGTTTTCTTGATATAATTGATTTATGGATTATTATAATATCTATAAGAGCCCCAAATAAAATGATTAAAAATATGTACCACCGAAACATCAATGCCCCATGGTCTGTCTTTATTTAATTTTAACAATTTTTTTGGCATCTACTTCACATATTCTATAATTCAATAGTTCAATGGTATTAAAAAGAGTTGTACAATCATCATCACGATCAATTCTAGAATGTTTTCTTCTATCTTGTATTTCTTGTCATGAGCTCCCTATTTCCCCCCAACCTTCCTGCCATCCCCTCAAGTGACCAGCCACTGTGCAGTTACTGCCTCTATAGCTTTACCTACCCTGGACTTCATATACCGAAAAACATATAAAACCCCAAAAATAAACACAAAAACTCAACAACAACAACAAAGTAAAAGAGAGAAAAACCTCAATCAACAAGAAAGCAGAAAATATTAAAAACCAGAACAGGGAGATGAGAAACAGATGACAAAGTTATGTTAAATTTTAACATAGTTGCATCTGCAATAATCCACTTTCTAATGTATTCTACATGATAATCAGGCTACTCACATCCTTGGGGTATGATTAGAGGATGTACACTGGAGGCTTAAGCCACATGTATTTTCCTTCTACTTTTTCTTTCTTTAAAAACTGGAATAACTTTAAATGGGTCAAAAGGGAGATCAAAGAATAAGGTATTGCATTTTAGTCTAGCTACACCTGCCATAATCTACTTTACACTGCTCTCTGATAACAAGGTTACTCACATCCTTCCATTGTGGTCAGAGGGATTCTCTGGAGGCTTAATCCACGTGTGGACCCTGAAAATGGATTTTGGGCTCCCACTCTCATCCATAGCCTTTTGCAAACTGGGTGTTCACAATTAAAGCTCTGATACCATTTCCTACTTCAGATTTAGATTTCATTATTTACAATCCTTGGATCATATAGGCTGGTGTGCTTCTTCCATGTGGAATTATTTGATACCTCACTTAGATGGCTGCTGGTTTGAAGATAAGCTTTTAAGACCCAAGACATTATTCTTGCTGATAGCTGGGCACCATTTAGTTTCTTCACCACACTTTGCTGTAGTACCCATATCTTCAATGATCTCTTCATGAGGATAAACATCAAGCAGGGCCATGTCATAAGAACTAATTGTTCTTAGACTGGGGCTAGAATTAAGTGTGCGCCTAAAATCCACTCATATATCTCTAGCTTATATACGTGTCTGATTCACTTTAGAGACATCATTATAATTTTATATTAGAGAACATTATCAATCATTCCCCTGCTGCCATGTCTTTAATACGTATAGTAACAGGCTTATGGCTCCCAAATTTTATGTTGCCATCCCAGACCTCTTTTCTCAACTCCGCACTCATGTATCCAACCATCTGTCCACATCTCCACTTGACTGTCTAAAAGACATCTCAAACTAGACATGTTCAAAACGGAATTTCTGATCTTCTCTCCACTCGCAAAGCCTACTACACCTGATTCCTTTCCACCTCAGTTAGTATAACGTCATTTTTCCAGTTACTCAAACCAAAAACGGTGTTCTCACATTTCCAAGTCCAATCCAAATCCAAATCTGTTGCTTCTACCATCAAAAGCTCTCTACGATTGACCATTTCTTGCCACCTCCCCTGCTATCATCCTCATTTGTACATCCCTTGAATAACTGCAATAGCTTCTTAACTGGTCTCTCTGCTTCCACTCTACCCACTTGTATTTAATTCTCATCATACTATCTGAAGGACCCCTTTTGAAATAGGAATAGATTCCATCACTCTTCAGAACCTCAAATGGCTCTCATTTAGAGTAAAAGGTGAAATTCACACAGCGGACTCCAAGTTCCCACCTGATTAGTTTCCTATTCCTATTCCTGACCCTTAAGCTCTGCCCTCCTTGTTTCTTCAACACCCCAGGTAAACTCCTGTCCTCAGGTTTTTGTATCAGCTTTCTCTTTGCCTGGAAAGCCCCACCCCTCACCCCTCCTGATATTTAGCAATATTGAAAGATTCTATGGGAGAAATATTGAATGATGCAGGAAACATCAAAGAAAATGGGAAGACTACAGAGTCACTATAACAAAAGAACTAATTGACGTTCCACCATTTCATAAATGTGCAAAAACCAATGGTACTGAAGGAAGAGGTTCAAACTGCACTAAAAGCATTAGCCAAAAATAAGGCTCCAGGAATTGATGGAATATCAATTTAAATGTTTTAACAAGCTGATGAAACACTGGAAGCGCTCACTGGTGTATGCCAGGAAATTTGGAAGACAGCTACTTGGCCAACTGACTGAGATCCATGTCTACACACATTCCAAAGAAAGGTGACCCAAATAATGATTTACAAATTATCAAGGGTTCATGAGGGAGGGGGCAGGGGGGAGGGAGGGGAAAAATGAGGAACTGATGCCAGGGGCTTAAGTGGAGAGCAAATGTTTTGAGAATGATGAGGACAATGAATGTACAAATGTGCCTTACACAACTGATGTATGTATGGATTGTGATAAGAGTTGTATGACCCCCTAATAAAACGATAAAAAAAAAGAAAGGTGACCCAACAGGATGCTTAAATTATACACGACATCATTGATATCACATGCAAGTAACACTCTGCTGGAGATCACCCAACAGTTGCAGCAGTGCATTGACAGGAAGCTGCCAGAGGTTTAGACCGGATTCAGAAGAGGATGTGGAACAAGGGATATCATTGCTGATGTCAGATGGATCTTGGCCGAAAATAGGTAATACCAGAAAGATAATTACTTGTGTTTTATTGACTATGCTAATGCATTCGACTGTGTGGAACACAACAAACTATGGATAGGCTTGAGAAGACGGGGAATTCCAGAATATCTCATTGTGCTCATGCAGAACTTGTACATGGGTGAGGAGGCAGTTGTGCAAACAGAACAAGGGGAAACTGCATGGTTTAAAATCAGGGAAGGTGTGCAATAGCGTTGTATCCTCTCACCATACTTAATCAATCTGTATATTGGGCAACGTTCAATCTGTATGCTGAGGACATCATGCTTGGTAAAGTAGAGGGGCAGCGAAAAAGAAGGCCCTAAACCAGATGGATTGCCAGGGTGGCCGCAACAATGGGCTCAAACATCGGAACAATTGTGAGGATGCTGCAGTGTCGCATTCTGCCGCACATGGGGTTGTTGTGGGTCAGGGTCAACTCGATGGCACCCTGCTGTATGCAGATGACACCAACTTGCTAGCTGGAAGTGAGCAGCTTTGCAGCACTTGCTGAAGATCAAGGTCTGCAGCCTTCAGGATGGATTATAAGTCAGTGTCTAGAAGACCACAGTCCTCACAACTGGGCCCATAGGTAGCATCCTGGCAAATGGAGACCTCTTTAACGTGTTGAAGAGTAAGGATGTCACCGTTAGGACTAAGGTGCATCTGACCCAAGCTACGACACTTTTCCATCTCCTTGTATGAAAGTCGGACATTGACTAGGGAAGGTCAAAGAAGAATCGCTGCATTTGAACGATGGTCTGGTGAAGAATATCGATGGTCCCATGGACTGCCATGAGAACAAACAAATCAGTCTTACAGGTAGAGCCAGAATGCGTCTTAGAAGCCGGAATAAGAAGAGTTGTTCTCATATCCTTTGAACACGTTATTAGGAGACACCAGCTCCTAGAAGAGGACATCATGTTTGGTGAAATCGAGCATCAGTAAAACGTAGGAAGGCCTTATAGGAAGGACTGACAGTGGCTGCCACGATGGGCTCAAACATAAGAACCTTTGTGTGGACGGCTCTGCCTGGGGGTCTTGCTTTGGTTGTACACAGAGCTGCTGAGTAATCCAGCAATTTTCTAATGCTTTGGAAAATCAGGATGCTTTTAAGTGGCAAGGCTGAAATCAGAAGTTAGGAATCTCGGCTACATCTTTGACATTTAAACAAAGTCTTTGACCTCTGAAGGGTGCAGGTTCAGGTGAAATGTTTTCTGGGTGTCTTCTGCTTCATTGGGGTGATATGAAGGCTTGTGTCAACTTGGCTGCACAAACTCCCCACCCAATCTCCTCTCTCTTCCTGATTCTGCTCTGCTTTTTACCACCGCCCCCTGGAGTTCATAAATGGTACAAATGGCTGATGTGCTCAGCTGCTAACTAAAGGCACCTTGGAAGGAAGGCTTGCTGGTCCACTACGGAAAACCGGCCAGCCAGTGAAAGCCCCAGGGAGCGCAGTTCTACTCTGACATGCATGAGAGAATCAGCCCAATGGCAACTCGTTGCTTTTGTTGTTTTAAAAAAGATCTCCTAAGACATGTGTGGAATGGGCTGTGGAGTCAATGTTGACGCATAACAAACCGATGGGACCGAGTTGAGCTGTCCCATAGAGCTTCCTGGACTCAACTCTTTATGGGAGCAGATCATGAGAACGTTTTCCCCAAGATGCCACTGGTGGGAAGAGCACTTAATCACTGCACCATCTGGGTTCCTTGAAACACATACCAGTTGCTTTCTTATTGTGTTTCCTATTTGTCTTCCCTGTGGGGATGTAAGCTCCTTGATGGCTGATCTTTGTTTACTTTCCTTGGGTCTCTCAAATGCCCCCAGCAATGCATGGCATTTAAATTAAAAAACTCTGCCACGGAGCCAATTTTGATTCATAGAAACCCTATAGGATGGGGTAGAACTACCCCGTTGAGTTTCCAAGCTTGCACCTCTTTACGGAAGCAGAAAGTCTTTGCTTTTTCCTGCAGAACGGCTGGTGGTTTCAAACTGCTGACCTTGACCTTGCGACGAGCAGTTCAACGTATAACTACTCAATAAATACTTTCGTAAGGTATGATCCTATGAGAGGAGTACAATTGTTATCTCTGCTGTGCAAGCAAGGAAGCTGAGGCACAGAGAAAATAAGGAGTTTGCCAGAGATCAGCCAGCCACTAATGATCGAGCTGGTATTTGAACAGAGAAGCTGTGTGCTTAACCACAACCTTGAATGCGCCACTGAAACTGATAAAATTGGAGCCTTGTGTAATCTACTCCCCAGATTCAAGTTACTCATATTAGCTAAGTCTTCAGTGGACTAGAGGCAGGCCCTCCCACTCGGATTGGGCTTAGATTTGTAAGCGTAACTTTCCAGTTTACAGTAAAGTCTTTTGATCTTCACGGGCCCTCCGTTCTGTTACATTCTCAGTCACGCAACTCTATGGACAGGACATCAGCTTCAGGAGGACAGGCTTTCTTGGATATTCTGTCTCTTCTCTTCCACACTGATTACCCAGTGCCCAAAACAGGGCCTAGCACAAGGCAAGGGCACCACACATGTTTGTTGAGTGTTGAAGGGGTGGTATTTGAGATGATAGCCCGCTGAGTTGTGGACATGGCACTGTTTGCCTTTGGATTGTGGCTAATCACAGTCATTGTCCAATGTACTACACCCTCCCCTCAATTTCTCTGTTTTCGTGATGGGAAAATCCGGCAGTGACGACAGTAGACTCTGGTTTCTTGGGTGACTCCTCCCACCCATGGTCCAGGGGCAATTATCCATCATGGTGCCCAGTCCTGGAGCAGGGAGCTTGACCCAACCTCAGTTGGTGCCAAGACTCTACCCCTTCAAACACAACGATTAACTCTACGACCCAAGCGGGGCCACCCACACAGGATTTCATGATCTTGTTGTTATTAGAATTAGCAGGACAACACTTTCTTGTGGTTATGAGGGAATGAGTTACATCATGTTGTGGTGAAAGGAATCCTTTTATGTGGCCTTTTGCTCTGGTTCTTTGGAAAAACAAAACCCCAAACCTAACTCACTGCCCTGGAGTCAATGCTGACTCCTGGAGACCCCATAGGACGGGCGGAACTGCCCCCTGTGAGTTTCTGAGACTCTCTTTAGGAGCATAGAGAGCCTGGTCTGTCGTTGGGCGCCACTGATGGTTTTGAACTACAGACCTTGCAGTTAGCAGCCAACACATAACCTTTACACCCCCAGGGCTCCTGCTTCTTCTCCTAGGCAGCCTTTATTTAACCCATTCTCCTATCCGATCCTCCAGGATTATCGCTATCTGTTTCATTTGGTCTCTCAGGTGGTGGGTAGGGTGTCTTCTCCTACCCACTTTTCCTGGCTAATTCAGTTTATACCTCCTTCCTCAGGGAAGGCTCCCTGATGCCCAAATTAGGTTAGATCTGTATTTTAAACTCTTATAGAGATAACACTTCTCATTTTTCATCCCTACCATGAAGAGTCATTGTGTGATTATCTGTCACTCTTACTTCCTCATCAGACAGAAAGCTCCTGAGGGCAGGATCACAGTTCTTTTTCACGGTTTATCTTCAACAAAGATCCAGATGCCTGACACCAGCAGAGGGCCTACAGGTAACTGAATGGTGGCTGCTAGTGGGAACACAAAATGGCACAACTCCTATGGATGGGAGTTCAGTAATTCCTAGAAAAATAGTGTGTGGGCATGGGAAACTAACACTGAGGGGAAATTTATGAGGGCTGTATTGCCTAACTGTGTTAGTCTGGGTACATTAGAGAAACAAATCCACAGAAACTCATATGTATAGGAGAGAGTTTTATATAAAGGGTAAGTGCACATCAAGAAATCATTCCAACCCAGTGCTCCCCAGGCCCTCAAGTCCAACATTAGCCCATATGTCCGACACCAATCCACAAAGTCCTCCTCCATCTCACAAAACACACACTATGATGCCGACTGCAGGAGGAAAGCCGAGTCAGTGAGTGTGTAAGGATCTCAGTGCTGGCAGGGGTCTCCACACGGCTGCTCCAGCACCCAGGGCTGCATGGGGTAGGTCCATGTGGCTTCTCCTTGGGGATGTCTTACAGGAAGTGAGCCTTGCCAGCTGAAGCAGGGAACTGCTAAGGCAACCGCACCCTGGTCCGACCATCAGAAAGCAAGAGACCTGAGAACTAGAGAGGCAAGGCTCACCGAGCCATTAATCTCTCTGCCCTTCAATTACTCCCATATGTGTTTATCGGCCAGGTTGGCACAATAAGCCTTAACTATCTCACTAACTTATTACAGAGGGCATCTGGAAAGCTGGTATTCCATTGTGGGAAAGGCTCCACTTTGGTAAGTTAGAGGTAAAGTCCATGTACTTCATCCGCTTTAAAAATCCTTCCCACAGATTCTCCCCTTAAGAGCTATGCTACGTTAAAGTGAGCATATAGTTGATTATATCTTCCTATAGATGCAGACATCATCAGCCTTTACTCGCTCTTCCTGCTGTGACACCCAACCCTCCCCACGCCTTGTACCTTCCACCAATGCAGGTATTAGGTTTCCTCACCTGTGAGTTCAGAGACCTTAATGTAGGTACCACTCACCTTGTCACACATGTAACTGCTGAATATGCATGTCTTTTTTTAATATGCATGTCTTAAGGCTAACTTATAAATGTCACTTCTCCCAGTTCCCCGTGGTCCATCAAGAGGAGCTGAGGTGAGCGTGCTACCATAAAATGTGTCTAGCTCCTTCACTTTACTCTCTCTCCTATCTTCCTTATCCTCTATGACTTTACTATAATCTTGATCTATTATCACCATACATTTGCGCCTTCTGACCCTTTGGTTGTTGGAGGCTGGTTTCCTCTCACATGTGAGTGTGATTATATATCGATCCTTTGACCTAGCAATACCACATCTAGAATTCTAACTCAAAGACATGCGGCAGAAATACGGAAAAACTTATGCACAAGGTTATTCATTTGGCATTATTTGAAATAGCAAAAGATTGGGAATGGCCCATGTGCTCATCCTTAAGAGCCTGGCTAGCGGAGCTGGGGCACTTCCACACAATGGAATGCAGTTGTAGTTCTACCCTTGTCCACAGATACATTCCCAGGTGCTCAGGGGATTCCCGAAACAGTAGATTGTGCTGAATCTTTCACGCACTATAATCTTTCCTATGCACACAGATGTCCGACAGGTCCCCAGGATGTTGGGGTTGTGGTGCAGTGTTAACCCCTCTGATGCCAAAGGCCTTCGGGGTCCAGCACAGTGGTCTTCTCAGCTTGTGTTTTCCAGGCGCGTTCCCAGCAGAGGAGGAGGAAGAGGAAGCGGGCTTCTGGTCCAAATGGGCCGGAGTGAGAGTCAACCGCCTGGTTGAGTGACGGAAATGGAAATCCTGGAAAGCAAAGTCCGGGCTCCAGGGAGTGGGGTTACTGTACTCTCAGACGGAAGACATGTGGCGGGACACTGACACGGAGTGGTCTCCGGGATAAGCCATTAAGGGAAAAAGCACAAGTTGCGAAACAGCCTAGAGCACACTGCCTTTGTGCAACCATGGAGAAGGGAGGAGAGGTGTCAGCGCATCTGTGGTCTGCTCAGACTTGCAGAAAGAAGCATTGCAAAGATGGACCCCAAAGCCAACGAACTACAGACACGATTGCTTATGAGGCAAGAGATAGGGTGGAGGGCCGGGGTGAAAGTGACATACATTTTTGTTATGTGGGTTGGACTTTGAAATCAAGATATTTTACAGATTCAAAAATAACATTAAATCAAAAGGAGAAATTGTCTTTTCAATCCCTACAATTGGTGGTGGTGGTCGGGGTTACTGAAACAAGGAAACTTAAATGTATAACAAATTGGTGCTATAACCACACAGCAAAAATAATTACTTCAAGTGGCTTGAGAATACAGTGTAGTGACTGTATCCTTAAAACCCTTTTTTTCAAGGACAAAAAGTCACAAAGCAATCTTCAGGTGGCATTTGCAAGTCTCATTGTTAATGAAAAATATTAGCATTATTTTAAAAGCTATTATATATATATTGTGTGCAGCATAATGCAAACAAGTAATTATGTTAATTTTAGCAGGCACGGTCATCAGTGTCTGAGAAAAGACACATGAGGCCAGGACTAAAGAAGGTAAGCAATAAAGGCTTGTCTTGAAACCAGCAGCCCTCGAAGTGAGGTGTCGACTAAGTCGACATGGAAGAAGCACACCCACCCGTGTGATCCAAGAACTGTAAATGGTAAAATCCAAATCTGAAGGAGGGAATGGCATCGGAACGTTCATTGTGAACTCTCAGTTTGCAGAAGGCTATAGATGACCGTGGAAGACCAAAACCCATTTGCAAAAGTCCCTGCAGGGATTAACCCTCCAGTGAATCCCTTCGGAATATAGCCCAGGAATGCGCAGAGCCGGTTATCCGACAGAGAGCATCGCAAAGTCAACTATGGCAGACTCAGTTAGGTCGAAATGTAACACCTGATCATTTGATCTCCCCTTCGATCCGTTTTAAAGTTGTTTCAGTATTTTCTGCCTTCTTTTAGATTGAGTAGTTTTTCAATGTGTTGAGTAGTTACGGGGCTTTTTGTTTTACATGTTTGTTTGCTTTCTGTTTGTATTTTGTATGATTTTCTGTATATGAAATCCAGGACAGGTAAATCTACAGAGGCAGTAACTGGATTGATAATTACCTAGATGGGGTCTTAAAGGCTTGAAGGTAAACAAGTGGCCATCTAGCTCAGAAGCAACAAAGCCCACATGGAAGAAGCACACCAGCAATCATGAGGTGTCAAAGGGATCAGGTATCAGGCATCATCAGAACAAAAAAATCATATCATTGTGAATGATGGGGGGAGTGGGGAGTGGGGACCCAAACAAAGCCCATTAGTAGGCCACTGGACATCCTCTTTCAGAAGGGCCTTGGGGAGGAGACGAGCCAGTCAGGGTGCAATATAGCACCGATGAAACATACAACTTTCCTCTAGTTCTTTAATTCTTCCCCCGCCCCACTTTCATGACCCCAATTTTACCTTACAAATCTGGGGAGACCAGAGCATGCACATGGGTACAGATAAGAGCTGGAAACACAGGGAATCCAGGACAGATAAACCCCTCAGGACAAATATTGAGAGTAGTCATACGAGGAGGGTAAGGGGAAGGTGGGGGAGAAAGGAGGGACTGATCACAATGATCTACATGTAACCCCCTCCCAGGGGGATGGACAACAGAAAAGTGGGTGAAGGGAGATGTCAGACAGGGCAAGATATGACAAAATACCAATTTATAAACTATCAAGGGCTCATGAGGGAGTGGGGAGCGGGGAGGGAAGGGAAAAAATAAGCTGATGCCAGGAGCTTAGGTGGAGAGCAAATGTTTTGAGGATGATGAGGGCAATGAATGTACAAATGCGCTTTACACAATTGATGTATGTATGGATTGTGATAAGAGTTGTATGAGCTCCTAATAAAATGATTAAAAAATAATTACCTAGAGTAGTGGGTGCATAAGCAAATGTGGGCTTGGGGTCTCCACTCTGCACTCCCCTCATTCACAATGATATGATTTTTTTGTTCTGGGTCTTTGATGCCTGATACCTGATCCCATCGACACTTCATGATCACACAGGCTGGTGTGCTTTTTCCATGTGGACATTGTTGCTTCTCAGCTAGATGGCTGCTTGTTTATCTTCAAGTCTTTAAGACCCCAGATGCTATATCAGGGTGCAGTATAGCACCGATGAAACATACAACTTTCCTCTAGTTCTTTAATTCTTCCCCCGCCCCACTTTCATGACCCCAATTTTACCTTACAAATCTGGGGAGACCAGAGCATGCACATGGGTACAGATAAGAGCTGGAAACACAGGGAATCCTGGACAGATAAACCCCTCAGGACAAATATTGAGAGTAGTCATACGAGGAGGGTAAGGGGAAGGTGGGGGAGAAAGGAGGGACTGATCACAATGATCTACATGTAACCCCCTCCCAGGGGGATGGACAACAGAAAAATGGGTGAAGGGAGACATCGGTCAGTGTAAGACATGACAAAATAATAATAATTTATACATTATCAAGGGTTCATGAAGGAAGAAGGGTGGGGGAGGGAGGGGCAAAATGAGGAGCTGATACCAAGGGCTCAAGTAGAAAGAAAATGTTTTGAAAATGATGATAGCAACAAATGTACAAATGTGCTTGACACAATGCATGGATGGATGGATGGTGATAAGAGTTGTATAAGCCCCCCAATAAAATGATTTTAAAAATAAATACATAATTACCTACAGTATGGGGGTGGGTGGGGAACTACCAACAATATATATGAGAAGAAAATATTCTGATATTAATTGTGGTGATGATTGCCTAACTCTTCTTAATATGATGGACCAATTAAATTGTATGATAATTCACTCATTGCCGCTGAGTTGGTGCCCACTCAGAGCAATCCTATAAGACAGTGGAATTGCTTCAGTGGGTTCCTGAGTGCAACTCTTTATAGGAGCATCAAGGTTTTTAAAAATAAATCATTTTATTAGGGGCTCTTACATATATTATGACAAACCATACATCTGTTACCTGAAGTGGACTTGGACTATTATTGGCATCAACAATTTCTAAACATTATCTTTTCTTCTTGAGCCCTGTGATATCAGTTCCTCTTTTTCCCCTCCCTCCCCAACCCTGCCATCCCTGCAAACCCTTAATATATTATGTGTTGTTATTATTATTTATACATCTCTTACACCACCCATTCTACTCCTTCACCTACTATCCTGGTATTCTTCCCCGAGGGGGGTTATTCTGCCGTCATTGCTGTCCATCCCCCCTTCCCTCGCTTCCTCCCCCCTCTCTTCCCTATCCTTCCTCCTGGAATCATTGCTCCCATTACTGAGGGGGTTGTCTTTCCTGAGTTCCGTCTATTGGAAGCTCTTGTCTGCCACGTCGGTACATTGGTCTAGCGGGAATTGAGAGATTGGACTGAGATCGTAATGGTGGGGGAGGAAGGATTAAAGAACTAGAGGAGTGCTGTGTATGTCATCGGTGCTAAGCTGCCCCCTG
>NW_022111357.1:12765155-12766715 GCF_000313985.2 Echinops telfairi
TGTAAAGTAGGTGCCAATAAACCCGTTTTAGAACACAGAACCTTCCTAATCTAAAACAAGAAGGAGCATGAAGAGGAGGAGGAGGAGGAGAAACGCAAACACAGAAATGTTACATTTGGTTTGGTTGGGAAGAAAGGCTACCTCCCATTCCCATCAAAAGTGTGCAGTTCTCACGTCTGTACATTGAAAAGCTCTGGAAGCAGTAGCGTCCCAGCAGCAATGACACACCTGTGTGCTCTGGAGGAAGGCTGAGTCCGGTCTGGGACAGGAAATGCTAGTGTCTCAGGTGGGAAATACCTCGGTTCTTGGCTTCACATGAGAAAGGATTCACACAGGAGCCTGGTTTGTGATCCAAGTGGGTTTTTATAAAGGACAGAGTTTCAGGCTTTACAGTCACGGAACACGGGCAACCTCATGGGACTGCACACACGTGTGGGGGCCTGGGGCCACCGAGTCCGCAGCACGGCCGAGGGGAAGGCTGGGGAACAGTTGGAAAGAGGGCGGTGGTCTTCAGGTTCCGGCCTTTAGGGCTTTTGGCTGGGAGGCCTGGTCGATGGTACTGGTTGACCCCATTGGCTGAATTAAGCCCACCTGGCCTAGTTTGGGCCCATGCACATGTGCCGGTTCCCTGGCTCAGGGCCTGAATTGGCGCATGCCCTTAGCCTTTATGGGCTTCCAACTTCTCGCAAAGAGGGGTGGGGGGCTGGTATGTAGAGGAACAACCCCCCGTTCCTGTCTCTAGCTCCCTAACAGACACAGACGGCTGGAGCCTGGGTCCCTTGCTGGGTGTTGTCAAAGGTAATAAAATCACGTCCAAAGGACAGAGGAACTGACACGAGGGGACACTCATTGACCAATGATAAGGCATTGGGGCATCAGAAATAATAATGACTGCAATTGGTTAAAGCCCACTCAAGGTATACACACTCGCTCGTCTATGATCGGTGTTGGAGCTGCAGCCGAGGTCGGGTCAGCAGCCACCAGCCGGCTCCAAGGGAGAAAGACAGGCTCTCTATTTCCATCAAGAGTTACCGTCTCAAAAACTCAGAGGGGGGAGTTCTGGTGTGTCTTATAGGGTCGCTATAAGTCAGAACCGATTCGATAGCAGCGAGTTGGTTTTGTTCCTAATTGAGGGAGAGGGCAAGAGACCACCGGAAATCAAAGGAATCTCAAGTACTGCGGGAGCTTTCTTGTCCTGAGAATCGGCAACAGAAAGGACAGCGGTTCTCAACCCGTGGGTCTTGACCTCTTTGGGGGTGGAAGACCTTTCACAGGGGTCACCTAAGACCATCAGAAAACACATATTTCTGATGGTCTTAGGAACCGAGACACCGCTCCTCTATCGGTCTCCAGGCGGGTCTGCCCACATGCAGAGACGCCCACATAGGGGTACCCGGCATGACGACTGTTACCCATGCTACCCCATGCTTCAAGACAACATCTCACTTATTTGTAATTAGAAATGGATATTTCACAATCTATAATTACATATTGTTTTTGTGATTCATCGCTGTGCTTTAATTATGTTCAATTGGTAACAATGAAAATACATCCTGCATA
>NW_022111357.1:12769119-12772527 GCF_000313985.2 Echinops telfairi
ATTATCAAGGGTTCATGAGGGAGGGTGGGTGGGGGAGGGGGAAAGTGGGCTGATACCAAGGGCTCAAGTAGAAAGAAAATGTTTTGAGAATGACGATGGCAACATATGTACAAATGAGCTTGACACAATGGATGGATGTATGGATGTGATAGGAGCTGTATGAGCCCCCAATAAAATAATGAGAAACCCCCAAGAAGAAGAAGAAGAGGAAGAGGAAGAGGAAGAGGAGGCAGGTGAGTTGAGTCCCCCCCACCAAAAAAAATCAGCCACTGAAAACTTTTTAATAAAATGAACCAAAAAAAAAAAAGAAATGGAAAAGCCAGCAAGATAATATTGAAGATGCCACCCCTGTGTGGCCTGTAACTAGCGTCACGGAACAATGGGTGCAGAAAACTGCACGGGAGAACCTAAACTACGGGGTAAACCTTTGCGGACCACACCGGACGATGTTATTATCATTTTTTAAACCAAAGGGAGCCGTGTGGAGCACCATTCTGCGCTGACACACATGGCTCACCGTGAAGCAGAGGTGACTTAATAAGGAGCCGAGGCCTGGTTAGTCACTGGCTCCCAGGATGCGATTTGCCTCAGGGGAATCGGTTTCCTATTTCCAGGTGGTGCCTTGTCCAGGGCTGGAGTGGCCTTGCTCAGGGAGACAAGGCAAGGGGAGCCAGAGGCTCCCCTTGAAGTGGGCTTCTAGCAAGGTCTCCTCAGCTGCCCCAAATGAGGTGGGCCAGGAAGATTTGAGGAGGGGCACTGCCTCTCGAAGCACTCGATGGATTCTTGCCCGGGCTCTCCAAGTTCCTGCTGCCAGGTGCTACGCCTGCCCTCCCCCAGGGAGCCTCGCCCTGGGCAGGCGCCAGGGTTTCTCTGTGGTTGTAACAGATGCCCAAGGCCCCCACGGGTGGGTCCGTGCACAGGCCGTTCATACAGGAAGGCCCTGGCAGCTGCTGCCTTGTTCTCTGAAGTACCAGGTGTCTCTCCAAGTGTTTTGGCAAGGCTCGCCCATTTCCTCCCCACAGGCATGTGCTCGGTGAACACCTGAGTCTGCTTGTGCCACTTTCTTGTCTAAGATCATTCGAGCAACCTTAGATGGCTCCTGAGAGCTTCCCACCCTGAGATGCTGGAGGGGCCCAGAGAATGGGCAACTGCTCCTTTGCCCAGGCCAGCTGCCTGGCTCTGGGGGACAAACAGGGGTGTTGAGGGGCTGGGTCTGTTAGTCCCCTGCCCTGGTTCCTGCCCCCCACCTTCCATCTCCCTGGCTCTCTCAGTCTCATTCCGGCTCATTTTATTTCTCCTGCCCCAGTTGCTCCCTCTCTCCTCCCATGCCTGCCCCTCTCTCGCTTCTGCCTGCCTTTCCCTACCACCAGCTTCATTTCTAGACCCCTGGGGTGGCACAGATAGTTAAGCACTTGACTACTAACTGGAAGGTTGACAGCTCAAATCAGAAGAGTGGCCTTGGGGATCTGCTTCCAAAAGGCCCCACCGTTTAGAAGACCCTTCGGGGGAGTTTGCTGTGCGCACCGGGGCGACCCCAGGAGCTGGAATCGACAGCTGTGTCTGGCTGAGCTTTATTGGTTTCACCCCGTCTGCCTCTGTCCGTCCTGGCCTCTGGCCCCGACTTAGGCGGGTGGTTCACTGTGTGCTTCCCCTTCCTTCAGAATCAGTGCCTTCTCATCAGGATCCAGTGTTCAAAATGCATAAATGAAATGCTATAAAAACGATTTAATTACAAACTTTCTTATCAAGAAACCTTTAAAACTGAGTAAATAGAGGGGGAAATCCGTAATCCCATCACCCTGACTCTCTTTCCTTTCAGCCTTTAAAAAATGATTGTTTTAATCCCATAATTTTATTTTATAGTCTTCTTTATCTTTGTAATATATTCCTCTAGCGCAGTGGCTCTCAACCTTCTTCACGAATTTGTGTGTCATCCTTGCGCAGGGGTCATGCTAATCTTCTCTGTATCATTCCAATTTTAGTATATGTGTTGCCGAAGCGAGCACGGTTCTCAACCTTCTTAATGGCGTGACCCTTTAATATAGTTCTTCACGTTGTGGTGATCCCAAACCATCAAATTATTTTCATTGCTACTTCATCACTGTCATTTTGCTATCGCTGTGAAAGGGTTGTTCGGCCCCAAAGGGGTCGTGACCCACAGGTTGAGAACCACTGTTCTAGTGGCTTCCACTTTCACACAGGACAAAACAAGAGCCCCCTCACGATGGCCTAAACCGTGCTACACCTTCAGCTCCCGTCACCTCCCCACCTGGCACCTCTGTGACCTTCCTTCCTGCAGACACTCCCCTGACATGATGCTAAGCCATTGTCATGACTAGTTTTGTTAACAACTTGACTTGGATTGTCATTGGTTTGGCCAGATTCCAAATGTGTTGCTGTTCTGTAATGTAATGCGATCACTTTGCATGGTGTGATCTGATGTGATCCACCAGTTAATGAGAAAGCTGTAAGGAGAGTTTCCTTGGGTTGTGGTCGGTCTCTAGATTATAAATGGATATTCTGGCCGAACTCTCGATCTTTCTTGACCTGCACTCTTCTGATCATCTGATCCGTCGGTCTTGGCTCTTCAGCCTCCCACCTGGCCTGGTTTTGGGGCCTTCCAGCCCCACAATTGCATGAGCCAATCCCTTGAACTAAACTGTGCTCTCTCTCCTCTCATTTTGCTCCTCTAGAGAACTCCAGAAATTCAAGCAACATTCAGAAAAGGACATGGAATGAGTGACAGTCATTGCTATCATCAGAGGGATCCTGGCTGAAAGTAGATAACACCAGAAAGCTGTTCACCCATATTTTATGGGCTACACAAAGGCATTTGACTGTGTGGATCACGATGACATTGCAAAGAGTGGGCCTATCAGGACACTTAATTATGCTCCTGAGGAATCCATTGGAATGAAACAATTGGATACTGTGTGGTTGGTTTTTGATCAGGACAGGTGTGCATCAGGGTGGCACCCTTTCATCATACTTATTCAGTCTGTGTGCTGAGCAAATGATCCGAGAAGCTGGACCAAAGGAAGAAGAACTCTGTGTGGCATCAGGATCGCAGGACGGCTTATTAACAGCCTCCGATGTGCAGATGACCCAGCCTTGCTTCCTGAACGTGAGAAAGACTGAAAGTACTTACAGATGAGGATCAAAGATTGCCCCATTCGGCATGGATTACAGCTCAATGGGAAGAAAACCAAAATCGCCATAAACAACAAACATCATGAGACACAGCGGAGAGATTGAACTCATCAGGGATGCCCTTTTACTTGGATTCACAGTCAGCCCCACGGGAGCAGTAGGCAAGAAATCAAACGATGGATCGCCTCGGGCACATGTGCTGCAAAAGACCCCTGATAGTGTTAAAAAATATTAAGTTCTCACTTTGAGGACTAAGGC
>NW_022111357.1:12772978-12775765 GCF_000313985.2 Echinops telfairi
TGAGGAAGCCCTCCGTGAGATGGTTCCAACAACGGGCAATGGCTGTGCCGAGGGTCCAGGACCTGTCGGTGTTTTGTTGTGTTGGCACCTAGCAACAACAGAGCGCCCCAACTCAGACGGAGACAACAGCACCCTCACTTTTCTGAACATGCTGGGCATGCTGTGGCCTTAGAGCGTATGCACAGGGCCTTATCTTCTGTCTTCGAGCGTATACACAGGGTCTTATCCTCTGCCTTACAGCGTATACACACGGCCTTATCCTCTGCCTTAGAGCATATACACAGGGCCTTATCCTCTGCCTTACAGCGTATACACAAGGCCTTATCCTCTGCCTTAGAGCATATACACAGGGCCTTATCCTCTGCCTTACAGCATATACACAAGGCCTTATCCTCTGACTTAGAGCATATACACACGGCCTTATCCTCTGCCTTAGAGCATATACACAGGGCCTTATCCGCTGCCTGGAGCGTCTCCCCCCACAGTCGGCATGACTCCATCCTTACCTCCTGTTAAAGGCTGACTCCAGGATCACTTTCTCAGTCGGCTCTACCAAGACCACCTCTCCCAAATGGCAACACCCTGCAATGTATCTCCTATTTGCATGGCCCAGTTTTTCACTGTAACAACAATGCTACAAAACACCTTTACACACATCTATTGGACAGCCATGCTTTTCTCCACCATTTCCTGGTGGGACATTTGGTTGAAGTAAAATTTGCTCATTGAAAACAGCTGCCCAGAAGCCAAACTGCCCTTGAATAAGCCTCGCCAGCGAATGCTTCTATTAGTGGCATAGAGTGCTTCTCTCCTTTCAGCTGGTATTTTTATTTCTGGTAGTTTGCTAAGCAAAGCAAACAAACAAACGAAAGTTATTGTTTTAATTTGCACTTTCTTAATTGGAATGGAGATTAAGCACCTTTTCATATGCTTATTAGATGATTGTATTTCTTCCATGAATTTTCTTTTTCCATATCCTTTGTCCATTCTTTCTGTTGAGCTGTTGGTATCTTTTTATTGAGTTACAGGAGCTTTTGAATCCATAACCAGTGCTCACGGAAGCAGAAGTCAAGCGATCAGAAGATGCATTGCATTAGGTAAATCCGCTGCTCAACACCTCTTTAGAGTGTTCAAAAGCAAGGGTTCTACTTTGAGGACTGACGCGCACCTGACCCAAGTCACGGCGTTTTCAATGGTCTCCCATGCGTGTGAACGTTGGACAATGAACCAGGAAGACCAAAGAAGAATGGATGCATTTGAATTGTGGTGCTGGAGAAGAGCACTCGAAGGACCATGGACGGCCAAAAGAACCAACGAATGTGTCTTGGGAGAAGTATGGCCAGAGCGCCCCTTAGAAGCAAGGATGGTGAGACTTCATCTCACAGACTTTGGACAGGGTGCGGCAGAGGCCAGTCCCTGGAGAAGGGCGTCGTGCTTGGTAAAGCGGAGGGGCAGTGAAAGAGAGGACGGCGGTCAAGGAGACGGACTGACACCGTGGCTACAAGAATGGGCTCGAGCGAAGGAAGCGGTGTGAGCATGACAGAGGGCCAGGCAGGACTTCCTTGTGCTGTGTATCAGGTCGCTGTGGGTGGGAATCCATGCAAGGGCCCCTGCAACAGCAGCAGCAACAACAATGGGAGCTCTTTAGAGTCTCTGGGTATCTTTAGTTTGAGTAGATTTTACTGTTATTTAACTCCAAGAAGTCATTGTCATCCAGTTGATGCCGACTCATACCAACCCTAGACGACAGGGTAGAACTGCCCCTGTGTGGGTTTGAGACTAATGCAATCTCAGAAAGACTCCTGTCTCCTCTGCTAGTGGTTTGGAACTGCTGACCTTGAAGCTAGCAGCCCAAAGCATAGCCCACTGTGTCATCAGTGCTCTTGCCTACTACTATTTAGTTTAACCTAAATACAGGTTATGAAGGGCTTCCACTCCCATACTGCCCCCTTCTGTCTAGTGTTCAAGTTACCATCTGGCCATAGACTCAGGGGACACTCACATCAATTGGCATAACGTATCTCACAGAGACAATTTTCTACGTTCTACTTTGCTGAGTAGAGACAAGCCTTAAACGCTTGCGAGCCGTCATCTGAGGTACAACTATTGTTCTCTCCCATCTGGAACAAAGAAGAATGATGAAAACCTAAATACATATCGAAATATTTAGCCCACGGGCAGGAAACATTTGGGTATTTATAACCTCATCTGCGGGCCATACAAAATTATCAACTTATAAATTAGCCTGCTATATTTGGTCCAACATTTAACTAGCAAAGTCTCAGGGCATGGGTGGCTATCACTCCTGCTGGGCACTCTGTCATTGTTGGTAGGTGCTGGCAAGGCTGTTCCGGCTCTTGGTGGCCCATGTGCAACAGAACTCAACGCTGCCTGGTCCTGCACCATCCTCATGATTACTGTTACGTTTGAGCCCAGTTGTTGCATCCACCACGTCAATCCATCTCCTTGAGGGGCTTCCCCCTTTTCACAAACCTTCTACATTATTGATCATGATCGCCTTTTCCAGGGACTGGTCTCTCTTACATTCAGGCTATACCTCCTCCAAGATCGATTTCTTTCTTCTTTCAGTATGTCATGGTGGTCGCAATATTCTTTGCTGGCACCACAATTCAGTGGCCTCAATTGTTCTTGGGTCCTCCTTATCCAAGGCCCAACTTTCTTTTTTTAAATTTATTTTTATTTTTTTAACATTTTATTAGGGGCTCATACAACTGTTATCCCAATCCATACACACATCAATTGTGTAAAGCGCATTTGTACATCGTT
>NW_022111357.1:12776869-12783886 GCF_000313985.2 Echinops telfairi
TATAAATGTAGGCTCATAGATCTATTTCCCCATCCTCATATAATATATTTGTATATGTACATGTCTTTATCTAGAGCTCTATAAATGCCCTTTGCAAGGCCCAACTTTCCCATGCATCTGAGGACATTGTAAATACGGCTTGGGTCAAGCGAACCTTAGTTCTCAAAGTGACATTCATGCTCTTCAACACTTGCAAGAGATTTACTAAACTTGACACTCTAGACAGCTGTAAATGAAGGTCTTTGCTGAATCTGGAGCAACTGATTGATTCACGGCTAATGCCTCTTTAGTTTCTGTTGCCTGTGCTGGCCACTGCCTGGTTTAATTCCCAGGAAGCTCTCGGGTGATGGTGGGAGAGGGGAGTGAACAGTCTCTGGGCTCACTCCCCGGAGTTCCGGGGGAGCAGTGGGTTAGACAGTAGGCTGCTCATCAAAGGGTTGGCAGTCTGCCCCTAGAAGACAGGCAGTGGGAAAAAGATGAAGCAGCCTATTGCCATAAAGATTACTGTCCCAGGAACAATGGCGCCACTCTTCTTCGTCCTCTGGAGTTGCTCTGAGTGGGGGCTGACTTGGGACAGCAGTGGGCACCATTGCGGCTGAGCCACCTCCACTCCCCTCTTGTTGGTCTGGCAGGGTCAGTTCTCTCATCCTAGCCCCCCTGGACCTCTTTCAAGGCCATGCTTCATCCCGCTCCCCTTTCTTTCCCGGTCTGGGGACCTCATTTATCTCCCCAGGTGGCATTTGGATTGGTTCTTGTGTGTTCTCTCGTCAATTGATAGTGAATGCATACATCTGCTCTCCGGCTTCCTTCAGGACCTTCCTTTCCGATTTTTCAAGAGCATTTTCTCTCTCGGCAAAAGCAGCCTCTTGCCAATCAAAGGCTTTGCCTTTCAAAAGTGTGGCTTCTGATGTGAGCTTCAATAGTCTATCTGGGAAGTTAAAAAACAAGGGCATCTAACGTGGACTGTTTCTCTCGCTTTATATTTCTGCTATAAAAGAACTGATTCTTCTGGAGGTAAAGTACCTCTGATGGACATGAGGAAGTAGGAAAAAACAAAAGCAGAACGGTTACTATTTCAAGGTACTTTCTTGGCGCATTGCGATATGTCTGTGGCAGCTGTTTTCCTGGTCTGTCACTCGGCTCATCGGATCCTTTGACATTCAGAAGTTCAAGTATCTTATGTAGTCAAATCAGTCGATCTCTGCTACTTTCCTACTAATTCTTGTATGGGGTTTTATCTTTTACATTTAGATTTTTAAGTCAAAGGAATTTTACATGTGTGTCTGGTGGGAGGCAGAGCTCACATTTTACATATATTTTCAAATTGGAGAGGCATTTACCCTAAGATCATTTATTAAATAGTCTCCTTTCCTTATGGGTTTGAAATACTACACTTATCATAGGCAGGTAAGTAGATTGATAGATTTTGCGTTTCTAATCTGCCCAAATTGTTTCGAATTATCTTGTTTTACAAGATCGTTTTCGTTTCTGTTTGGGTAATTCTTTCTCATTTTATTAATTAAATTTTTTTCTGAGATATTCTATTCTTGCATATTTTCTCTTCCAGTTTTAACTTGAGAATCAGCTTGTCAACTTCCATAAAAATACCTCTGATATTCTGATTGAAATTGCCTGACATTTATAGATGACATTGGGGAGAACCGACAGCTTTACAATGCTGAGTCGTTCCATCCAGGATCATGGAGTGCCTCTCCATTTATGTAGCTCTCCTTTAGTAAAGTTTTATCATTTTATTCATTGCGATTTATTTCTATATAGATGGGAAGGTTCTGACTGTCGTTGTAAACGGAACCCTGAGTATAGCATGGAATCCCGAGGGGCTGTCGCTTGGCTTTTTGTCAGCCCAGATGCTGGATGCATGACTGGGTCCAAAGGACACGTGGGCCTGTGAGTAAAAACTGCAGTGGCATTTCCCTGAAACCTTTGCAGCAGGCAGCAGGTGGATTCAAGCAAGGAGGTTTGCAGAAAAGGGAGAAGGGAGGTTGAAGCGCTATCAAGGTCAAGGGGAGGGACCTTCAGGATAAGAGTGCTTATTATCAGTGGGGTCAGGGGGAGGGAGAAATTGAGCAGCTAGAGAGGAAACTGATGCTCAAGGTCAACAGCGACGTAGCAAACATTTTAGGGTGTGGCTTGTGGCTTTGGAGGAAGACATCTGAATTGAAACATGGATTCTGTCACACACTAGCTATACGACCTTGGACAAATTACTTAGCTTCTCGGAACGTCAGAGTCCTCACCAGCAAAATAAGGATGACAGTATTTTTTTAAATTGCAAGTGTAATTATATACTTAGTTGTTTTAATTATATGCCTCTGTCCCACTGGGCTGTAACTCCACGTGGACAAGGACCACGTGGTCTACTTCATTGACGGACGGCGCCGCTGTGCAGTGCTTTTGAGGGAATTCACAAAAGGCATCTCTTTGGAGCAGACGCAGCTCTGTTGAGCCCATGGCTTGCTGACTAGCCTGTGGGCTGTCTCTTGGCTCCCACTTCCCCCTCAGCTGGGCCTTCTTGTCGTGAGCAGCTGCCATGGTGTGCAGAGCCTATGCTTAGCCCAGCCCTGGCATATGGCAGGAGCTCAAGACATTTATTGAATAGATGATTCGATGTAGGCGTTTAGAGAGAGGAAGATGAGGGAGGAGATATTTCTGGAAGGCCCTAAAGGGTTCCCACGCCCTCTCAAAAAGAAGTCCTCTGCTTGCAGGTGCAGAACCACATGGAATTTTCCATGTGCTTCATTCGCTCACTGCTGTTGAGGGTGGTGATGGCATTCGTGCCCAGGTTAGGACCCCCACGGGAATGGGCCAGTGTCACGGACCCTGCAGGCAGGTGTGCATGAGGAGGTGGGGCCTTCATGAAGACCCCCTTCGGAGCAAAGCCATAAGCTACCCAGGGAAGCAATGATGAACAGGTGAGACCATCTCTGAGGAGGGCGAAGAATACAGTGGCCTAGAGAATGATGGGTGAGGCATGTCAAGAACAGAGAAGAATGTTTTAGGCAAAGGAGAGGAGGTACAAAGTTGTGAAGCTGGAAAGTAGTTGCTTGACCTTCGAGGGGAGTTGGACATGGGCCACTCCTCAGGTGCCTGTGTTAGTCCGGGTTGACTAGAGAAACACATCTAGGGAGGCTCATGTGTGTAAGAGAGAACTTCATATCAAAGAGCAATTGTACATTAAGAAAACATGCCAGCCCTATCCAGGTTAAGTCCATGAATCTGATGTTATACCGTATGTCTGATACCCATCTATAAATTCTTCTTCAAACTCATGCACCACATGCAATGATGCTGAATGCAGGAAGATCACAGGCCAGTAGGTGGAGTCTTGTGGATCCAGTGGCAATGACAGCATCTCAGTGCTGGTGCGGGTCTCCATGTGGCTCATTCAGCTCTGGGGCCCTAGTGTGACTCCATGTGTCTTGTCTTCAGGAATACCAAGCAGATAGTCTGTGTGTCCCGCCTCCAGAGAGCTATTGATCTCCATAGTGCCTCCAAATGAGGTCATCAAGCAGCAACCTGATTGATAGGCTTAACTCCACCCCTTCACTCTTATTAGTCTCAAGTTGGCACCAGATTATGTAACTACCACAGCGACCTTTGATCGTTCCTGCATCTCCCTGTCTTTGAGCCTCAAGTTACTGAGGTATGCCCCCACCGTGTCACTGCCTCAACCCTCCTCCATCATTTCTTTGTCTATGGCTGGCCTAGTTAGGCCACTCAACTCTTCACAGCCTCTTTCTCTTTCTGTCAAAGTCAGATCATCTTGAAGGGGCCAATAAAGAACCCTGGTGGCATAGTGGGTTATGGGTTGGGCAGCTAATTGCAAAGTCAGCAGTTCAAAACCACCAGCCACTCCACAGGAGAAAGATGAGGCTTTCTACTCCCATAAAGACTATAGTCTCAGACACCCAGAGAGGCAGTTTTACCATTTCACAGGGTTACTATGAGTTAGGATCAACTCAATCGCAGTGCGTTTGAAGGACTGAGAAGGGACCCCTGCATAATGTAAAAAGCTAGACGCTAGATGATTAGCCAAAGTTTGGTGGTTTGAGCCCACCCACTCAGAAGTACCTCAACAGAAAGGCTGGACAATCTGCTACTAAAAGGTCACCACAGTTCGACCCTACACACATGGGGGCGCCCTGAGTCAGGACGGACTCACCGGGAACTGGCTGGGGTGTAATATGGCGGTGGGTGTTCTGTTTTCTAAAGACTGCTAGAATCATCCATTGGGACAGATGAGGATCCCAGCTCCACTGTGATCTGGCTGTAAACTTTGGTTAGTGTGTTAGACCAGGTTGAATAGAGAAACAAATCCATGGACACTCATATGTGTGTAAGAGAGAGCTTTATATCAAGAAGTAATTATATATAAAGCAAACATCCCAGCCCAGTCCAGATCAAGTCCGCAAGTTCAATACCACTCTATAAGTCAGACATTCGTCCAGAAATCCCTCTTCAGACTCATGCAGCCACATGCAATGATGCAGAATGCAGGAAAATCACAGGCTGGTGGGTGCAGAGTCCTGTAAATCCAGTGGTGGTGGGTGCACCTCCAGGGCTCTGGTTGCCATCAGTGTGGCTCAAAGTGGATCATCAATAGGAAGGTGAAGTAGAGTGGGAGAATTGCCAGCCTCCAGAGAGCCATTTATCTTGGTAGCTCTCTAATCAAGCTGTGACCTAATTGACAGGCTAAACTCCGCCCACATATTTGTACGGGAGCCATGTTGACACAAAAAAAATCCCCTTAACGATCACAGTTAGATCACTCAACTCTTCACAGCCTCTTTCTCTTTCTGTCAAAGTCAGATCATCTTGAAGGGAAACTTTACAAAGTAAAGAAATGGAAACATTCCTCTTACTGAAGCTGCATGGCGCTGTTGCTCCAAAGAAACAAGCAGACAAACAAATCAGTCCAAAATTTAAAGCAGGTTTTTGCCCTCAATAACAAAGAATAAATGAAGTGATTAAACAACCAAACAAACCCAACTCCAAGAAGGTAAAAAGATAGAGGGAAGGAAAGGCCCACGCCCACTCCTCGACTCCCCAGTGAACAATACTCACATGATCACAGGCTGTGTCCCTAACTCTTCATGGATTTCCCTGTCTTCCGGTGCTAACTGGAAATTCCAACCCACAGGTGACCACCTGGGCAGCCTTACCCTGTTCTTGACTTTAAAGCAAGTGGTTCTAATGTCAGCCATGAATTATGACTGTGCGCTCAAGCGGTTATGGGAACGGGGAAATCGGAATCCTCAGACAGCGTCTGAACCCTTTCCTTCTGGCAACGAACGAAGCAGTCCTTGATCGGATTGTCACACCCTTCCCGTGCCACATCTGTTCCACAATGCCACATTGACCATGGGATCACCTTGAAACCTTTGAGCCCAAAGCTTAAAGCCTCTGACCTTTCCCTCCTCACGGATCAACAGGGTCCATCCATTCCCACCACACCTCTCTCATTCCAAAGTCTGGCCTTTCCAGATCCACCCTTCTCCTTCACGCATGCCTGCCCTTGCACACGCTCTGCTGCTGGCCCGGAATGCCTCTCCTTTCGCTTTCTGCTCGGAGAAATCCTACGCACCTTACAAAGGCCAACAACTCACCTGTTTTAGGAACTTCTGCTCCCACCCCCTCTCAGACTGGGCCTAAGAGGCGTTGGCCCCACAGGATTAAATGCTGAATAAATAAACACATACCTGAACCCCAACTAAAACCCAAGATCACTGAAGGGAAATCAAATCCCTGCTCAGCCAACCGATCCAGACTGCACGGCGGCCTCCGCCTCCAAGCTTCCCACGCATGCTCGTGTTTTTTGTCTTGTGCTTTTAGGCTGCAACAATGGTTTGGCTGAAAATAAACCCCTTGAGTCACCCTTTTCCCTTGGTGACTTCGTAGGTGTTGCTTCATTCTCTGTGAACGCTGGATGCTGTCACGAAGGAGTCAGAGGCCAGCTGGGTCTTTCCCCTGGGAGGTCCTTTCCCGACTCACCCCGCACCAGGAACGGACACTCAGAACCCTCCTTCCCCGTCCCTCCCACTCCTGGGAAGCACGAAGAGTCGAGTCCGTGGCAGTGAGGGTTTTGGTTTGGCGATGGTTTGACTGATGGTGAGGATCTTTTCATGTGCTTGTTGGCCATTTGAATATTCATTTTCGTGAAATGTCCGAGTCCTTTGCCCATTTCTTGATCATGCTATTTGTCCACCCTTCCTGGACATATAGTTCTGCGACTTTTTTTTGTTTTGTCTAGATGCCCAGAGGACTCTTCCTTAATTTTAGAATTTACTAACTTTAGTAGGCCATATCTTGATATTGATCATCCTGAGTAGAACTTCCTGTGTTTCAGTAACTTTTAAATCAGTCTTCTTGCCTTCTAAAACACTTTCTTGAGTTATGTCTTAGACCAGGGGTGCTCAATACGTCGATCGAGATGTACTAGTCGATCGCAAATGTAGTGTGGGTAGATTGCATGGTATTAAAAAAATAGACGTAAGCCTGTCATTCATCCCGTCACTTAATTGATATACAGTGCAGCCAATCAGATGCAATCTTAGGTGTCAAATGCATGCGCAAACAACTGCGCTAAGTGCCACAAAACTGACAAACTAAGTAATCGCCAATTTTTGGACCTTGGTATTTTTCTCTTAAACGTAAGAAAGGGTATTAAGATGAGTGGGGGAGCTGGGCCAAGTAAGAAGACAAAAACCTATCACTTTCATACGGAATGGGAGATAAAAAAAAAATCATTTTATTAGGGGCTCATACAACTCTTATCACATAATCCATACATACATCAATTGTGTCAAGCACATTTGTACATTTGTTGCCCTCATCATTCTCAAAACATTTGCTTTCTACTGAGCCCTTTGTATCAGTTCCTCATTTTTCCCCTCCCTCCCTGCTTCCCCCATGCACCCCTGATAATTTATAAATTATTATTATTTTGTCATATCTTACACTGTCCGATGTCTCCCTTCACCCACTTTTCTGTTGTCC
>NW_022111357.1:12787628-12788470 GCF_000313985.2 Echinops telfairi
TCGGAGAGGGAGGGGGGAATGAGCTGACACCAGGGGCTCAAGTGGAAAGCGGGTGTCGTAAGAACGATGAAGTCAACATATGTACTAAAGTGCTGGACACAGATGACGTATGCACAGATTGTGACGAGTTGTATGAGCCCCTAATAAAATGATTATTTAAAAAAGGTTTTTTCTACTTTCCTCATGTGTGTCTTCTCTGTCCCTGACTGTGCTTGTCTCAGTGAAGCCAGGTCTTTCTTGGGTTACCGGCAATGTGACCTTCATTTCTGCTACGTCATTTTCCTTTCTCTTTTCCCGAACCCTGACAGTTTATAGTTATTTATGTACTTATTATTATCATTTAGTTTATGTTTTATTTGATGTTGTCATTGGATCACTATCCCCTGAGCTCTTATATCTCTTTTTTGTGTGTGTGTTCTTGTTTGTAGAATTAAATGTTTCATTGAGTTTTGGTTTTACTTGGATGAGTATTCTTCTTGTTTGTCCAACTCTTTTCATTTTCTGCTTCCTTTTATTTCTTGTGATAACTGTGTACAGATCTTGAGGTGAGTCATTGTAAACTACTCAAATTTGAATGACGCAAGACTTTCCTGGACCCACAGCTAGTGTCTTTCCTTATGACTCAGGCTTGTGAATGAGTTCTTTGAGCTTTTACTTCATCTTTATACATGCAGGGTGAGGTGAAGGGTTACTGAGCCAATTAGCTTCCCACCCCTTAGTTTGCATACAGGGCTCCCTGACATTGTGACCTTTCCCACAATGCCCCATGGGCTCCCTATTTCCTGTAGTCAGAACGTTCTACCACTTCCTTCTTTCTCATCTGTGCTTTTGGGCAAATGTGG
>NW_022111357.1:12790987-12793019 GCF_000313985.2 Echinops telfairi
TTCGTGGTCTTTTGTCTTAAATCCTAGGGAATTCACCCCATGATGTGTTTGGTGATAACTAAGACGTTCCCACAACTGTAGCCCTTTGTTTTCTATTATCGATATATTCAACATCTACAATTATGTATGTAGAAATATCGACAACCAAACCTAACCTGTATCTGCAGGTGGGCAAGCTTCCTTACACTCTCACAACCTCTTTCACATATCTATGTACCTATTGTAAATTATTGTTTGCTATCACTGCTGCTGCTGGACTGTCTGTGTGATCATAATCACGGCTGTTGTTAGGTGGTGTGGAGTCAGCTGTGACTCAACGACACACTGCCTGGTCCTTCCCCATCCTTATAATCATTGCTATGTTTGAGGCTAGTGTTGCAACCGTGATGCCACTCCCCTATTGAAGGTGTTCCTCTTTTTCATCGACCCTCTGCTTAACCAAATATGGCGTCCTTTTCCTGGTGACACCTCTAAAGTCCATGAGACTATGTCTCACCATCGTCGATTCTGAGGCGTGCGCTGACGGTCATTCTTCCAAGACGGATTTGTTCCATCTTCTGGCAGTCCATGCAGTTGTCCTCTTTGCCTCGGTCATGTTGTGCTGACTTCCCCCAGATTGTGTATTGCCTTTCCCTCCACCCTTATTAACAGATGCCTTTTATCTAGTTAGTAATTTTCCCTCCCATCTCTGGTAACCATCCAAAAATAGTTTTTTCTTTGTGTGAACATAAACTCTTTTTGATTGTTGTTCTTTTTTGATGAGACCGATTTCATGCACGATTTTCCCTTTTGTAATGGACTTACTCCATCCGTGTTGTGAGATGTTTCGTGGATCCGTTGTTATTCTTTATCATTGCATACTATTCTATTGTATCTCCCAGTTTGTTTATCCATTCTTCCATTGATGGGCACGTACACTGATTCCATCTTTTTACTATTGTGAAGAATGCTGTGATGAACAGAGCTTTGTATATTTCTGTAGGCCTATCTCAGAGATATTATGGGTTTGGTCCTAGACCACTGCCATGCAGCACATATAACGAAACCATGAATCACATGCCTGGTCTTGGTTTTCAGTGCATAGGACTTTGTTATTGTACATAGCCTTCTTGAATCTTTGTTATGTGTTTGTTTGTGTTTCGGTATGTGAAACCCAGGATTGATACACCCATAGAGACAGCAATTAGAATAAGGGAGGTCCTAGGGGTACAGTAGGGGAGGGGGGTTGTTTGGGGAAGAGGAGCTGATATCAAGGAGTTCAAGAAGGAAGAAAATATGTTGAAGTGGATTGTGATAGTAGTTTCACAATACTGCTTGATGGGCTTGAACTATGGAATGATACGATGTCTGGATTATCGCCTAATAAAATGGTTTGGGAAAAATATTTGTTTACACTATACTGTAGTAAGTATGCAATAGGATTATGGAAAAGTTTAACATATTGTGAGAAGCAGCAAGATGTGGTCTAGAGACACAAAGTGAGTACTTGCTGGTGAGGAAATAGTGCTGTTAGACTTGCTCGATGCAGCGTGGTCACAGACCTTCAATTTATTAAAAAATGCAGTATCTGCAAAGTGCTGTAAAGCAAAGAGCAAAGAATGAGGTGTGCATGTATTTGTGTCACGGCTTTTACTTCTTTAGAATTTACATCCAGGAGTGGGACTGCTGAGTCATCTAGTATTCTATTTCTAACTTCTCCAGGAAGCACTGCTCTGCTTTCCTCATAGTTATATCATTCTACATTCCCACCTAATCAGTATACAAGAGTTCTGATAACCTCGCCAACCTTTGTTATTCCCTGGTGTGTGTTTAAGCGCCGTTATTATTGTAGTAAGATGATACCTCACTGTAGTTCTGATTTGTACCTCTGTAAGGGCTGGTAAAGAAGCCCTGGTAGCTTAGTGGTTGCACATTGGGCTGCTGAACACAGGTTATCATTTCGAAACCACCAGCCGTGCTCCTGTGAAGATGTACAACTTTGGAAACACAGCGGGGGAGTTCTCATCTGTCTTATGGGGTCGCTATGAGTCAG
>NW_022111357.1:12793698-12795492 GCF_000313985.2 Echinops telfairi
TCGGTCTGCGCCATCCTCACAATTGCTCTTATGTTTGAGCCCATTGCTGTAGTCAGTGCCAAGTCATCTCATGAAAGGGCTTCCTCTTTTCTACTGCCCTCTACTTTACCAAGCAGGATGTCATTTTCAGGACACCAGGAACTTGTCTTTCCTGATAACATGTCCAAAGTATGTGAGATAAAGTCTCACCACCCTTTCTTCTAAAGAGCATTCTGGCTGAACTTCTTCCAAGACAGCTTTGTTTGTTCTTTTGGCAGTATTGACTCCATAGGTCTATGTCCAGAGTTATGTCTGGATTCTCAGTCCTGTTCTATTGGTCTATGTGTCTGTGATTATACCAGGCTGATTTGGCTATCATAGCTTTTAAGCAAGTTCTGAGATCAGGTGTGAGAAGCTTTCTTTAATAATGCTTTACTTATCTGGGTTCCCTTCCATTTCCATATAAAATTAGTGATTCATTAAAGAATGCTATTGAAACTTGGGTCAGGATTGCATTCTATTTATAGATCTCTTTGGGTAGTATTGGCATTTTCACAATGGAAAGTCTTCCTATCCTTGAGTATGGTATATTTTCCCATTTATGTAGCTCTCTTTCAGATTCTTGCCTTTGTGCTTTGTAATATTCTTTGTACAGGTCTTTCATATTCTGGTTAGGTTTGTTCACAATTATTTTATCTTTGGAGGTACTGTCAATGGCATTGCTCTCCTGATTTCCTTTTCAAAGATCTCTTTTTTTGTTATAGAGGAACCCAGCTGATTTGTTGAGGTTAATCTTGTATCTTGCTATTTTGCTGAATGCTTCTATTCATCCCAGTATCTTTCTTGTAGAACCCTTCTGAGTACCTGTGTACAGGACCATCCCTCACTGGCATAGAGTCAATTCCCACTCACAGGACAGGGTAGAACTGCTCCTGTGGGTTTCTGAGACAGAGACTCTTACAGGGGTAGAAAGCCCTGTCTCTCTCTCAAGGAGCAGCCGTAGTTTTGAACTGCTGACCTTGCCGTTAGCAGCCCAATGCCTAACCACTACAGTACCAGGGCTCTATAGGATCATGTCATCTGTGAAGAGCGATAGTTTTACTTCTTCCTTCCCAATTTGAATGTCCTATTTCCCATTGTTTGCCTTATGTCTCTAGCTAGAGTTTGTGGTATAATGCTGAATGAGAGTGGTGATGAACCTTGTCTGGTTCCCATTCTCAAGGAGAAGGCTTTCTGTCTCTCTCCATTTGGGATCAATCGACAGCTGGTTCTGTATAAACGCCTTCTGTTATGTTGAGGAAGTTCCCTTCTCTTTTTATATTGGCTGAGAGTTTTTAATCGAATGCCCTTTCAGCATCAGTTGAGATGATCGTACGTTTCTTTAGTTTCATTTATGTGGTACATTGTGTTTGTTGCCTTTTTAATGTTGAACCATCCTTGAATACCTGGCATGAATCCCATTTGGTCGTGATGTATTATATCTTTTGTGTGGTAAATTTGAAATATACTGGCTAGAATTTTGTTGAGAATTTTTGCATGTATATTTGTGAAGGATATTAATCCATAGCTTTCCTTTTTGTGTGTAGTATCTCTGTCTGGATTTAGTATCAGGGTTATGCTGGTGAGTTAGTTAGCTTATTGTGCCAGCCTGGCCGATACACACGTGGGGTTAATTGAAGGGTCGGGGGATAAATGGCTTGGTGAACCTCGCCTTTCTAGTTCTTGGGTCTCTTGATTTCTGAAGGTGGGACCAGGGTGCAGCTGCCTTAGCCAGTTCCCTGCTTTAGCCGGCAAGGCTCACTTCTTGCAAGACAT
>NW_022111357.1:12796892-12798768 GCF_000313985.2 Echinops telfairi
ACACTTAACCTTTATATAAAACTCTCTCTTATACATGAGTTTCTGTGGATTTGTTTCTCTAAAGTACCCAGACTAACACAGCTGGTGTCAATGAAATTGGAAATATTTCTTTCTTTTGTGTCCAATGAAATACAAATAAGTGTAAGTGGTATTGATTTAAACTCTGCTGTGAATGTTTGGTAAAGTTTAGGAAAGCCATTTGGACCAGGGCTTTTTAGCCTCTCTGGAGTTGGGAAGGGAAGGTTATTAAATCTTCACTGTCTTGTTATGGGTTTGTTCATTTTTCTCAACTTCTAGTTTGCATTCGTTTGGAAAGATAGTACTTTTCTGGGCATTTTTCTATTTCCTCCTGGATTTAAAATTTGTTGGTGTATAATTTTTCATCCACCACCGTCTGTCAATTTGTCACACTGTGGTAGCTTGTGTGTTACCATGATGCTGAAAGCTATCTCACTGGTATTTCAAATACCACCAGGGTCACCCAGAGTGAACAGGTTTCAGCAGAGCTTCCTGACTGAGAACAGAGAACAACTAGGGAATAGGCTGTCCCCTTCAGAGGGTTTAGTCACGGAAAACCTTGTGGATAGCATCAAAACATTGACAGTGACTGAAACCTCGTGAACAGAAGCAGAGCATCGGAAACAGTGCCAGAAGATGAGCCCCTCAAGGCAGTAGGCACTCACAGTGGGGCTGAGAAAGCGCTGCTTTTCCGAATTAGAGCTGACGATGGTGACATGAATGGAGTAAAGTCTGTGGGAGGCAAGCTTTCAGGATCTTCACTTGCTGATGGGACACAGCTCAAAATGAGAAGAAACAGCTGCAAAAATCTACTAGTAATTTTAACTTGGAATGTATGCGGCATGAATCTACGAATGCATGGAATGTATGAAGTATGACAGTTGGAAACTGTCAAAAACGTAATGGAACACACAAAAATCTATATCCTAGGTGTTAGTGAGCTGACCTGAACTGGTCTTGACCATTTTGAATTAGAAAATCGGACGGTTTACTGTGCTTGGAGAGACACAGTCAAGAGGAACAGCATCACATTCATCATCAAAAAGGGCATTTCAGGATCTATCTTGAACACAATGCTGTCCGTGATGGGATTATATCATTGATATCTCCCTTCAAGGAAATCCAATCAGTGCAAACAATATTCAAATTTATGCACCAACCACTAAAGTTAGTGACACAGAAATTGAAGGATTCTACCAACGTCTTCAGTGTGAAGTTGATCAAACATCCCATCAAGGTACATTGATAATTGTTAGGAATTGGAATGCAAAAGTTGGGTGGGAAAGAGGAAATAACAGTAGTTGGAAAATATGGTCTTGGTGATAGAAACAACACTGGAGATTGTGTGATAGAATTTTGCAAGACCAAAGGGCATTTATGGAGGTCTAAATACAGGCCTGTACATATGTAAAAATATTTATATATGATGATGGAGAAATAGATCTATGTACATATATTTATAGGTTTAGTATTAATGTAGTAGACAGAAGTTGGGCCTCTACTCAAGTACTCCCTTAACCCAAGAACACTTTGTTCTACTAACTTGGCATTCCATGACACTCACCTTCCTGACACGATTGCTGAAGACAGATGTGGTGAAGAAAGCTGATGGTGCCCGACTATCAAAAGATATAGCATCTGGAGTCTTAAAGGCTTGAAGCTAAACAAGCGGTCATTTAGCTCAGAAGCAACAAAGCCCACAGGGAAGAAGCACTCCAGTCTGTGTGATCATGAGGTGTCGATAGGATCAGGTATCAAGCATCAAAAACCCAGAACAAAAAACCATATCATTGTGACTAAGGGGGAGTACAGAGTGGAGACTCAAAACCCACCTGTAGGCAACTGGACATCCCATTAC
>NW_022111357.1:12801239-12802713 GCF_000313985.2 Echinops telfairi
ACTCATGTTGTACTTGTCCTTTTGTGCCTGACTTACTTCACTTAGCATGATTTCCTCCAGCTCTTCCCATGCAGCGATGTGCTTCATACGTTCATCACTGCTTTTTAGTGGTGCGTAGTACTCCATTGTAAAACATACAACTTTTCTCTAGTTTTTTAATGCTTCCTCCTCCCCACTATCATGACCCAAATTCTACCTTACAAATCTGTGTAGGCCAGAGCATGCATATGGGTACAGCTAAGATTCCCTGGAAACACAGGGAATCCGGGACAGACAGCTCCCTCAGGACCGATATTGAGAGTAGCCATACCAGGAGGTTAAGGGGAAGGTGAGTGGAGAAAGGGGGAACTGATCACAATGATCTATCTATAACCCCCTCCCAGGGGTATGGATAATAGAAAAGTGGGTAAAGGGAGACATCGGTCAGTGTAAGACATGAAAAAATAACAATTTATAAATTATCCATGAGGTTCATGAGGGAGGGAGGAGAAAAAATGAGGAGCTGAATACCAAGGCCTCAAGTAGGAAGAAAATGTTATGAAAATGATGATGGCAACAAATGTACAAATGTGCTTGATACATGTATGGACGTATGTATTGTGATAAGAGTTTTACTAGCCCCCAATAAAATGATTTAAAAAAAAAAGAATTTTGCGAGAACAGAAAATACTTGCTCATAGCAAATACTCTTTTCAAAAACACAAAAGGCGACCACGCATGGACTATACACATCACGCATGGACTATACACATCACGCATGGAATATACACGTCACGCATGGACTATACATGTGGACTTTTCCAGATGGAATACACAGACATCAGGTCAGTTCGTCACACTGTGGTGGCTTGTGTGGTGCTGTGCTGCTGGAAGCTCTGTCACCGGCATTTCAAATACCAGCAGGGTCACCCAACGTGAACAGGCTTCAGTGGAGCTTCCAGACTAAGAACAGAGCTGCCAAGCAATGACGACGGAATCGGCTGCCCATTTCAGAGGAAGTAGCTGAATGATAAATGGAGAAAGATTGATGCTGTCAAGGATTTCATCTTGCTTGGATCCCACAATCAATGATCATGGGAGCAACAGTCCAGAGATCAAACAACACATGGCATTGGGTAATGTTCTTCACAAGATCTCTTTAAAGTGCTGAAGAGAAAAGATGCCACTCTGAGGACTAAGATGCACCTGACCCGATCCATAACATCTTCAATCGTCTCATATGGATGTGAAAGCTGAACACTGAATAAAGAAGACCAAAGAAGAATCGATAGGTTTGAATTATGGTGCTAGCAAAGAATATGGAAAGTATTATGGACTGCTCAAAGAGCTAACAGGTCTGTCTTGGAAGAAATAAAACCAGGGTGTCCCTTAGAAGCAAGGAGAGGCGGCCAGTCTATAGAGAAGGATATCATGCTTGGTAAAGTGGAGGGGCAGCAAGAAGGAGAAGAAGGAGAAAGTGGAGGAGGAGGAGGAG
>NW_022111357.1:12803199-12809288 GCF_000313985.2 Echinops telfairi
TTAGTTTGTTTGTTTTCCTCTGCTCTTCTTTTGTCAGTCTGTCTAATGGTTTGCTGAATTTATCGAGCTTTTCAAAAACCAATTCCGGGTCTCATTGATTCTTTTTTTTCCTTTCCTGTTCTCTGTTTCATTGATTTCTACTGATTTTTCTGATTTCCTTTATTCTCATGACTGTGAAGCTATTCTCTTGCTTTTGGTTCAAGGTTAATGTTTTGATTTGGGCTCTTTCTTCTTTTGGGGGGTGGGAGTTTATTGCTATAAACTGTCCTCTGAACACTGCTTCGTTGTGTCCCAAAGGTCTTGGTAGATTGTGTTCTCATTTGACTCTAGGAAGTTAAATATTTATCTTTAATTTCTTCTACTACCCAGTGAGTTCTTTCTGTATTTTTTTTAACCCAATGGTTTTTAAGCAAGTTGTAGTCAGGTTCCATATATTTGATTTCCCCGCCACACTCTGCCCCCACCACCCAACCTTGCTCTGGCTGTCATTGATTTCTACTTTGATGGCATGTGATCTGAGGAAATGCTTTGTATCATTTTAATGTTTTGGGTTTTTCTGAGTCTTACTTTGTGGCCTGAGACGTGGTCTCTTCTGGAGAACGACTCACGTGCGCTGGGGAAGTCTGTGTCCTTTGCTGCTGTTTGGTGGCGTGTTCTGTGTGAGGCTCACTAACCACGCATTGTTACTGGTGTTCCCGTTTCACACGCACGAGTTCATTCCAATCAAACATGTTGAAACCGCCTCTTGCAATCAGTGGATGCCTCAGACACGTTCTCTCAGAACCACATCTGTCTTAGTCTCACTAGGTGCCTTTAAGAATCCAGGCAAAACCGTGGCTTCTGAGAGGGTACACTGGGCCAGTCCCTGTCATGACAGAGAGGTTTAGTTCAGAGGGATACGGTGACTATTTCTTGCCATTCCACCTGATAGTTTTTTGTTTTTTTTTTTTAAAGAACACAAGACAATTCTGGGGGTTTATTACGAAATTTTAAGAAAATTAAAAGCTGCATCGGTGAGAAAAAGGCCACGAAATTTGTATTGAGGAATTTCTTTCTGAGAGAACAATGCCGCTGTTCCTTCTTCAAGGGTAGCCAGGGCCGTCCCACAAAAGCCGCATTGGAGAACCGCCCCCCACCTACTCTACCGTCTGGTGACTTCTTTTCATTGCCTTCACTCAGAGAACACTTACACGAAACAAGATTTGAGTCCTTTAAGGATGCCCAAATGGATGTTTTGCCATGGCTTCAACGGAAGAATACAGAATTATTTGGGAATGGGCTAGAGAGATGGAAACACCACCTTCAGAAGTACATAGATCTCCAGTTAACATAACATAGTCTACAGAACAATGTTCTACTTCAGTGAGCTATGATTGTAGTCTTAACAGTTCATGAGCAAGTACTAACATTAGTCTCTCCCCACCTGGAAGAGAGAAGAATGAAGACAATCAAAGACGTGTGAAAACAATTGGTCCACTAGATGGTACCTGGCTACTCACTGCACTGAAAGGGATCACATTAGAAAGTCCTGGATCGACGTGGACGAAAAAATGATTTCTCAACCATAAAAATAATAATTAATGAAGAATCATTAAAATGACCAGGTTTGCTGGCTGGTAGAGACTGGTGGCACTCCTGAGACTACGGCCCTTCGTCACCTGTCAGATCTGGAACTGAACTTTCTACTGGGACTCAAATTTCAGCCAAACGAGAGACAGATTTATAGAGGCACAATGACACTAAGAAAGTGCACACACCTCAGAACAAGCAGCCGTGGAAGGACAGCCTTTCTGGACAAAATCCCGAAGAGCTAGGAGAGAAGAAGGAATGAAAACGGGAAGCGGAAGGGGGATAAGTGATGTGACACCGGGGGAACGGCCGTCAGTGACAGAAACCAAACTATGTGAATCGATGGATCAAATATTGATTGGCTCTGCAAGCCTTCATCTAGTTCAGAGTGAGAAGTGAAAGGGGAAAAGCAAGCAGACATAGATGGATAACATGCGAGGCGGTAATAGCTTCATAGTCCGCTGTCTCTATTTGATAAGGCTTCTATGACTTTGTAGCAACACTTTTGAACTTGCCCTAATAAGTGGATACTGATGAGGGCAAATTGGTTGGCAGTGGCATTTAGATTTTTTTGTACCTTTGTTGCGTTTCTCTCTGGTTGTTCCTGCCCTTCACCAAACTCAGTGTGTTGAAGTCTCTTATGCTTCCAGGGCCGTCTATGTCTCTTTTTGAAGACGTTCGGGTTTGTTTCATGTATTTCGGAGCCCTGTCACTGGGTACGCTGTATTTATTGTCTGCATGTCCTCTTGGCGGATCGACCCTTTACTCGTTCGATAATGTTCTTCCTTATCTTTTAGAGTGGATTTTGCTGTAACGTCCATTTTTCCAGAGATTAATCTTGCCATTCCCGCTCTTTTATGGTTACTGTTCCCTTGATAGATGTACTTTCCACCCTTTTAGTTTATTTATGTCTCTTGTCTAAGGCGTGTCTCTTGTAGACAGCATATTGATGGGTTGTGGCTTGTTGAATCGCGCGCCCCCCCTTCCCCCCCACATTTTCTGCCACTCTGTCTTTACTGAAGCACTTAAGCCATTTGTATTCAGTGTGATTACCAATAGGTATGAGTTTACCGCTGTCATTTTGTCGTGCTATTTTGGTGTGGTGTTGACAGTTTCTTTATTTTCCTCTGCTGAATCCTTTTTGTTTGAGTATTTCCTTTCCCTTTCTTGCTGTTGTCGATGATTTTGTGTTACGGAGGCACGAGGCACCCCTCCCCATCTTGCTCTCAGATGCGCACCCTCCATGTACTCTGGCCCTCCTTGCTGAGCTTCCTTGGTTTTTGTTTTGACGGAAGTTCAGATTTTTTCTCGGTTTCCTCAAACATGAAGTTTGTACTGTTCCCCCTTCATGATTGCTTTCAGAGAAGTGGGAAAGTGCTAACGTTCATATTTTCTAACTACAGTTCTCTCTGTATTGAGAATCCCGTCACCAGTCTGCCCCCGTGCGTGGCTTCCCATTGTGCCCAAATGAAAGACCCACTCTCAGCGCGTGGCATCCGGCCTCCTTTGGCCTCCCGGGACTCACCTGTAATGTACCCCAGCTTTACTGCCTTCTGGCCACCGTAGCGTCTTTACGTTCCGACCTTGGGAACCCACGTCCTTTCCTGCTTCGGGGCGTTCATTCAGCGGGCCTCGAACCCACGTCCTTTCCTGCTTCTGGGCGTTCATTCAGCGGGCCTCGAACCCACGTCCTTTCCTGCTTCGGGGCTTCATTCAGCGGGCCTCGCCTTCCCTACCGCTCTTCTTCGCCTGGCCTCCCGGTCTCATTTGAAAAGTCACCGCCCCACAGAGCCTGCCTTGCTGACCCGGATGAGGCCCAGCAGCCCTGTCGAAGGTTCCAGGACGCTGCTCCTTTTCTTAGGGTGCACCGAGTCAGGACGCATTATGGACTCTGTGACCGTATTGCTCAGTCCATTCATCAGTCCCCTGGCCCTTCTTTAGGGTGGAAGCGCAGTTTTCACTTGGCCTTTTGCAATCCTGACAGTAGTACCACTGCAGGGGTCTCCAGAGCTGCCCTGGTAGGGAGCATGGCCCGGGATGCGGGGAGGAAACCCTGGGAGGGAGAGAAGATACAGCCCATCATGAGCTGGGAGGGCTGTTTCCTGGTATTGTTTGGGCCACACCATTTGCGTCAGCCAATGGCAGGGTGGGGCGCATGACCCTTGAAACTCTCTGGAAGAGCAAGGTCTGAATTGCTTCCTGAGGCAGCTTTGGCTTTTCTTTTAATTGTGTTTTTATTGCACCCGTGCATTTAAACAGCACGAAAAGCAATGTTTAAAAAGAAAGGAAAATCAGTTTGGATCCCATCCATCTCACACATCTGACGCATTGGAAAGAACATGGGACCCAGGGTCCAGCGCACCGGGACTTGGCACCTCCCCTAGCCTGCTGCCGGCTATGCCACCTCAGCAGGTGTTCCCCTCCGCCAATGCCCAGCGGTCTTCTCTGTAAAGTAGGAATAGGCCGACTGCCTCAGGGTTGCGCAGAATTGGGAAATTGAGGGAGACAATGTAAATGCAAGCCCTTGACAGGATGTCTTGCCTATGGTAGCCACTCAGGGAAGTGTCTCTCTCTGTTTAATCAAAGCAGCTGCTCTCAGGTTCCTCTGTGCTCCGCCAAACATTCATCGAGTCCAGGCGCACATTTTGCACACTTGTGATCAGGCTTTAAATTTAATTTGCAGTCTGCTTGTAAACTTACTATAGCTTAAGTACTTGCTCCAACATTTTCATAATTACTTAATGGCGGCATACCATGCCATTGAATCAATTTATCATCATTTATGTAACCCCTCATCTGCGGTTGAACATTTTTCAGTGTTATAAATAATTCTGTACTAAACACCTTCCACGTGTGGATTTTTAAAGTGTGTTTCGTGATGACCAGTTCCTAAGAACAGGCTTACTGGCATAGTATGTCATTATTAACAAAGGTTTAGCACGGCATAGAGAAATTATTTTCTAAAACATCCACAGTAATATATTCTTGCCAGTTATGTGTGAGTGGACTAGTACAACCGAAGCTTGATTGGCACTGGATGTCAGGAGTGTCATCATTGGCATTGGAGATTGAGTATCACCCTCACTTGAATCACCTGCTGGTAACCTTTGCCAAATAACTCTGGGCAACTCAGCTAGTTCTCATTAACGAGTATGAAATCTTACACACTTTGGACCAGTCCCCGAAGAACGACATCACGTTGGGTAAAGTGGAGGGGCCGAGGCAGCGGAAGGCCCTCAAAGAGATGGATGCCCCGTGGCTGCCCAACGGGCTCAAGCCGAGGAACCGTGGCGGGATGGCGCAGGACCGGGCAGTGTTTGGTTCTGCGGTGCGTAGGATCACTGTGAGTCAGAACCCGCTCAGGGGCATTGTGGTGGCCGGGTTGACTAGAGAAACACATCCAGGACACCCATACATGCGTCAGAAAGAGCTTTATGTCAAAGAGTAGTGATGTATCAAGAAACCATCCCAGCCCCGTCCGACTCAAGTCCAGAGGTCCCATCCGAGTCCTGAAGTCCCTCTTCAGACTCACGCAGTCCCACCTTCAGCAACGACGAGGCTGCAGGAGGAGGGCAAAGTCGGGTGGATCCGCGGTCAAGGGAAAGCATGGCAGGGTTCCAGCTGCTCTCCGGGCCAGCAAGCAGGAAGGTCAAGGCAGAGCGAGAGGCTGGCCTCCACAGAGCTCTAGAGCTCAGTGGGACCGCTAAGGGAGGTCATCAGGCTGCAACCCGATTGACAGGCTAAACTCCACTCATAGCTTCCTATAGGGGCCACGTTGGCACAAAAAACACGATCACCGGCACCTACCAACAGTGACGTGAAATCTGAATGTTATATAGATATTAACCATTTGTGATTTCCCCTCTCCCAGGTGGCATTGCAATTTTAGTTCCTTTTAAAAACATACCAACCTGAAGGGTTTTAGCTAGTTTTGTTCTTGTGATTTTCTTCAATTGCACTCATCGCTTACCCCACAAACGTTGTGTGAGCACCTAATTTTGTGACCCAAGCACCACTGTGGAATCCTGTCAGGTGGATGCGAGCTCACAGCAACCCTGTGTGACAGAGCAGAAAGGTCCCGGAGGGTTTGGGGGACTGTAGTATTATTATTATTTTGCCATTCTTATAAAACTTTTTCCAGTTGTTTACATCATTTGCATTTGATCCTATTTGTCTTTAAAAACCATATAATGTCCCTCATTGATTCCCCATTGAAATACACACAGCACATATGTCCCATTGTCCATAGGCATCTGTATAAAACTACAGATTCTGAAAATGATGACCAAGGGAGAGACTTCAAATCTGTGTGAGTCTGGGTACTTTAGAGAAACAAGTCCAGAAATTCACATGTATAAGAGAGAGTTTCATATAAAGGGTAAGTGCACATCAAGAAAACATCCCAACTCAGTACTGCCCAAGCCTACAAGTCCAACATTAATCCATATGTCCAACACCAATCCACAAAGTCCTCCTCCATCTCACAAAACACACCCAATGATGCCGACTGCAGGAGGAAA
>NW_022111357.1:12809542-12810426 GCF_000313985.2 Echinops telfairi
GGGTAGGTCCATGTGGATTCTCCTCAGGGATGTCTTGCAGGGTGCAGCAGCCTTGCCAGCTGATGCAGGGAACTGGCTAAGGCAGCTGCACCCTTGTCCCACCATCACAAAGCAAGAGCCCCAAGAAATAGAAAGGTGAGGCTCACCAAGCCATTTATCCCTCTGCCTTCAATTAACCCCACATGTGTTTATCGGCCAGGTTGGCACAATAAACGAACTACCTCAAAACCTCACCACAGCAACACACAAACGTTACAGTAGCTCACAAGTACAATGGTGCTCCCTATGCAGTGCACATGGTCTTGTTCTAAGGTGCCATTGAGTTGACTCTGACCCGTTTGATCTTTCAACTGCTTCTTCCATGAGGGTTGACTGCAAGATCCAAGCACGGTGAAATCCTTGAGAACTTCAAGCTTTTCTCCATTTATTATACTGTTACCTATTGGTATTTTATGCGGATTTTTGTTTTCGTTACATTGAGTTGTGATCTGTATTGAAGGCTGCAATCTTTGAGCTGCATCAGCAAGTGCTGACGCGTGTGGCACCTGGAAGAAACACCTGCAGGCGCACGCACACACATTCAAGCACGGCAGAACGCGGCGCTTGAGCCCTCTTCATTCTTGACGACTTGCTAGAACTAAGACATGGTAACTGAATGCTAATAAGAATCAATGCCAGTATTTGAAACCAGGCAGTTGGACTCCCTCTCTGCCCATTCTAAGCTACCTCCCCAGGGTCGGATGGTGGTGACGGGGTGGACAGGACCTCAGGAAGTCCTCCAGGTCAAAGCCAAGAACTGAAAGACAAGACAGCGGGGGAGTGCAAAGTGGAGACCCAAAGCCCATTAGTAGGCCACTGGAGATCCCCTTGCAGAGGGGTCTTGG
>NW_022111357.1:12811123-12818185 GCF_000313985.2 Echinops telfairi
CCTGATGCCGGGGGCTTAAGTGGAGAGGAAATGTTTTGAGAATGATGAGGGCAATGAATGTACAAATGTGCTTTGCACAATTGATGTATGTATGGCTTGTGGTAAGAGTTGTATGAGCCCCTAATAAAATGATTATTAAAAAAAAGAGGAGGAGGGGGGAAGAAACCATGGGAGAAGGGAGACTGCAGTCGATGTAAGATATAAAAAAAATAATAATCTATAGTTTATCAAGAGGTCACAAAGGAGGGAGGGGAATGGAGAGGGAAAAAAGAGGAGCTGAGACCAAGGGCTCAAATAGAATGTAAATGTTTTGAAAATAATGATGGCAACATATGTATAGATATTCTTGATACAATTAATGTATGGATTGTTATGAGATGAAAGAGTCCCCAATAAAATGATCTTTATAAAAAAAATAAAAACAGGATGCTAGAAAAAAATATATACACAACACATTGCGGCACAGTTCACAATCGCAAGGAGTTGGAAACAACCCAAATTTCCATCAACAGACGAATGGATTAAAAAACTGTGGTACATACATACAATGGAGTACTATGCATCACTAAAAAGCAGTGATGAATGCATGAAGCACATCGCTGCATGGGAAGAACTGGAGGAAATTATGCTAATTGAAGTAAGCCAAACACAAAAGGACAAGTACAACATGAGTCCGCTGAGGTAAGCTTAAAAAACAACAACCAAAAACCATATATATATATCTATATATAGATATATATATATCTATATATAGATATATAGATATATATCTATATATAGATGTATAGATATAGATATATACAACAAAGCACTCTCCAATTCAACAACTTCTACAGGAACAATTCAGTGCCATTGATTACACTCTTCATGCTGTACAACCATTATTGATTTCCTTTTCCAAATTGTTCCACCACCACCATGAACACAAGCTCCGTGTCCCCTCAGCAAACCTCTTCCTGCCCATGGTCGCCATTGGTCAACTTGGGTTTCTTTTCTTTTAAGTAGTTTTCTTGATATAAAATTCACTTCCATAGTTAAGTTGTTTCTAAAAAGAGTTGTGTATACATCCTCACAATCAGCTCTAGTGCTCCCCCCAGCCCAGTTCCCCTCCCTCCCCTTCATCCTTGATAAACCGTGAGGTCAGTTATCATCTCTCCGCATCCACTCCTGAGCTTCCCAAACTGGGAAACAGAGCACAACCAATAAGAAACAAAAGCAAAACATGGTAAGAAGGAAGCAATAGTATGAAGATCAAGTTACGAATAGAGTCCGGAAGAAAAGGCCGCCACCACTATTTAAAAGGCCAGAGGAGAACTAGAAAGTTCTGTCATGGAACAAGTGAGCAATATTTAAGTCTAGCGCAAATTCAGGCTGAGTCAAGAGGGCGGTCAACTGACCAAGCATCATATTCTACCGTCGGTCCAGCCACCATCATGAAGGGTACTACAGCTCTGCAGTCGAGCTGTTCGAGTCCCTCACCAGGGAGATCTGCCTGAGGCCTCACCTGACTCGATACTCATACCCTGCAGGTGGACATTGGGCTGCACGCCCTCCACAGCCTTCTACAGGTTGGGTGTTCACAATTTAAGCTCTGACACTTTCCCTTCTGCACATTTGGATTTTGTTATCACCACCTTTGGATCACACGGCTGGTGTGCTCCTTGAGGTGGTCTTAGTTGGCACCTCGCTTCGATGGCTGCTTGCTTGACTACAAGCCTTTAAGACGCCAGACACTATGCCAGTAGCTAGCTGGGCACCATCTGCTTTTTTCACCACACTTGGCTGCAGCACCCTTATTTTCAGAGATCATTTCATTCAAGTGAGTATTGACCAGGGTCATGTTCTCAGAACTAACTGTTCTTGGATTGGGGCTAGAATGAAGTGGGAGACCGGAATCCACCTGCTTGTCCACGGGTTATGAACAACCTGGTTTACTTTTGGGGTCATAATATGACAATAATAAAACCCCAAACCAACAATACCAAAACAAAACAAACAAAAAACACCCCTCCAGGCCCCCCCAAAGAGCAAAATAAACAAAAAAGGAAAACATTGCCCATCATCCCTTTGGGTATAAGGTGATTGCCTTTATAGCATCAATAAATTATCCAATGGCAAAGAATTTAAAATACTATTGAGATGAGTGGTTTATGCGAACATAGTCTAACTGGGAGCTGCAATCCATGAGTCTAACTGGGAGCTGCAATCCATGAGTTGTTGTAGAGATCGATTTATTAATTGAGCTCTGTTTACATTGGTATGGGGTTAATGCTAGGGGAAAATTTACTGTAACATTTCTAACAAGGTCAGCTCCTTGCCTATATGATTAGCGCCTCTCATATTAATGCAGGGGGAGCATTGGGATACTGAATAGACGGCGGTTCGGAATCCCTTTCCTTGGATAGCCCCTAAGCCAGAAGTCCCACCCAAGGTCCAACCACCGCCATTTCCACAGTGTTGGGGTGGCCGTTCTTTGCTTCCTCTCCCATCAGGGAGTTTCAGTCCTAAGTCCAAGGAGTACACATAATTTTGAGGTAGGGCCCAGTTCGTTCAGTTGGGCTTCCACGTCGAGTCCTCTTGGGGTGACCCTTGGGGGATGCCATGTCCCTGTAAGGCCAGGGTATAAGGTTAGCATGGTGCTTAGTCCATGGTGTGGTTCACCGAGGGTTGTGGAAATGTTCAAAGGGTCTATCCAGGAACATAGACCCGGGTTCATGCCTCCCCTTAGGTTCCTTACGGTGATTGTTTAGGAACCCTTCCTGGTGTCAGGGTGCTCCTCCCCATTTGCCCACCCACAGAAATATCAGCGCCTCCTCTGAAATGTGGATGCGCCCCTCCCCTGGTCGGAACTTGACTTTCCAGCGGGCTCTCCTTTCCTTCCTGCTGTTGATTTGTCACAGCTCTGTCTCAGTGTTGTATGGCCTCCAGTGGGTGGTCTTCTCCTCTTCCCCCTTTCTTGAAGGAGTGTCCACAGACGACGCGGGCTCTGCTCATTGGAGTCAGTTCTTATGAAGTGAACATAAGGGGGGTGATGTATAGTTCATGCCGATAGGCAGGCTTTCTATCCTTTTGTTTGGGAATTGGTCTCTAAGATTTGTTTAACTGGGGTGTCTCCTTATAGTAGCAGATGCATACAATGTCTGTCCTTTTGTGATGGACTAACTTCACTCAGCATCATGGTTTCCAGGTCCTTCCATGCCACGTGTGGCTTCTTGCTCCATCAGTGTTCTTTGGGAAGCATCATGGTGTGCACGTACCATCGCTTCTGTATCCATTTATTGGGCATTTGGGCCCAGTTTCTTGCTGTTGTGCACTGTGCTGCTATGCACACGGGAGAGCAGACATCCGCTCGGGTTGTGTCTCTTATTTCTCTGGGGTGTATGCCCAATAGTGGCATTGCTGATTGTATGGGGTTTCAATTCCCAACTGCATTAAAGTATTGCCATATCATTTGTATACTGGTTGTATGCATTTACAAGTCCACCAGCCGTGTATGCAACTGCCATTCTCTCCACAACCTCTCCAGCATTTGCTGTTTTCAGTTGTTTTTGTTTTTTAATTGGGCTAGGATTGTGGCTATAAGGTGGTAGCTCACTGTAGTTTTGATTTGCATCTCCTAGATAGCTAGTGATCATAAGCACTTTCCTATGTGATTGTTAGCCACGGAACTTCATTTTTGTTGTTCTTTTCTTATCGACCTATTGCAGAGTTCCCTGTAGTTTGGTAATTAGACTCACGTTTGATATGCCATTGTATGGTTAAATTTCCCCCCCAATCTGTAGGTTCTCATTTCCCTCCCCTGATGAAGTCTTTTGATGCGCACAGGTGATGTAATTTCAGTGCATCCGTCCCCGTCATCTAGCTAGCCCTCCGCCGTGCTGCCTCCCTCACTAGCCTTGGTAGTCTCTGCGTGCCCTGCCACGGGGCACTGACGTTTGTTCCCTTTCCTCTCTGACAGTCTTGACAGCTCCGGGGCTTACACCGAGGTCTTTAATCCACGCGGAGTTCATTTCTGAGCATGGGGAGAGAGATGGGTCTTATTTTGTTTTTCTGCGCATGGAAATCCCGTTTGTCCAACACCATTTGTTGAAGAGGCTGTCTTTCTCCCACTGGATCCCTTTAGGTCCTTGGTTGAAGATTAGTCGCCTGGGGGCTGATGCAGTCATGTCTGGGTTTTCTGTTCTGACCCATGGGTCTATACATCTCTCATTGTACCAGTGCCAGGCTGCTTTGACTGCTGTGGCTGTGTAGACGATTTTTAGGCCGTCAGTTCAAAGCCTCCTACTTGGTGCTTCTTTTTAAGAAGTTCTTTGCCAGAAATCAAATCATTGTGAATGAGGGGGAGTGCAGATTGGAGACCCAAAGCCCATCTGTAGGCAACTGGAGATCCCTTACAGAAGGGTCATGGGGAGGAGACGAGCCAGTCAGGGTGCAGTGTAGCAACAATGAAACATACAACTTTCCTCTAGTTCCTAAATGCTTCCTCCTCCCCAACCCCACTATCATGATTCCAATTCTACCTTACAAATCTGGCTAGACCAGAGGATGTACACTGGTACAGACAGGAACTGGAAACACAGGGAATCCAGGACGGATGATCCCTTCAGGACCAGTGGTGAGAGTGGCGATACCAGGAGGGTGGAGGGAAGGGTGGGGTGGAAAGGGGGAACTGATTACAGGGATCTACATATAACCTCCTCTTTGGGGGATGGACAACAGAAAAGTGGGTGAAGGGATGACAAATGGGTAAGATATGACAAAATAATGATAATTTATAAATTATTATGGGTTCATGAGGGAGGGTGAGTGGGGAGGGAGGGGAAAATGAGGCGCTGATACCAAGGGCTCAAGCAGAAAGCAAATGTTTTGTGAATGATGATGGCAACAAATGTACAAATGTGCTTGATACAATGGATGGATGGATGGATTATGATAAGAGTTGTACAAACCCCCAATAAAATGATTTAAAAAAAGGAAGAAGTTCTTTGCTTATCCTGGGTGTTTTGGCCACCTATTGATTGTTCCTTAGATTTTGAGACTCTAAAGTAAAAGTCAGCCTCCCTTGCAGCTAAGGTGCAAGTGTGTGAACTAGGTTTCTCCATTCATACGTGTCCCCTGAGAGACTAATGGGAGGTGAGCTATGTATGGAAACAGCTGTGTTTCCCTTTTGCCACCTGTGTGGTAGCCAAGGCAGCATGGTTCTCCCCCAAAGCAGCATCACCCTCTTAGTCCAATTGCGAGATGTTCTTGAGAATTTCATCTGGAGCCTGGATTTCCAACATCCAGTGGTTCTAACATCCCTCACTACTAACGTCCCATTTATTTGAACTAGCCAGAGTAGACTCTGTTGTCTATAAATGAGAGTACAAATGACCATCCAAGCAAACAAATACATAGACACACTGACCAAACAGTGGGGTGGAAGGTTAAGAGATCGGCCTAGGGTTGCTCCATGATAGAACTGGCTCAAACCCAGGGAGAGGGTGAGACTCCAGACCTGGAACTTCTCTGCTGCACCTCGATGCCGCTGGATCAACCCCAGCCTGCGGGTGAGGGGCCAGTCATGCAGCTTTCGTTCCTACACTCTCAGCGGGGGCAGAAGAAGACGGAGTTCCTCTCCCTGCGTCAGGAGCAGGAGTGAGCCATGGTGGGGTAGTGGTTATGCATTGGGCTGTGGTCTGCAAGGCCAGCAGTTTGAAGCCACCAGCCACTCCTCAGAAGAGACATGGGGCTTTCTACTCCTGCAAAGAGTGAGTGTGGCAATTCTATCTTCCTAGACTCGTTATGAGTCAGCATCGACTTGATAGCATTGCTTTTTGTTTTGATCTGTTTGTTTGTTTTGGTCAGGGGCACAGGAGATAGGTGTCTGGGAAGAGAGCCTTTGCACACTGCTGCCCTGGCCCACAGCTCTTCGCCTTAGGGTGGGGCCATTGTGCTACCCTCCCCGGGAGACTGCTTGGTGATGGGTAGGTAAGAGCGATGGGCTGCCATGCGTCAGAATCAACTCCATGATCACGGGGTTTGCTTTCCTCTGGCCGTGTTCTCATCACTGCTACTGTGCAGTCCTGGACCCTCCGCGGGGTCAGAAGGAAGGGCTACGAGCGGGGCTGCACCTGTCTCAGAGGCGAAACAACAACCCAGAGCGGAGGCCCGGTTCACGGACCCCCGCCCCTCCCCGCCCAGGCAGGACCGCGTGTCTGCGTGAAGGGAGCGGACTCGGTGCCCTGGAAGTCGGATTTGGGCCCTTTGACATCACGCTGAAGACGGGCTGCAGGAGGGAGAACAGAGGTCCCTGCCCACAGTCCAGGAGCCTCTTTAATTAAATCAGCTCCTTGTCCTGGGAGACAAAACGACTCAGAGCCGGGGTCAAGGCAAGTCAATCGCACAGGAGTGGTCTAGGCACTGGCAGGGCCAGCCTGTTAGCAGCTCAAGACAGGAGGTCTTTTCCTGCTGGCTGCATTTCTTTGCATTTTCCCAAACTGGCGGATCAATAGCTACAAACAGCTGAAATAAATTTCTGTCTCTGCTCCTCAGACCTTCAGACCACGAGGTGTATCATTAGATAATCCAGCTTCCGACCAGGTGTCAACACTGTCGGCGCTGCTGTCTGTGACCTTGCTGGATCCTCACCACAGTGTCATACGGTCAGGGCTTTACAGGAGAGGTTACAGGTCATCTACGGGATCACATAAGCTGCAGAGGCCTTGCTACTGGGGCCATTGGAAGTTCAGAGCTAACATTTTCACCACCCACGAGGGAAACGTACAAAATCATCATGCTTGGTAAAGTAGCGGGGTGATGAGAAAGAGGAGAACTTTCCACAAGATGGATTGGCACAGTGCCCGCACTGAGGGGCTCAAACAGAAGAACACTTGTGGGGGTGGCACAGGCTGGGGCAGTGCTTTGTCCAGTTGTGCGTAAGGTCACCTGGAGTTGGAACTGAGCCAGGGCATGTGACGACGGTATGAGGAAAGCATCTCTGGGTCCCACCAACTCACCTCATGAGTCGCCATCACCTGTGTGTCGTTAAGCAAATGTGGTGAAGAAAGCTGATGGTGCCTG
>NW_022111357.1:12819186-12823718 GCF_000313985.2 Echinops telfairi
CTTGTGGAGTGGGATGCCTCGGGGTTCTTAATTGGGGGAGAGGAGATTATTCCTTTTGGTCGCGATAAAACTCTTATTCAAACATCTTTCCTGCAAGATGGACTGAGAAAAAAAAAGGTTTATGAATACAATAAAAAACAAAAATCAAAACATTTCCCAACTAATATTTTTATATAGAATGTTTTGATATGAAGTGCAATTCAAGAGGCATCGTAGCCAGACTTTACAGAATGAAGATGATACATTGTTTGTATGAAAGAACCAAGATATTAATAAAATGCTTCAGTCGGTTTTAAACTCATACGACTGCACTGAATAATTCACTACCTTGGAGACTGGCTTGTGGAGTGGAGTCCCTCTGAGCACTTAATTGAAGGAGCTGGGTTTGCTGACCCACAATGGCGGATGCCTTCGGCTTGATGCTCAGTGGCAAGTGGCATGTATTAGCAGATTTGAAAAAACTTTGCAATGTGCCCTGACTGAACAACTGTATTCTGAGCATTTCTCACCGGAACTGTAATCTGTTAACTTCCCTAATAAACTCCATCATTGTGGTGCTCACCTATGAGCTCTGAATGGGCATTGCGATGAACTCGAAAACACCGGCCGACAAGCAGGGAGTGCTGGGTGGAGCCAGAACACATCCCCTACACTGACATGGCCCCATTAACATCACGAAAATCCCTGGTCCTAAATGGGATTCTAGCTCCAGGGATAGGGGCTAGGATTTTCAGCAATCACTTTGGGGAGGGGACGATTGCATCCACAGCATCGGGTTCGCAGACTAGAGCATCATAATGAGTCTCAGAGAAGAATAGCGTGTCCAAGGTCACACAGCCGGCCAATGGCAAAGCTGGCATGGAAGGCAGGGTGCCGGACGGCAGAACCCCCTGCTCCAATGGCTGCTCAGCCTGGCCTTGGCCACAGGGACACCCCGGCCCTGGAAATCAGTGGGGGCCACTGGAGGAATAGCAGGCTCCTAGCCCGTCTCTAATACCGCAGCATCAAGCCCTGCTCAGAGAGGCCACCCCTGCTAGGCGTCCTGCTACTCTATTTGTAGTCTTGAATCCATCAATAAGCAAACTTGGCAGAGCAGGCAATTCCCGGATGCCTGGTAGTAAGAGGACTATACAAATCAGGGCATATGCAAAGTGCTTTGCTTGGATTATCTACTTAAATCTTCACAACCTTCAAGACCCATTGCCATTGAGCCAATTGCAACTCATCGCGAGCCTACAGGGCCAAGCAGAACTGCTGAGGGGTTTCCAGGGCTGCACACCTTTGTGGAGGCTGCCCGCCACACTTCTGTTCAAACTGCCAAGCTAAGGGTTAGCAGCTGAGCACGGAACCGCTGCACCACCAGGGCACCTGCCTATGAAATAAAACTCAAACCTCACTGCTTTCCAGGCAGTTCTGACTCAAGTAGTTATTTTATTACCACCTTTTGATCCATGAGGAAAAGAAGCCTCCAAGGGGTTAGACAAGGTCCCTGAGGCTGCTCGAGGGGAGAGTTGGGAAGGCAGGACCCCAAATGCAGGTCACAGACAGGTCCATGCCCTCTCTCCTTTAGAACCCTAACCAAACTCGACCCGGACCAGTGGGCAGCCTAGCAGGTGAGGGGGTGGGGCAGGCAGGCAGCCAAGAGTCACAATACCAAGGGGGTGCTGAAGGGGGCCTGGTGGTGTAGTGGTGACCCTGGGCTGCTAACCACCAGGTGAGCAGTTTAAAGCCACCACATGCTCTGCAGGAGAGAGATGAAACTTTCTACTCCCGTAAAGAGTGGACAGTCTCGGGCACATCCCAAGGGTTACTCTGAGTGGGAACGACTCAGCGTTGAGTCTGGTGGTTTGGGAGGAGGGGGGGACTGCAGGTGCTCCCGCTGGTAGGCTGGGAAATACTGTGCTGAGACGGAAACCAGGACCTGGAAGCCCCCAGATGGAGAAGAGAGAGGGCGGGATGGCAGGCGGAGGGAACAGCCCAAGCCAAGGTAGTGTGGAGGGGCAGGGCATGGTCTGGGGAGAGTGGACCGTCTGGGGGAGTTGAGAGAGAGGAAGATGAGGCCCGATACACAGACTTGAACACCACGGGGGTGGGGGGGGGTTCCGGATTCTGGAAGGCTTGTGAACAGAGGTGTGACACTCACATCTGAACTTTAAAATGGGTGTAGAGGATGGATTGGGGGGAACTGGTGGGAGGAAGAAAAACCACCTTCCTACCACTTGTGGGTCACAGCTTCATCTGTTGAACGCTCATCGCCTGTCTGTCAGTCGTCGCTGGCTTGTGTGTTGCTGTGATGCTGGAAGCTGTGCTACCAGCATTTCACACACCAGCAGGGTCCCCATGGTGACCAGGTTTCTGCGGAGCTTCCAGATGAAGACACACTAGGAAGAAAGGCCCGGTGATCTACTGGAAGTGACCAAACGGATCAAACAGAGCATCCTCCGGCGTGTGCCAGAAGACGAGCACCTTGGGTCGGAAGGCCTCGGACGGCACAGTGACACAGCGGTGGACAGGGGCATGCCGGGATTGTGAAGGGGGAGCAGGGCCTGGCAAGGTTTTGTTCTCTTGCAGGGTCTCCACGATTGGGAGCTGACGTGAGGGCAACGAATCACAGCAGCCGCCGCCTATGACGGCCATTAAGGTCACCTCCAGTTGATAGGTGAGGGCACACAGACGCGAGGGACCAGCCAGCGACCGGCCGGGGTCACCAAGATAGGAAACCAGAGACCGCCGTGGTAAACTGCCCTTGGCTGGTTTGATGGGGACTGAGAATAATCCCAGCCAAAGAACAAGGAGCTAGTTGCATGGATGAATTCCAGGAATGAAGAAGAGAAGAGGGGCTTCAAAGAGAATAAAAAGGCCGTTTGTGGTTTTGTCTTTTAAGTCAGTTTGTTTACACACATCAAGGACAGTAGTTGCATCATAAAGGTGACAAAACTCTTCTGGGCTGGACCCGGTGGACATTATTTCTGCAGGGCAGGGGGAGGGGAGGGGAAAATATTAAGGGGGAGCAGGAGCAGAATTGAGAGCACAGGGTCTCCAGCAGCGTCACATTGGCCAGGATCAGAGGTGCACCAAGGCCCCAGGGTTTGGGGCCCGGTTGCAAGTGGCAGGGATGAGTGGAGGCAGCAGGGCTCATTTGGAGTCTCACCTGCATCTGACCTCAGGGAGGTTGAAAGTTTTCACGAGGGCAAGAAGACCACCAAGTGAGCCTGGAGCATCTTGTGGTGCCAGCAAGTGTTTACGCATGCACCCCCCCCAGAAACGTGAGAAAATCGTTCCCAGTGGCCAAGGCTAGCACTAATTGAGCAGCAAAATAAAGAAAACAATATTGAAGTATAATACAAAGTACAAAATGAATATCTGAGTCTATACTGATCTAAAAAGATGATTGTTGACTAAAGATGTAATTAATTGAGAAGAGCCGAATCTCCCTTGCAGATTAAAAAAAAATGTACGTATTGACCCTCCCCTCAAAGGGGTGGGGCCTGAGTCCTCCCTCCATACGGGTGGGCTGCACATAAGCACTTCCTTGCACAGGGTACAGTGGGGGCGGGAGCAATCTGGGGGCCAGGGCACCCAGCCCGGGCGCAGGGTCAACATCGACAGTGGTCAGCTGTGCAGACAGGAGCCGTGCCCGTCAGCAGCCAGCAGCCTTGGGCAAGGTCCACTCCTCAGCAGCACAGCACGTCCACCTGCAGCAGCACAGCTCGGGTTGATGCTGGCATGGGACCGGAACCCTGCACATCAGACCATCTTGCTCAGCGCTAGGAGCTCAGAGGACAGGACATCGGTCTTGGTGGCTGGCCACAGGACCTAGAGGTGCAGCCATAGCCACAGTGTCATGACGGGCTTCCTCTGTAAGAGGCCCAACAATGCCCACGAAACGTGGCAGTGGTGCTGAGCTCCAAGGGCTGGCAGGCCCACACTCGAAAACTCTTATCAATGTATTTCCTCTTCTTCATGGATTGAAGCAAGAGAACCAACACAATATGTAAGGGAAACACACACACACACACACACACACATTTTTAATTCAAAACCCATTAGTGAAAAGAAAGCATTTAGCAACTCAATAAGAAATCCCTGAATGTTACAAATGGATCCGAGCTCAACTAACAACAGAAGGAAATATCTTCTTCTTTTCAGAAGGAAATATCTTTAACCTAGTAAGTATTCTCTACCAAAAATGACAGCGGAAAAAAAATCATGGCTAATTTTGAAACCTGAGATTTTCCCAGTGACAGACAAGAACCCGAATCCCTGTGCATCTATTTAATGATTCCCTTGTTCCTTGTCTTGCAGTTGATCCTGACTCCTGGTGACCCTAAGTGTGCCAGGCAGAACTAACCGCTCCAGCAGGTTGTAAAGGTTGTCATCTCTTGAACGCAGGCCTGCAGGACTGTCTTCTGAGGCCCCTCTGATGGGTTTGAAATGTGAACTGAGTTAGTTAAAGTGTTTTGTGCCAACCTGGCCAATAAACACATGCGGAGTTAATTGAAGGGCAGTGAGATAAATGGCTCAGTGAGCCG
>NW_022111357.1:12824304-12832198 GCF_000313985.2 Echinops telfairi
GGCCGTACCTTTCCTATACTTACAGAGAAATCAACAGCTAGATCATTAGCATTAATAAAAAAGCGCAGCAAGATTTCCTTATACAAGGTCAACAAAATACACCTGCCTTCCCTTCCATTGGCAATAGCTAAGTGGAAAAATAACAAGGGGCTAAAGAAAGGCAACAAAAAAAGATAAAATGTAGAATCAACTATAAAAATAAGTTGAAGACCTGAAAGAATGGAGAAAGATCCTATTTGTGGGTGAGAAGACTCATTACCATGAAATATTCCATTCTTCTTCCAATGTGTATACTCAGTGAAATTGTCAATCTCACAAGAACTTTTCAGGGAATTTGAGAAAATGATCCTACCGTTCATATGGAGAGTACACGTATACGGATCGCTAAGACAACTGTGAAAAACGGAAACAAAATTGGAGAGCGGGACTTGTCCCCAGGCATAAACTCGAGGATTCAGACAATGGTTATCGGTCAGGAGTAGACACATTGATTAAGAACAGAGAGCCCAGAACCACATCTGTGCACTCACGGGAACTAAGTATACACCAGCGGTGCTGTCGTGACTCGATGGGAGACACAGAAAACAATTCAGTAAATGGCATCGGGCCCAACCTGGACAAAACCCTGACTTCAATTATTATTATTATTTTTTAAAGATAATGAGACCTTTTCAAATATCAGGAGACAGAGACTGGCCGGAGAGACTGGCTAGATTCCAAAACTAGCTCTCCTATTTACTGGTCTTGGGTAAACTCAGGTGTCTATCTCCTCATCCAGAAATAAGGGGAAATAGCACTTCGCTCACAGGCTTGGTGTGAGTGAAGTTTCCTCTACAGGGCAGCATGTCTTGGCTTACAGTTGTCCTATATAAGTGCTGGCTGACATTGCCATTTTATTCCCAAGAACACGTGATACTAATAATAATACCACCACTCCCCTCATTTTCGCTTAACTGTGAGAATCTTTGATTATCCATATGTGCCAGAATGGCTAAGGTTATTTGGTCTTTGGGGGGCCTGGTCTAGTTTCTGCCCTCATGACTAGGACATTACATAGTGGGGGGGGTGTCTTTTCAGTAAATTCCCTGCCCCCCCCCCAGTATTGTGGTCATCAGTGAGATCCAATCTCAATTCTTACCTCATTTGTCACCCTGACAGTCACCCAACGACTTTCTAGATGGATCATATTGCAGGTGGATGATTTTAAGAATAATAAAAACAACAACTGAATTTTAAAACAATTTTAGATTTGTGGAAAAACCACAAAGATCTTACAGAGTTCCCATATACCCCACCAACTTTTAAAAAAATAATTAAGATTGTCTTGCTTTTTAAAAAAATCAGCATTGTATCTTTGAGACCTAACTGTGGGGCAGTACTGCACTGGATGGATTTCACATCCCATGTGATCCAAAGCTTCTCACAATCTCCTTCAAGGGGCACAGGGCTAGTGACCCCACTCACCAAGGCTTACCAAATTTCTGGCTCTGGAGTGAAAGTATTTACATAAGCATAAAATGATAAATGTAATTTGATTTTGAACATTAAGGGTCATCCTACAGGTAAAGTAGGGCAAAACGCATCATCTTTACAAGGCAGCATGTAAGTGCTAGAACACTTGATGATGAAAGTAAACGTTAAGTTGAAGGAGGAGGACGGAGTGGTAAGGGAAGTCAAAGGGAATTGTCTGGAGGAGTCCAGTCAGGAGATACAAACTGAAGAAGAAACAGACAGGAAGACTACAATCCAGAACTTCTGGCAATGGCAGACTAGACAAACCCTCTACAACAAAGGTACAAGAGACCAAGTGAAAGAGATACAGACAAGGGTCCTGGAGCCCTAAGCTTCCGAGCAAAGGGATAATGGACAACAGCAGAGCAACAGCATCCGGAAAGAAAACAGGCGGCTGGGTTGTTTGCTGGCCTGACATGGCACAGCCACCTGGAATTTCTGCAAGCAGCATTCTATCAAGGCAGTGCCTTGCATCAGAAGACCCCCACAAAACAATCATATCGATGCGAACGAGGAGGGTCGTAGTGGAGACCCAAAGCCCATCTGTAGACAACTGGACATCCTTACAGAAGGGTCACCAGGAAGGGACCAGGCAGCCAGGGTGCGGTATAGCACCAACGAAACACACAGCATTCCTCTAGTTCTTTAATGCTTCCTCCCCTCCCCACACCTCCACTATCATGACCCCAGTTCTACCTTACGAATCTGGGACTAGACCAGAGTATATACGTGGGTACAGATAAGAGCTCTCGAGACAAGGAATCCAGGACAGACGACCCCCTCAGGACCAATAATGGGAGTATCCCCTGCAGGGAGAAGGGGAGACAGGGGGAACCAATTGCAATGATCGACATATAACCCCCTGTCTCTGAGGGGGACAAACAACAGAAATGCAGGTGAAGGGAGACCGTAAGATGGGAAAATACTAATAATTTATAATTTATCAAGGGTTCATAAGGGTGGGAAGATGGGGGAGGGAGGGATAAAAAGAGGAGCTGATACCAAGGGCTCAAGTAGAAAGAAAATGTTTTGAAAATTATGTTGGCAACAAATGCACAAATGTGCTTGACACATGAATGGCTGTATGGATTGTGATAAGAGCTATACGAGCCCCCAATAAACTGATTTTAAAAATAAATAAATAACAACCCATACATCGATTGTATTTTCAAAACATTTTCTTTCTACTTGAGCCCTTGGTATTGGCTCCTCATATTCCCCGCCCCCCGTATGCATTGTTATAAGAGCTGTAAGAGACACCTCCCCCAAATATGATTTATTAAAAAAAACAAAGACAGTTCCTTGATAATCCTCTCCACTTTCTCAGGACCAGCACAGGTGCCCGCACTGGTACCTGGTGGCAATTCCCCCCACATCTGGTGGTGACAAGAAAAGTGACCATTCCCTCCCTTGACCCACACAGCAGTCAGTTACGTCTCCCCTGCACAGCCCCTGCTCCGCCTGGGGTCAGACCCACAGCCTCGTGGACGGGGCTCCAGGTGCATCCTCCAGGTGCATCATCCGGAAGGGCATGATCTCTGCATCGTGGACCAGTAGAATGCACAGTCTCGGACAAGCAGCTTGCTGCCACATACCCCGGGGGAGGGGAGGGGAGCAAGTATTCCTTCCCATACCACCTGTCCTGCCTCCAGCTGCCCTGTGGGCCCCAAAGCTTTTCTTCTGAGGCAAAGCACCTTGACCTCAGCCAACACCTGAATTGGCTTCCAGATCAGGCCTCGGGACCCAGGCAGCAGCTCGGCTGGTAGGCACTCCGTGGAAGGGTGCGTGGGCTCCTTGGGTGGGAGAGGGTGTTGCCTCAGACTGGCTGCCCTGCCCTCCAGGTTTCTCCTCTCTGAGCCGTGCCCTTTCCCGTGTTCGCCTTTCCTTGTCCTGTTTCCCTTCCCTTGTTTTTTATCCTCACTTTCCTTATCTTATTTTTTCCTTCCCTTCTCTCTCTCTCTCTCTCTCTCGCTCTCCCTTTACTATTCCCTCTTCTCTAGTTTGGACGATTGCTTTTATTTCTTTTCCTTTCCTTTTTAGGTGTTTTAATGATTTCTCTTGCTGTTGTCTGCCTGCTTTACCTTGCTTGGAGGATGATGATGATGATTTTCTTTTTGTTGCTCTTTATTTTGTATTTTATCTTGTCTTCCCCTCCCCCCACCCTTCTCCCACTCAACAGGAGACCACAACTGTGTCCCCAGGGCCCAGCCACAACCGTATCTTCTGCAGCCACACAGACTGGGCTGGACCATCTTGTACAGCTTAATCATTGATAGAGAGCAGCCAACACCAGTCAGACCTGCCTTCACTTGTACTGCATGAACAGGAAACGGAGAGCTATGCACACACTCCCCTTCTCTACCGCACCCATCAGGAAATAGGTGATTAGTACCTAAGATCATACCAACATATCATCATCCACCGAATACAAATACAGTAATCACATAATGTCTCAGAGACAACAGAACATTTTAGTTCAATGAAGAAACAAGTAACTCAGACATGTGTCCAAATACAGAGAGCCGGAGGAGCTTTTTCTGGAAGGAAGCTTTGGAACTACCTGAGAATGAATTCTAAAGGATGATATTTGAACTCCTGAGAAAGACCAAGAAAGTTGCAAATAAAAGGAAGGAAGCACTGAGGGATGCTTTAGCAGACTTCAAGAAAGCACTCTAAGAGCAAACTAACAAGATAAAGGAAACACTTGAAACCATACAAAAATGGCAAACAGAATCCAGAAGATTGATACTAAAATTTCAGAAAGATAATGTATTGAAAGAGCAAAAGAGTAGAATTGGATAAATAGAAAAAGTGAAATTAGTGAGTTTGAAGACAAAGCGCTCAGTACTAATGTGTTAGAGGAACAATTTTAAAAAATAATTTAAATCTAGGGGAAGCTAAAGAATTATGTGGAACCCCATCAAAAGGAATAACTTACATGTTTGAAATTCCCTAACAGGAAAAAACGACAAAAAGAACAGAGTTGTTGAAGAATTGTTGGAAGGAAACTTTCCTAATATTATTAAAGACAAAAAGAAATGCTTTCAAGAAGATGAACAAACCCTAAACAGGATAGACTCCCAAAAGAAAATCATCAAGGCACCTCATAATTGAGGTAGTTAGTTTATTGTGTCAACCTGGCCGATAAACACATGCGGAGTTAATTGAAGGGTGGAGGGATAAATGGCTCGGTGAGCCTCGCCTTTCTATTTCTCGGGTCTCTTGCTTTCTGATGGTGGGACCAGGGTACAGCTGCCTTAGCCAGTTCCCTGCTTCAGCTGGCAAAGCTCACCTCCTGCAAGACATCCCTGAGGAGAAGCCACATGGACCTACCCCGATGCAGCCCTGGGTGCTGGAGCAGCCGTGTGGAGACCCTGCCAGCGCTGAGATGTTCACACGTTCACTGACTCGGCTTTCCTCCTGCAGTCGGCATCATTGCGACTGTTTTGTGAGGTGGAGGAGGACTTGGTGGACTGGCATTAGACATATGGGTTAATGGGTTAATGTTGGACTTGTGGGCTTGGGCAGCACTGGGTTGGGATGTTTTCTTGATGCACACGTAACCTTTATATAAAACTCTCTTATACATGAACTTCTGTGGATTTGTTTCTCTAAAGTGCCCAGACTAATACAATAATCAAACTTTCCAAAACCAAAGACAAAGAAAATGCCCTAAGAGCAGCTCAGGAAAAATGAAAAGTTACCTACAAAGTGGAACCAATAATTCTCTGATATCTCAGCAGAAACCATGCAGGCCAAAAAGGCAATGAAATGACATACATAAGACTTGGAAAGAAAAAAAACCCTACCGACCCCAAATCAGACACCCAGCAAAATAGTCCCTCAAATATGATTGTGAAATTAGGACATTTCCAGATAAACAGAAATGAAAAGAATTTCTAAAACAAAAAAACAAACAACCAACCTTACAAGATATACTACGGGGAGCCCTTTGGACAGAGAGCCAACAACAGTAGAGGACAACCTGAGCTTCACATACATGACATCACCCAGAAGTCAACCCAGATAGAGAAGTACCCAAAGGAACACAAGCAAGAAGCCCTAGTAGTGTACTCGGTTAAGCCACCAGGTCTCCTTGTTGATTTACCTAAAAACTTAAATTTAAAAAATCCACTGCTATCGAGTTATTCCCGCTCGTCGTTGACCCTATCTAGAGACTCCAAGGCTGTAAATCTTTATGGGAGCACACGATCCATAAAATTCTACAGCCTTGAAAACCCAATAAAGGGTTGCTGTGATGAAGTTTAAGACTGAACAAAAAATGTCAAAGGACAGCTTGAGGAGACAAAGTAAAGCTTTATAACGGCACACGCAAGAAAGCCAAATGGCTATCAGTCGGCATCAAGGCCAGTAAGCGCCTTCTGACTTGTTATTGGCATAAAATACCATACCTGACACTCTACCATTTATATGGAGCTGATTCCCACTCAAGATAAACCCACATGTGTCAGAGCAGAATGGGGCTGCACACGCTTTTTAGCGGCTGGCTTTTCAGAATCAGTTTGCCCCGCTTTCTCCCAAGGCATATCTGGGGGCACAAAACCACCAACCTTGTGGTCCCCAGCTGAGGTGCCAACTCAGGGGCTCCACCCTAAATAAAGTGAAAGAAAGAAAATCATTGCTATCAAGTTGATTCTTACTCATTGACCTCTGTGTTAGACTGGGTTGCCTAGAGAAACAAATCCAGAGACACTCATGTAATTCTAAGAAAGAGCTTTATATCAAGAAGTCAGTATGTATCAAAAAAGCAGCCCAGCCCAGTCCAACTCAAGTCCAGATGTCCAACGCTAGTCCATAAGTATGATATTAGTCCATAAGTCCCTCTTCGGACTCACAAAGTCACATGCAATGATGCAGAATGGAGGAAAATTACTGGCTGGTGGGTGACAAGTCTGTGTGGCTCCAATGGCAGTGGAAGTATCACAGGGCTCTGGCAGGTCTCCCTGTGGCTCCTCCACACGAAGTGAAGCCGAGAAAGAGGGGAAGTTCGCAGGATCCTCATTAAGAGCAGGCCATGCCCACAGGCTGTGACCTGATTGACATGCTAGACTCCACCCCTACACTTCAAGTTGACACCAGATTATGTAATGACCACAACCCCTTAGTGCAGGGTAGAAATATCCCATAGGGCTTTCAGCACTGTAATCTTTAAAGAAGATTACATATCTCAAGCTGAAAGGACTGAAGAAAAACTCAAGTCTCAAGCTGAATACTGAAGGATTCTACGGGCAAAATATTGCACAATGCAGGAAGCTTCAAAAGAAGATGGGAGGAATACAGAAAATCACTGCACCAAAAAGAATTTGTCAACATTCAACCATTTCAAGAGGTAGCATATGATCAAGGACCAATGGTGCTGGGGGAAGGAGGGGAAGAAAGAGGAGCTGATGCCAAGGGCTCAAGTAGAAAATGTTTTGGAAACAATGACGGCAACATATGTACAAGTATGCTTCATATAATTGATGTATGGAATGTTATGAGAGTCGTAAGAGCCCCCGATAAAATGATTTTTAAAAAGAACCAATGGAGTTGAAGGAAGAAGTTCAAGCAGCACTGAAAGCATTAGCCAAAACAAGCCTCCAGGAATTGGTGGAAGACCAATTGAAATGTTTCACCACACAGTGTAGTGCAGGAAGCCCTCACAAGTTTATGCCGAGAAAATTGGAAAGTAGCTACTTGGCCAATTGACCAGACTAGATCCATATTTGTTTATATACTAAAGAAAAGTGACCCAATAGAATGTGGTAAATATCAAACTATATTATTAATATCACATGCAAATAAATTTTCCTGATGATAAGTTAAAAAGGGTACATTAACAGGAAACTGCCAGATTTTCACGCTGATTCAGAAGAAGACATGGCACAAGCAATATCATTGCCAATGACATGTGGATCAGAATGGAGGTGAAGAATACCAAAAGATGTTTCCTTGTGTTTTATTGGTTGTGCAAAGGTATTCAACTATGTGGATCATAAAAACTATGAATACATTGCAAAGAATGGAAATTCCAGAACACTTCCCTGTGTCCAGGCAGAACCTGAACATAGACCAAGAGACAGTCGTTTAAACAAAGGGATATTGTACGTTTTGAAATCAGGAAAGGTGTGTGGCCTGGTTGTATTTCACCATGTTTATGCAGTCAATATGCTGAGCAAAAAATCTTCTGAGAAGCTGGACTATTTGAAGAAGAATGGGGACCATGCTTATTAATTTGTGAGATATATATATATATGACACAACCTTGCTTGCTGAGAGTGAGGAGGACTTGAAGCACTTTTGAATGAAGATCAAGCATTGCAGCCATCGATATGGATTACAACTCGGTGTAAAGAACATCAAAATCCCCCCAAATGGAGCA
>NW_022111357.1:12832901-12859663 GCF_000313985.2 Echinops telfairi
TACAAATCCAGCTAGACCAGAGGATGTATACTGGTACAGATAGGAACTGGAAACACAGGGAATCCAGGACAGATGAACCCCTCAGGGCCAATAATGAGAGTAGCGATACTAGGAAGTGAAGGAGAAGGTGGGGTAGAAAGGGGGAACTGATTACAAGGATCTATATATGACCCCCTCCCTGGGGGAGAGACAGCAGAAAAGTGGGTGAAGGGAGACGTCGGACAGTGTAAGACATGACAAAATAATAATGATTTTTGAATTGTCAAGGGTTCATGAGGGAGGGAAAAAATGAGGAACTAATACCAAGCTGATTCAAGTGGAAAGCAAATGTTCTGAGAATGATGATGGCAACAAATGTACAAATGTGCTTGGCACAATATATGTATGGATGGATTGTGACAGAATTGTACAAGTCCCCAATAAAATGCTTTTTAAAAGAAAAAAACTAAAGAAATAAAAAAAGAAGTGACGATGGCAAGACTTCATCTCACATACTTTGGACATTTTATCAGGAGGGCCTTAGTAATGGGTACCACGCTTGAGAAAGTGGAAGGTCAGAGAAGAGAGACGACCTTCGAGTGCTGGATCGACACGGTGGCTTCCACAGTGGCCTCAAACATAGCAGTAACTGTGAGAACGTCCATCAACATCTTGATAGAGAAAAGATGGAAGTGGTCCAGGACCAGGGAGCCTGTCATTCTGTTGCACATGGGGTCGCCACGTGTCTGAGCTAACTGGATGGGACCTAATGACCTTGAGCTCGAATATGCATATCCATATTTCATTTACGATAATAATATAAATAACAAGGGGGAACCCTACATTCAATTCTTACATTTCCTTCGTGATTTAGGCACTTGGGGTAACTCTTCATCGCCTTAGGATCAGGTTGAAATTCTCAACCGGTATTTAAGGCCCTTCTGCTCCTCGAACTCCTAGCCCCCTTCTCCCTACTCCCCTCTCCTAGCGGCCCCCCAGCTCTGCTCAAGATTCCACGGAAAGCCCCTGCAATGGGCACCTCCATGGAGAAGTCCCCTGCAGGGGACCAGCGCCCTACCTGGGTCGGGACGTCATCACGCCCTTCCCGCAGGGCCAGAGGCCCCGCCCCGTCTCTCGCTCAGAATAACGTCCCCCGGCCCCGCCCTGCGCCACGTGATCCCCGTCTATTTCCAGCTGTAGGGTGGAATGTCGTGGGACCGCTGAGGGACCCCAGGTGAGAGAGCAGGGCCCCACTGAGGTGGGGGCGCCGTCCGGTCCGGCCTGGGAACCTGGGCTGGGCGTCGCCATCACTAGACCCGCCTGGGAGGGAGGACGGCGAGGTTGAGAATTGGTCCCTTCGGGCCGGCGCGCCCAGGGTAGAGCTGGGCCCTGCCTTGCGTGAGATCCGGGGCGCCACCGCTTCCGGTGTGCCCTTCGACGAGCCACCCCACGTCCCAGAATCGCGTTTTCCTTCTCTGGGGCTGCCAACACGACGTGAAATCACAGATAAGTGCTCGGCGAATGAGCGGCCACAATATTCAATCCCCTGTAGGCGAGAGTGTAAACCCGCACAGCTGGGAAGACCTCACGGGTCGGGGTAGCGCAATCCTTCCCTCCAGTCCTGGGCATTCGGACCCGCTGGGTGCTTACACTCCTGGATGCCGTCTTCTGGGGGCGCCTGGGTATGGCTTCACCTTCTGGAAAAGAGGTGGCCTTCAGGAAGTCTCCTCCCTCTGTCTTTTGACCCCTGTAGGTGGACAGACATGTGGAGGTGACCACAGAGTGGCCCGGCCTGGAGGACCCTGCCCTCACTCTCCAAGGTCTCTTCGGGTTTTCCCAGGAGGAGGTGGAAGGAGTTGGCTCCGTGCCAGTGCTGGCACCAGATTGCCAGTGGCCGAGCCCCGAGGCCCAAATGTGGGCTGGCAGCAGGAAGAGGGTCCTCACGGAAGGGGCCCTTGCAGGTATTAGCCCCTCCTGGCTGCGAGTTCTGCTGATGCCAGCCTCAGGACCAAGGGCGCTGACACTGGGGCCTATGGGGTGGTCCCAGAGCTGCCAGTTATGAGACAGCCAGGTTGGGCATCCTGTTCCCAGGCTGCCCATTCTGAGGCCACAACAGGGGCAGGCCTGACCTCCAGGAGTCTGCTTTCTCTGCCTGACCTCTGAACTGCAGCTACCCCAGCAACGGTGATAGCATGTCAATGAGGGTTCTGGGAGAGACCAGCGGGGGTGGAGGAGGCAAGCTGCCCTGGCCCACAGAGGCTGCAGAAGGTGGGTTGAGGTCTCCAGGGTGTGATGAAGGGGCCTGCTGTATGACCAGGTCTGGCTCCTATAGGAACAAGGTCGGGGTGGGGCGGAGTATTGTGTAGGCCTTGCTGCAGGGCCAGCAGGGGCTGGCGGCTTCCTGTGGCTTGGTGAGAGCCCCACGCTGTGGGGGTACCCCTCCCCCACAGGCACTAACTTGGCACCCTCAGGAGGCCCTCCCAGGTCTCTTCGCCCAGGACACTGGGTGAGGGCTCCAGGAAAGTTTTCGGGGGTGGGGGTGGGGACTGGTTCTTGCTTCAGAACTAAGCTTGAATCTTTGCCTGCTGCAGAGGATGGGGTTCAGCCTGCCGGTCCTTCTGGCCCTGGTGAGATCCTGCTGTCCACGGGAAGGAAGGCTGCCAGGCCAGCCCCAGAAGATCCTCCAGGGAGCCCTGCACTGTGGCTGACCGCGTCTGGAGAAGCTTGGGCAGAGTGGCGTGAAGCTGAGCACCTCGGGAGACCAGGCAGCGACAGTGACCCTGTTCCTTCACATAGCCAGGAGGAGCTGGAGGTCAAGGCTCAGCCTGGGCCCTGGAGCAAGTGGGAGCAAGGACTCCCTGCCCCCATGGACACCCACACCAGCTCCCTGGAGGCCTTGGCCAACCTTAGCACCTCCCTGGAGCCTGCAACCAGCCAGGTCCAAGCAGGCCCAGTCGGAGGGCAGAGAAGATCTCCGTGTGCTGTACTGAGGAAGGGCAGTGACGAATGCTCCAGCTCCATCCAGGTCCAGTTGGGGGGATCCAGCCCAGGAGGCAGCCCCAAACGGGTAAGTTTGCATCTCCGAGGTTAAATGGGAGGGGCCAGGCTATATCTCCCAACATCGTGCTTCATGATGGAATGCCATAGAACTAAGCCAGATGGGCTCTTAGTGAACACGATCCCATTTTATTGATGAGTAAACTGAGACACACCAAGGTCAGGATGGGGAAAATACACCACAGTTGCTGAATTCCAATAAGAGCCCTGGGTTCACATTTCCCCTCTGCCCACTTCCTGAGGAACAACCTTGCGATGTCACCTGCCCTCTCATCTGAGTGTCCTCATGTGTGCAAATGGCATCCTGATGCCAGTCCACTGATTGGACGGCACTTAACAACAACACCAATCTAAGAGAGTGAGTCCCTAGGTGGCATGAGTGATTATGTGGTGCCGTGGAAGGCAATTTGCTTCTGGAAGGTCATCCTTTTGAAAATGCAGTGGTCTACAAGGGGTTGCCCAAATCAACATTGCCTTCACAATAACCAACAAGTGGGCCGATAGAAATGGGCTTTCTCTGAGGACTCAGGGAGACGTTGGTATGAAGTGATGTATCTAGCGTAGCATGAGGCACAGAGACAAATTGCTTAATTCATAGTCCATTTCCCTTCGTGTTAACAATAGCTTTGTCAGACAGCCGACAGTGTGCTTCCAACCCAGCAGCGATTGTGAGGGTGGTGCAGGACTGGGCAGCGTCCCTGCTGTAGGCAGGTCACTCTCAGCCAACACCTACCAAGAACAACAGCCGTAGGTGGCCAGACTCGGGGCTCCTTCACACCGGGAGGGAGGGACTCTGTGTCTGGCCATGATCCCTCAAGCTACCACGCTTCTGTTGGTTATTTTTATTCATACTGTCATAATCATTTTATTAATAAATGTAACTAGAATTTTTATACCCCAAAGGCACAAAGTGGTGCTACCTGTTTTATTACACTTATTTACTATGTTCTGTGGACTGTGCACTTTGGGTTCAACCCTCCTATGAAGCCCAGAGAGGTAAGGTCATGCACTCAAAGTCACAGCTGGTCAATGACACGAATCACATGCAAACCCCGGGCATTTCGGCTTGCCCGCTTGTTGCGCTGTCTGTAGGTGAAGCTTCCACATTATTATCACAGGAGAAAGTGGCACTTAGCTTACTTAGTGCATGCAGGGGACTGTACTAAGCACTTGATCAGCTATCTTCCCGGCCACACTAGGCTGATGATACAGTCCCATTTTACTGATGCGAACACTGAGATTCCAGAGAGGTGAGTTTGCATGCTCAAGGTCAAACAGTAAAGAGATAGTGGAACCAGGACAAGGAGCCAATGAGCTGCTTGCCCACTTTCCCTCTTTGGAGTCCCTGTGATGCAAGTGCTGAAGGCCCTTGGCTGCCAACTGGAGGTTCGAGTGCCCCTGCTTGCTAAACAAAATGAAGCAGTCTCTCGCCTTCTCTATTTGAAAAAGTTTTATTGGCATATTACCCACAAGCCATACAACTCAGTAGTTCAGTCCGATCAAGAAGAGTTGTACAATCATCACCACGATCAATTTTAGAACAAGAAGTCTCTTTTAATGCCCTCCTCTACCTTGCCCAATCTGCTGCACAAGACCTCGCTGACGTGTTGAGGAGTAAAGGGGTCACTTTGAGGACTAAGGTGCACTCGGCTGACCCAAGCCGTGGTGTTTTCAGAGGCTTCCTTTGAATGTGAAAATTGGACGTTGCCTAAAGGAAAACCAGAGCAGAGTGGGTGCATTTGAATTTCAGTGCTAGTGAAACATAGTGTGTTCCCTGGTCTGCCAAAGGAACAAATCGACCTGTCTCGGAAGAAATACAGCCAGACTGCCCCCGAGAAGCTAGGATGATGAGACTTCTCTCACGTACTTTGGGCATGTTGTCAGGAGTGCCCAGTCCCTGGAAGATGACATCACGCCTGGTAAAGCGGAGGGGCAATGAAACCGAGGAAGGCCCTTGACAAGATGGATGGACACAGTGGCTGCGACAATGGCTCAATCGTGACAACAACCGTGAGAATGTTGCAGGGCTGGGCCATGTTTCATTGTGTTACTCAGGGTCTCTACGACAGGGAAACTGACTCGAGGGCACCTAACAACAACAACAACAACAACAACACCTCCCTCATCTTGCAAACCCTCTGGAGATAACCACTGTTAACTGCTAGTATCCTTCCAGCCCTTTTAAAATTAGTATAGAGATATAGATTAAGAAATAATATGTGATTATGGAATGCAAACATAGCAGTCCATGGCTAGTGCAAATGGTTTATGCCCTTGGCTGCTAACCAAAAGGTTGGAGCTTTGAGTCCACTCAGGCACCTTGGAAGAGAGGCCTGGTGACCTACTTCCCAGAAGTCAGCTACTGAAAACTTTGGAGCACAGTTCTCCTCTGACACACGGGGTCTCCCTGAATCAGAATCAACGCAGTGGCAATTGGTTTCAGTTTGTTTGGCGACTCCTTGTCTGTCAGCTCTTCCGGCTACAGTGACTTGGGTGTGGCTGTGATGCTGGCCGCTACCCCACCAGTATTTCAAATACCAGCAGGGCCAGTCACGGTGGACAGGTTTCAGCAGAGCTTTCAGACTGATAGGGACTAGGAAGAGAGACTAGTTACATAATCAGTTGTCAGTTTGAGAGGATTAAGAGTGAAGGGGTGGAGTCTAGCCTGTCAACCAGGTGGCATCTTGATGACCTTATTTGGAGGTGCTAAGGAGATAAATAGCTCGCTTGAGGTAGGACACACGCTCACTCCCTGGGAGACATTGCAGCTGACAAGACACATGGAACTACCTAGTGTCCTGAGCCAGAGGAACCCCATGGAGACTCCAGCCAGTGCTGAGATGCTTCCACTTCCACTGGATCCACAAGACTTCCCACCCACAGGCCTGTGATCTTCCTGCATTCTGCGTCATTGCATGTGTTTTATGAGTCTGAAGAGGACTTTATGGATTGGTAATGGACATATGGGCTAATATTGGACTTATGGACTTGATCGGGACTGGGATGGGATGTTTTCTCAATATTCAATTGCTCTTGTGTATATAGCTCTTTCTTATACACATATGTGTCTATGAATTTTTTTCTCTAGTCCACCCATACTACCACCGACCTAGTGATGTATCTAAAAAACAAACTAACCTTGTGGCTTTCTAAGACACTAAACTTTTTTACCCGAGTAAAAAGTCTTATTTTTCTCACTCAGAGTGGCTGGTAGCTTCAAACTACTGACCTTGAAGTTAGCAGCCCAACACGTAACCCACTATGCCACCAGGGCTCCAAAAAGGCCGTGGGTGATTGGAAGTAGAAAAGAATGGAGTCTTCCCACGACCTTTTTGAAGCCCCTTGTATGTCAACCACCATTCGCCAATGAAGCCGTATGCCTCACAACAGCACTCTCGTTCATTCTAGTGGTGGGAGTGGAGCCCCTGGGGCAGAGTACACAGCAGTGGCTGCAAAGGTGGATGGGAGCCTGCTAATGTCGACAGAGACGGCTCAGGATTGGCCAGGGACTCCTTTCAGAGCCGGCTTCATGGCGACGAACAACAGCGTGTGTACGTGTGCATCGACACATTGGCCCCCTCTGTATAAAAACAGGCACAGTTGTTCAGGATCTTGTGTTTTGTTTCTTTGTGAAGTTGTATAGTGTTTGAAGATCTCCCCAAGCAAATATGTGGTGTGCTTCCCTGAGCCCTGCATCGCCTCTGTCTGTAAACTTTTCGTAGTCCTAGAACACTATCAGGACGGAAGGGTGGGCTGTGATGTCTCCCCTCTCATTTCTGACCACTGCTGTGGAGGGACCCCTGATGGTGTAGTGGTTACACTTTGGGCTGCTAACCTCAAGCTTGGCAGTTCGAAACCACCAGATGAAGCTTTCTACTTCTGTAAAGAGTTTTGTCTCAGAAACCCACAGGGGAAGTTCTACCCTGTCCCCGAGGGTCCCTATGAGTTGGCATGGACTTGGTGGCAGTGGGTTTAGTTTTTGATCGTGTAAGGAAGAGCCCATGTCCCAGAGGCTAGCGGACTGGCTTTGCTGCTATCTGAGTGACCTAGGCTGGCGGCTGCAGCCTTCAGGAAGTGGAAGTGCAATTTCCCAATGGGGTATTAAGGGTTCTTAGCTCCCAGTCACTAGGAGTGTAGGCCCATCCTGAGCTCTGATGGAGGCTGTCTTCCCACAGCTGTCCAAATGACCTGTTGCCATGGTGATGGGAGCCAGCTGCAGAAGGACTGAGGCTGTGTTGTGATGGGGGAGGCAGGGCTAGTAACCCAGGGGCCAGTGTGGGTGAGCGTGGACACGGTTCCTGGCTGGCCAGGAGCCCCTCTGAGGGCCCTGGCCCCTTCTCCTGGAAGCATCCTGACTGCTGGCAGAGGCAGAAAGACGGCTTCAAGGTCAAACTCCGCCTCTTATTCCAGGGTGCTCCTAAGGCATCTGTTCACTGACCTTCTATGGCAGGGGTCCTCAAACTATGTCCCGCGGGCCACACGCGGCCCCGCAGAGGACATTTATCCGGCCCGCCGGATGTTTTTGCCACTGCTGCCTGTCCTGCTTAGTAGCCGACTCGTCCAGTGTGCATAGGAATTTGTTCATAGTTTTTTTTTAAACTATAGTCCGGCCCTCCAACGGTCCGAGGGACAGTGAACTGGCCCCGTTTTAAAAGTTTGAGGACCCCCACTCTATGAAATATGAGAATCAACTGGGAGTCTGATGAGAGGCTGGACACGTTGTATCCATTGGCTTGAAAGACAGACTTTTGGGGTGGAGAGGAAGGCAGAATGCCAGCTCTTCTCTGCCCCAGCCCTACAATGGCCAGTGAGGTAGTGAGGCAGTGAGGCTGGAGCTACCCAGTGGGGCAGGGACTGGAGGCTGGGATAGCAGGGGACACGGGGAGGGCCGCTCTCTGTCCTCAGTGGACTCGTCACGGCCAGAGAGGCACACAGCACCTCCTGCCCTTTCCAGACCCAACTGCAAAGGGTCGGTCAGCAGGGGTAGCACGTGGTCTGACAGATGGACAACCCCAGAGAGCTCTTTTCCCTGCGGACGTTTGCGTACCAGGAGCTTACAGTTTATTGTTCGGTGCCCTCCAGTCGTTCTAACAGCCAAGCGACTCACTCAGCGTCACACCAGGAGTTAAGACAGGCTTTGGATTCCAGCGAGGACTCTCCAGGCGTTGCTCTGAGCCAAGGAGCTGGGCTGAGGGGGTTGGCATTTTACAAGACTGTATTTTGACTTGTCAGTAAGCAGGGGGGCTCTTCCAGGAATCTCACAGCCAAGTATGAACGGCGGACCGCACATCTGTTTGGGTAAGTGAGCTTTTACTGGAATGCAGGCTAGCTGCTTGTTCACGTGTTGTCATGGAAAACAAACCGAAAAAAGGGCTCTGGCTCAGGGTGACCCCGTGTGTGTCCAAGTGGAACTGTGCCCCAGGGTTTTCAAAAGCTGCATTTTCAGCAGATCGCCAGGCCTTGCTTACACGGTGCTGAACTTGACCCCTCCTCCTTTCTGTTAGCAGCCAGGCACGAGAACCATCCAGGGACTAGAGGCTGCCTGTGTATGCCCCCTGAGCCCAAAATGTTTTCTGACTGGCTCTTTACAGAAGTGAACCGATGTACTCATCACCCTAGCAATGGTCACCCTGAGACTAATCCTGCCCCACGCATGCCACCCATACGCCAGCTTGCTCACACCCCTCCCCTGTTAGAATTATTTGGAAGCATATCTCAGACATCATTTCATTTCACCTACAGATAGCTTATATCTCCAAATGGGAAAAACACCCAAAAAACTCATTTAAAAATGCAATAAAATAATTATTTTGTTGGGACTTTTCTGCTACTATTTCTGTTTCTTTTTGTAGATTTGTCAAGATTTTTTATTTCTTGTTGGTCTAATTTAGATAGTGTGTATATTTTTAGGAATTTATTCATGTAGGTTATCTAATATTTTGGCATATAATTAATTATTCATAGCATTCTCTGACTTTCCTTCTATGGGCGTAGAATGCTCTATCTTTCTCCTACGGAGCAGCTGGTGCTTTTGAACTTGAGACTCAGCCGTTAGCAGACCAACATGTAACCACTATGCCACCAAAGCACCCTTACTAATGTCCTTGTAATTTCTGTAACGTTGGTGGTAATTGTCTCCACTCTCGTTCTGAGATTAGTTACTAGTGGCTCTCACTCACTGCCATTGAGTCGGTCCAACTTTCTCTTTTTCCCTTAGGAGTTTCTCAGTTTCATTGATCTTTTCAATAACCAACTTTTGGGTTCATTGATCCTCTTTGCTGTTTTCTAGTTTCCTATTTCATTGATCTCTGCTATAATTTCCCCCCTTCATTCCTTGTTGTGGCTTTGAGCTTTGTTTGCGCGTCCTTCTCTAGTTTCTCAGGGTGTAAAGGAGCCTCTTGTCATTATGGGTGGGCTACATGAAGCCAACCCTGCTCGTACTGACCCCATGTAAGGTGGAACGGGCCCATAGGGTTTGTTTGCTGGTTCCAATCTCTATGGGAGCACATCCCCAGGCCTTTATCCTACAGAGATGCTTGTTGTTGTTGTTTTGTGCCATCAAGTCGGTTCCAACTCAGAGTGACGCCGTGTACAACAGAATGAATCACTGCCCACTTCTATGCCGTCCTCACAATTGTTTGAGCCCACCAATGCGGCCACTATGTCAATCCATCTTGATGAAGGCCTTTCTCTGCTCTGCTGCCCCTCTACTTTACCACGCATGACCAGGGACTGGTCTCTCCTGACAACGGGTCCAAAGTACCGGGGAAGGAGTCTCGCCATCCTTGCCTCTAAGGAGCACTCTGGCTGTACTTCAAAGACAGCTTTGCTTGTCCTTTGGTAGTCCATGGTACTTTCAATATTCCTCACCAGTACCATCCTACACATGCATGAATTCTCCTTTGGTCTTCCTTATTCTGTGTTCAACTTTCACATGCATATGAGTTGATTGAAACGACCAGCTTGGGTTGGGCACACCTGGTCTTTAAAGTACATCCTTGCTCTTCAAGACTCTAAAGGGGTCTTATGAAGCAGATTTACCCAGTGCAATATGTCTTCTGATCTCTTGACTGCTGCTTCCATGAGCATTGATGATGGATCCCGGAAGACAAAAATCCTTGACATCTTCAACCTTTTCTCCATTTATCATGATGTTATTTACTAGTCCTGTTGTATTTTTGGTTTTCTTGACATTGATCCGTAATCCACACTGAAGGCGCCAGTCCTTCCTTGATCCTCATCAGCAAGGGCTTCAGGTCCTCGCGTTCAGCAAGCGAGGTTGTGTCATCTGCATCTCGCAGGTTGTTCATAAGTCTTTTCCACTCCTGATGCGGCATTCTTCTTCATAGAATCCAGCTTCTCGGATGATTTGCTCAGCATACAGATTGAACAAGTATAGAGAGAGGATACCGCCCTGATGCCCACCGTTCCCGATTGTAAACCTTGTGGTATTCCCACGTTCTGTTGGCACAACTGCCTCTTGCTCCAGGCACATGTTCTGCGTGCCCAGAGATGCTGGGTGGTTTCAAACCGTCAGAGTTTGGGTCATTAGCCAAGTGGCTTCACTGTGGGGCCCTTAGGGCTAGGAGTCCCTGGGTGGTGCACACAGTTAACAAAGCTCAAGAGCTGGCTGAGAGGTTGGGGACTGCCCCGTAGCACAAAGGCTTGATGAGCTGCGTAAAAGAAAAACCCTACGGCGCACGAGTCAGAATCCACTCAACAGCAGTGGCTCCACCACCCATTTGTCGTCTGTCGTTCTGGTTTGCAAGTGGCTGGGATGCTGGAAGCCATGCCCAGCGGGCCTGCCCGTGGCAGACAGGTGTCAGCCAAGCTTCCAGACTAAGTCAGTCTTGGAAGAAAGATCGAGTAAAAACTTAGGGATCATAACAGAAAATTGTTTAACGCACTTGCTTCGGACCATCCTTGGGAGGGACGTGTCACTGGAGTTGGGCGTCACGCTTGGTGGAGAATGCTCGGGGAGGTGGATCAGCACCGTGTCCCCAGCGGTGGACTCATGTGCTGGCGATCCGAAGGAGGAGGCGGGACCAAGCAATGCTTTGTTCGTCGGCATAAAAACCAGAAATAAAACTCACTGCCATCGAGCCCAGGCTGACTCACAGCGACCCCCTGTGGGTCTCGAGACTAACTGCTCACAGAAGTAGAAAGCCCAGTCTTTCTCCCGAGGAGATGCCAGTGGTTTTGAACTGCAGACCATGAGAGTCACAGCCCAACGAATAACCACTACACCACCAGGGCTCCTCTGTTGCCATAGGGTTGCTGTGAACCAGCATTGACTCCACGGCAGCTGTCTGTCTTCCTCCCCAGAACCTGGGACTTTTTTTGACTTGCCCTCAGCAGCCACGGTTCCCTGTGGGGTTCTCAGCCGTACCCGAAAACCCTTCCCAGACGGAATCTTCACCAGAATCACAAACAACACGTCACTGCTGTTCTCTGCTCCTCACGCAGCAGGAGGGAGACAGCTGCAGGACCCAGAGGGAGAAGCCAGCTGTTGGCTGGAGCAGGAGGCGGGGTGCCAGCATCTCCTCAGGCCCCCAGGCAGGAACGTGGGAGCCTGAGACTGGCAAGAAGTAGAGCCCTAGGGCCAGGTGGCTCTCCCAGGAGGTGGCAGCGCACAGGGGTGAAAGGATGGTGGTGAGAGGGGACAGTGAGGCAACAATTCCTGGGAAGGTCAGGGCAGAATGAGGGCCACGAAGGGGCAAGGGAAGCACCAGAAGGCCCCCAGACCCCAAGGTCCCAGAGGTGACGTCCTGATGTGGACTCAGGCTGGAGTGGAGGCTTAAAGGACCTGATAGGTGCATCCACACTGGGGACTCTGTTTCCTTCCCTGTAACTTTCATAGAACCCTGGTGGTGTAGGGCTTATGCTTAGGACTCCGATCTGCACGGTCAGCAGTTCAAAACAGATAGCAACTCCTCAGGAGAAAGACTGGGCTTTCTACTTCTGAGAACAGTGACAGTCTGGGAACCTCAGGGCATTGCTATGAGTCAGCATTGACTTGAGGGCAGTGAGGACATGAACTTGCTGCCAGCCTTGGCCCCCAGAGTCTCGTCATCATCCCCGTAGACCTGCAGCCCCTGCCCTTCCCCTGGCTTCTGTCTTCACTGCATCTCATCGGTTTGGGTCTGTTGTGCGTTCCTTCATTAAAGGGCTAAGTAACTCACTGCGATCATCAGGTTGATTCCGACTCACAGGGACCGATAGGACATGATAGACCTGCTCCTGTGGGTTTCTGAGACTGTAATTTTCATGGGAGTAGAAAACGTCCTCTTTCTCCCAAAGAGCGGCTGATAGTTTTGAGTTGACCTTGCAGTTCGCCGCCCTGGGCGTAACCCTCTACACCTGTCTCTGCGAAGCCTTGGGGTGCCGTGGCTAAGCACTGGGCTAACTGGTGAATGTAGTTGGAACCCACCAGCCCCTCATGGAATAAAAAACCGAGACAGGTTCCGACAGAGTATTGCCATACTAGCCCCGTGAGGCAGCTCTGCTCCGCCCTGTGGGGTTGGTCTGAGTGGGAACCCCCTCCACTCTTGTTGTTGTTGTCGTTAGATGCCATGGAGTCAGCTCCGACCCACAGTGACCCTGTGCAGACACTGTCTGGTCCTGCGCCATCCTCACCATTGGTCCTATGCCTGTGCCCATTGATGCAGCCACGGTGTCTGTCCATCTCTTTCAGTATCTCCCTCTTTTTTGCCTCCCTTCCACTTTCCCAGTCATATTCTTCTCCAGGGACTGGTCTCTCCTGAACAACATGTCCAAAGTATATAAGACTCTGCTTGCCTCCAGGGAATTTGCTGACCTTACTTCTTCCAATCCAGATCAGCTTGTCTTTTTAGCAGTCCATGGTACTTTCAATATTTTTCTTCAGCTCCACAATTCAAATGCATCTGTTCTTCAACGGTCTTCCTTTTTCAACGTCCAACTTTCACAGGCACAAGATGCAATGGAGAATACCATGACTTGGGTCAGGCGCACCTTAGTGCTTAAAGTAACAGCCTTGCTCTTCAATACTCTAAAGAGGTCTTGTGCGACAGATTTACCTAATGCAACTCGTCTGCTGCTTCCATGAACACTGATTATGGATCCAAGTAAAACAAAATCCTCGACACCTTCAACCTTTCATCCATGTATCATGGGGTCACCTATTGGATCAGTCCGGAGGATTTGTGTTTTCCTTGCATTGAGTTGTAATCCATATTGGAAGCTACAATCCTTGGTCTTCATCGGCAAGTACTCCAATTCCTCCTCACTTTCAGCAAGCAAGTCTTGTGCATACCAAAGGTTGTTAACAAGCCGTCCTCCAATCTGGGATGCCACGTTCTTCCTCTGATCATCTCGGTTCCCTGATGATTTGCTCAGCATACAGATTGAACAGTGTGGTGAGAAGCTATAACCCTGACGCACACCTTTCCTGATTTTAAACCATTCCCTTTTTCTGTTCACACACCTGCCTCTTGATCCATGTACAAGTTCCAAATGAGCACAGGAAGTGTTCTGGAATTCCCATTCTTCTCAAGGTTATCCATAGTTTATCATGGTCCACACTTGAATGCTTTTGCATAGTCAGTGAAACACAAGTACTATCTTTCTGGTATTTTCTGCTTTGAACTAAGACCTATCTGACATCAACAATGATATCCCTTGTTCCACGTCCTCTTCTGATCCCAGCCTGAACAGGCCGTTCCCTGTCAATGGACTGTAGCAATCTTTTTTGGATGATCTTCAGCAAATCTTACCTGTGTGCAATATCAATGACACTGTTCTATAGTTTGAGCATTCTGTTGGATCACCTTTCTTTGGAATGGGCACACATAGGGATCTCTTCCAGTCAGTTGGCCAGGCAGCTGTCTTCCAAATTTCCTGGCATAGATGAGTGAATGCTTCCAGTGCTTCTTCAGCTTTCTGAAACACTTCACTGAGTACTCCATCAATTCCTGGAGCCTTGTTGTGGGCTAATGCTTTCAGTGTAGCTTGGACTTCTTCCTTCAGAACTGTTGGTTCTTGCTCAGGTGCTACCTCCTGAAATGGTGGAATGTCGGCTATAATCTAGCATCTCCACTGGTCCCCAACAATCATCGTCCCCAACCAGTTATCTGCTAGTGGACTCTGAGCTCATGACAACGTCATGTGTGTCAGAATAGACTTGCCCTCCTTAGGGTTTTCAATGGCAGATTTGGGGCGGGGTGGGGTTGGGGGGAGGCACCTCTTCTAAGGCATCTCTGGGTGGGCTCAGACTTCCATTCTCTCCGTTGGCAACCCAGCACATTAATTGCCGGCACCACCCAGCAGAGACTCCATTCATCTGAAAGTATTTTCTGATGTCTCCTCTGAGCCAGCCATTGTTTTGCTTCCACATTTTGGTGAAATGTTCAATTTGTCTTCTGACTTCTAGCGTCTCTCACTATCGTTAAAGAAGAGTTGCTGTGCCATTTCAATCTTTTAACAAATGTTGAGGCCTTTCTTTACACGCTAGTACATCCTCTCTCCTGGAGAATGGTCCAGGTGCCCTGTTGTCGTGTGCTAGATTGAGTTGGTCTGCAGTGTCATTCAGTCCCGGTGGCCTTCTCTCTCTCCAGCTGTTCCGTCCACTCCTGACAGTGGTGTCTGAAAGTCTCTTACCGTGGACCGCCAGGGTTTGCGCCACATATCGTGGGGGCTCTGCTTTTAGGTGCATACGTATTTTATAATTGTCACAGTACTTCTTCTTGACGAGTTGATCCTTTTATCATTATCTAAGGTCTCTCTTTTTTTGTCTCTTACAACAGCTTTTGACTTATAATCTGTTTCATCTGACATTAACTTAGTCCATTGATTCCCAGTGAGGGTGATACCATCCCCTGGGGGGCACTGGACTGATCCAGGGGGCCTGCAAAAGTAGATCCCCACACTTTATCCTGGATTATGGACTGTGCAAACGTGTGTAATGGCCAGGGAGGCAGTGTGTAATTTTGTTGTTTTTTTCTGAAAAGGGGGCCTCAGGCCAAATCGGTGTAGGAACCTCGCCACTCTGGCTCTCTCTCTCTTGGTTTCTATTTGCATGCCCCCCCCCTTTCGCATTTAACCTAGTCATGTCTTGTTCTTTGAAACGACTCTTGTAGAGAACATGTCGTTAGGGCTCTTTTCTCCTCCATTCTGCCCATCAGTGCCTTTTAATTGGCCGGGCCAAGCCATCACATTTAATTACTGAGAAGGAAGGACGAATTGCTGCCATTTGCTATTTATTTTCTTTACATCTGAACCCTTTTGGTCCCGGTTTCCTTTAATACTGCCCTTCCTTTAATACTGCCCTTCCTTTATTACTGCCCTTCTGTTGGTGGCGGCGGCACATCACTCCGAGTCCCTTCTCATTTCATTGCGTGTGTATTTTTATTTGAGACATTTTCTCGCTGGTTAACAGGAAGGTTTCATTTACCATCCTAAATTTATAGCAACCTCGTTCAAATTGCCTCCACCTACTTTGTCAGTTCATCATACTGTGCTGCATTCTGTGCTGCTGTGATGCAGGCGCTCTTGTGGAGTCCTGAATAATGAGTCGGGCTGCTAAGCACAAGGTCAGCAGTTCGAACCCACTAGCTGCTCCTCTAGAGAAAGCTGAGGCTAATTACTGCTGTCAGCATGCAGAGCCTCAGAAATGCTAGATAGGGTTATGATGAGTCAGAATCAGCTTGAAAGCAGTAAATGGTGATACAGGAAGCTAAACCAGCGGTAAGTATTTCAAATACCGGCAGGGCCACTCTGCCTGGTCGACAGGGTTCAGCTGAGCTTCCATCTAAGATAGACCAGGAAGAAAGGCCTGGTGATCTAATTTTGAAAATCAGTCAATGGAAAGCCTACAGATCACAGCAGCCTGCTACCCAATATAGTGCTGAAAGATGCCTTCCAACCTAAGTTCTTTGACTATATTAGCCCACTGCCTTCCAGCTTTCAGAGTTTCCTAGGAGACTTACTGATATCTCAGTTTGATTTACCAAATAGAGAAATGCATGAAAATGTCTTACAATAGTGGTGAACTTTTCTTTTTCCTTTTAGCCCTGTCAGTTTTTACTTTATATCCTTTTGAGATTGTTACTTAAAAAAGCTCACTGCCGTCAAGTGGATTCCAACTCCTTCTGACCCAAAGGACAGAATAGGGCATCCCCATAGGCTTCTGAGACGTAACGCTTTATGGGAGGAGAAAGTCTCTTCTTTCTCCCAAGTGGCCGCTGATGGTTTTAAACTGCTGACCTTGCAGTTGGCAGCTCAACACATAACCCACTATGACATCAGGGCTCCACTGGAGATTATGTTATTAGATGCATGTAAGTGTAGAGTCGTTATAACTTCCTGTAAATTCTTTATTATTATATGACAAGGTCTTGCCTCTAATTGTTGTTATTTTTTGCCTTAAAGTATATTTTATCAGATAGTAATATAGTTAAACTGACTTTATTTTGGTTGCTATTTGCCTGTTCACGTAGTACTCCCATTTTATCCTTTTAAACTTTTCTGCATAGTTGATTTGCAGAGATGGATGTTGTCACTGGAACCCTGGTGGTGTAGTGGTTACCCATTGGGCTGCTAACCACAAGGTCGGCAGTTCAAAACCATCAGCTGCCTCTCAAGAGAAAGATGAGACTTCCTACTCCTGTAAAGAGTTATAGCCTGAGGAACCCACAGGGGCAGTTCTACTCCGTCCCCCCCCACAGGTTACCCTGAGTCAGAATTGACTTGGTGGCAGTAAGTTTGAGTTTTGTTGTGATTGAATCTTATTTTTATAAAGGTCTGATTTTGGGAAGTCTCTTTGTGGTATGTACTGATTTAGTTGGCTCTCTTCCTACCTTCTTATCTTGCGTTCATGTGTCCGGCATTTTCCATTCGTTTCTCCCTTCCATGGTCTCCTTTTGGAGGGATTTCCTCTGATGATCCCTTTTTAGAATTCTAGTGGTTCGGAAGGTTCCTGTTCCCTGCTTACATTCTTGCGTACGAGAATCCCGAATTTGTAAAAATTCAAATACTTCTTCGAGGTGAGGACGGCGAGTCTGGCTTTCGCACTTTGGACATGTCATCAGGAAAGAGGCGCAGGGCCGCTGAGAACCAGACCCTCCGGAGACTGACTGTCAGCCGTGACGACGCAGGCTCCATGGACGTAGCCGCCATCGTGGAAGTTTCCACGCACTGCCGCTGAGTCCACAGCAACAGAGGACAGTGACTCTAATCTCCTCTAAGATAATGCAGGCACCGTGGAGCCAGTCCAGTCCAAGCTCGCCCCTTCCCAGTTCACTGCTGTTGGTACCCAGGAAGTTGTCCCGTATTTCCCACATTTTTTTTAATCCCAGAGATTGCACACTTGTCATGCTAGGTTTGCACAGCCAGCTTCTGTGTCGGTTTAACCTCATCGTTGTCATTTCCGTTGCTCAAAATTCTTGCTTTGTGTTTCTGCTCTTCATTTGGGGCCTTTTTCTTGTCTTCCTTTGGCCTCACTTCATCCTTTAAAAGTTCATTTATTGAAAAAGGTCATCAAAAGCACTCTCTTAGTTTTCTCTACATTATCTGTGCATTTTCTCTTTAATCTGTGCATTTTCATCCTAATGCCTGCAAACTGTTTTGCTCCGGCCCACAGTTGGGAGTTCTCTTCTTTAAGCACACTGAAAGCATTCTCCTATGACTTTCCTTCCATTACTACCATCGAGAAGCCAGCTGTTTGTCTGATTTGTCTGTTCCTGGGGAGCTAGTGGTTACAGATTGGGCTGTTAGCTGCAGGGTCAGCAGTTCCAGTCCACCAGCTCTGAGGGAGAAAGAGGAGGCAGTCTACTCCTGTGAAGAGTTACAGTCTCAGAAGCCCACCAAGGCTGTTCCACCCTGCCAAAAGTCTTGGTTTGTAGGTAAAATGCCCTTTAATTAAGAGAGGTATAAAACCTATTGGATAAAGATAGGGCCTATGGAGTTAGACTGCCTGGATTTGAAATCCAGCTCTTTGATTTACAATCTGTGTGATCTTGGACAAGCTTTCTATATATCGATGAAAGGAGCCTTAGGAGCCTAGTGGGCTAAGCACTGGGCTGTTAACTGAAAGGTCCGTGGTTCAAACCCAGCAGCCACGGGAACCCATGGGAAAACGATGAAGCAGGCTACTTCTACGCCTTAAGTCCCCAGCAATACTATGAGACACTTGTACTTTATCCTGCAGGTCACTATGAGTCCGAATTGGCCAAATGGCAGTAGGGTTTTGGTGTCTCTGTGTGTCTCAGTTTCCTCTTCCGTAGAACCTGCTTCCGCGTAGTTACGGTGAGGATCCAATGTTAGCCATTGAAGTGTTAGCTGTCAACCTGCTTCCTCTGAGGGTCTGCTGCCTTTGCTGCCCAGCCCGTTCGCTGTGATGACTCTAGGTGGGGAGTGCTGTGGATCTGCCCTGGTTGGAATCGGCTGAGCTCTTTGAATCAGTGAATTGGCGCCCTTTGTCAACACTGGGAAGTCTTAGGCACTGTTTCTTCAAGTACTGCCGCTGCGCTGCTCTCTCTCCCCGCTCGTCTGGAGCGTCGTCAGCTCAATGAGTCCTGTTCACCTCGCCCTTCGTCGTGTGGTTCTCTGTGCTGCAAATATTCCGGGTGATTTTTGAAGCTGTATCTTCCAGTCCACTAACTCACTTCAGCTGTGCCTAATATGCTATTAACACTACCCACTGAGTTTAAAATTTTTAATTATTATTATTGTATTTTCATTTCCAGAAGCTATATTTGGTTCTCAACCACAGCTGCTTGGTCATTTTGTATAGTTTTTTATGCCTTCACCCGTATGTTCGACTCTCCGTTTTATTGCTCTCACGATATTATGAGAGTATATTTTCCATCCTGGTCTGATAAGGGGCCGTAGTAAGCCTGTGCTGGTCTGCGTCTGCTACCTGTTGTTGCTTAGCCCCGTGAGCCTGGTGTAACAACCCCTGAGGTGAGGCCAGCTCACATTTTGAATTGTGAAAGGTTATTCTTAATATGAGGAGCCCTGGTGGTGCAATAGGAGACCTGGTAGCTTAGGGGATTACATGCTGGGCTGCTGACTACAAGGTCAGCAGTTCAAACCCATCAGCCTCCTCGCAGGAGAAAAAGGAGGCCGTCTGCTCCTGTAAAGATTTAGAGCCTCAGAAACTCAGAGGGGACAGTTTGACTCTGTCCAGAGGGTCTCTGTGACTCTGGTTTGACTCAGTGGCTCTAAGTTTGATGGCACAACGGTTAAGCACTTAGCTACTAATCAAAACGTTGGCAGTTCGAGCCCACCAGAGCCTCTGTGGGAGAAAGGACTTGGCGATGTGCTTCTGTAAAGATTACAGTCTAGAGAACTCGATGGGGGCAGCTCCACTCTGCCCCTACAGGGTTGCTCCAACTTGGGAGAGACTCCATAACAGGAGCAGTGATTCTTCATGTGTTTCCCCTACTTCCTCCCAGGGTGTATTTCGTCTGCAGCCCTCCCGCTGTCACCTGTGGGCCTGCCCCAGGAATAGGAACCTACTCAGGGCAATGGGGGTTGTTGTTGTTGTTTCCAGTTTACCCTTTGAAAGGCTGACTCATTTGCACGGTTAAAAAATGGGAGTGGGAGGATAGTCTCTTCCCACCACCCTGTCCTTTCCCTGATGCCCCGGCCCTGGCTATTCAGCTCCTGTGGACACAAGGGATATGTTATGTATATTCAAGCAAATACAAATCTAGAATAACATTTCCCCCTTTTTTTTTCACGCAAACGGTAGTACAGTACACATGCTACTCTGAGCTTGTTTTTAATAAAAATATGTTCCTGGTTATAAAAGAAATACATGCTCATTTTGACTAACATAAATATCCACATAGCTACAAGTACAGAGTGAAAATCCCCCTGGAATTTTATTCCCCAGAGATAATCTCCATTATGCATCTATAAATATGTATTTATACATAAACGGGCTTATGCAACAGGGCCTGTTCTATAACCTCTATGTGCATGTGGAGTGTTTTCTCTCTTGGTCTAATAATACTTCTTACCACCACCCTCTCCGTGTCAGTGAGTGCCAGGCGGGCCGTTGCTCAGGAGAGCCCAGGAGTTCAGTGCCCAAGCTTTCGACCCAGCAAGACCCAGGTTCTAACCCTAGCCCTGCTGATTAGTACCGATGGGCTCTTCAGACCCTGTCTGAGTCTCAGTTTTCTCATCCGTAAAATGGGGTCAGTAATCGCCCATGAGGTGCCCTGGGGGTGAAGGGGTTACCCATTCGGCTGCTACTCACAAGGTTGGCAGTTCAAACCCACCAGCGTCTCCGTGGGAGGTAGAAGTGGCCATTCACTATTGTAGAGATGACGGCTTTAGAAACTCCAGCAAACAGTTCAGCTCTCTTCCATAGGGTCCCACTGTGCTTCGGAACTGACCCAACACCATGGGAGTTTGAATGCAGTGCATACCTCCTGGCAGACTCACATGGGAGAGGCTTCCTCTGGGGCCAGCCCTCACATAAGCCCCTGCCGAGTGGCCAACTTTTATTATGACTCCCTTTTTAGTGGCCTCATAGAATCCATAGTATGATGTGTCTGTTGACCATTTCCCCTTTGATGGACATTGCCTCCCACCCAGAGGTGATGTTGGACACGGAACGTACATCTTTCTCCTCTGTGAGTGGCTTCCTGCTGTGGATTCCCTGCAGTGGGGTCTCTAATCCCTGCACCCTTTTTCTCTCCAAGGAGGAAGTGGAAATGCCACGTGGGGTGAAGCATGTGTGTTACGTACGTAGGTCTTCTCTTCGTTACTCTCCATCTCCTTCCTTTTATCGGGGGACACCCCCCCCACAGTAGATGCAGTCATTGCCCCTCTAACTTGCCCAGCTAGAGCATCCCAGTATTCCCATCCCGTCTGACACTGAGTTACAGTGGAACACGCTCACTTCATGATCGTTCATTCAAGGAGACAATGTCAGAGCCACCTGCTTCCAAAATCAAGTCTCCTGGGATTTACAATCAATGCCAAGAAGCAGCCCACACTGAAAATGAGATTAAAGCACAGAAAGTTGGAAGGAGACCTTCAGCCTCTGCCAGCCTTGCAGCGCTCTAACTGCTAGGCTCGAAGCTCGCGTTGAGCGCGAGAGCAGGTCCAGGGCTGGACGCAGCAGTTCCTTCAGAAGACCAGAAACCACCCTGCTCATTGAGTGGGTCTCGAAGGGCTTCCTCTCAGGGACACTAGAGGCGAGGGGGGCGGTGTGATTGCACTTGTGGCTGACAGGAGGAATGATGGATCTGATTATCATGTGCCTGCCTCCTAGGAGGAGCACAGAGCCAGCAGGGACCCCCAAGAAGGGTGCATGACGGGACTGTGAGGAAGGGTTGGCGGTTGAGTCAGTCAGGAGAGGTGCCCCCCAGATGACATGCATGTCTGTTCAGGAGGAGGGCTAGAAGAGCCCCTAAAGGGGTCAGTTAGCTCTGGACCACCAGAGGATGAACGGGGAAGGAGAGAAGAGGAAGGAAGTCGGGCCCCTCTCTTGGGACGGGGAGGCCAGGCAGTCCACGCATCTTCACTGCAGTGTTCTGGGCCAGACTCTCTAGGCACTTGGGAAGCAGCAAGAACCAAGGCAAGGCGTGTTCCCTGTGCTCACAGAGCCAATGGTCTGGGCACGCGCACGCGCACGCGCGCGCACGTGTGTGCGTGTGCGTGTGCGTGTGCGTGTGCGTGTGCGTGTGTGTGTGTGTGTGTGTGTGTGTGTGTGTAAACAGGTGAGGGGAGCACAGGTCCCCCGGGCACCCCGCCTCTGACCTTCTCTCCCCAGCAGCTTGGTTCCGGGCCTGTCATCCGGCTCCTGGGGGCCATCAGCCACAGTTCGGCCGGGGGCCTGCAGCCCGCCAAGCTGGAGGCCCTGGAGAACTTTATGGAGGTCTTGCCTGCTCGGGCATCTGGGAAGAGGCTAGGCCCCACCGCCCAGCGTGCCACTGAGTGCCAGGTACAGAGGGCCCTACACACACATCCCACTGCATGCTGTTGAGCAGCGCCCCTTCCCACCCGGTTCACGTAGCTACCCCTGCGGCTCAGAAAGGGGGTGCCTGGCCGCAAAGAGGATTGGGGCCCTGTGGTATGGGCAGGGAGCAGGCAGCCTTTGGTCTGCTGCCCAGCGTCCTCCACTACCCCCTTCAGAATGAACAGCATGGGCTCTCAGGGTCCCTCCTTCTTGACCTCATCGTCTCTCACAGGAGGAGGTGCTGAGTGACCAGGGACAGTGCTTGCACCTCAGCCACAGTGGTTCTTTGGGGAGATAACTCGGAGGAGGCCATCCCCCCACCGCCCTCCCCCAGCCTGACTTCCTCTCCTCTCCCGCTCAGGCCCTGCTTGCACAGTGCAGAGCAATGGCCGCTGACAAGGAGGAGGCTGGTGGAGGAGAGGCGGGTGAGGACTCAGGTGAGGGCCCTTGGAGGTGCCCCCAGCTGCCCCCTCTCTCTCAGTGACTGCTGGGGAGGGTCAGGCCCGCTATTGGTCTCCAGCCCCTGCCAGGAATCCTCCCTTCTCCTCCCTAACACACTGTCCTTCTCCGAAGGGGCTGGGCTGCCGGCTGCCTGGACCTACTTCCCAGATGCATGGGGACAGCCTGGGTCCCGAAGGGTGGGGCCCTTCCCCCACTTGCCTGAGCCCCTCAGCATGGTGTTCACCCCTCCCCCATCACTCTCCTGGGTACTCTTGGGAGTCCAGCCCTGGGGTCTCACTTTCCTGTAGCTCCGCCTCGGCACGAACAGGAGAAGCTGCCCCAGGATGTCAGGGTGCGGGGCACAGTGGTGCACACCCTGCAGAAGGCACTGACGAGTCGGTAAGGCTGTGCTCCTCATCTCGGACCCTGGCAGGACCATCCCCGCCCATCACCACCTGCCAGTGCCCGTGGGCAGCATGATGGGAGGCTGCGCTGGGTCTGACTCGCCCCCTTGTGTAGCTGTGAGGTTCCCCGCATGCAGCTGTGTGTCCCCCCAGCCCTGGAGAGCCACAGTGAGAGCCCCTCTCTGGCTCCAAGGTTGAGCTGGCCCAGGCTCTGCTCAGGTCCACCTGACTGTCACCCCCAGCAACACCCTCAGGGTCCACAATGAGACTGCTGGGAGAGGGTTCCGGAGCTGAGCACGGAGCTCTTGCTTACAGACGGTGAGCGAGTTAGGGGCGCTGTGCAGAGGCCTGTCAGACAGAACCTTAGCATGACTTCTGAGGTCTCCTGGCCTCCACCCAGGGCCCTGTTCCCTCCCTGGTCCTGTGCCTGACACCCACGCTTCCCCCGCTTCCACACAGACTCCAGTTCCACTGGCCCAGGGGTGGTGTGTGGGTCCCACCGTCAAGACAGGTCTCCGCTGTACCATTGACCGTGTGACCTTGGGCGAGTCCTGTATCTTACCGAAACCCCGGCTCCCTGTCTGAAAACGAGGAGGAGCAAAATGCTACGGCACAGGCCGGGATGAAAACCAGTGGGTGCTATAGGGTGAGGGCACAGGACGGAAAGTGGCTTTGGCTTGTAACACCCCTGTATCCCCATCTTGCCCCCCTCAGCCTGAAGGAGCTCCCACACCTGGTGCTGAGTGAGAAGGCCCTGGGGCGCCTAGCTGCGAGCATCGAGGCGGCCCTCTTTGACCTAACCCGGGACACCACCTGCCGCTACAAGACCAAGTACCGCAGCCTGGTGTTCAACCTGCGGGACCCGAGGAACCCAGTGAGGCTTCCAGGCTGCAGAGCCGTGGTCACCGGGCAGGGCGTGGGGCTGGGGGCCTCTGAGTAGACTGCAGCCCCTGCTTCCTGCCCTGCAGGACTTGTTTCTCAGAGTGGTTCGTGGGGACCTCACCCCCCACAGCCTGGTGCGGATGAGCTCAATCCAGCTGGCCCCTCAAGAACTGGCCCGCTGGCGGGACCAGGAGGAGAAAAGGGTAAGCCAGTCATTCAGAGGAGGGGAGAGGGCAGGGGTGATGGCCAGGAGAGGGGCCAAGAGAGCTTCCCTACAGGGCAACAGCGACAGAACTGAGGGTGGAGAGCTAGGTGGTGACACCCCCGAGAGGGGCCTACTTCTGGGGGTGGCAGGGGTGTGGGGGAGTCGTTCAGAGTCTGGAGTCAGGGTTATCATAGTCTGGAGTCAGGGTTATCATCAACTAGAAGGGATAGTCCCCTTGGGTGCCCCTCTCTTTACCCCAGTCTGAGGAACCCCTGGGAGACCCCAGGAACCCCACACTCCTCAATCAGTCCCCATGCACCCTGTACCCGTGGGGCGCTCCTTGCTGGGCACTCCTCAGGGCCAGGGTAGGGTAGACACCGCCTGGCGTTGGAGACTGCTTGCCTGGTGGTGGTGGGCAGCTGAGTGTAAGGATTGGGGCCAGTGGGGAGGGGAGGAGCACTAAGACCCCTGTTGGGGAAGACGTTGGGCTGGCTATGTTGGATAATTGAGGCCAGTCAGTGATACAGCAGCATCTGCCATAAGCTTAGCTTCTATCCAGACACTGTTGGGGGTCCGGGGAGGGAGACTGGCTACATGAGCTGCAGGGCCCAGTGAGAAATGAAAATGCAAGGCCCTCTTGTCCAGAAACTGGGAAGAATCTCAACATGGTGCTTCCACGCTGTAAAGCAAGCACAGGGGGTCTTCCGCACCACGATACCATGAGCGTGACTGCCCCGCTGCCCGCCGAGCTGAGGGCCTCTGCCACCAGCAGTTCCTCGAAAAGAGGAGTCATCGTGCTTTCCGGAAGCAGTTCCCACGGGCGGACCGTGGTCCTCGCTAAGCATCACACTATGAATGCACCAGCCTCTACAGAGGCTGTTCGGTATCATGCTCTCGATGAATTTCCAGGGAAAGGAGAAGCCGACTGCCCCAGGCCCCACTGCCTGTGGCTCTTTATTAATGGTCTAGCCGGGACTCCACCACACCCTTCTCACTCAGGGCAGGGCTTGGGGTACAGACTGAGGCAGAATTGACTTGTGGTTAAAGGCAGAGCCCAGGAAGGCTTCCTAGAGGAGGCAGATTTGAATTGAGGGGCACATGAGTGGACTCTGGGGAAGTAGGGCAGAGACAAGAGGGTATTCCAGGTGAAGGGAGGGCAGAAACAAAAGTGTGGAAGAAGGGAAGGATCGGGCATAGAAGGAAAACCACAGGACAGGGGCCTCCAGGGAGGAGGGAGGGCACTTTGTGAGCAAAGATTCAGCGGAGCTTGGACTGCCAGGGCCTGGAGATCATTCAGCAGCAGCAGCAGCAGCAGCAGTGCAGCCTCCCAGCCACCAAGCTGACTCACAAGGGCGTGGAGGAAATCCCCAGGGACAATGACCAGACCCTGGAGGACCTGGTGGTAAGCATGGCCCTGACCTGCCTTTTGCCCCGAGACCCCACCCCTCGCCTCCCTTGCCATTGTTGTCTCAGGCAAGTTGTCGGACCACCGACCTGGTGGTTGATCCTGATGGAGACCAGTCCAGGCACCCCCGTGAGAAAAGCCATCAGTCCTAATATCTCAGACGTCCCACTTGTATCTTTGTTTGGGAAGCCAGGTGGCCACAGTGCTCCAGGCAGCGATCATTTTGGAAGTGAGGGCATCTTCTATTACCAACCTCTTCTATGCAGTGGAAGGGCCAGGGATGCTCCAGGCAGGGCACCATCAGGACCCAGGGCAGCCGGTTCAGCAGCCTTCCTGGACCTTGCCCCGGGACCTGAAAAATCACCAGGAGTCATCCGTGAGCCCAGGTCTCATCTGACTGCTGGGAATCTTGGCTCCGTCCTGCACCTCCATCTGGCACCCATCAGTTCTGCTTCTGCAGCCAATCAGCATGGCCCATAGGCCTGCCTTGGTTGCTCTCAGAAGAAGGCCACTTGGGCTCAGTTGAGTGACCTGGGGGTCACTTGCTCACCCTGGCCTAATTGGGGTACAGTCTGAGGCTTAGTAGTTACGCACCATAAGGTTGGCAGTTCAGAATCACCAAGCAGCTTTTCAGGAGAAAGATGGGGCTTTCTACTCCCTTAAGAGTTAACATCTCAGAAACCCACAAGGGAGGTTCTACCCTGTCCTATAGGGTCGCTAGCTATGAGTCGGCATTGATTTGATGGCAGTGAGTTTGATTTGGGGTTTGAGGAGCTGGGGAGCATGTTCTTTGACTCTGCATATTTATTGAGCACCGTCTGTGGCCAGGCCCCATCTAGGCATGGGTGAAACAGCACTAGACATGACAGACAGAAATCCATGACCCCTCCCTCCAGTTCCCCCACAGTCCACATCAGGAGATTGTGCATTGTGGATCAGGAGAAGCACTGCCAGAGAAGCCCCAAAGGAGGCGTAGCTGCACCCCCCCATCTGTATTCCTAGAACAAACAGAGGGAGATAGAGGGGGAGCTGCTAGGTGGCCTGGGGAGAAACCCCTGTCCCCTGAGAGAGGAGGGGCGGAGGTGGAGATGACACGTAATAACAATCTTTACTCTTACTGGACACCTACTATGTGCCCCCTTAGACCTAGTGCCTAGCTCGGACCTCACGTGCTATTAGTGTGCCCATTTCATGGATGAGGAGGCGCCTGAAGTCATTTCCCCAAGGTCATGAAGCTGGCATTTGGTGGAGATGGGATCTGAGTCTAGGCAGGTGGACTCCTAGCCAGTGCCATGGCCCTGCCCTGCAGGTGGTCTACGAGGAAGCGGGCTCATGCTCTTCCTGGTGATTTTCACTGTGGTCCCGTTGACTTTTGTGCAATCGGCTTGAAAAAGAAATCTATACACACACACACACACACACACACACACACACACA
>NW_022111357.1:12859838-12874383 GCF_000313985.2 Echinops telfairi
TTTTTTTTTTCAAAAGGTTCCTGGGAAAAAATTCCATTATCTTTTCATTCCATCTATTCACGCACTTTTTGAAGTCCCCTTGTATGTATGTGTATGTGTGTGGGTGTGTAAGTGTACATGAACAGATACTGCATTTTCTGTTCAAACCGATTTATGCTGTGAGAGGAAAAGTGGCAATTTGGCAGTGGATGCTGGGAAGTCTTCAAGCCATTCCTTGTCCTTGGATGAGCACCTGCTTCTGGGAACGTAGTGTAAGGAAGTCATTCGAAGCCGAGGAGAAGCCTTTCCACACATGAACATCCTGGGTGCTGTTTGTAAGCGTCCACAACTAGAAACGACCCAGAGGTGGGGCAGCAGAGGTGGCTGGTGAACTCCGTGTCGCCTGGGCGCCTTCAGCGTGGCACGGGCCTCTGCTGTGATGGGCGGACCAAACGAGAGGCCCTGTTGACTGTCGAGTCCAGCAGTGTCAGTAAAAAGCCTTCAAGCCTGTGTACAGAAAGGTGGTCCGAGAGGAGGATATAGACCACCCGCCATCAGCTCAGAGTGGTGGGACAAAGGTGGATTTACTGATGAATTCTTTAATAAGTAAGGAAAGAGTGCATTATGAGTATGTGGTAAGACCCAATAAACCACGCCCCTGGGGGCCCTGGAGGTCCCCAATTGCCTTTCCAGCCAGCCCTCTCTCCTGTGTCTCCCAGGGACCCATGGTGTGCATAGACTGCGGCCCCCTGGCCCCGCCCGCCACCTCAGAGGCTGACAGCTCGGAGCAGCACAAGCATCACTTCCTGGACCCCAACTGCACAGTCTGCGGGGGTGGGAGCCGTGCGGTGGCCTTTGGGAGGTGTCCAGGTGGGATGCCCATGCCCCCTGACACCTGTCAAACAACCTCTTCAATCCTGGCTCTCAAGCGGTGGTCTGGCTTCAGGATCACTGTCCTCCTGTTTCAGCGCCTGCCTCTGCTGTTCGCAGACTTGGAGCCCTCGGGTGAGCTGCCGGACGACGCCAAAGCCACTATCGGGAACGGGGACAATATCTTCCAGAGACTCTCAAACCCAGCCCCTGTGTCCTCCCCAGAGATGGCACCAAGCAGGGAGAAGCCTCCCACAGAGACCCAGGACAGGTGGGGAGTGGGCAATTGGTGGGGGGCACCTGCTGGTGTAGCAGACACCATCCACTGCCACCAAGTCCATTGAGACTCCTCACGGCCCACTCTGGGGTCTCCAAGGCTGTGCGAGTCCGTCTGAGAGCAGACAGCCTTCTCTTTCTCCCAAAGACTCGCTGTTGAACGCTTATGTGGTGCCACCACCCGGACTCAGAGCAGGGGCTTTCTCACTGTGTGGTCTTGGCTGAGACGTACTGCCTCTATGGGCGTCCGTTTCCCATCTGTGCAGTGAGACAGTTATTTCAGCCTGCTCGATGTCCCTCTGCACAAGGCCAAGCTTGGACCAACGTGTTGGCTCGGCCAGCACAGTGACTTTTGTTCTAGCCCCGTGCCACGGGAACCCAGGCCCTGCTCTGAAGAAAAGGGGGTAGAAGCTGGGCTGGTCCTGATGACTTGCTGTGCCTGACCCTGTCTCTCTGCCCACTCTCTAGGTCCCAGACACCCGCTGGGACCACCAAGGCTCCGCCCAGCCAGCCCCTCTGGGAGGGGGCTATACACATGTTCTCCATCAAGCCATTCCGGGTCAAGGCTCAGCTGGTCTCAGGACACAGCTGTCGGCTTGTCCAGGTACTCCTGCCTTGGGGGGGGGCATGGGGGGAGCAGCCGGGGGAAGCCCAGCCAGCTACCTATACCCCTGAGTGTGCATGCATTCATTCCATCATTTATTCACCCACTTCTCTAACTTGGGTCACTGGCACCCCTGAGCCAAGCCGGGGACAAAGGACACGTCCTGCAGAGACACATGGTAAAGGACGGGCGCTCAGGGCCAGGAGGAGCCTGGTACCTTCCAGGCCTCCTAAGTGGACTTTTAGGAATGACTGTAGAGTGACAGAATGTCTGAAGGGTGTGTGCGAGGCTGGGGGAGATAGGTGTTTCAGAGACCAGCTGTAGGAGATGGCTCTGGCCTGCCTGGGGCCCCAGAGCGGTGAGGGCTTCCTAGTAGCTGCCTCCAAGGTGGGCGGTACTGAGTCTGCCCTGAGTAGCGGACCTGGGGGTGGGATGGGGGGCAGATGCTGGGAGCTGACCGGCCACCATCCAACCCCCAGGCCCTGCCCGAGGTGATCCGCTCAGCTGGCTGTGTTGCTCCCACCACTGTCTGGGACCTGCTGGCCAGCGTCTGCCCAGCTGAGGCCAAGGTAACAGGGCATCTTTAGGGGTGGCCTCTTCTCCTAGCAGCTCACCCCTCTTAGCCCTACCTGCCGTAGGTTCCCAGAAATATCACAGTGGTGGCTTTAGAAAACAGACATTTATTTTCCCACCATTTGGGAGAGTAGAGGTCTGGATCCAGGGCTTCGGCCGTAGGTGGGCCCTGGCAGAAGGCCTTGGTTGCCCTTAAGCTATTCCGGGTGGCATCTGTCTCTCCCTCCCTGTCTGTACCTGCTACTGTGTGTCTAATCTGCTTTGTGGACACTTCAGAAGTGATTAGGTTTAGGACCTTCCTACATTAATGTGCTGCCTCATTAGCATAACAAAGAAGCCCCTCTTCCCAAAGGGCATCACAGCCCCCCATAGATGACGTGAGATTCCAAGACACAGTTGATCTGTAATACTGTCCCTACATTCCTCTCCCTATCTCTGGGTGAAGGCCTGGCTCTGAGGTATTGGGTTTGGTTTCCAGCGTGACCTCTGACCCCAGGCAGGCACCTGTTTCCTCTGCTTGCTGTCCAGTGGGAATCATTGTCTGGGTTCCCAGTGGTTTAGATGAAGCTAGGGGTGTTTGCAGAAGCAGTGGGGAGCTCTCCTCCCCAAGTTGTTCTCCTTCCTGTGGCCACAGGACGTCAGCGTGGTCAGACTGTGCCCCCACGGGGCCCGGGACACCCAGAACTGCCGCCTGCTCTACTCCTACCTCAACAACAAGCAGTGCCATTGCTTGGCGGCTGTGGACCATACGAGGATGGTCCTGCTGCCCCTGCCTGCCTTCCAGCCTCTGCCTGCCAGGTTGCGTCCTCTGGGAGGCCCAGGTGAGTGCCTGATGCTCAGACCAGGTGGGCAGACCAGGCCTGGTTGGCACAGCCACCAAGTCTCGCCAGAACAAGGGCGTATCTCAGAAGGAAATCCAGAAACAGCCTAGGATGATAGCAGTCATAGCTCATCCTTGTATGGGCCAAGCGGATGCCCTCCTCGAACGAGACCCTCTGCAGTTGCACCTCCAGGGGCCTCCTGTCCCCACCAAGCCCTGTTCCAGCACCAGGAATCCCTGGCGACTAGGAACCACCAGCTCCAAGCCTCAGTGGCTCCTGGGCCAGGAGCTGCCGCCTTGTGCATAACTCTAAAGCCTTACTGATAGCCATGCATTGAAGCCTCAAAAGAGCCCCCAGGAAGTTGTTGTTAGGGGCCACCAAGTCGGTTTTGACTCAGAGCGACCTTCTGCACAACAGAATGAAGCACTGCCTCAGCAAGTATGCGCTGAAGCCAATTGATGCAGACACTGTGTCAGTCCATCTCCTCCTTTTCGCTGACCTCCTACAGGACCAAGCATGATGTCCTTTTCCAGGGACTGGACTCTCCTGATCACATGTCCAAAAGACGTGGGCCCACGTCTCACCATGCTCGCTTCTAAGGAGCCCTGTGGTTGGCTTCTTCCAGGACAGAATTGTTTGTTCATTTGGCGGTCCATAGTCTTTTCAATATTCTCCACCAGCACTGTAATTCAGATGCATTGATTTTCCTTCAGTCTACCTTCTTCAGGGTTGACCTTTCACATGCATAGGAGGCGATTGAAAATAGCACGGGTTGGGCCAGGCACACCTTAGTCCTCCAGTGACATCCTTTCTCTTTTAACACTTCAGAGAAGGGCTGGACAACAGATTTGCCCAATACAGTACATTTGGATGTCTTTTTAAAAATAAATCGCGTTATCAGGGGCTCTGACAGCTCTTCTAACAATCCATCCATCAATTGAATCAAGCCCATTTGTACATATGTTGCCATCATCATTTTCAGAACATTTTCTTTGGTATCAGCTCCTCTGTTTTCATTTGCATGTCTTGGCAGCTGCTTCCATGAGCTTTGGTTGAGGTTCCAAGCAAGATGAAGTCCTTGGCAGCTTTACTCTGATTGGTTTACCAGGATGCTGTCTCTCGGCCCAGGTGTAAGGAGTTTGGTCTTTTTCACATTGACTTGTAATCTATAATAAAGGTCGCAATCCTTGATCGTCATCTGTTAAGTCCACCAAGCCCTCTCAGCAAGCAAGGTTGTGTCAGCTGCATACTGCAGGTTGTTAATAAACCTTCCTCTAAGCTTGATGCTGGCTCTTATTCAGATAGCCCAGCTGCTTGGATTATTTGTTCTGCGTACAGATTGAGTAAGTATGGTGAGAGGATACAACACTGACACAGACGTGTCCAGATTATAAGCCGTGCAGCATGCCCTTCTGCCCATGCCTCTGGGTCCATGTACAAATTCCACGTGGACATAATGAAGGTTCTGGAATTCTTCCTTCTCAATGTTATCCAGTTTGTTATGATCGACACAGTGGAATGCCTTTGCATAGTCAATAAAACAAGTTCCCATCTTGGTATTCACTGCTTTCAGCCAACATGTATCTGAGGCGGCAGTGATATCCCTGTGTCAATGATGTCCCTTGTGTTGTGTCCCCTTCTGAATCCAGCTGAATTTATAACAGTTTCCTGTCAATGTCCTGCTGCAGTCATTGTTGGATGATCTTCACCACAATTTTACTTGCATGTGCTACTAATGACACTGTTCTATAATTTGTGTATTCTGTTGGGTCACCTTTCTTTGAAATGGGCACAAATGTGGATCTCTTCCAGTCAGTTGACCAAGTAGCTGTCTTCCAAATTTCCTGGCCTAGATGAATGAGTGATTCCAGTGCTGCTTCAGCTTGTTCAAACATTTCAATTGGTACCCCGTCAATTCCTGGAGCCTTGTTTTAGCTAATGCCTCAGTGCAGCTTGGACTTCTTCCTTCTGTATCATGGGTTCTTGATCATACGCTACCTCTTGAAATGATGGAATGTCAACCAGGTCTTCTTGGTGCAGTGACTGTAGGTTTTAAAAGTTTTTTTCATTTTCCTTCATCATTCAATGTTTCGATGATAGAATCCTTCAGTATTTCAACTTGAGGTTTGAATTTTCTTCAGTTCTTTCAGCTGAGCACATTCTTCCCCTCTGGCTCTCTCACTGCAGCTCTTTCCACATTTCCTTGTAATATTTGACTTTGTCTTCTGGAGCTACAGTTTGAAATCTTCGATTCAGCACCTTGACTTCATTTCTGCCGTTTGCCCTAGCTACTCCACAACCAGGAGCAAGTGTCAGAGTCGTTTCCGACGTCCACTTGGATCATTTCCCCCAGTCTTGAATGCCCTGTGTTTTCTTCATGGGTGCTGTTCTGGATGTCGTTCCACAGCTGGTCAGCTCTCCCGTCGTCAGTGGTCAGTGTGTCCAATCTGTTCTTGAGAAGTGGGATCGACTCAAGGTCGTATTTGGCTCTCGTGGATTCGTTTTCGTTTTCCTCCTCTTCAATCTGAGCATACATATGCGCAGTTGAGGGTCTGCTCCACAGTTGGGTCCTGGCCTCATTTTGGCTGTTAATCGTGAGTTTCTCCATCATCTCTTCCTTTATAGTCAGCTTGCTTCCTGTGCATTCTGTTTGGTGAGGTTCCTGTGTACACTCACTTTTTATACTGTTGAAAAAACATGTTTTTGATGAAGTTGTTCGTCTTGCAAAATTCCATCATGCAGTCTCCAGCTTCTTCTCTGTCACGGAGGCCACGGTTTCCAACTAACGCCCCTTCTTTGTTTCCAGCATTTGCATTCCATCCGCCAATAGTCACCAATGCATCTTGATTATATGTTTGATCAGTATCAGACTGAAGAAGTTAGAACTCTCCAGCTTCTTCATCGCTAGTGTTAGTGGTTGTGACATACATTTGAATAAAAGTTGTACTAACTGGACTTCCGTGTAGGGGTAGAGATCGTATCCCCTTCCAAACAGCATTGTATTTCAAGATCAATCTTGAAATATTCTTTCTGATGATGAATAGGACACCATTTCTCTTAAACCTGTCTTTCCCAGCGTAGTAAACCATATGACTGTCTGATTCAAAGCGGCCAATGCTAGTCCATTGCAGCTCACTAATGCCGGGATCTCGGTCTTTATGCAGTCCATTTCATTGTTGATGGCTCCCAGCTTCCCCGGACCCGGGCTTCATGCCATACTTCCATCACGTGTACATTCCATAGTCTGATTCTTAGCAGAGGTTTGCAGCCGTTTCTTCTAGTGTGGAGTTGTGCCCCATCAGCTAGTAAAGATCCCCACAACCCGACTTCATCCCCATGGCTGATTCTCCTTGGAGAAGGCACCCCCCGCCCCTCCCCCAGTCAGACTTTGAGTGCCTTCTGACCTGAGGGGCTCCTCTCTGGACACGGATCTAGCAGTGTTTCCTTACTATTCGTCAAGTTTTCATGGCGAACCCCTTAGACGTGTCCAGCCTTTTTCTTCTCCACAGCCTGTGCTTAGTCTGGAAGCTTCATGTGACATCCCGGTGATCACTTCCAGCAACACATGAGCCCCTACAGTAGGACAGACTGACACACGAGTGGTGGCCCTCTGTAGATTCTCTCTCTCTTCCCCATGCCACTTCCCAGAGGAGAACACTGAGGTAGGGGCATCTGCCTAGCAGAACCAGGCTTCAGCCCCAGGTGGCACAACCCTACCCCCTACCCCCTGCCTTTGCTCCTGCCCACCACCCTGCACTCGCCATCATTAGCTAGAAACTCATGATCAGACCCCTCTGGCCCAGAGGCAGCAAGATGAGAGACAGACCCACCAACAGTGGACTGAAAACATCACCACAGGTGGGGCAGAGGGATGTTTTTGCCATCGATGTGCTGGACCAGTGGGGCCTGGGTATGTGCGGTAGAATCCTCGCCTTTCATGCAAGAGACTCAGGTTTGATTCCCGGCTGACACACCTCACGTGAACAGCCACCACCCCTGTGTCCGTGGAAGCCTGCCTGCTGCTATGCTGCTGAACAGGTTTCAGCAGAGCTTTCAGACGAAGGTGGACGAGGAAGAAAGAGCTGGCGACAGTGTGACCCAAAGCAGATCGTGGGGATGGTGCAGGAGAGGGTGTCACCACGAGTCGGGTGGAATGGCCTTAGTAGCAGGAGGAAGACTGTGTCAGGCCCTGAGCAAAGCTCTGCCGGGCCTGGGACAGTGAGATAGACACTGAATCCCTAGGGTCTTGAGAGCTGACCAGCCAGTCCTTGCCTGCAGCCAAGTTACTCCTTTCCCGCACGCCTAAGACCATATCTTCAGAGACTGGCTCGGTCCCCTTGCTCCCTACACCTGTTCTCAAAGCATCTCAAGGGTCGCTGTTCCTGGAAGTTCTTGAAGTCTAGCCTCGGGCCCTCCTGCTGTAGCCTTTGTGTCTCCCTTTTCTCTCTCCCTCTCAATAACCCAGTTTCCCCAGCATACTTACTCATCAGTTGCATGTGGGTTTGTGACATTGTTCGCTGGGGACTAGGCCCCACCCGACCCTGCTTATTGGACCACTTACGCCTTGCTTTCTCTTCCCAGGCCTGGAAACTACTCACTCAAGCCTGCTGCTGGCCGTGCTGCTCCCCACGGCAGGGCTGCCAGCCACAACAGGCCCCAGCCCCTTGAAGGAGGGGAGGGTTCGCAAGAAGGTCTCCTTCAACAGCAAAGTGGAGACAAGATGCTACAAGGAGGACAGGAAACAGGATGTGCCCCTGAAGGGCTCCCCCCCACCCCAGGGCACCCTGCAGCAGAGCCAGCGCCGCCACGGCGGCGGCGGACTGGCTCCAAGGGAGATGTGTGCCTGGCCCAGGCCCTCCAGGGGCAGGGGGCAAGTGTGGGCTGCTGGTCGAGGGCAGTGGCCCCCAGGGCGAGGCGGGTTCCACTCTAGGAACACTGATGCAGCAGCCCCAGCTGGCCAGTGGTTTGACCGTGGCCATCACCTCCACAGGGCCTCCTGTCCCCACCAAGCCCTGCTTCAGCACCTCCAATCCCTGGTGAATATGAGCCACCAGCTCCAAGCCTCCCTGTGGCCCCCAGGCCAGCAGCCCCTGCCCCCACCCTCTGCACAGTCTGCCCACCCCCCTGACTCAGCACCTAGCTTCTCTGTGGGCCCCACAGGTGGGACTCCCAGAGGGACCCCTTCCCAGAGAGGTCTGACATCCCCCACCCCTCAGAAGAGGGAGGCTTGAGCTCTTCATTAGTGCTGAACCCGGAGTTGTTCCCAGGAGGGAGGCAGGGGTGGGGGAGGGGAAGGTCAACCCACCCATCCGGCTTTAGTTTCTTGTTCTTCAGTCTGTTGGGGTTGGTTTGGGTTCAATAAAGAGTTGCACAGATGTGGGGCTGCACCTGCTGACTGGCTAAGAGATCTGCATCTGCAGGAGGCGGGGGTGGGGGGCCTGTTGCTGTACAGAGGTGCTTCAGAGCCAAGGGCTGGCCCTGAGGGGGTGGCAGCCTAGTGAATGTCTTGTCCCATGTCCCCTTTGTCCCAGGGCACAGCCGTTACCAGATGGGCAGGGGAGATGGGAGAGGAGGGGGAGGCGGGGAGGGAAATGGGTGGAGGCTGTGGAAAGGGTACCAGTTAAAAAACCATTGGGTGATAAGGGTGGTGTGTCGGAGTAGAATTGTGCTGAACAGAGTTTTCAACGGCTGATTTTTCAGAAGTAGATCACCAGGCCTTTCTTCCAAGGCACCATTGGTGGGCTCTTAACCACCCACCTTCTGGTGAGCACCACCCAGGGTCTCCCGCTCAGACAGTCATCCCGAAATTGCCAGGAAGGAGAAGGCGAGCACGCTGCTGTGGGTTTAAGTTCATTTGCCAAGGGGTGTCGGTCAGACTTACACCGTGGTGTGTGTGTGCGCGCACGCCCTGTTGAGGATGGATGGGGGGCCGGGCCCTTCTCCCCCTACCTCCTGTCACTCCCACAGACTTGGGGAAGGCGATCAGTTAGGGCAGGGGTGCTGCCTGGCCATGGGGTGTGGTGTACCTCGGAGGGCTCAGAGAGTAACAGGCACACACACCCTGGTCACAGGACCAGAAAGGGGAAGCAGGGCCTCGTTTGGGGAAAAGATTTATGTGCCAGGACCCCAAGTTTCGACCCCGGACCTCAGGGGATATACCCCAACCCATTCCTCTCAGAGCTTGCGCACAAACCAGCCTCACCCGGTACCCAGTTGGACTGGAGTGGGTGGGAAGGTGGTGGGGTGGGGGCTGGGAAGCCCGCTTCTCTGCTCCAAGAGTTCTGCGGCTGCCCTACCCGCGGCGGACAGCAGAGGGGGCCCTCAGCCTTGGGATGGAGGCCGGGGCTGGCGGGATGGAAGGCCGGACTTGGGGGTTGGGCGAGAATGTAGTGGGCGGAGTTGTAGGCTGGGGTCAGGGGGTGAAGACTAGGGGCCGGTGGGGGTGGACGGGGGCTGCTGGACAGGTGAGCCTGGGGCGGAGCTCTTGCTGAATGTTTTCCGGCTTCGAAGGGCGTGGGAGCACCACAACCTCCAAGCCATATGCAAATGATGGGGATTAATTATGCAAACCCGGAGCTCTGATTCTGAGTCTGCAACTTGGGTGGGGTTTTCTTTAACGCGGCTGTGTGTGGGGGTAGCGGGTGTGTGTGGATGGAGAGGGCTGTGCCGGACGTCCTCGACCGCGGAGGCGCAGGGCCTCCTCCGAGGGGGACGGGAGCGACCCCGGCAGCTCGGCGGAGGGTTGCCTTCCCTGGCATTTAAGGAAGAACAAACTCCGTACTCCGGGACGTGGCTTTCCCCGTTAATCGGGGAGAGACTGAGGCTTCCGGACGCCTTGCCCCGCGGGGCGGGGATGGTTTATAGGCGGACCCCATCCTGCAGCCTGCTCCAAGGTCGGGGGCTGCTCAGTACTGACGCCCACCTTTGCACCCTAGCTCTGAAGCCTGGGCCTTTCCTCCCCTTCAGCGGCGACTAGGGGCGTGGATTAGGCGGGGTGTTGCCAGGGGGCGTAATCTGGCGGGTGCTAGGCTGGAGGGACGTTGCTAAGCAACGTTGGGCGGGTCTCGTGTTGCTAGGCCCGGAGTAGGCGTCGTTAGGATTCCGAAGGGCCAACTAGCCCCTTTGGTTTTAGAGGGAGACGCCCCAGGCTGGCGAGGATGGCAGCGATTCTCGCCCTGAGGCTCCTGTGATCTGCAATGTGCGCGACCCGCTGCCCCACTCCCTGGCTTCTCTGGGCTGGAGGACGCAGTCCGAGGGGAGTTCCGGTTCACACCCTCTGGGCTGTGCAGCGAGGAACCCTGGGTCTTTGTGCAAGTGTCTAAGCGCCTGCTGGGGGTGGGGTTGGAGCGGGGGCATCGAGTTTGGGTTTCCATAGCAACAGCTCCTGGGTCACTCCCTCCCCTTTGCTCCCAAAGGTTTGAGCGGTTACTTGTGTGTATTTACATATATCTGCATGTCATTAACATAGAAGCGGGGCCGGAACTTGTGAGAGCAAGTATCCCAGGACAGTTCTTAGCTTCTCCCTTTGCTGGGCAGGTGAGGGCTGTGCACACGAGAGTATTTTGCGTCTTGCTGTTTACCAGATCTGGGTTTGGTGGGGTGAGCTATCATGGTGACCACCAGTTTGCAGCCCCCACCTCACTTGATTGAACCATTAGCAGGAATCCACCCAAGCACCGCTGCCCAGAAGAAACACGCAGGCTCTCAGACAGGCAGTGCAAGGCCTGGTTGAAACCCCAGTGTGGCCCTTTCGGGGTTGTGCAGCCTTGGGCAAGCTTAGTTCCCTCTGCCTCAATTTCCCTCTCCATAAATGGGGATATGTCCAGTTCGACTCTGTCACACGGAGTCCTTGCGAGTCAGAATCAACTCAACAGCCAGCACCAAACAGTCCCCAACTCCAAGACCCCATGATCCATGGTTACCCACTTAGGACTGGTCTGCTGCAGAGCAGGTACTCCTGGGAGCCCCAGCACCTCTCAGAACTGAACCACAGGAGATTCGTTGCGGCTCAAGAGATGGTGGGCAGTCAGATACCAGGAAGAACTTCCAGATGGCATGGCAGATTGGTTTGCTTGCGTGTCCTGCTGGGAGACTGGAGGCCAGGCACGCTCTTCCACAGTGCCAAGCACACACAGAAAGGTGGCAGCTGAGGTTGGGAGGTTCGAACACCAGACTGAGGAGGGTAGGGGCTGGGGAAGGGGCTGTTGGAGCTGAGAAGCCAGGGATGAATTAGGCCAGAGAGCAGGAACTGGGCTCAGGGGAATCCCCACATCTGAGCCTTTACCACAGAGGACTCGGGGCCCTGGGGCTACTCCCTTGGCCTCTCTGGGCCTCAGTTTCCCATATGGACAGTAGGAATTCCTCAACTCTAAGGGCCAGAAGGCAGCTCAGGAACTCCCACAGCCGAAGCCCGGAACAGGGCTGAGGAGGGAGCCAGCTTCCCTGTCCTTGTAAGCAGAAGTGGAGATGGGGCCCAGGTCTTATTCTTGTGGGGCTCTACTTGCCCCCAGATACCCTCCTTGGTCACTGGGAAGTCCTTTCTGGGGTTCATTTGCACCTTCTTTGCTCTGGCCCTGTTTTCCCCCAGGGTCTCTAGCCCTTCACAGCCTTGACCGCCTGGCTCTGAGGGAAGGCAGAGAACAGGCTAAAGGGGGAGACCCGCTTCAATGTATGCTGACCTCTCAGTTCTGTTCAGTAATTAAAATGAATGAGGTCGACTCCCACACTGGGGAGAGGAAAGCAGGTGGGAGTGGGGTGAGCTACGGGAGCTGGATCGGTTCTGATTGGTCAGCTGGCTTCCACAGGAGGTGGGATGGCATGGGAGCCATACCCTGCAGTTGTCACCACTGTATGCAGCAATGTGCCTGCCGGAGAATGGCGGTGGGCCAGCTCCTTCCCTGGAAGCCACCTGTCCTCTACAGGTGAGGGCTCCAGGGACAGGCGGAGAGCCTGGCAGTGCCCGACTGGCCTGCCTGCGTCCCACTCTGGGGGCCAATTAAGTCTCTATCCCTAGCCGCGCCGATTAACAGTTAATAAGGCAGCAAACACCTGCAGCTATGGAGGCGAATTAAGAGCAACAGTCGGCATAATACACAACCCGATAAGTGAGCAATTAACAACCGGAGAAAGATTAATAGAAGCAATTATGTCCTACTCAGAGCTCTGTAAATACGACTGTCAATGACTGGGGGATTCAGTCCAGTCCCGCCCAGCCCCGCCCCAGGGCAGAGCCTCTGCCGGAAGGGGAGCCAACCAGTCAGCCTGTGGGTCCCGGACCACGCAGCCCTGTACACATGCGGTGCACACGGAGAGGCAACATGACCATCAACATAACAGAGACACAGACCTCCAAGAGACAGCTCACAAGATGCAGTCACAGGAGACACACATCGCCCGCTGTCACACACACTCACACTCACATAGCCAGTACACAGGACCACCAAGATACAAGGGGGCTTCAAAAAGTTCACAGAAAAATCCCACGATCTTCTCATTCCATTAATCCGTGGATTTCTTCCTTGCAGCCCCCTCGTACATAAAGAAATAGCCACACAGTGTCAGCGACAGCCCCTGCCTGCCCCAGCGTACACAAGGCTCAAGGCACAGAGTACCACTCACACAGTGACCCTCAGACATAGACAGACTTACGTACATAGTAGACACAGCCACACACTCAGGGCCCAGGGGGCATCCAGCATCGCCCCCCTTGGAGCGGCTCATCCAGAGTGAATGAGGACGCTGGAGCAGGAGACGGGGAGTGAGGGTGGAGGGGACACGAAGGGACGGAATGTGTGCGGCTGTGTGTGCACGCATGTTTGCATGTAACACAGTCTATGTGCCCTTTTAAGAATGTGTAGGGGAGGCCTTCAAAAAATTCCTAGAAAAATTCCATTCTCTTCCAGTACCATCTTTCCCCAAACGTTTTGAAGCCCTTTCCTACATGCAGGATGATACACCGGTCTTACCCATTGATGTATGGGTATGTGTGTTTCTGCATGTGTGCACACTTGTGCCTGTATGTGTAACTGTGTGGCTGTGGGAGTGTGTGTTGTGATGTGTGTATGGGTGTGCACCACCATGGTGACCCATGTAAGGGCCCCGTTCATATGTGAGCCTGGGCTGGTGCTCAGCTCTGGGTAAGCGTGTGACTTTACTTCAGAGTGGCTTTCTCTCTCTCTCTCTCTCTCTCTCTTGGTGGTCATGCGATGATCCTGAGTCTTCACTGGGGTGGCTTCCCAGGGCAGGTGTTCCAATGAGCCCTGCACCCAGGCACAAGGGCTCCAGGAGAGTCCAGGCCCTTCTATTATCCCTTAGGCCTCTGGCACAGGGCCTTCCGGCTTCTCTGGTGGGGCTCAGGACCGTGCACCTCACTCAGGTAGGAGGAGAGAGGTGCTAACTGGTCGGAAAGAAATGGATCTTTGGGTGGAAGGCTGCACCAAGACTTCACTAAGAATGGGTGCCTTTCTCCCAAACCACAGCCCCAGTACCCACTGGGCCCTCCCTGCCCAACCTCAAGTCTGCAGCTCCGCAAGAAAATACCCAGACCCTAATCCCTGCCCTTAGCCCACAGTTTGAGACACATAGTCTCCTATGCAGAAACTCTAAGCCCCCTCGTATAAACATAGATACACAGTCATGACTGCACACACACCATCCTACTCACAACCACACTACCGCGCCCACCCACCCCCCAATCACACACACACACATCCCATACATCCGATACACACAGGTCACATGTACTGCGGGCTCACACACCTGCACTCCCACATGCCCTCACACACCCAGCCCTCTTTGAGGCCGGAGGGTCCTCCCTTCCCCCAGCACCAGCCTGGCCAGATGGCCAGGCCTCGGGGCCCCAGGAGAGCTCTCCATCACTGCTAAGCCGCTGGCTGACAGGGAGCTGCACTGAGGCCTGGCTCTGCCAGAGCAGGGCAAGGGTGTGCACACGGAGGTAATGAGGCTCAGCAGCAGCCCCCAGACCCAAAGGGGCCTGCCCCAGGGCCTCGCCTTGCTTTGCAGAGAGGCGGCTCTGAGCTGCCAACATGCAAGCTTAGATGCACGGAGGTCGCCACCCCGTTCAGACAGCCACAGGACACAAGAGGACCCAGGCACAGGTAGACACTGGCCCCTATGCCCTTTCTGCAGGGGTGGGCTACTTACCGACCAGGGTTGACCTTGTGGAGACTGGCCAGGCCCTTTGCTCCCATCTCCCACCACCTCATGAAAACGGACAGGAGAGGGTGCCGCCGTTCTGGGCCAGCCGAGCTGAGGCCTCCAGAGCCTGTCAGGCTGCCTTTGGGTCAGTCAACCCAGGCTGCTGTTTGACTTTCGTGCATTGGGCCTGTGTGTTTCATTCATTCACGCTCACTCAGCTAATAAGGATATTAAGCAAACCGTTGTGTTCTGTCCACAGACTTGG
>NW_022111357.1:12874511-12878282 GCF_000313985.2 Echinops telfairi
TGAGGGAGGAGGGGAATACAAGTAAACAGAAGATGTCCCTGCCCCTACTTCTTACTCTCTCACAGTGAAAGAGAAAGTGCTGCTTCTCCAGCTGGAGGGAAAAAGGCCAAGTCCCAGGATGATAGATAATAAGAGGGAACCCTTACAACTCGCAGCTTACGCTGTGCCAGGTACTGTTTGAAGGACTTTAAAACCTCACTTAACTCAGTTTATCCCCAGACCAACCCTAGGTGGCAACAACTGCAATGAGTTTCCAGCCCCCTGCGGACTGCTGGGGGCTCTCAAAGGATCACTTGATTCACCCCTCCCCATCCCATTCCTACTGACATCCACCCCTCCTGCACCTGGGGTGAGGAGGAAGTAGAGGGTCCTGAGATTGGATGGGGACACTCAGTGTCAACAGTCAGCCCCCACCTGTGTTCTTCTGGCCCCCAGATTCCAGCTCTGTCTCCCCAGGCCCCTCTTTCACACAGTTACCCAGGCCAGGAATTTCAATCTCCAGTGCCAGCTAGGCCCTTGTTATGCAAATATAGGCAAATGAGATGCAAACAGAGCAGTCCCAGATTAACAGAGAAATCCCCAGCAGCTGGAGGAGTCACCAGAAAGTCAGGAGCTTCCTCTGAACTGCTCCTCCCACCCAGTCACTCGGTCCACCTGGGGCTGTCTGGTGGCTCCCTGGTCCTGCCACCAACCTCTGTCCTCTCAGAAGCTACCCACTCAGACACGGGGTCTGGCCCCTCCATTCCCAGTGTCAGATCTCGGCCTGTCCTCCCCTGTAAGAGTCCTGGGGGGAGCAAATGAGGCTGAGAGAGGAAGACTTCTGCTTTGCCCTGTAGAACCACAAAGCTCATACTCATTGCCATCAAGTTGACTGACTCATAGCCATCCTGTCGGCGGCGAGTAGAACTGTGCCATGGGGTTTTCAAGTTTGTGAATCTTTATTTACACACACACACACACACTTGAGGATGAGTTGTCTTGAAACCAATCCCACTGATTCCAACTTCTAAGAACCCTGTAGAGCAGAGTGACCTGCCCATTTGGGTGTCCAGGGGTGTAAATCTATACTGGCACAGAAAATCCCTTCTTTCTCCCACAGAGGGACTGGTGGGCTTGACCTGCTGATCTTGCAGTTCGCAGCCCACCAGAGCCCCTGGAGGGTACCTCCTAATAGCATGCACACACGGCCCATGCACACTCACTCATCCTGACATAATTGCAAGCCCCACGCACAGCATCTCAACAAAGCGGGCCAAACTCCGGTTCCTTAGCCCCATAAATAAAGCCAGTCATGCACGGGTTGCTGTGGGAGGTCCGGCTGTGCCCACCCCGGCGGGAGGAGGAGGCTCCTGCTGCGGAAGGACCTTGGCCTTGTAGTGAAGAAACAAGGGCCAGGGGTGTGCTACAGAAGCCCGGGGGGGTGGACAATGCCCACCAGAACCCCTCAGGACGGTGTAGGCTTGGGTCTGTACCCACAGGCACTGCCCCGGGCAACCTGGCCTGCTGGCCGGCCCAACCAGCCCAGGCCCAACTTCTAAAAATAAGAGTGGAGAATCGAAGCCTCTGGTTGGTTCTGCGGGAGCCTGTTGCCTTGGCAACCCTTTCAGAGACCTCCCTCCCTTCTGCCCCGGTTCACGGATGGTCCCTGTGCCAGTACCCTGTGCTGGGCCCCTCTGCCAGCTCTGTCCTGTCCTGGAGAGCGGAGAATCAGGGCAGGGCTGGGCGTGCAGCCACCCAGAGGACCGTGGACGCTTTAGCTGAGCACAATGGCCTGTGTGTAAGACCCAGCCGGGGTCCTACGGGGGCGGGGGGGGGGGCGCCCCCTGACTGACAGCCCCTGTTCGCCTGTGATTTGACTCGCAGGGTTCCCATGGGTGACTGTTGTGTTTATGGGGATTCATATCCTTGGGTGCGACAGTGTCTATTCGTGACGATGTGTCCCTCCACGTCCTAGCTGGGGGGGGGGGGTTCTTATGCATGCCCCGCCTCCTCCTCCCCAGGCTGCAGGCTGGGAGTGCAGAGGTGGGGGGCAAGGAGCCGGGCGCAGCGGGGAGGCCAGGGGGCCAGCCAAGGTATGCTGATGGGGTCAAGGTCTCTTTCTTCCTGGGTCTGCAACCAAATAGCAAGTAAGCTCCAATCTGCCCATTTCGAGAACATGGGGGAGAATGCCACTCCCCAAACCGTGCAGTCAATTCTGAGTGTGTGCGCGTGTGTGTCTGCGTGAGTTACAGTCCCTGTCAGAAGCGCAGCCTCTCCCTCCCACCCTCGCCTCTCCTCCAATTAATCACCGAGTCCTGTCAAATCTAATCACCACTCCAGCTGGCCCCTCCTCCCTCTGCCATCACCGCCCCGCCGGGCCAGCCCCTCTCTCACCCAGACAATGCACCAGCCTCCTGACGCGCTCTCCACGCAATGTCTCGCCCTACCCCAGCTCCCACGGCCCGGCCCCGCCCCCTTCTCTGGGCCCGTGCCAATCTTCCTGAAAACACAACTCAGACCCTGGTCAGTGCTCCACTTAGCTCTGAGAGCACAAAGTCCCTTCTACCTGCCTCTGCCCCACCTGTTGCCCCTTCCCCCAGCCAGTCTGCTTCCTCTGAGCATTTGCACATCCTGTTCCCTGTGCCTAGAACACCAGTCCTCCCTCTGATGGCTCGCACTGCCTGGATTGATTCTGATTCATAGCCACCCTACAGGACAGGGTAGAATGGTCCCCTGGGTTTCCAAGACTGTAAATCTTCCTGAGAGTAGAAAGCCTCATCTTTCTCCAAGGGAGCAGCTGGTGGTTTTGAACTGCTGGACTTGACATGAGCAGCTCAATACATAGGGGTACTCAATCCAAGAGACGGAGGATGCAGGCACCACCTCCACAGGCAGTCTTTCCTGACCTCTCCTGGGCTGGGTCAGGAGCCCCTCAACTGTGCTCCCACATCCTGGACTGGCTGCCTCCACCCTTTCCAATTGCATTCATTTCTAAAGACCTTTCCCACCTTCCCACCCACCTTTGCCGCCCCCACCCTGAGCATCTGTGGATGATTTGGAAGAAACCGAAAGGTCTAAAATGAAACATACATCCCCCATAATCCTCTCAGATAACTCTTGGTTTGTTTTCTTCCAGACGTCCTTTAAATGTATGGTTTAAGTCTTTTCTTTCTTCCTTTTTCTTTTTTGAAGGGGAAGACAATTGCACTTTCTTTTAAATTAAAATTTCTTTCCCATTTTATTGGGGGCTCTTACAACTCTTGTTACAAACCATACATCAATTGTATCCGACATATTAGTACATATATTCCATCGTTCTTTTCAAGACATTTACTTTCCATTGAGCCCTTGGGATCAGCAACTCCTTTTTTCCTTCCCTCCTCCCCTCCTCCCCTCCCTTCACTCCTCATGGTCTCCTGATAGATTGTAGATTGTTAATTATTTCACATCTCACTCCGATCACTGCCGCCCTTCCCCTCTGGTTTCTGTTGTTTTTCCCCCTGACTGGGGGGGTGTGGTTATGTGCCATTCATTGAGATTGGTGTCCCCTCCCTCCCCACCCCTGCTTCCCGCTACCCTTTTGGGATCTCTATTCCCACTCCTGTTCCTGGGTTCCATGTGGTATGAGTATTATCTTTTGCCTACACCTATGTACATGCTCCCGTCTAGTCTAGATTGGGAGGCGGCATTGAGGTCATGATAGCAGGGGGTGAGGAGGCCTCCAGGGAACAGAGGTATATTGCGTGACCCATTAGTGCTCTACTGCACCCTGATTGACTCACCCCCTCCCTG
>NW_022111357.1:12878680-12895720 GCF_000313985.2 Echinops telfairi
TTGTTAGAACAAACTGTTCTTGCAGCTTCAGTGTATTGCCTTATAAATATATGTACACAGGCCAATATACTATTGTTATGGATTAATGTATTTCATAAGTGCACACCTCTGTTAATCTCCCTATCCATGCCTTTGCTTCCTAGAGCTTGCCTCTGTTTCCTTTTGCTTCCTCCTGCCCCGCCATCACTTTCCCCTTCTTCCACCTCTTAGTGCTTCCTCTCCGCTAGCTTGGTGTTGTGCTGATACTCACAGGATCTCTACCCTCTCCTAGATGCAGGTTCCACTCCCCTAGTTGTTCCCCTGTCCATGATGCCGTCCGCTCACCACCCCCTTCTCCCCACCTTCTTCTTTTCCCACTACCTTCCGGGGCCATTGGTCTCATTGCCTTCTCCCAGGGCTTCCCTCCCATGGTCCAACCCATCTAATTAGACAACCCATCCATGTGCTAGTCCGAACAACAGGAAAACCTACGGTTGAAGAAGGAAAAGGGAAGAGGAAAAAGACGAGAGAAAAAGAAAAAAGATCTTAGATTGGGCCAGGTCTGCTTGCTGGTCCCATGGGACCCTCCCCCCTGGGCTAAGTCTTTTCTCGATGAAGCTCCGGCCATCCTATAGGTCCAGTTCCTTTTCTTGCTTTGTTTCCCTTGGTCATTCTGTAGCGAGCACGTTCCGGGCTATTAAAGTCTGTCAAGAACATGATTCTTAATTGGTGGCATAGTATTTCTTCACATGAACATGTCATTATTCATTTAACCAGCCCTCGATTGCTAGCCATCCACGTTGGCGGTGGCCCTCCGTGGTGACAGGTCATGCCCACAGGCATCCTTGTACATCGTGCTTTTTCAACATCCTGGTCTACTTCTTGGATGGCGCTGCGGAAGGTAGATGGATGGAACCAAAGGGTCTGCCTGCTTTTAAAGCTCTCAACACCACTGCCTGATGGCCTTCCACAAGAGCTGCTCCGATTTTCCCTTCCATCAGCAGAGACTGAGAGCATCCTGAATTCCATCTTAAAAAGACCAACAAACTGGATTCATTTCAAGGGGTTAAAAAAAAAAAAAGATCAGCATCATATTGTTGTTTTAATTTGCATTTCGTTGATTACTAGTGAGGATAAACCTTTTGTATCTCCTCTTTTGTGTCAGCACAACTCACACTGAGCTATAATTATATTTTTACCTCTGGCTTCTCCCTCACCAACCTGAGCTTCTAAGGGCAGGGCCTGTTGGTGTCTCATTCTCACTACCAGGAGCTGGGACGCAGAGTGTGTACTAGAATACTGGTTGGATTCAACCCAGGACTTTAGCTTTCATGAGGCGACCAAGCTTAGCTCTAAGATCTGAATGTAGGCTAATCACTCCACCTCTCTGGGCCTCAGTTTCCTCTTACATGAATGTGTTAGTCTGGGTAGACTAGAGAAACAAATTCATAGACACTCGTGTATAAGAAAGAGCTTTATATAAAGAGTAAGTGTACATTAAGAAAACATCCCAGCCCAGTCCAGATCAAGTCCATAAGTCTGATATTAGTCCATATGTCTGATGTCAATCTATAAAGTCCTCTTCAGACTCACGAAACACATGCAATGATGCCGAATACAGGAAGATCACAGGCCAGTGGTTGGGAAGTCTTGTGGATCCAGTGGTGTTATAAGCATGTCAGTGCTGGCAGGGGTCTCCACGTGGCTTCTCCAGCTCCATGGCTATGGCTGCCATCAGCATGTCTCCATGTGGCTTGTCAACAAGCCTGTCTCGCGGAGCCTGAGCGTGTGTCCTGCTTCCAGTGAGCTATTTATCTCCTTAGCGCCTCCAAAGGAGGTCATCAAGCTGTGACCTGATTGACAGGCTAAACTCCACCCCTTCACTTGTAATTCTCAAATTGACAATAGATTATGTAACTACCACAGTGAAGTAGGGTGGGGTGAGGAGGGTGAAGATACATGCAGAAGGTTGGGAGGGGTGACCTGCTTATGCCTGGGGGATTGGCTTTGCTGGAAAAGAAAGGAAGGAAGCTGTGGGAATGGCCACCTCTTCCCTCCCAGTGGCATGATAGTTTCCGGATGCTTCTTGGTCCAGTAAGGAGGCAGGCGAGGGCAAAGGTTCTGGGGAAGCCTTGGGGGAAGCCTGGACTCTGATGGGCCTGAGTTGAGCTGAGACAAGGAGACTCCTGAGTCTGAAAGAAGAGCCGCTAGCTTTCCTCATGTGGATCTGAGCTGCTCCCCGGACCGTGGCCTAGTATAGTTTCACCACCGCTGGTACCCATGGAACAGAGAGGGAAAGCAGTTCTGCTCTGGCGGCACAGCGTTCCTTCCAGCGATTGGCCCTCTGCCACAGAGCGTGTTCAGCGACAACCCCCTGCCGGGGGCTCAAGACATGTTCCAAGACAGACACGCACAATTTCCCAGCACATTACCAACCTAATGGCACTGTCATTTGGAGTCTGGAAATGAAGAGAAATCAACTTTTTCTCAGTAATTAACGTGACTGATGGGCCCTGCGATGGAGTGGCAGCCCCTTGGGTGAGAACCAAGCTCCCAGGAATGTTGTCACCCTGCCTCCAGAAAGGGCGGAACCCATGTCTGGCCTCTACCTGGCCTCTCTAGAATAGGCCAAGCACCCTCTTTCCCCATCGGTCATTCCTGTAGGGAGGTCTTCGGAAGCTACACCCTGGTGGGTCAGGAGGTGCCGCTTGGAGTCTACCCACGGACCTTCATGCTGCAATCCCGTCTGCTCTATCATGGACCTCATGAACCTAACCGACTCACAGGGACCCTATGGGACAGGGTAGACAGGAACCCTTTGGGTTCCCAGGGCTGTGAATCTTTGTCGTCCTCATCGTTGTTAGGTGCCGTCCAGTCGGTTCTGACCATAGGGACCCACTGGACAACAGAACGAAATGCCACTCAGTCCCGCGCCATTCTCACAGTGGTCTGAGCCCCCTGTTGCAGCCACTGTGTGGATCTTTCCGGGAGCAAAAGTCTCAGCTTCCCCCCTTGGGGCGCCTAGTGGGTTTGGGCTAGTAACTGACCTTGCAGCTGGCAGCCCTGTTGACAATAACACCAGGGCTCCTTTTAACCTCACGAGAGAGAAGGAGAACTGCCCTCGTTGGGGGCAATCCTTGGCTGCGGGGTGGAAAGGGCAGGAGGAGAGAGGCTGTGGAATATTCCAAGTTTCTAGAGGGGTGGGAGCAGAGTTCATCTCGAGTGGGCATGGGCCAACCAGCTTTCCCTCCTCAGGGAAGCATCCGCCAGCTTTCTTGGGCCCCTGCCTCAGTTTCCCCACTGTCCGCAGGAGAAAGCATTTTCTCTCTCATCCCTGGTCTTGTCTCTTGCTTTCTGCACAAGGCAAAAGCAATAGCAAGTAAATTGCCCCCAGAGCCTGCCCATGGAAGTGGCTTGGAGTCCTTGTAGATGGGCAGACCTGATGCAAACAGCTGTGGCCCCGAGAAGGTGGCCTGGGGGCCCAATAGTTAGGTGCTCGCTGCTGACCGAAAGGCTGCTCTGGGAAAGAGAGATGTGGCCGCCTGTTTCTATACATAAAGGTTTACAGCCTGGGGAATATCCCATGGGCAGTTCCACTCTGTGGGATAGGGTCACTATGAGTCGGAAGCAAAACCCAAACCAACGTAGGACTGGGTAGAACGGCTCCCCTGAGTTTCTGAGACCGACTCGGGAGTAGACAGCTCCTTGGAGCGAGCTGCTGATCTTGCAGCTAGCAATCCAACCGCGTCACCAAGTCAAGAGCAACTAGCAACTGCAGGAGCAGAGCCTCTGAAGAAGGAGGTCTGGAGAGACACTAGAGGCGAAAAGAATTGGTGCTTCACAGGGAGATCGGGGAGGGCGGCTGGGAGGAGGCCTTTGGCCACATGGCAGAGGTGCTGGGGAACAGCTCAGGCAGAAGAACTTTCAGGTCATGGTTTAGAGGCATGGAAAAGCCCGGGATTATCAAGCATGTGGGTTTCAGGGCACAGGGTAGCTATAGAGGCAGAAGGAGAGGGAACACGAGGGAGGTCAGGAGTGGTCTAGTCAAGGGTGAAAGGCTTTGACAAACTTCAGCGGTGGTGAACTTCAACCTGAGAGCATGATGAGCACTTGGGGGTTTCAGCGGAAGAGGAGGGTGGCTGGGTCTGGGTCTTAGGGTGGTACATGGTAGAAGGCGTGGAGGGAGGATAGGAGCACACTACTCCTAGGCAAGGCCAATGGTCCCAGAGATGTTAAGTGGACAGACTAGACGAGATCCCATCCAAGCTGTCGGTGGGATGCTGGTTCCGGTGGAATGGTGAGTCCCAATGGGGAGCCTGAAGTGAGTTTTAACACAGTTGCCCTCCCCAAACTCTGAGTCCCCAGTGGCTCCCAAGTCCTCTAGGAGAACACTGAAATTCCCTGGAATGTCATACCAGGCCTTCACTGTCTCTGCAGCCCAGGTGACTTCTGCCATGCTGTGCTTTGGGCAACTGGTTTCTCGCTAGCCTGTGTTCCTGTGACCCACCCCAGCATCCAAGTCTTTAATTGCTGCGCCAAGACAAGGCGCATTAACACCTAGTGGCTGCAACAATGGGCTCCAAGCTAACAATCAGGGTGAGGAGGACGCAGGACCCGGCAGTATCTTCTTCTGTTGTACCCAGGGCCACTATGACTCAGAACTGACTTGATGGTATCTAACAACATGCCAGCTTCCCTCCTCCAACTCCTCAAATCCTCCAACCTCCCCAAAGAAGCCAGAAGTTGGGCACAGCTCCCTCTTGCCCCCATTTCTCCCCTTCTCTCCATTCCCCCTACACCCTTAGGTTAGCAAAGGCCTGGGCAGATCCGCGTGATTGGCATAAATGGTTTCATGGAGATCCTTAAAGGAGCTGAGCAGACTTTGGCCCAGGCTAGAGCCCAGCTCTCCTCCTCCAAGGCCCTGACAGGCCAGGTCCGGTGAATGGCCTTCGCTGCAGTCATCTCTCCTCGGCCAATGGAGCTGTTGTTATTGCTCCAAATTAGGCACCAATTTGCCCGTGTAATTGTTTACTAATTGGCATGAAATCCTAATGTAATTAGTTGGGCCCCTTATCTGGGAGCCTGGGGAGCCAGAGGCAGTGGGGGGCCGTTAGAACTGGGAGGGGGTTCAGAGGCTGGGGAAATGTATGTCTGAGAGGGGAGGCTCTGAGCTGCCACCAGAGCTAACACAGGGACTGAACGGAAGTGCAGAATCTCACAGCTCAAAGGGCCTTTAGAGAGAACCCCTGGCCCCCTAACTCACAGATGGAGAAATGAGGACAGGGAGGGGAGCTGGTGGCAGAGCTGGGCCAGACACCCAGGTCACCTGTCTACAAGTGACCATAGCTGTGGTCTGGCTGTGGGTCAGGATGGCTGTCTGATCTTCCGGTCCAAATAAGAACAGCCACTTTGGGAGAGAGGCAGGGAAAGAGGGTGGAGGGTTGGGTACTAGCTCACCCTTTGAGTAGAAAGCTCAATGGCTAGAGGGCTGGAGGGACAATGGGTGGACAAGATAGGGAAGCCAGAAAGGCGGGCTTTTCTCCTCCTCTTATCTCTGGCAGTACCCCTCCCCTGCCCTCTCCCTTTCCCTCCTCTTTCCAAGCTCTGGGCTTTTTGGGTTTGTTTTTCCACCCCTCTTTCCTTCTCTCTGGAAAGGGTCTGACAAATGTTCTGGAGCAGGCTTATACCAGCTTGTGAGAGCCGATTGTTAAATATTTAGGAATTTTGACAGCCTGTTGACTTCACATGGGTAACTTAAATTGGCCACCGTGGGAGGGTTTACACCATGGGAATTGGCAACCACTACAAATCAGGGCTAGTTGTTGAACAGTTACCAAGAGCCCGTTGAACAGTTAGTGGCACACCACGAAACCTATCAGAGGTGTGGTGGAAAGGCCCCAGGGAGTCCGATCGCGTCAGGACTGAAAGATTTAAACTTAGAGTTGTCCCTTCAAATCCTCGCACAAATGGAAAGGGAAGCTCAGAAGTCACCGAAGTAGCGTGTGACCCGGACCTCCAGACCTCAGGGTCCCAGGACTGGTCACAGCTGGGAGGGGGCGGCAGAGCTGCTTGAGGAAGAAAGCACTAATGGTGTCTTTGATGGCTGGCAGAGTGGCAGAGGGACTGTAGGGGGTTATCGGAAAGGAGACCTCTGTCAACAACCTAGTCTGTCTTTTGGGTTCCCTCCCTCCCTCCCAGGCTTTGGCGTAATTTGACAAATGAGGAGATGCTGTGGGCCCAGCCAGGGTTCAGAGGAGGAGCAACGGGTACCAGGACCATTCTGGGGTTGCCACTCGGGTCAGAGGCTCCCAACCCCACTAACTACTTGTCGCAGCCAGTCTCCCCGGAATTGGCCCTCGTGTCCCAGGTTGCCCCTCACTCCCCTTCTGCAACTGAAATCAGTTCCCAGGGTTCCCTTCTCCTGAATCCCTATCTCCAGTCAGATCCTTCCTGCTTCCTGGTCACCTGTCCCTGGATGTCCTAAAGGCACCTTAATGCAGCATGTCCAAAATAGAACGCATCAACTTCCCACAAGCCTTCCCCATCTGAGTAAATGGCATGCTTCCCCTTAGGGCCTTTGCACTTGCAATCCCCCTGTTTGAACAGCTCTTCCTCCAAACAGCCCTCACCTCCACCAGGTCTCTCCTCAGATGTTACCTTCTCGGGGACACCTCCCCTGACCACCCTGAAGAGCCTCCTATTTTCCAGGGAGACCCTCTGCCCCTGCACAGGACTATCATTCTTCATCACACTGAGCAATACAGACCCTCCATCGTATGTTCCCGTGCTTGCACCTGCCTCTCCTCCGAGAGTGTAAAGACCACATAAGCAGCCATGGTCAGAGGCTAGAAGGTGCTGGGGTCCGAGATGGAATATGTGTGCAATGCATGAATGAGGGAGCCATTTGCCCCAGTTTTATTTTTTCCTCAAACACATTTGACTATGATTCTTCTCCGTCTAAACCCCTTCAGATCTCTGTTGCTTTCAGAGTAATATCTACCTTCAGTGATGTTTTTCCTGCCTCACCCCCTACTTCACACACACACATACACACACACACACACACACACACACACACACACACAGCCAGGGAGGGCTTTGCATACTATTGTCTGCCTTTGAAGAGTACTCCCTCACTCCTCTCCGGGGTCTGCACTCTGACTCATTCATTTCCTTGAGCAGGCCAGTCGGGGACAGTGTTTGGAGAGCAGCCCTGGGGACCAGCCCCTCCTGAGGCCTCGCTGGGAGGAGTCAGTTGCCCGCTGCCCATCTGGCAGGGAAGGAGGACCTGAACACCGACGTTCCAGCCAAGTTCTTCCTTTACTGACCTCTGGACAAGCTGACATCATCGCCCTGTGTCCAGCCAGGTCTCTGGGGACACCCCACTCTGGCCCTTTGCTGGCCTCTGACTGTGGGGTGGTCCTTTATAGGAAGGACCGGGTGTGGGGTCTGTGTCCTCAGGGGCGCAGTTTGGGGACTGAGGGGAGAGAGGGAGGGAGGGGCTCAGGCCTCTCCTATTTGCTGGGTCCTCTCCCTTTGCCTCTTCACCCCAGAGACCAAGGCCCAAGGCTGGCGGCGGCCATCAGGACAGTGTGCATTGGACACACCCGCTTGCCCGTCTCTGGGTTCATGTGTGTGCAGGTGTGCATGAGGGGACCTGGCCCCAGTGTTGGGGACATCCCTGATTCCTGAGTGTGAGGTGTGACTGGGAGGGGACCTGCGTGCTGTCCTGGATGGCGCCTCCTCAGGCCCAGTCAGCAGGCATGGCGGGCGGTCCTTCTTGCGCTCCAGCCTGCGTCTCCCGTACAGCCACGGGACAGCAAACATCTCTGAGCCTTGCAGGCCCATTACCCAAGACAGATGAGCTGCCCCCTCGCCCTCAGCCCAGCGAGAGCACACAGCCTGTTAGCTCTGCCCCCTGCTAACGGCCCATCCTCTCAGGCCATTGCCTCCCCAAGCCCATTGAGTGCCTGCGGGTCGCTGAGCGGTCGCTGGGGGGCCGAGCGGGAGGGGCTGCCCAGAGCTGCCAGCAGGCCGCCTGTGGAGTCTGTCTGGCCTGAGGTCTCTGTGAGGAGAGGGGCCTTTGCGTGGTCCTCTCCTGGCCAGCGAGGGTGGTGGTGGTGATGTACAACGAGCAGGGACTGGCCGCCGGGGATGGGCCTGCACACTCACACACACTCACCAATAGCTGGGCACCAGCACTGATGCACCAACGCTTGCAGACGCACCCTGACAAAGACACCCAGGCACACAAACACGCCAACACACGGACACACACACTCTCAGACTGACCTAGGGGCTGGCACCCGGACGCACAGTCACAGACACTCCCAGACAGACTCATTCCCCCAAACATGCGCCCACCCAGACTCACAGATACACACTCAGATGCAAACGCTCGCCTACACGCGCTCTGACTCCCCCTCGCCCCCCGGGGGACGTCCACACCACGCCTCAGACACACAGGCCCACAGCCGCACTAACTCACACGCACAGACTCAGCCCGGGGCTGGCATGGGGCACACAAAGGCGCAGACTGGCTCATACAAACACACACTAGCCGATGCCAACCCCTGTCCACACGTGCGCAGACACCCTCTGGCAGACCGGCTGACACGGGTGTTCCCTGATACTTGCGGCCTCCGCAGGGGCTGGCCCACAGAGGCACAGTCACAAAACAGTTTGCTCAGACACACGGCCAGGCCACTGTGCAGGCGCACATTCATCGGCACATAAACGCAGCACGCACAGTCCTGCCAAGCAGACTGCACTTGGGCCCCAGCTGCCTTTGAAATTCAAATCTGCGCTCCCTTCCGCCGCCACCCCTCTGCCTGCACCCCCTTGGTCTGTGCGGAATTGTTTCCCGGCTGCCCAGAGCGGAAATTAAAATTCATTTCAGGGGCGCCGGGGCAGCACAGGGCTCGAGGGCGGCTTGCAGTAGGACCCTTTCTGAGGGAGTGTGTGGGAGCCCTCACAGTTGGAGAAGGGTTGCTCCTCTCCCTGAGTGACCTTGACCCGCTTCCAGCCAGTCTCTGCATTCCCTTAGGAGGGGGACCCCTGGGAAGGTGGGGTGAAGACCGGGGGCCAAGGTCTCAGCCTGGGAGCTGAAAGGGGCTTCCTGGGAAGGACTGATTCAAATAGGCCTGAAAGGCAAGAATCCCAAGGACACAGGACCAGCCAGCAGGCACACGGCTCACCCAGAACCCAGGGGTCTGCTCACAGCCCAGACCCAGAGACGGCCCAGACACTGACATGCACAGATGCAGACACACACCGGCCACACACAGACGCACAGGCACACGCAGGCCTGCCAACACTTCCCTTCTCTTCACACACACATGCACACGCATGCTCACAGCACAGCTCAAGCACTCACTGAATGCAGAGAAAACCCACGCATCCAACTTGCATACATACTCCCATGACACACAAAGTGCCCTGTTAACACACCTCACGGTCACCCAGACACCAAGTGGCTGCACAAACCCTGACATCACACATGTATGCGTGCTACACCATACGGTACACACACCCAAAAAAGAAATGCATGAAAATCTATATGCCCTGCATACAAAGACATGAGCATGTGCATGTGTACGGATACACACGCACGCACCCACGCACGCACACACGCACATGCGCACTCATACGCAGCAGAGATCCCCAGAGCCAGGCCCAGGCCACTGACGTACAAGGCCTAGACAGACTCACACACATCCTGTGCACAGACGCACAATACACACACAGACTCTCCCCCCCACACATTGACGCACACAACCACCCACACGTGTACCCAAGCTCAGCCCCACTCACTCCCACTCTGACACACAGAACACTCGCTCGTTCTGCGCTCTGGGGCCTCTCCCTCCATCCACAACAGGCAGGCACCCACGTCCCCCCACCCCCCAAACAGAGCTCGCCCCCAAGCCTGAGCCGCTAGGAGGTCATGGTTGTGCCAGATGGGCAGTGAGACCCAAGGACCTCCTCCCAGCCCCCCAGCGGGGCTTCCTGTGTGTTCAAAGGCCAGAGGCTGGGTCACCATGAGCTGTGTCCTTGAGAAGTGGCATTGGTCTTGCCAGGGGGCATGGCAGTCAGTTCGGGGGTGCACGGTCCTTCCCAACACTTTCAGCAACTCTGCTTGCTGGCCCCCTCACAACCTGGGCCCCCAGTCTCAGCCTCCCCTGTCAGGGCTGGGCCCTGGTGTCAGACCCTCACAAATCTCACCCTGAGCTACCTGGTCTTCTCTGGACGATAACTCTAATCCCAGAATACATTGTTTTGCACAGCTGGAGGTGGGTCTGTCCTCTGAGGGGTGGCAAGGAGGATAAGGATGTAGCAGGACTAAGGCAGGGACACACACACACACACACACACTCAGGTGGAGGCCCAGGTCCTGACTTGGCCTCTCTCTAAGCACAGAGTATTCATCTGTGAAAAGGGGGTGACCCATAGCCACTTCAGGGGCCAGTGGGGCCAACAATGGCTCCACTCAGCTGCACTCAGACTGATGGTTAAGGTCTACTCCGAAAGGCCTGGCCATCCACGTCTGAAAAAACAGCCAATGAAACCCCCATGGGACACAGTTCTGCTCTGATGCACACCAGGCGTCATGAGCTGGACTCAGTAGTACCTGGCATACAGGTGTAAGATGCTCAACTCAGCGGGACAATAAGTGACAAGCAGTTGGCACACTGTCAGGGAGCAACAGGATGATCGGGACCCTTTAGGCTTGTAGGTCACTTCACCCTGCCTGTTATGTCCTGCTTGGCACAAGCTTATCCCAGCAGGGTCCAAGTGGCACCAAACCCAGGAGACAGAGCCTGGGCATTCCAGTGGGTGGGAATACATCCTGGGCCTGCACTGCTAGTATGCTCCTGTGCCCACTGAGTGTCCCGACCCACATCTGAGAGATTTTCCTTCCCCCTCCACCCTGACAGCATAGTAGTTACGTGCTGGGCTGCTAGCTGCAAGGCCAGCAGTTCAAAACCACCAGTAGCTCTACAGGAGAAAGATGGGGCTTTCTACTCCCCTTCAGAGTTAGTCTCAGAAACTCACAGGAGCAAGTTTACCCTGTCCTATAGGGTCACAATGAGTCAGGATCAGCTCAACGGCAGTGACTTTGTTTGCTTTTTTGGTTTTGATCCACTCTGGCAGAAAACTTCTCCGTCATCTCCACCTGCTACGTGCCTACCAATCTTGAGTGGCTGCCAGGGTTCCTTCTCCTTAAAGCCTACAGCAGGAGAGTGTAGAATGAGACCTCAGGGAGGACTTAGACTTACCAAGGGGAATGAATGCCTGTGCTTCCTAACGTCAACCAGAAGGGCTTGTGTCTGACCTTGGCTTTGAGCAGGAGGCAACATAGCTGACGGATAAACCAGAAAGATCGCCATTGGACCAGAAACGGGTAGATGTGTTGTGTCCTGAGCCTGTGTGTGTGTGGTTATTTAGATACCTGTGTTTCTCAGTCAATGTACACGTCTGTCGGTGGGGCAGGTGTGTGCATGTGGGTTTGTCTGTGCACGCCTTCATGTGTGTATCTGTGCGCATGTGATTCTGTAGACATAGAAGGCAGAAAAGAAAGAGCTTCCAAATAGAGAGAGAGGATGCCGCGGAGAAATGAGTCCAGATTCCACTTCTCTGCAGGGATCTCGCACACACATAGGCACACCCAGACACACATGTACGCGAGCGAGCACCCTGAAGCAGGCTCCCGCTGCAGGCACTAATCTCTGCAGGGGAGAGCTCCTGCTGACACACCTCTCTCCCCAGGGGCCTGGGAAGCCCTCAAGGTCAGGGACCTAATCTGAGCCACCTCTGTGTTCCCAGAACTTGGAACAACCCTCGGCCCTGAATGAATCCCAAGGCGGTTGGCATATCATGCAGATGACGTTGCCCGGGGTCTGGCCCTTACACCACTCTTGGAGTGATCCCGTCCTGTGACCTACCAAGAGAAAACGGGGGGCTGGAGAGCACACAGGGCCTGTCCAAGTTCCCACAGCTGGGGAGGGACAGTCAGGAATCCAGATCGGTGTGATTCCAGAACCCAAACACTTCCAGGTGCATCACTCCAGAAATTGTGGTACTCAACAAGCATCGATCATGGGCCACAGATCAAAGGCTCTCCTTCATTCATTCATTCACCCATGCCTTCATTCCTTCCTTTCTGAATGCTGGGTACTTCCCACGTGCCTGCCATCACTCTAGGTGCCAGGGGACCCAGCGGTGACTGGGTGACAACGTTCCACCCTTCCACCTTCATGAACTTCACAAGCCTGCGAGGGAGACAGGTGGCATGTGTGGGAATGAACAACGTATTTTCAGAGTAAGGAGTGCTACGAAGGAAATATGACAGGGCAGAAACACACTAGGTCCCCACGATTCGGCATCAACTGGAGGAAACTGACAGCGACAACAAGGGGACAGATGGCCTGGAGTGTGGGGCCACTCGAGAGAGGCGTGGTCAGGGTGGCAAGGAAGCTTCCTGGAGGAGGTAATGTGGCGGTTCAGTCCTCGTGCTGAGAAAGACGCAGCTGTGGGAAGCACTAGAGCAGTGGTTCTCAACCTTCCTAATGACTCGACCCTTTAAGACAGTTCCTCGTTGCTAATTTTGCTACTGTTATGAATCAGACGACCCCTGTGAAAGGGTCATTCCACCCCCAAAGGGATTGCGACCCGCAGGTTGAGAACCGCTGTGCTAGAGGAAGTGTTTGGAGTTTTTTAAGACAACCACAGATGCCGGTACGACCGGATCATGTCGGATGAGGGCCAGGGAGTGGAGATGGCTCTGGAGATGAGGTGGGCAGGGCCAGGGAGGACTTTGTACTTGATGCTAAGCACCATTGGATTGAAGAGGAGTGACTGCTTCAGGAGAATGGGCGGGGGTAGAAATGGCACCTCAGGAGAGCCCAGCCCCCAAGAGGAAGGTGGCTCAGACTCAGGTATTGGCATGGGGGGATGTGAAAAGTGGACAAATGCAAACCCAGCCCCCTGCCCTTGAGTGGAGTCTGACTCATAGCGACCCTCTAAGACAGAGTAGAACTGCTCATGAGGGCTTCCCAGACTGTCGGTCTTTACCAAAGCAGACTGTGCTCTTTCTCTTGCTGAGCTGCTGGTGGGGTTCTACTCTTGGCTCAGCAGGCCCGTGTTTGACCCACAGTCCCACCAGGGCTGGCTGAAGGGTGGATCGCTTTGGAATGTTTTTTGAAGGCAGAGCCTGTGGACTTGCTGATGACCTGGATCTCAATGTCGAGAACATAGCAAGCTCTCGGAGATACTGGTTACGTGACTGGAGGAGGCCGCCTTGTCAACTTCTACAAACCCTTGGGCGCACGTGTCAGGGTAAGGCCTCTATGTGTGAAGACCACCAGGTCTCGAAAGGGCTTCTCCACCCTGGATCCCATGGTCCAGAGGATACAGGCACCAGATGGGTGCCACGGGACCCTGGGATTGATCTTCTGGGAAGAATTGATTAGGGAGTAGCTAATCCTCCCTTGTCTGCTCAATTGAGATTGCTCAGTGGTTAAAGCACTTGGCTGCTATCTGGAGCAAAGAGGAGGCCATGTGCATCCGCCTTGGAACCCCCATGGGGCAGGTCTACTAATTCTGTCCTATGAGGTCAAGATGAAGTGATTCGGTGACCATGGGCTTGGGTATTTTGGGTTCTTCCAAATCTATAGCACCAAGACAAGGACAAACAGTAGCCTGGGGCAACCCAGGTTGCCTGGAGCTCCTTTTTGGCAATTGCAGCAGGAAGGATGGAAGGTAGACATGCATCACTTCCATCTTTTCTATGGTCCACCTCCAGGATCCATGATATCCAGGCAGTGAGCTGTTGGTGCTATGACTCTGGGCAGCCCCTGGTGAGAAGATTGTCACTCAGATGTGAGTGTTCCTGTTGGGGGCATTCTCGGAGCCCCTGTGGTGGAAGAGGGATTCAGAAGGGGACCTTGGTCTTCAGAGCTTTGGGTGGGGGTGCTAGCTGAGTGGCAATGGTGGGCAGGGACTGAGTGAGGGGTGTGCCTAGGTCCCACAGGCTAGAAGGAAGCCTGTCCAGGCTCCCGGCCAAATAAATCATTGGGAAAAAAAGAAGAGCATTTTCTCATCTGTTTAAAGGGCAACGAAGCGGAACTGTGGCCGCCCCAGCGGGAGGCCAGGCAAGGGAGGCCAGGGAGCATCCTGGCCCCAGCCCACCCTCTCCTGAGCTGCACACCTCCCTAGCCAATGGCGGCTGTTATTCACTAAATACGAATCATTTGGTAATAAGATAATTATTAAAAGGAGCACGGGTGGCAGAGTGGTTCAAATGCTCCTCAGGAGCAAGCGATGGCAGCCTACTTCCTTCAAGAGCACAGCTTGGAAACCTCATGGGGCAGTTCGACTCAGCTCTGTGGGGCGCTAGGAGGCAAAATCAACTTGGAGGGTGGGGATGGGGGTGAGGGTGGGTTCAAGAGAGTTGCCTGTAAAGAATTCATCCAGAGGCTCAGTCCTCTCTTTTATAGGGGGGCCCGGGCTAGTGCTACTTACACCATTTCACAGATCAGCAAGCAAAGTCCTCCCAACCCCCAAAGCCGAGAAGACTTTCTCAAGGTCACCCCTGCACCTGCCGCACACACAGCAGCGTGAGAACAGGAAAGAGAACCTGGCCTCTAGTTGCCCTTGTGGGGCAGGTCCCCTCCTTCTGAGGCACCAATGGACTTGCCAATGAGGCTACAGGGCCGGGGTCCTCCTCCTCTGTCCCATGTGCTAGGAGAGCAGGGGAGGGAGAAGAAACCATGTCCCCTCACTCCGGCCAAAGCCCCTCCGTACTCAAGTACAGGCTGGTGCCCCTGCCTTTGCCCAGTCTCTGCGCCTCCTCCCTGGGGGCTCCTCCTGGAGCTCAGGCTTGCTCTTCCCACCCCCACCAGGGCCATCCAAGAAGTAATTTCTCCTCAACCAGCTGGATTTGAATATGGAAACGATTTGTAATTACGCCAAGTCCTCAGGGGCGGCATTATCACCAGCAGGAGTCTGGAAGGGCAGGGACTCCTGGGAGAGGAGGTGGGGAAGGCCCCCCCACCCTCATACCCCATTGGAAGGAGACACCTCCTGGGAGAGGTCTTGCTCTCTCCACCCAGTTCCCATAGACCCTCATCCCTGCTGCCCATCCAGGGGGCCAAGAGGAGACCTTGGGGTAGGATAGCACCTCTGTCAGTCCCTCACCTTGTCTGACCACCTGTTTTTCCAAGGGCATACACTTTTGTGACAACTGAATAGGGTGGAGAGTAATAGATAAAAGGCTGTGGTCTCTCTGGAGACAGCCCCTCCCATCATCCCCATTCCAGCTGGAGCCTGGGGACTGGGGGAGGGCCTCTGGGACTCAGCTGCATCACATCTGCCAGAGACCTGCCAGGGTTTCTCTGGGCTCTGGGTCTCTAATATGCTAATTATCATGAATATTCATAAGGAGGGAGACCAACTCCCAGTGGGCAGGGGAAGGGGCTAAGGAGGACAGGGTCCTGGCAGCTCCTGAGGGCCTGTTCCTCCATCTTGATGGGCATTTCATATCTCTGCCCACCTTCTCCTTGAGGCCCCAATGCCAGCAACCCATGGCTGTGCCTACGGAAAGGGGGTCCCAGGGTCTCCTGTGTGGCTCTCAGTACATGTGGCAGGTGGAGAGGCCTGCTTGACTAGGTTAGGCTTTTAAGGTAGTGATGGAGACTCCAACCCAGAATGGCCAGTTTGAGGATGCCCAGGAAGAACTCAGGAGTCCTGCCTGCCAGCACTGCAAAGCCCAGACCTTCTTGGGCTCCCGCTGGGAAAGGGAAGGTGCTGGGCCCTGACCACCTCCCTGCCTCAGGGCCTCATAAATCCCCTTAAGGTGATGGGTGAGATTCCTTCACCGCCCCTTATTACCTCCTTCCATTAAGGTCCATAATCTCTCACAATCACTCACAACAAATGTCACTGAAACCTCTGGAGGGAGACGGGGCAGGGGGCCATTCTGCCTGCCTCCTCCTGCTACTGTCCCTGGAGATGGGCAGGGTAGCGGGGAGAGGAAGGACATCTTTGGGTTTTGGGTTCTGCCAGCAACTCCAGGGGCCTCAGCACAGAGGTGAAGTTGGGGGTGGGTGGATTGGAGACTTCTTTGCCTTCCATGTTTGGACACCTCCTGGCTCAGGAACCTTTCAAAAGTAGGGGGGGGTCTCAGATCATTCCACCCTTACTACACAGCTGCCCCCTGCTGGTTCCTCTGTAGGCCAGAGTTACCCTCCTCTGTTGCCAGTGGGGGTGGGGTTGGGATTAACCTTCTTGTCTTTGGCCACTGGTCTGCCCACCTTCCTGGTGGCAGCATGCCCTGGCCACAAACTGCCCAAACAGGGCCCTGGGCACTGCCTGAACCTTGTGGGGTCAGGCACCACCCAACTGTCCCTGGTACAGTGCCAGGATGGGGAGGGGGTGAGTCTGTACATTTTTGCTGCTTCTACACAAACAGATGCAACACGGGGGCGCCCCTGGCACAGGGAAAGACACTTGTGGGAATAGAAAGGCCTTCAGGAAAACATGTAACACACTGCACACGTGCAGCATCCCCGTGCCTAGGGACATGCAACATTGCAGAGTTTACACTAGCGTATGCACCAAATATACCACATTGCAGTGTACACAGTTGGCACCTACATGAGACTGACCTACAGCATATGTGGCACTTGTAATCTTGCACACATATGGCATCTCTATGTACAGGAAGAAGCAACATGCAATCAGGGTCGGACACACGTTAACATACTATGCAAAGCAGAGAACCAGGCAACATTGCAGTGCACACAGCGGGCACCTGTATGCATAAGCATATGCAAAGTTCAGCGCACAAGAGTGGCACATGCATGCACAGGGATGCAATATGCAATGCATACCGGGGGTGGGGCACCTGTTTCAGCCCCCAGGGCCCTGGAGACCTTGGTTGCTCCAGAGGTCTCAGGCCCATGGTATCGCTGGAGGGACGTCGCGGTTCGCCACATCCTGCGGTCCAGGAGGCCGCGGGCGGGGCGAGGGCTTACCCGGGGCTTCTCCCGCGCCGGCGCC
>NW_022111357.1:12896410-12897523 GCF_000313985.2 Echinops telfairi
CCAGCGCCGGCCCCCGCTCCTGCTGCTGACGGCGCCCAGGTGAGTGCCCGGCCTGAGATCGCGAACCAGCCCCGAGCCGAGCCCACCCGCGCGGCCCGGAGTTTCCGCACCGGCCCGAACTCGGGGCTCTCTCCTTGCCTCCTCTGCTGAATTCTCCCCCCACGAGGAATGAGTTCGGTTATCACCCTCCCACCCGCATCTCTCTGGGAACTCCCGAGCCTGGGGCCAAGGCCCCCTTCGTTCTGAGGAGTCCCTGTACCGTCCCCTCCCCCAGGCGGGGCCGACCCCTGTGCCCACGTCTGCTAAAAGCCACCCCCCACCCCCTCCAATCCTGACCCAAACCGTACTCCCATCACTGTCTCCTGTCTCGGCCCTGATCGCGGCAGTGCGCCCCCGCCTTAGTGAGAGCTCTTCTCTCCAACCTGCAGCTTGCTGCCTTCCTCCTCCATCTCCCCTCCTCGTCGGGGAGCCGGACCCTGCTCCCCACTTCCCACTCCATCTCGGCCCAGGGTCCTTCCTATCGGTGCCTGCCCATAGTCATTCCCCGCGCCTGTACCCCGAAGGGACAGCCCCTCCATTTGTGCCCCAGCGCCCCCTCCCCCCATATCTGCCTGGAGTCCCGCCTTCCCTCGCCAATCTCTGCTGCAAGTCCCCTCCCCCTAGCCTGGACTCGGGGTCGTGTCCCCCGTGTCTGCTCCGAGCACCCTCCCGCCTAGCTGGACAACGGCTGGACCCGCATCCCTGGCTCGCCATCCCCATCTCTGACCAGTCTTATCTGTGCATCCCCGCAACCCGCTTCTCCCACCCCCGGCTTTGAACTGAGCACCAGACGCACCCTCCCGCAGCCCCCAGGCCAGCATGACTTGGGGTGGGGGGTGTTGTAGGCTGTCAAGTTGGCGGCCACTCCCGCAATCAGCTGGGTCCGAGGGCACGGCTGCGGGAAGTCCTCCGTGCTGTGGTCGGTGCAGAGCGGGCTAAGGGTCTGGTGCCTGTGGGGGGAGGGGTGCCCGGGCTGGGAGATGCCACCCGCCTGCCCGCCTCGCCAGCTGCCGGCCGGGCCCCCGCGCGGCCTCTGGCGCCCCCTGCCCGCGGCCCGCCCCTTCTCCACCCGTG
>NW_022111357.1:12900320-12912012 GCF_000313985.2 Echinops telfairi
GGGGAGGGGGCGGGCCTGAGGCTTGGGAGATTAGTCATATGGCTACCTATGAAGGGGAGGACCTTTTAGGTTCCCTCAAGGCTGAGGGGGGTCAGTTCCTACCGCTCAGGAGAGTCTGGGAGAATCAGTGGTGGTCCCTGGCCCAGCTCAGCACTGAGTTCCCTGCTTTCTTTCATGGGATGAGGAGTGAGAGAGAGCGGACCCTAGGGATCTTATGCTGCATCAGGAACAATGACAGTCATGCTTACTCTCAGGTAATTCTATGAGTGTGATGGGCTTGTCTGATGGATGCTGCCTGAAGCAGGGGCCTCGGGCTGGGTTTAGAGGTGGCCAGCTTCTGCAGATGACCACCAAGGCTGCAAGAGTGGACCTAGCTTCTTGATGGGCTGTGCTGTGCAGTAGGGAGGTCCGGGAGGTAGGACTGGGTATCCCAGGCCCCAGTTGCAGGAACACAAAGGAAGGGGCAACCGGTCAGGTTGCATCTGAGGCTCAGCTGCCATGTGCTAAGTCCCAGAGGACCAAAGCGCCCTGTGTGTTCTTAAGAGTCCCTTTACACCCCTGTGCGTGTGTCCGGATGTCTGGCTCTTTACACCCTGTACACACCTGTGTACACCCTGTGTGCACATGCGTTCACATGTCTGGTGTTTACCAACCTGTGTGCATGCATGCCTGTTTGCGTGCAGAACACCTGTGCAGGCCTCTGGGTGCACACTGCCTCACGCACGTGCTTTTGTGCACACGTCTTCAGGGCACAAGGATGTTCAAGCCCCATGGGTTGGTGTGTGTGTGGAGGTTCCCCGACCTGCTCTAAGTGGAGGAGGGCAGGCCAATTATAGTGAGCCCCCACCTCCCCTCCACTGAGCTGCAGCCACGGCCTGAATTTTTCAGCCTGCTTAAAAATAATTGGGGGCAGCGGGGGGATTGGATGTCACTCATCATCAGCTGCTGGCCTTGCTGGTGCTGCAGCAGGCTGGGGAGGCTGAGCAGTTCAGGACTGGCCTGATGGGAGGCAGGGGAGACCAGGGCTCTGGTCCCTGGTTCAGCCAGCTGCTGGCCTTGCTGGTGCTGCAGCAGGCTGGGGAGGCTGAGCAGTTCAGAACTGGCCTGATGGGAGGCAGGGGAGACCAGGGCTCTGGTCCCTGGTTCAGCTCTGGGGTGGAGGGAGAGGTGGGAATGGGAGTGGTCAGGAATGGGGTGGTGGGGACACACACAGCCCCTGCTCTGGCTTCTGCTGAGCAATGCCAGGCAGACCTTTGGAGGAGACAGCTCCTTTTGGGGGAATGGGGCTGTGATGAGTCCCACACACACCCATACCCTGTGGTTGGGAAGGGTTGGGGGGCCTGCTGTGGCCAGGGCTTGGGCCTGACTTAGAGGTGTAGCATATGGTCTCTTGGGTAGAGAGCAGCCCTATGACTGCTGAACAGGTATTGGAATTCTGGGTCCCAATTCCTGATCCCCCTCTCCCGCTATCCCAGTCATTGCTTAGCCTCCTGAATAGACAAGAGGAAACCTGTCCCCAGGGAGCAGCTGTGCCTTGGGACAATCCAGCCACACCTGTGAATTATTCTTCTGTTTGTAATTTAGTTCCTAGAGCTAATAGCTTGTCCATCGATCCGAGAGTCCTGACTGGCGAGAGAGGGTGGAGCCCAGGGAGGCGAGGGGTGGGGATAGAGCCACCTGGGCTGGGCCCTGAGGTGCAGCGTCCAGTTCCAGCCAGACCACTGGAGCTGTGCAATCTTGAGTGTGACTTCCCCTCGTGGAGCCTAGTCCTTTCTCGTCTTGGGACAGCCAGGCAGGGGCATGGAGGTGGGAGGGGGAGAGGGAGTGTGGCTGGCTCGGGGCAGGGCTGGAAGTAGAGCTGAGCCAGACCAGGGGCTGGGCACTGCCCTGTGGACCGCTGGGGTGGAGGCTGGGCAGGTTGTGGGTTGTGGCCTCATACTGGGAGGGCACCTGCAGATCACCTCCTACCCAGACTCCTGGCTCACTCTGGCCTGTGTGTGTGGTGTGTGCATGTGTGTGTGACACCCTGAGTATCACACATACCGGCCGGGAGTTCAGCTTAGCACCGACCCTGTGAGGGGCTGTAGAGAGGACTACTACTCTGTGGTCCCTGCTCTTCGGAGCTTGAAGACTCATGAGATGAACAAGGTGGCCCTGGGGACATAGCAAGGGCTAGAGTCGTGGTGGCGTAGTGGGCTACTAACTGCAGGATCAACAGTTCGAAACCACCCACAGCCTGGTGAGAGATGAGGCTTTCTGCCCCTGTGAAGAGCTACCATCTCGGAAACCCATAGGGGCAGTTCTCCCGTGTCCTCTAGGGTCGCTGTAGGTCAGCGTGAACTTGAAGGCAGTGAAAAGATCAGGAGAGGATGGTTAAGGGTTGGACTTGGAAGCAGAAGGTTGCAGGCTCATGCCCACCTGAGGCACCCTAGAAGATAGCATGCAAACCCTGGGGAAATGTTCCACCCTGCCCCCTGGGGCTCCTGTGGTTTGGAATCTACCTGAAGACACAACTAACTACAATGCAACTCAAACAGTGAAACTGCAAAAGGACGGGGCAGGCTGAGGGTGGTGGGGTGGTGGTGGGGAGGCAGCACAATGCCTGACTTTCTCCGATTTCACTAGGGGGGGTGAGGATTCCTGTGAGGTAGAGCTCAGACCTTCCTCTACCCATTTTCCTCCTTGGCCAATTCTAACACCCACCCGCCCTCCGACAGCACTCTGTTTCTCCGCTGGCTTCAGTAATTCTTTGCAGGGGCCACACGGAATGCACAGACCACACTCACGATTCTGGGTTTTATTAAGGAAGTTAACAGGTTACAAATTCAAGATCAGAAATGCTTGGGACACAGTTCTTCAGTCAGGACGGTGTCTTCCCAGCCATGCCAGCACACAGGCCTCTATTTAGTCCCAGGCCTCTTGGCCACACAGCCTCTTGGCCTCTGCCCTGCTCTGGCAATGTTCCAAAGCTCTTGAAAGGCTGGTGATAAGTGTCCAAAGGCGCTCGGCTCTAGCTCCGTGGGTCAGCAAACTTAGCTCTCCAATTAAGTGCCTGCAGACATCCCACTCTGCAAGCAAGCCTCCTGCCCCAAAGAGCTTTACTTGCTCCATGGGCCCATGGCTCTGTCTTGTGCTCTGGCTCTTGGATCTGTTGCTGCTTCTGTGCCTCGCAGGGGCTGTGGGAATTAACAGGGACTAGGTCTTGGTGGTCTCACTGGAGCTGAGCCGGGAGTTGGAGGATAACCCCATGTGGGCAGGAAGGGAAGGAGATTATTGACCCTTGCTTTGCAGATGAGAAAACTGATTCCTATGAGGGTCTCCCAGCTAGGTGACAGCCAGTTGAGTGGGAGCCCCGGGCCCTCCCTTGTTTCCACCAGGCGCTCCACAGCACTAGTCACAGATGTTCCTTCCCACCGTAGCCCCCTCCCCTGGGCATTGCCTGGGTTGTGCACAGTCCCTGGCATGCTGACGGTACCCCACCCCTTTCTCTCCCACTGAGCAAAGCAAGTGAGTGCCAGTGACATTGTTCTGGGAATAACCTTGGGTTGCTTTGATTTATAAAAAAGCAAATCATCGTCAAACACTGCCACTTTGACAATTACTGCTGGGTTGGGCCTGCCACACCTCACAGCTGTCACGACATCCTGGGATGGAGAGCAACAGTTAGGGAGACTGAAGGTGGGGGGGATGGTTCGGGGGCTGGACCTGATGTCAGGTGGAGACTCTTGTGCTTGATGGGGGAATAGTGATGACAACTCCTCTTTCTGGAAGGTTCTCTGAGGAACCCTTTTTTCCCCTCACGAATCTCCCTGAGTCCTGCTATCAAACCTGTGTGATAGGTACTATCAACAATCCATTTTACAGGCGAGGAAACTCAGGGGCGGAAAGGCCCAGGCCCTTGTTCTAAGGGCACACAGGGGGGACTTAACAAGAACATGGTCTTAACCATGAGACTTACCAGCTACCACTAGCCACAGGAGGCAGGAAGTTCAGAGGCAGGGTAGCCCACTGACCACTGTCTCTCTCCACAGGGCAAGGGACATAGGATGACCCCAGCCTGTCCCCTCTTACTGTCTGTGATTCTGTCCCTGCGCCTGGCCGCTGCCTTCGACCCCGCCCCCAGTGCCTGCTCTGCCCTGGCCTCAGGCGTGCTCTACGGGGCCTTCTCGCTGCAGGACCTCTTTCCGACCATCGCCTCGGGCTGCTCCTGGACCCTGGAGAACCCCGACCCCACCAAGTACTCCCTCTACCTGCGCTTCAACCGCCAGGAGCAGGTGTGCACCCACTTTGCCCCCCGCCTGCTGCCCCTGGACCACTACCTGGTCAACTTTACCTGTCTGCGGACGCGCTCAGAGGAGGCAGCAGGCCAGGCAGAGGCAGAGGTGGGGCGACTGGAAGAGGAGAAGGAGGAGGAGGAGGCGGAGGAAGCAGCGGGCTTGGAGCTGTGCGGTGGCTCGGGCCCCTTCACCTTCCTGCACTTCGACAAGAACTTCGTGCAACTCTGCCTGTCCGCAGAGCCCTCCGAGGCCCCCCGCCTGCTCGCACCCACCGCCCTGGCCTTCCGCTTTGTGGAGGTCTTGCTCATCAACAACAACAACTCCAGCCAGTTCACCTGCGGTGTGCTCTGCCGCTGGACAGAGGAGTGCGGCCGGGCTGCGGGCCGGGCCTGTGGCTTCGCCCAGCCTGGCTGCAGCTGCCCTGGAGAGGCGGCCGCCGCCCCTGCCGCCACCACACCGTCAGGTCCTCTTGCTGCCCATACCCTGTCCAATGTCCTGGTGCCCGGGGGCCCCACCCCGCCCGCCGAGGCCGACTTGCACTCCGGGAGCAACAATGACCTGTTCACAACCGAGATGAGATATGGTGAGTCTGGGCCTCGGGTCTGGGGGACGGCTGGGGCCCATGCCCGGACCATTCACGGATGTCCCTTGGTGTCCTGCCTTGTTAGGACGCCGAGGTCACTGAGACCTTGGGACCACCAAGGTCTCTTGCTCTTGGTTCGGTTGGAGAATAGGGTGCCGATGAGGTAATGCCTGGTGAGCAGCAGACCCCTTAGCTGGGCCGTCAGAGAGGCTTCCTGCGCAGGGTTTGGGAAGACCCGCTCGTGTAAGTGGGCCGAGACCAAGGAGAGGGGCAGTGAGGGCGTCTCGGGCACAGGAAGCAGTGTGCACACAGCCCACAGCTAGAGGGACCGCGAAGCTTGGCAGCCCTGGCAGTGCGTGCCACCCCAGAGCTTGCCTGGATGCTGGAGGAGGCATCTGGCTGCAGGGCCTATCCCTGTGCACACGGGTCAGTGATCCTTGGCAGTGGCCCAGGGTCAGGGCAAAGGAGGGCCAGGGAGAATGTGCCTGAGTGAAGACGCCGGCGTGCTGGGGCAGCTTTGGAGGGCTGGGCTGGCTCCACTCCCAGCGTCCCTTGTCCTCCTCCCCCTTGGGGCCCACGTCTTCTGGGACCAAGGCCACCAGCTGCTAGCGCTTCCTGCTGACTGCGCAAAAGCTCTGCGAGCCCTTGAGTCCTGCCTGCTCCTGCTCCCACCCCAGCCCTCCTGAGCCACAGTGCCCTCCCCTGCCGCCCTACCCATGCTCCTTCCTGCAGCTTCAAGGCCCTGAGACCCTCTGTGGCAGCCCAGGGGGTCTCCTGAGCAGTGCAGAGGCCAGGGACCAGCCAAGTGGCCTGGAAGGGAGCAGGGGCTGAGGACATGGGAGGGAGGGAGGCCTGGTGTCTGGTCCCTAACTCTGGTACTGACAGGTGGACCCCTCTCCTCTTGGGGCCTCTGTTTCCCCACTTGGATGGCGGACTGCAGAAGGCGGGAGAGGGGCCCGGCACTCAGAGGTGGCAGGGCCCGAGGAGGGCGGAGGGAATGAAGGGAGCGCGCAGCCCCTCCTGCTCCTCTCTGTTTAGCAGGCCAGTGTCCTTGAGTTGGGCACGACCTTTGGCCGTCACCTCCAGTGGGTTCCTTGAATTCTTTGGGACATCAGTTTCTTCCTCTGTAAAATGGACGGGTATTTCTTTGGTTTAATTCGAGCGGATGGTTGTCATGGCAACTAGTGCTCTGGGAAGGTGGGGGCTCAGCCTTCCCCTGGCCCCTCACCCCCACCCCCAGATAGCTGGCAGTGTGCTCCATCCATGGCAAGTTCCTAATGGCCCTGCTCTGGCTTCTCCCCCAGGCCAGGTTGGCCTCTGACAGTGGTCAATGAAGCCATCCCTGTGACAGCTAGGCCGAGGGCAGGTTACGGGCCCTGGAGGCTGGCCTGGGATTTAGTGCCTACAGGAAGAAATTGAATTTCGCTTCTTTGTCGAACATCAGCGGAGAGCGTCCCGCATATATCAGGAGGTTTATGGTTCTTCCTGCCTGGCGGCCACTGCCTACAACTCCACAGGAGCCTCCCTCTTGGGGCTCGGTGGAAGGCGGGCTCTTTTGTTGAGCTCTCCCCATGGTCCCTCGGCCCACTGGCCCGCAATGGATGGAGCCAGGCTCTGCCCTCCTGGGCGGGCACCATCTGGGCAGGCTGCCATGTGGAGCACAGAGCCAGGAGCAGCCAGCTGGGCTGAGTGGAAGCCGGAAGCAAGAGTTGGTTGGTAGCCGAGGTATCTTCTGGGGTCAGTGAGGTCCAGCGATGAGACGGCACCCCAACTGGGCATCCCCACCACCCTGAGTACCTCCACAGGAGCCCCTGGGGTTGGAGAGGCGTGAAGATTGAACTCCTGATTGTCTCTGGGCACAAGGCCTGGTATCATCTCTGAGCAGGGAGCCCTGAACTGGAACTCTTAAGTGCCTTGCCCCTTGTCCTACTTGGCATGTCTCAAGGCCTTGCCGTGGGGTTGCCCTGCAGGGAGGGCCCCTTGGGGGAACAGCATGGGGTGATGTGGCATCCACTGTGGGCTCATGTGGCTCAGTGGGGCCCAAAGTCATTCTGGCCTGTCCCCTCCCTCTCCCACGCCTCCACACCTTTCTTGCTGCCCAACCTCACTGGGCGGATTGGTGCTGAGCACGTAGCTTGTGCCATGTGGCAGGAGTGCCCGAGGGCTGGTGGCCTTGTCAGGGCCCAGAGCACCCTGTTACCAAACCCTTGGCCTTGCCTCTGCCCCCTCACCTCTCTACCAGGACCAGCTGGCCACAGGTACCAGCTGCAGGAGGATAGGCTGGCACCCAGAGCTGCCAGACTGAGAGCCAGATTCTTGGGGACAGAGGTGAGCAGGAGTGAGACTCCATTCCCTCCCTCTGCCAGACACTGGGGTCAGGTGGGGTGCACACTTTCTCCAGGACTTCCTGTGTCGGATCAGCTGTGAGGCCACTCCGGGGGCATTGGGGGGTGGCAGGGCTGGCTTGGTGCTGGAAAAGCGGCTGGGATGGGCGCTGGTGGGCAGTGAAGGGGCAGTGGTGCCTGGGCCCGACTCGGTGTCGAGTGCGCTTGACAAGAGGGTACAGGCGCCTGTTAATTTCACGCAAACTGCCTTTGATAGATCTCTTGTTATTTTTGGTGAGTTGAGCCATAAATTTGTGCCATCTTGCTGCCGCAATCTGTTAAGTGGGGGGAGAGGAAGAAAAGGAAGGCAGGCAGGAAGCAGCTCGGCAGCGGAGGATTGGCACCGAGGATGCTGTGCCGGGGCAGTTGGCTGGGCCCACGAGGGAGGGCCAGCTGCACAGCCCAGCTCCCAGGGGCCAGCCTGTCCACTGACCCAAAGAGAGGATGGCCAGGCAGAGAGACACTGGGGAGAAGCCCCTTTCCTTCTCCTTTCCACCGGACCACGGTCCCACCTTTGGGTCCCACCTACTGGCTCATCTCCATTCAGGCTCCTTTCTGCGGCCATAGCCACCAGTTGAGCCTGGCGTCTCCTGAGTGTCAGGCCTGGGTGGCAGGAGGGTTCAAAGCTTGGCTCTACCACTGCTCTGGTGTAGCTTGAACAAAGTCCTATCCCTCTTCGGGGCCTGAGAACCCCAATTCTCGGTGGGTCACTTGCCTGATTCAGCTCCTGGGGCTTCCCACTGCTTACCATGCTCCTCAGCCTGGCGGTCAAGGCCCATCCTGGACCCGGCTGTGCCTCCTTCTCAGCCCCCCCTTTCAATACTGCCCTTACTTCAGGCCTCCCTGCCTTTGCTTGGCCTGTGCCCCTCACTTGTGTCCTTGGTTAGCTGGCACTTCCATCTTTTCAATCACAGCCCAGACCCAGTCCACTCTAGGAGGTGACCTCTGACCTGCCCAACCTGGTCCCAAGCTGGACCTCCCTCCTCTGCTGCTCACTCAGGCTAGTCTGGTCTGTGGGCAGGAAATAAAGTCCTACCTGCCTGTTTGGGGCTCAGACAGAGCCTGTCTTGGTGGGGCAGGGGAGACCTAGCAGGTGCTGTGGTGTCTTCTCAAAGGCCTTCCAGCCAGAGCACCGCTGAGTATCCTCTGTAGCTTTGGCCTGGAGCTCTGGACAGAGGAGGATGGAGCACAGTTTCCCCCGGATATCCTCAGCCAGACTGTTTCTGCATGTTCATGGTTTGTAGGGTGAGATGATGCCGGGTCTCTGACCCAAGATGGACTGGTGGCGGTGTGTGTGTGTGCGCAGAGTTGGCCAAGGCTACAGACTGAAGTCACCAGCCCCTGGTTCAGTTCCTGACCCCGATACCTAGGTGGCTGTGGGCAAGTTGCTTCGCCCTATTTTCTGATCTGTCTGATGGGGCTGAGGCACGACAGTTCTGTGGTAGAATTCTTGCCTTTCATGCCAGAGACCTAGGTTTGCTTTCTGGCCAGTGCACCTCATGTGCACCCCCCCTCTATCAGTGGAGAGATGTATGCTGCTCCGAGGTCAGTGGAACGGCCACACCAAGGTGGACTAGGGAGAAAGGCCTGGCGAGCTCCTTCTGAAGATTAGCCACTGACAACCCTGCGGATGAAAAGAACAAAGCCGTAAGCCTCACGCTTCCCAGTATCAGCACACGCTGTACTGTTAGTTCTGACCCACGTGGACCCGATTCATAACAGGATGCAGCACTGCCCATTCCTGCAGCATCCTCACCATTGTTTTTTGGCCTGAGCCCATTGTTGCAGCCACTGTGTCAATCCGTCTTCTTCAGGGCCTTCCTCTTTCTCACTGCGCCTCTGTTTTACCAGCATGATGTCCCTTTCCAGGGACTGGCCTCTCCCGGCAACATGTCCCAAGTTTGTAAGACCAAAGTTTTGCCAGCCCTGCCTCTCTAGAACACTCTGTCCGTACTTCTTTCAAGATAGATTTGTTTTCCCTGTTGACAGCCATGGTCCTTTCAGCCTTCTTCACCAGCACCTCCGTTCAAGCGCACCGAGCAGGATTCTTCTTTGGGCTTCCTGTTCGGTGTCCAACTTCCCCATGCAGTGGGACATATCGTGGCCTGGGTCAGGTGCACCTCAGTCCTCAAAGTAGCATCCCTGTTTTCGACCCAATAACGAGGTCTGTGCACAGATGGACCCAGTGCAGAGCATTGTTTGATCTCTTGACTGCTGCTTCCTTGAGTCTTGATTGTGGATCCAAGCAAGACGGAACCCTTGCAATGTTGATCATTTCTCCACTTAGCGTGATGTGACCTAATGGTCCGGTGGTGAGGATTTGGTCCCATACTATACACCCACCAGCATCACAGCCACTGGTATCTAACAGACATATGGGTTTGTGGGATGGAATTCAGACTTCAGAATTAAACCCAGTCACGTATGGGCAACTGATTTTCAACAAGGCATCAAAGGTCATTTAAGAGGGGGCAAAAACGGTCTCTTGAATCATTGGTGCTGGCACACCCAGAAAAGTGAAGCAGGACCCATACCTCACACCACACACAAAAATGGATTAAAGACCTAAGGGTTAAATCCAAACCGCAAAATTCCTGGAAGACAACATATGGAGTAAACAATCGGATCTCATCGTTGGCAAAAAGAGGATAGCAAACATGACAACAAATACATCCAGAGAGGAAGACAAGACAGATACATGGGACTTCATAAGAATTAAAAACTTATGCTCATGAAGAGACTTTATTGAAAGAATGAGTTGGCAATCTGCAGACTGGGCCTAAGTCTTCAGGACAGTTTATCCAATATGAGTCCAATCTCTCAAATCCATAGAAACACTTCAACAACGCAGCAGTGAAGAGACAAACCAATTACCAAATGGGCAAAGGACGTTCACCAAGCCTTCACCAAAGAGGGCATCCCAGCAACCAGCAAACGTGAAGCAACAAGATGGTCACAGTTTTCAGCCATTGGCCCGTGCCACGGAGTTGATTCAGACTCACAGGGACCCTGTGGCTGGAGTCCAGTCGCCCCACAAGGTATGGAAGGCTGTGAGTCTGCACGGGAGCAAAAAATGCCTTATCTTTCCCACAAAGAGTGGCTGGTGGGTTTGAACTGCCGACCGTGTACACCAAAACTACAGTGATCTTACACTGGCTGAAATGGCACTGATTAAACAAAACAAAAAATTGACAACAAATGTTGGTGATGATGTGGGGTCATGGAATGTTGCTGGTGGGATTGTACAATGTTAAAACCACTACACTAGATGGGATGGCACTTTCTCCAGAAACGAGGAAGAGAACGACTCTGTGATACAACAAGGAGCCCCAGTGGCACAGAGGGTGGAGCATTATTAGGCTGCTGACTGCAAGGTCAGCGGGTTGAGCCCACCATTTGTTGGGAGAAAGTCTGGGCAGTTTGCTTTTCTAACGATGGACAGCATCAGAAACCCTACGGAGCCGCCCCGCTCTGCTGCGTAGGCTCTGAGTCAGCACAGACTCGATGGAAGTGGGTTTGGTTTATGATCCAACAACAAGGTATATATCCTGGAGACCGAAAAATAATGACCCAAACAGACACATGCACACTCGGGTTCCTTGTTGCTTTGTTCATAATAGCAAATGAAGCCACCGAGGTGCCCATCGCTGTAGATGGGTCAGCAGACCATAGTACGTAGGCAAGGACTTCAAAGTGTTCATGGAAACGTGGAATTAAAAGGAAATAGAATTTTTCCCTGCAATTTTTGAAGTCCCCTCCTATGTGCAGTGGAATGCTGCATACCCACAAGGAACAATGATGAGCTTGTGAAACGCAGTATAACTTGGATGGGCCCAGAGGGCACGAAGCTAAGTGAAATACGTCAAGCATGGAAGGACAGATATTGGATGAAGGCAAGAACTTTACAGGAAGACAAGAATAGAGGACTACAGAGAGACCAGTGTTTGTTGGTGGTTACCGGGAAGGGGGTGGGGGCAGAGAAAGCATGAGTTCTACCCTTCAGACGAGTTCTTTTTGGCGGTGGGAGAAGTGATCCCGATTGCGGATGTGGTCAGCACAGCACAACCGAAGTAAACATGAGTGGTTGAGCACATCTGGATGGGTGTAGGCAGACTGGTATACAGGATAAGCACAGATGTATACAGAGGTGAGAACAGAGGTAGATATCTATAATCCCCCACCAGGAAACCAGCCAACTCAAATGCACCACCCTGAGTTGATTCAGACTCATAAGGACTCCGCAGGCGAGAGTGGAGCTGCCCCTTGGGGTTTCTGAGACGGAATCTTTCTAGGAGCAGGCAGCCTCATCTTTCTTTCGAGGAACAGCTGGTGGGTTTGAACTGCTGTCTGTGTGTGACCTGCTAGGCTCCCAGAGCTCTTTAGGTACACACACATACGGATATGTGGATGCAGGCCCCTAGGTATTCATTGAAGACACAAATGTGGAT
>NW_022111357.1:12915906-12938420 GCF_000313985.2 Echinops telfairi
CTTTGGGGGTCGAATCACCCTTTCACAGGGGTCACCTAAGACCATCGGAAAACACATATTTCTGATGGCTTTAGGAACGGAGACACTGCTTCTCTATCACTCTCCAGGCAGGTCCACCCACATGCAGATACGCCCACATCCGAGTACCTGGTATGAAGACTGTTACCCATGCTACACCTGCTTCAAGACAAAATTTCATTGATTTGTAATTAGAAACAAGTATTTCACAATATATAATTATATATTGTTTTTGTGATTAATCACTGTGCTTTAATGATGTTCAATTTGTAACAATGAAAATACATCCTGCATAGCAGATATTTACATGATGATTCATAACAGTAGCAAAATGACAGTGATGAAGTAGCAACCAAAATCATTTTATGGTTAGGGGTCCCCACCGCAGGAGGAACCGTCTGAAGGGGCCGTGGCATTAGGAAGGTTGAGAGCCACCGCTCTGTGCACAAAGGACAGAACGCTGCCCGGTCCTGCGCCACCCTCACAGTTGTCTTTGTACTCGAGCCCGTGGTTGGAGCTGCCGTGCCAGTCCATCTCCTTCCTCTTTTTGGCTGCCCCTCTACTTTACCGAACATGATATCCTTCTCCAGGGATGGACCCTTCTGACAACACGCCCCAAAGTATGTAAGATAAAGCCTCGCTGCCTTTGCCTCTCAGGAGCACTCTGGCCTTACTTCTTCCAAGACAGATCGGTTTGTCCTTTTGGCAGTCCCTCGTACTTCCATTGTTCTCCAGCGCTGCAATTCCCATGCACCGATTCTTCAGTCTTCTTTAGTCAGTGTCCAGCTTGAGGCGATTGAAAAGACCCTGGCTTGGGTCAAGCGCACCTTGGTCCTCAAAGGAGCAGCCTTGGTTTTCAAGTCTCTAGAAAGAGGTCTTGTGCGCCAGATTTCCCTCATGCAGCTTGTCCTTTGGCTTCCTAATGGCTGCTTCCGTGCCGTGCGCACTGATTGTGGATCCAGGCACGATGAAGGCCTGACGCTGGCATCACGGGTCGGGCTGCTAGCTGCAAGGTCAGCCGTTTGAAATTGCCAGCCCCTCCTCTGGAGAAGGACGGGCCCTTCTTTTAATCCCAGAAAGAGTTACCGTCTTGCAAAAGCACAGCGGCAGTTCTACCCTGTCCTGTACGGTTGCTGTGAATCGGAATTGACTCGATGGCAGGGAGGGTTTGTGGTGCCGTTGTGATGAGCATAATTGATGTGACTGTACTTTGTGTTGGTGTCCGGGGCGGTGGGAGAGTGAGGGATTAATCCATGACAGCGTGGAAATGCCTCAAAAAAGCGACTGGGCTGGGTTGTGAGGAGGGAATAGGAATTCACTAGCCTGTGAAGCTTTTCTTTCCATTGAATCTCTTTTTAAATCTAATATGTCTGCGAAGGGAAATTTATATCCCAACTGGAAAAAGAGTGTCATTTCCCTTAAATAGAAGGTAACCAGAGAAACCAGCACAGTGAAAACAAAGTGGCATCATTACATCCTAGCTAGATGTTGTTCCCTTCTCTGGGCTTGTTAGAAAGAGGAATTAGCAAGTGTTGGCGACGTGTTAAAATCCAGCACCGCACAGGCTTTATCGTTCATGGAAGGATTAAACTGAAGGTGACTGAATAACATCGTCTCAACAGAGATCCTCCTGGGATGATAAGGGTGGGGAGGGGGATACTAGTAATGACATCAGAGCCGCAGGCATAAGCCAGACTATGCCAGGGAAACTGGCAACTAAACCCACTGCCCTTGAGCGGGTTCTGACTCATGGTGACCCTGTGGGCCAGGCCATGTCCCCTCTCCTGTCCCTCTGCAGAAGCCGGTGCATTCGGTCAGCTGACATTTCTGACTTCAACCACTGTGCCATCAGGGATCTTTGTTGGCAGTTAGTTGGTCATCCAAAGTCATTAAAAGGGACCTAGACAGAAACCAGCTTCCTCAGCCCGTGGCCCCATCCTCTTGTGGCATGCTGGGGACCCACCCTAGGGTATCGCCCACCCCGAGATTCGAGATTCGGGAAACCCTGCTGGTGGCTGGCAGGATGGAGGAGGGCTTTGGTGGCAGAGGGACTACGAGCCTGTGCGTAGACGTGGAGGGATGCCCACCGAGTGCAGCGAGCTAGAAGTAGATGGAGGGGCTGGGCCGTGGCCCCCGTGGTGGAGGTGGGGCCAAGCACACGGGCCAGCAGGGACTGCCACCCTAAGGCCCCAGTACCATGCCCTATTGGCTCAGGACCTCATCGCAGTAAGAAGCCGGGCACAGGGAGGCGGGATGAGTCAGATGTGGTCCCTGCTCTCGAGGAGCCATGTGGGGACGTGGCAAGGACCCGGGTAGCTCTCGGGATGGCTGGGTGGACAGGTCAGAGAAGAGGCTTGAGGAGTGAGAGTCACTGGAGTGGGCCCTAGCCTCTGTCTGAGTGTCTGGTCTCGTAGTGGGTTGCATTAGACTACCGGGGTGAGGGGAGGTAGCCTGGAATTTTCAAAAGCTACTTCCCTCCACTCCTGGGCCCTCAGGTGATGTAGTGGTTACAAGTTAGGCTGGTGACCACTTGGTCAGCAGTTCAAAACCACCAGCCACTTCACTGGAGAAAGATGAGACTTTCTACTCCTATAAGGAGTTAGTCTTAGAAACCCATAGGGCCCTGCCTGGTCGGGTTGCTATGAGTCAGAATCGAGCGGAGGCCAGTGAGTTTTTGGTTTGGTGGGCTGGCAGCCATGGAGAATGAGGCGGAGCCAGGCTTCAGCGGGACCCTCAGTGCCTGCCTGCTCAGGGAGGGTGCCTGCCGAGAGCCGGCTGCACTGCCTGTCCCCACTCACTCTCCCTGCGGAAGTGATGATTATTGTGGGTATTTTTAACATTCATGATAAAGCAGGCTGAGGGGGCTGGACAGGGCTGTCTGGGGGGCAGCGTCTGTGGGTCAGAGAGTAGCAGTGTCTGCAGGCCTGCTCAGGCAGAGAGCCCTGGTAGCAGGACTGAACCAAGGTGACCTCGGTGGGCCTGGGTGGACGAACCCCTGCGGAGCACGCTGGCCCTGGCGACGGAGTGCTGGGCCTGGGTCTGACAGTCTAGGTCTAGGCCCTGCTTGTGAGAGGAGCCAAGGAGACTGAGCACCCTGCCCAGGACCCGAGATCAAGCAGGATGAGCCCAGAGGCTGGGAAGAAGGAGCCAGCATGTCCAGCCCTTTTCCAGGAGGCTTCCTGGAAGAGGGGGCATCTGACGTGGAGAAGATTTGGGGACCGCGATGGAGGGAGAACATAAGCAGATGCCGTTTGCATGTTCCTGGGCTAAGAGTTAGGGGTGACAACTCCCTTCACTGAGAGATTACCTGCAGGGAGCTCGTGTGGTGGGGGTGCCACCCTTATTTTTAATCGAAGAACCTGAAGCTCCGAGAGATGAGGTGACTTGCCGAGGACGCAAAGCGGGGGCAGAGCGGAAAGTCAACCCCACATCTGCCTGCCTCCGAACCACTGTCCTTCCCACGGATGCACAGGGCTCTGCGGGGTGCTTGCTAGGCAAGGACATCAGCACGGGCCAGGTCGGCAGGGGCTGGTGCAGGTGGACCCGAGTACCAACCTTGCTTGAGCTTGTGCTGTAGGCTGTGGTAGTGGGGGGCCCGATGGCTGAGCTGGGCTCCTAGAGGATCATTCTGGAAGTCACGGGAGACTGGTGGTGAGGGAGGCCAATGTGTGCATGCAGGAAGGGACAGGAGAAACCATGTGACGACAGAATAGGCACGTGGCTGGCGCCGTACACGAGGGCCATCCTCGGTGTCCATGGGAATCAGGGAAGGTGTTTGAAAGAGCCTGGCTGAGCTGTGGAGGGTCAGAGTCCGAGCCAGCCTGGTGTGTGAAATCCTCTGTTGCCTTTCTCCGGAGGGAGTTTCGTTCCTCATTAAGGAACTGGGGCAAAGGGTCCTCACGAGGCTGTAAGGGGCTGCAGAGCACACGGCGGCCACCACGCCGGGGCTGTGTACTAAATGTCACCTTATTAAAAACAAGACGGACTTGTATGAGGCTAGGAGGGCCTGGGCAGTAGATGTTATCCGTATTCAGGACTGGCAGCCCGAGAGCAAGCCGGATTGGCCGCAGGCAGCAAGGACCAGCTGAGCTCACAGGGAGGACCCTGGGAAGGGCATTTAGGGATGCCTGGACCCCTCTCTTGACCCTGCCTGCCTCTGCTTCCCCAGAGCTGGTGCTGGCTCATGCTATATGCATGTGGGATTCAGTGATGGGTACTTCTGGTCCTCTCTGTCCCCCAGGGAGCTTGGCCTTCATTCACAATACTGGTTCGGGGATCAAGTGCTGCCCTCTACTTCCAGGTCACAGAGGGCTGGCCATGGTAGCTGGTGGCTATGGGCATATTCCTTCCCTTCTCTGGCCCATCCCGGGACCTTCAAGGCCATGCCAGGGATCTGGAACACATGCCAGAGACCTGGGGACATGCTCTGGTTTTCAAATATAGTTGATTGGACACCACAGACACTACCTCTGGGCAAATTGTGGGTCTGGCCAGCCCAGAGCTGGCTAGCAGGTGGCAGAGGACATTGGGCCTATAAGCACCAGTGTGACTTGGTGACAGACAGGTCAGGCTGGCTTCTTTCATGGATGGGCTGCAGGTGGCAGGGCTGGGGTGGGGTCGTCACAGACACAGTAAGGGACAGGATGCTGAAGCTGGAGCTGGTGGAAGGACTCTCAGCTGGACCTGCCTGAAACAGTGTCCCCAGAGTGCTGATATGGCTCTCAGGCTTGGGGTGGCTTCGGTGAGGGCCCCAAGCCCTGTGTTGGGAGTCTGTTGGAAGGACTGGCGGTGGTGAAGGCTGGCTCGTCCAATCTGTGATGCTGGTGCCGGCTGGTGGGCATAGCTGATTGGCTTACCTGAGGCTTCCAGATCACAAATGGCAATTTCCAGTGACCCATTGGAGGCAAGGAGGCCGGGAGCAGTGTGTTCACCGGGGTTCGGGATCCACCTTTGGCCGGGTTCTATCGTGACATTCGCCGGGGCCAAGGTGATGACTCACAGGTTCCCCTTCAAAGAACTCAGACGGGAGGTGGTTCAGACAGAAGACAGAGCCTCTATGATGGAAGGGCATCCAGGGGACAGGGAAAACTTTACAGACGAGAGGACATTTGAGGTAGGTTTTGAAGGACACCTAGGAGTTTCATAGGTCAAGGAGGAGAACAGGTAGCTATTGAGTGTGGAGGAGAGATGATCCTATTATGCTAAGCCTGAGGGCTGGTCAGGAGCGCTGTTGTGGAGATGGGAAGATAGGTAGGACTGGTGCGTGGTAGGAAGGTGGGCCGGGCGTCCTGGGGAGTGGTGGATTCAAGGAGCTGACTGAGCCTTGGGGGTGGCTGTGCAGCCAGAGCAGGACCAAGTGTGAGTGGCTGATGGGGAAAGCAGTGGGGAGGTAGGCCAGCCAAGGACACTGGGGGTACAGACTAGGCAGACAGGCCAGGGGAAATCCCGAGAGTCAGGCAAGTTTCAAGGAGGGAGCAGTCAGGGGGTCAAGCGAGACCAGGCCTGCAAAGTGTCCACAGGGCTTAGTGACAAGCAGGGTGCTGATGACTCTGTCAGAAACCGTTTCCGCCAGAGATGCGGGCAGAAGCCAGACTGTGGTGGATTAATAGAGGAAGTGACATTTGAGCCAGGAAAGGAGTGACAGGTGGGAAACTAGAGTGCTAGGCTGTGGACCACTCTTCGGGGCTGACGAGAAGCTGAGCGCATGTCGGGAGGAGGGTTCCACCAGCATGGAGGGGCCTGGGCAATGCTGGGCTGCCCGGAGGAGGAGGGAAGCTGATGGGAGGCTGGAGAGAGAGTTTCTCTTAGAGGGTGGTCGCAGCCCCCCAGGGAGGTGGCGATGGAGATCAGCTGGGAGTGGGAGGGGCAGGACAAGAAACGCTTGGCTCACTTCCAGTTTCTGGGTGAAGTTGGTTTGCTCTAAGAGCTTGGGGGGCTTGAAGGAGAGGCGGGGCACTGAGGGGGGCTGTGGAGAAGCCCTGGGCCCCCAGTGGCTGTGGAGCTATGGAGTCTGTCCTGGTGCCAGTTGGCACAGCTGTGGATTTCTTTGGCAGCCTGGGGGTGGGCGTGGAGAAGGCGGTTGTCACAAGGCTCCGGCCTGGGGTCTAACTGAGCGGGCGTGGTGGAAGGCTGGGTGCGGGGACTCCGGGGCTGGCAGCTGGGGCAAGGGACACCTCTGCTGACCCAACCAAGGCAGGGCCTGATGCAAAGCGAAGCGAAGCCAGGCGGGTGCACAGATGCTGTGCCGAGGGGGCTGAAGGATGGCATGTGAGGGGGCGGGAGGGGAGGGGAGGGGAAATGACTGAAATAAACCCAGTGTCCCTGCCTTCGGGAGCACTCCCACGTGCCAGGCAGGGTGCTGAGCGCCTCCCTCTGGGCAGGCAGGCAGGCAGGCAGGCAGGCTGGCCTGTATCAGCCCACAGGTGGGAGGCGTCTGAGAGGCCCCCAGACTGGCTGTCAGGGTTCCAGCCCTGGGCAGGGGCCCAGGTGGCCTGACCCCATATGTCCTGGCACCAGGATATATTGAAGGATGGGGAGTGGGCCCTGGCACTGGGGAGCTGAAGTGGTTGCACCGTCTCTGAGGATGACCGGAAGGAAGCCGGGCCAGGTGGCGGTTCCGGTCCTTGTGAGAGGTCTGCTGGCCTGGGTGACCCTCCTGGTGCCTGGCCTGCTTTCTCTAATCAGCAGGCAGGCTCGCAGTCCCTTGATTGTCAGGGGCCGTTGGCTGGAGGCTGACCCACAGCAGCACTGTGTAGAGACAGCCAGGACCTTTGGGAAACAGGTCTCCTGGCCAGTCCTCGGAGGCACCTCTGGGTGGGTTTGAACCACTAACTTTGAAGCCAATTCCTACTAGCTGAGCGCTCAAGGCTTTGTGCCCCCCACCTGAGTCTCGGAGCAGCGTTGCGTGTGGCTCAGAAAGGAGAGGGCCAGGGCTGGGCAGAAGAGTACCTTCCAAGGCTGGAAGGAACACTTTGGACTGAGACCTGTCTGCAAACCCTGCGCAGTCCCACCTGCCCAGTGGCCTCCTCGAGGGCTGGCCTTTCTCCTCTGTACTGCTCCTGGATGGCGCAGGGGAGGGGGCAGTCTGGGGGGGCTGTGATGAGCTCATGTCTGTGGCAGGAGGGGCAGACATTGGAGTTGTGGTGGCTCCCAGCCTCTCCCCCCACCACCACCCCGAGTTGGCAGCACTTCCAAGGCCTAGACCCAACACATAAATTAGGACACTCAAGTGCTTGGTGAGGCCGGGCCCAGGCAGCCTGCCTCCAGAAGCACCTGCTGCTCCTTCGTCCTCGGGCGGTGGTGAGCGGGTCTGCTGGGTGCCGCTTTCTACCCAGGCCCTTGGGGCCTTGGGAGCGGCATTTGACCTCCTTCCAGTGCTGCTTGGGGAGCAGAATGTGGGCCCCGCACCCAGGGCCTAGCTTGGCATGAATCATAGCACAGAGGCAGGTTTTGCAGGGGTCCCTGCACCCCTCCTGGGTGGCCCTGCCAGCCCTAGGAGTCAGCCTGAGGCACAGAGATGATGGAGGCCACCACCCCCCCTCCCAAGAGAGCATTGAAGGAGGTCAGGCATGGAAGGGACGCAGCCCACTTGTCTGGCCCGGCGCTCTTCTGGCTGAGGCGACAGGAAGATGTCTGTGAGACTTAGGCGAGTCTGGCAGCCCCTCTGAGCCTCCGTTTCCCCCACTGTAAAGTGGGAGGGGTCCAGTGGGGTCAGTTCCAGACCCCAGGGCTGCCCTCTCAGCACTGGCTCAGCCCCTGCCATCACCTCGGTGTTCCAGGTGAGGAGCCGGAAGAGGAACCGAAGGTGAAAACCCAGTGGCCAAGGTCTGCAGATGAGCCAGGGCTCTACATGGCACAGACAGGTAACTAGAGCCCGCCTCCCTCCTTGGCGGCGGGGGCCGACTGTGTGGTGTCTGGTGGCATGTATGCGTGGCATGTCCCCGTCCGTCTGCGTCCCAAAACTCAGTCACGTCTCTGCTTCGCCAGGTCTGTGGGCAGGGCTGGGTCTTCTGGAGAGCCTGTCACTTGGGGTCAGGGTAGGAGGGCCCCTCAAACACCTGCACCCACCTTCCTGGGGCTCCCCCATCCCCAGGGGACGGAGGTGCCCTGCTGCCGACGCTGTCCCTCTCTTGTAGGTGACCCGGCGGCTGAGGAGTGGTCCCCGTGGAGCGTGTGTTCCCTGACGTGTGGGCAGGGGCTGCAGGTGCGGACCCGCTCCTGCGTGTCCTCCCCCTATGGGACCCTGTGCAGCGGGCCCCTGCGGGAGACCCGACCCTGCAACAATTCAGCTACCTGCCCAGGTAGGCCCGCCCTCCTCCCCACCCATCTGCCTGAGACCTGGGCCGGCAAATCTGCCAAAGATGGTTGGCTGCTTCCTCCTGTCATTCATCAAACTTGACAGACTCCCAGGCCACGTGCTGGCCACTGAGACACAGATGAATGAGATCAGGGTCCACTCTTGAGGGGGCTCAGGTCTGGTCATATCACGCCCATCCCCCTGATGCCTGAGTCCTGGGAATGGGAGCTCTACCTGCTGACCCCCATTGCCCTCCATCATCCTGATGCTGTGTTCAACCTCTGGCCCTACCCCACCTCCCTGCCCCTCCTCCTCCCCCTGCGCTAATTCAATTCAGTCTGTCCTTCAAGACGAAAAACAAACGCCCCCCCCCCATTTAATGACACCTTCCCAGACAATCCCCAGCCTCCTCTGGGCTCCCCACACCCTGCTTTGGGGGACCTCCCCTGGACCCTGAAGCCTTCTTCACTTAAACGGGTAGCTGGGAGCCTCAGTCAAGTGCCTTCAGCGGGCAGGTGGCTGACTAAAGAGCAGGACAGTTTTGTCTGTCTCCTGCCAGACCGCATGGCTGCTGGCTGTGGTGGAGAGTAGGGCTTGCCTGGGGAGGGGCAGGTCAAGAGTAGGGCTTGCCCGGGGAGGGATAAGAGGAGAGTAGGGGTTACCTGGGGGACTGGGGAATGGTCTTGGTGCTTGGGGCGTGGCCGGTGCTTGCAAGGTACGGGGGCAAAGCCGTGTGCCAGGTGTACGCTCTGTGTTGGTGTCCATGTAGAAGCTTATGTCTGTATTTGTGTCTGTGTGTGGGGGGGTGGGGAGGGAGGGGCACTTCCTGCCCAAGCTTGCCATGTTGGATCCAGGCTCGTGGGCTACGGGTTTGGAAGGGAATAGATGGATTTGGGGGCCCTTCTTGGGCTTCCTGTGCCCTTATGAGAGGGGGACCTCCACATCCCCTCCTGAATTGGACCAGCTTCCTTGTTGGGGGTGTCCACAGGCGCTGTCCCTGGTGAAATGGGACCAGAAACCTGTGTCCTCCCCATTTCTCCAAAGGGTGGCTCCATGGGGCCTGGGGAGATCTCCCTGGCAATAGAATCCAGGGCCGAACCAATGAGGAGCAGTCGCAGAGCTGTGGAGCTCCTGATTGGTGGGTGGATGGGCAGGTGCCGGCAGTGGGCGGGGCCGAGGTGCCGCCCAGCCACCGGCCACGTGCTTCCTTGCAGTGCACGGCGTGTGGGAGGAGTGGGGGTCCTGGAGCCTGTGCTCCCGCAGCTGCGGGCGGGGGTCCCGGAGCCGGATGCGGACCTGCGTGCCCCCCCAGCACGGCGGCAAGGCCTGCGAGGGTCCTGAGCTACAGACTAAGCTCTGCAGCATGGCTGCCTGCCCGGGTCAGTAGCGCCCGTGGGTTTCCAAGCAGGCGCTGCCCAGCCGGGTGGGGGTCGGGAGACCCTGGGTGGGCAGTCAGGTCCAGTGCCCTTGGGGTTCTGGGAGCTTTGACCAAGCATGGGGAGGCTGGAGAAGTGGACCTGTAGAGGGAACCCCTAGTCCAGGCTTGGGGACAATACACCAGCCGCATCCAGTCCCACCCCCAAAGCCCCAGGCTGCCTTTGTAGGTCATGGTACTTTGGTACCAGTGGCCAGCAGGGCTGTGAGGGGACCCCAAAGCTGGCCTCAAGTGTGGGCTAAGACCAGGCAATGTCCCTGCAGCTTTCTCCCTAGCTGGAAGTCGGGAGGGTGTCTCCTGAGTAGGGAGGTGTTCCCTGTTCCTGGAGCTGGTGACAGGCAGACAAATGGGGCCCAGCGCCCCCTGCTCAGTCCAGCCTCCACACAGGACTGGCCTGACTCCAGCCAGAAGGCCCAGCAGGCTCTGATGCCACCCCCCACCCCCATCCTAGTGCTCTGCCTCTCCCCGTCCTCGCCCCCCCTTGCTCAACGGCCACCCCTGCTTTTGTCTTCCCATGCAGTGGAAGGCCAGTGGCTAGAATGGGGTCCCTGGGGCCCATGCTCCTCATCCTGTGCCAACGGGACCCAGCAGCGCAGCCGGAAGTGCAGTGTGGCAGGCCCAGCCTGGGCCACGTGCACAGGTGCCCTCACCGACACGCGAGACTGCAGCCACCTGGAGTGCCCCGGTGAGTGTTGGGCACAGGGGTGGCAGGTAGCAGCCCTGGTCCTGGGGGCCTTGGGGGCTGCTCACGCTCCCTCTCCCGCAGCTGCGGATGGCAAGTGGGGGCCATGGAACGCATGGAGCTTGTGCTCTAAGACATGCGACACGGGCTGGCAGCGTCGCTTCCGCATGTGCCAGGCCTCGGGCACGCAGGGCTACCCTTGCGAGGGCACCGGTGAGGAAGTGAAGCCCTGCAGCGAGAAGAGGTGCCCAGGTACTGCTCGGCACGGTCCTAGGGTGGGGAGCTCGGGGCCTCCCCTACAGCCTGCCCTGCTCAGCCCCTCCCTCTGCCCCACAGCCTTCCACGAGATGTGCCGCGACGAGTATGTGATGCTGATGACGTGGAAGAAGGCAGCTGCTGGCGAGATCATCTACAACAAGTGCCCCCCGAATGCTTCTGGTGAGGGCTGCAGCTTGCCGGGCGCCGCGGGCTCCCCCCCACCCCCCATCACCACTCTGGCTTTGGTGGGCCTGAACCCAGATCCACACTCTGCCCTCTATTCTCCCCGCTACAGGATCTGCCAGCCGCCGCTGCCTCCTCAGCGCCCAGGGTGTGGCATACTGGGGGCTGCCCAGCTTCGCCCGCTGCATCTCCCACGAGTACCGCTACTTGTACTTGTCTGTGAGTGGCCTGTTGGGGGTGGGGGGCGCTCCGGCTCCACCCAGACCTGGGGAAGGTGGTGGGGGCTTGAGTCTCCTATTTCCGGGTGTCTTGGCACATACGGTGTTCACTTCTGCCTGGCTGTGCCTCTCCTTGTCTGGCAAACGCCTTCTCCTACCTCAAGGTCCAGCTTTCGAGTGCCCTCCTCCCTGGTGCCCGCCTGCGTGCCCCAAGCTTCTCAATCACTAGGTGTTATGAGTGTGCATCTGGGTGGCTGTGTCCTCTGCCAGACTGCGAGCTGTTTGAAGGAAGGGACAGAGTAGACTTAATTTCTGGGTCCCCGGTGGCCTTCCCAGAGCCAGGGCAAGAGTGGTGTCAGTGAAAGTGGTTCTTGGGTACCTGTTTACCCCATTGTGATCGGAGATTTGTTATGCACTTGTGTTGGGGCCTTGTGTGTGAGGTGTGTGTGTGTGTGTGTGTGTGTGTGTGTGTGTGTGTCTGTCTGTGTGATGTGTGCATGGTCCCTCCAGGGTGGGGAGTCTCAAGCTCCCAGGATGTCTGAGATGCACATCTGAGCCCCTCCTTCCACTCAGTCTGCTGATTTCATCTGTGAAAGTGTCTGCTGGGATCCGCTCTCGCTGGTCCCCTTTCTTGGCCTTGGTGTCCCTGTGAACTCCTTGGAACATCTCTCGCTGCCCCTTCCCTCCAGATGCAGCTAATGGGTGGGCTGAGGTGGGGAGGGGAGGGCCAGGGCGGTCTTGGCTCCTGACCATCCCACTGTTGCTACAGCTCCGGGAGCACCTAGCCAAGGGGCAGCGCATGCTGGCGGGCGAGGGCATGTCGCAGGTGGTGCGCAGCCTGCAGGAGCTGCTGGCCCGGCGCACCTACTACAGCGGGGACCTGCTCTTCTCCGTGGACATCCTGAGGAACGTCACTGACACCTTCAAGAGGGCCACTTACGTGCCCTCCGCCGACGACGTGCAGGTGCCACCCTGGGAGGGAGGGTGGGGGCGAGCATGGCGGTGGCAGGGAAGCCCCATCCCCCTGGGTCTACTGCTCCGCTACACTCCCTGCTCTCTCCCTAGCGCTTCTTCCAGGTGGTGAGCTTCATGGTGGATGCAGAGAACAAGGACAAGTGGGATGATGCCCAGCAGGTGAGGGGCTGGGCATCTAGGCTTCTCTCCCGACCCACCCCCACCTTGGCCCTTGACCCATACATTCTGTCCGCAGGTGTCCCCTGGCTCCGTGCACCTGCTCCGTGTTGTAGAGGACTTCATTCACCTGGTGGGCGATGCCCTCAAGGCTTTCCAGAGCTCTCTCATTGTCACGGACAACCTGGGTGTGTGGTGGTGGGGTGGGAGCCTGGGTGCCGGGAAGCAGGGACGGCTGGTCTGAGGCTCTCTGTTCTTCCTCCCGTCCCGGGGGGTTCCCCCACTTACGTAACCCTGGTTTGTATCTTCCTCCCCTCCCTCCGTGCTGTTTCTCCCTGTACACTACGCCCCGTACCCCATCTGAACCTGCTGTGGGGGTGTGTGTCCCCGCCCCCTCTGATGGGTCTGGACGGCAGTGATCAGCATTCAGCGAGAGCCCATCTCCGCCGTGTCCAGCGACATCACCTTCCCCATGCGGGGCCGCCGGGGCATGAAGGACTGGGTGCGGCATTCTGAAGACCGCCTCTTCTTGCCCAAGGAGGTGCTCAGCCTCTCAGCCCCTGACCCTGGGAAGTCCGCCACCCTTGGGACCTCTAGCAGCCCCAGCCGGGTGCGGGGCCCAGGGACAGTGCCCCCGGGCCCTGGCCACTCCCACCAGCGCCTCCTCCCGGCTGACCCTGATGAGTCGTCCTACTTCGTGATTGGTGCTGTGCTGTACCGTACCCTGGGCCTCATCCTGCCACCCCCCAGGTGAGTCCCCGCCTGGGGCCAGGTGGGGTGGGGCAGGTCCCAGATGACCCCGGGCAGAGCCAGGCGGCCTGAGCCTGTGCTGGCCACAGAGAGACTATGGCCTTTGTGTCCTCGGCCCCTCTGCTGGCTCTGCACAAAGGCGCTTTTCATAGCTCCCCTTCCAGCTGCGCTGGGGCTTGGGGGTCAGGTGCGTTGGGCTCTGGGCCTGCCCCATTGGGGACACCTTCAGGGCTCCCCACTGGGTCTGGGCACACCTGCTGGCAGGAGCTGACTTCAGTACCTGCCCCCGCCCAGGCCCCCGCTGGCCGTCACGTCCCGGGTGATGACAGTGACGGTGAGGCCCCCCACGCAGCCCCCAGCGGAGCCCCTCATCACAGTGGAGCTCTCCTACATCATCAACGTAAGTGGTTCAGGCAGGGCTGCAGCGCAGCCAGGGTGTGTGTGTGTGGGGGGGTGTCACAGTGAGGTCTACAGTAAGTAGCTGCTGGGGGTGGGTAGCGGGGTTTTGTTTGCTGCTGGCAGCGAGTTGGATCTGCCCTGGGAGGGCCTGCCCCGTAGCAGGAGTCAGGGGTGGGGATCCCCTGCCCACACTGGCCCTTCTGTTCCCCAGGGCACCACGGACCCCCACTGTGCCAGCTGGGACTACTCCAGAGCGTGAGTTTCGGGGACACCTCAGTAGGAAGGGGCTCCTCGGAGCTGGCCTTGGTTTGAGGGGCTGGGGGCATATCCTGGGCACCCCTTCCCTACCTGGCTCTTGGGTATGGCTCTGCCCTGGGTTTCACCCGCCCTTGGGTAGCGTTCAGCCCTGTGGGCAGGGCTGTGGACCCGGACTTCGCCTCACTCAGTCTGTCCCTCCACCCAAGAGATGCCAGCTCGGGGGACTGGGACACAGAGAACTGCCAGACCCTGGAGACCCAGGCAGCTCACACTCGCTGCCAGTGCCAGCACCTGTCCACCTTTGCTGTGCTGGCCCAGCCGCCCAAGGACCTGGTGAGTGGAGCTGGCCTGTGTGGCACCTGTCAGCTGACTGGGGTCCAGCGTTGAGGGGGGTGCCTAGAATGGGCATCTGTGCAGAGACACTGGGTGAGGGAACTGTGCCCCTGTGACAGTGCCCCCAGATGGTGACGTGTGCCCAGTAGGTGAGCGTATGTGGACACAGATGATTGTGTGTGGCTGTGTGTGGTGGTTGCGTGGGGGGGGGGCAGGGCAGGGCTGGTCTGCCCACATGAGGACAGCGGTGAGTGCCAGGGGGTAGGGGGGCGTGGCTGGCACCCCTCTACCAGCAATGCCTATGAGTGTCTGCCCCTCCCCCAGACGCTGGAGCTGGCGGGCTCCCCCTCAGTGCCCCTGGTGATTGGCTGCGCCGTGTCCTGCATGGCACTGCTCACCCTGCTTGCCATCTATGCTGCCTTCTGGAGGTAGGCCCAGGGCTGGGCAGGGCCCGGGGAGGGTAGCCCCCTCGGTTGGCTGGGACAGCCAGTGCCCTGCCCATGCCTGCTGTGCCCTCCAGGTTCATCAAGTCCGAGCGCTCCATCATTTTGCTGAACTTCTGCCTGTCGATCCTGGCATCCAACATCCTCATCCTGGTGGGCCAGTCCCGGGTGCTGAGCAAGGCAGGTGCAGGCTGCTGGGGGCCCCAGGCGTGGGGGTGGGGAGGCCCGAGGGTCTCAGGGCAGCTAAGCTGGGTGGATGTGTGTCTCAGGGTGAGGGTGTGTACATATTCTAAGGATGCCTCCACAGCTGTGGATGCGGATGTGTGCTGAGCCTCTGTGTGTGTGGGGTGGGGTGGGGTGGTGGGACCGGGTAGTATTTTTGGAGCCAGGGTGATGTATGGGAGTCAGGCAAGTGGCCCCTTTGGCCACCTGTGTGTGGAGGGCCTCTGCTGGCAATCACCTCTGCCCCCTGGCTGCCCCTGCACAGTGCCAGCCTGGTGAGTGCTCGGCCTGGGTCTCTGTTTGCCCCCTTCCCTGCAAGCCTCCTCTGGGTGTGGGCAGCCTGCCTGCTGCCTCCCCGGATGCCGAGTGCAAGTCACTAGCCCGTGTCGTGCTGTGTGTGGGTGCTGGAAGGCGGGGACACCTGGCAGGGCTCCGTGGGGGGTGGGGGCCTCAGGTGGACAGGCGTGGGGACAAGCCTGGTGCCTCCAGGCCACCCTGGCCACTGCTCAGGCCCCTGCCCTCCCTCCGGTCCTCCCCCTGCAGGGTGTGTGCACCATGACTGCCGCCTTCCTGCACTTCTTCTTCCTCTCCTCCTTCTGCTGGGTGCTCACCGAGGCCTGGCAGTCCTACCTGGCTGTCATCGGCCGGATGCGCACCCGCCTCGTGCGCAAGCGCTTCCTCTGCCTGGGCTGGGGTGAGCCAAATGGCGCGGGGGCTCTGGCAAGGGGCTGCCGGGCTGGGCTGGAAGGACAGGGGCACTCACTTGGGCTCCTCCTGCTTCCCCAGGTCTGCCTGCCCTGGTGGTGGCTGTGTCTGTTGGCTTTACCCGCACCAAAGGATACGGCACAGCCAGCTAGTACGTGGGCGCTCGTCCTGGGCTGGGGCCCTGCCTGCTGGGAGGCTTTGGGCAGATTACTTCCCTCCAGCCTCAGTGTCCCTGACTATAAAGAGATGCACAGTGGAACCTCTTTTAAGAAACACCTAACTCGGGGGCTTGGCCTTTTTCATCCCCACAGTCATCCCTGGGGTTGGGCCTGTGCTGTTCTTGGCCTATGTTGGGGGGGGAAACTGAGGCTCGGTGGCTCCTCCTAGCCTGGGGGTTCTGGCGCCCATAGGTGATGGAGGTGTGGCCCCGTAGGGACAGGGGGATGCTGCTGGTGTAGAGGTAGGGAGTGGATTTGAGATTGGGAAGGGAGCCTGCTAAGCATCTGACAGTTATCCTTTCCCCTCCCCCACCCAGCTGCTGGCTATCCTTGGAGGGCGGTCTGCTCTATGCTTTTGTGGGTCCTGCAGCTGTCATTGTCCTGGTATGTACCCAGTCAGTGTCCTGGGAGGGATGTGGCCCCAGGACTCAGCCTGTCTCTTCTTCTGCCACCTCCCTGCATCCTATATCCCTGCTCTGGGGTCTCCTTGCCCAGAGGGCACCTGGTAACCCTGTCTCTCCCTCTCCCTCTTCCACCCCACCCCGGGCCCCTTCCCATGCGCGGCGTCCCAGGTGAACATGCTCATTGGTATCATCGTCTTCAACAAACTCATGGCTCGGGACGGCATCTCGGACAAATCCAAGAAGCAGAGGGCTGGGTAAGGAGCCCTTGGCAAGGGCCCTGGGGCCCGGGGCCAGGGGCGCAGACTGTGGTCTTTCAGAGATCAGGGCTGGAGGAGGCCGACTGACTGGGGCTCCCGACCACGGGGCCCCTGGGCGCAGGCCAAGAGGGCACCCAGAGTGCTCAGCTGCTGCTCCCCCTCCCCCTAACTCAGCTCTCTCTCTCTCATCTGCCCTCCCTTCCACCTGACTGGGGCACCTTCTGCCCCTGTCCCTTCCTGGCTTCCCCGTGTTTCCCCTTCTCCTGTCTGTGCCGCATCCCCCGAGGTCGGAGCGGTGCCCCTGGGCCAGCCTGCTCCTCCCCTGCTCAGCGTGTGGAGCGGTCCCCAGCCCCCTGCTCAGCTCAGCCTCGGCCAGGAACGCCATGTTAGTCGTGCCCCCCGGGGGGGCGGTTGGGGATGGGGTGGGCAGAGGAGTGGGGGGCAGTGCCTGCGGTGGGGGGAGGTGGGATGCCAGCCCAGTATCCATAGAGCTTGGCCTCACTTTGCCAGCTGCCACACGCTCTTAAAGGCTTGACCTTGTGGAGTGAATGTGTGGCGTGAATGTGTCGCCTGGGCCCCGGGGTTCCTGTGCCTGCCCCGCCCACGCCCGCCCCCTTGCTCCATCCAGGCACCGCCTGGACTCTTCTTCCTCACCCTTCACCCCACAGAGGCCCACAGCATCTCAGGCTCTTGAGTGTTGGAGCCATGGGACCTTAGCCTTAGAGTGATAGAATCTTAGAATAAGACACTCAGAAGCAAAGAATGTTAAGATGAGTGAATCATCGGGTCTTATCATCTGTCATCAAGTCTGAGGCTGAGAATTTCAGAGCCATTGAATCGCACAATTAATTGGAGACAGAGTCACAGGGGCAGAGAATGATTTCACTGCCACTCCCCCATGCCGTCCCCAACCCCCTCAGCTGAGATTCTTAAAGGTCCCCTTGCAAGAGGAGAAGGGACCCACCAGGGTCTCTCTCCCACATGGAAACCCTCTCCCTGGCTAAGGTGTCAGCACCTGGGGAGCCTGCTGCACCCTCGGAGGGACCAGCTCCATGGAGCGAGAAGTCCCATGGGGGCCAGCGCCCTGTGCCTGGCACTGCCATCTGCCTCCCTGGCCCAGTCTGTCCTAGCTGGCCATTAGGAGCCTGGACTATGGAGTCGGCCTGGCTGGATTTGCATCCCAGCCCAGCTGCTGGGCCTGCTCCCGTCTCCTCAGCTGTGAATGGAGCTAATAACCCCTATTCCTGTGTGTTGGAGCTGTTTTGATCAAATACATTTGAAATGATGTATGTAAAGTGTTCTGTGGGGCCGAGCCAAGAATCAGTGCTTAATCATGGCAGCTCTTATTACTGTGATTAGACCTCCTGGTGGTCTTGGCTCAGCCCCCAGGGGCTGCGGAGACCCTTGGGCTGCCCCAGCCAGGCAGAGAGGCTCTCCCTGGGGCAGGCCTTGGCCCCCTGCCCGGCTCTTTGCCTTGGCCTCCCATGATCACCCTCTGCTCTGCCTGGAGCTGGCCTGCTGGGCCCACTGGGGACCCTAATGGGTGTTACGGAGGCAGAGTGGGCTGGGCAAGGATGCCCCTCTGTGCCCAGGTGGGTGGTGGCAGGTGGGGAGTAGGGCCCATCTGCCTTTTCCTCTTTGCTTCCCCTGACAAGGAGGCTGGATCAGGCCCTGCCCCTCCCTTCACCCCCTGCCCCAGCTGTGTTCTCCCTACCCAGTCCTGGAAGCTGCCCCTGAGAGGGGGGAGGGGCTGGCACCTCTTCCCTGTCTGTCATCAACAGCCCCTACTGAACTGAGGGGCAGGACGGAGAGTCTCTGCTTCACTGGCTGGGCTCCAGCCTACCTTCTCCCCAAAGAAGTGTGCCCATCAGTCCTCCACATGCCCTACCTGTGTAATCTCTCAGTCTGTCTGTCTCATGCTCCCTCACTGTGTCTGTGGCTTCTCCCCGTCCCCCATCCTGTCCTCTCCTGCCAGCCCCTGGGGAGGCAGCCCAGGCCTGTGCATTTTGAAAAACTTCCCTGGTGATTCTGGGACACACGCTCTCTTCTCTCCCAGCAGTGCCTGCATCTCTCTGCCTCTTCTCCCCTCCCGCTGTCCCCGCCCACCTTGTCCACTTCTGACCCCCATCGCCGCCTGGGCCTCCCACACAGTCTCCCATGTCTGCCTCTCCCACTTCCATCGGCCCCTGCTCTGGCCTGCAGTGTCTCCTCCCCGCCTCTGTCTGTCTCTAAGCTCTTCTGCTCCTCGTCGCTGGGGGACCCGCTCAGGTCCTGGTACCTGGGGCTCAGCCGGTCTGGGTCAGCGCGAGGGCCCTGAGCTGGGCAGAGATCCAGGCCCAGCTGACTCTGCCGCTTGCTGTGTCACCCTGAGGGACCCTCTTCTGTGTGCCCCCCTCCCCTCTCCTCCCCTCCCCCAGGGCCTCCCTCTGGAGCTCCTGTGTGGTACTGCCGCTGCTGGCACTCACATGGATGTCCGCCGTCCTGGCCATGACGGACCGCCGCTCCGTCCTCTTCCAGGCCCTTTTCGCCGTGTTCAACTCCGCGCAGGGCTTTGTCATCACTGCTGTGCACTGCTTCCTGCGCCGAGAGGTGGGCCCCACCCCTACCCCCGCTGACCTCGGAGGGAGGGTCCACTGTGTCACATTCAGGACCGGATATCCAGGGAGCCTGGCGGGGGAGCTTCGAAAGCCCCTGGCCCTGCCGGTGCACCCCGGACTCGCCTTTGGCCTCCTGGTCTCCTGGGACAACTCCTCTCTGCTGGCCCACCCGCCGTCGGGATGGGCCTTCAGAGCCAGCAGGCACCTCTGTTGTCCCCAGGTCCAGGATGTGGTCAAGTGCCAGATGGGCGTGTGCCGGGCCGACGAGAGCGAGGACTCCCCTGACTCGTGCAAGAACGGGCAGCTGCAGATCTTGGTGAGTGACAGGGCCTGGGCTGCCACAGATGCGCTCTGGGTGGGCCGGGCTGCCACGCCCCCGCCCCAGGCTACTCCCTGCCATCCACGGCAGGGAGGGCACAGACCAGGCTGCACTCAGGCTCCGTCCCTGATAACTGGGTGAGATGGGCCAAGCCCTTCCCTCTCCCAGCCTCAGTGCCCCCACTGGAGAAGCTGGGGCTAGAGGAAGTCCTTCCCCGGGGGCCCTCTCGGTTCTGTCGGGCTGATTCCATGGGCAGTCCCAGTGGCAAGCCTGCTGAGCAGAGTGGGTCGGGTGGGGTGAGTCCTCCCTCCCTGACCCATTGGGCCCCCTGCCCACTGCTCTCTCTGCCCACAGTCGGACTTTGAAAAGGATGTGGATCTGGCCTGTCAGACAGGTGAGTGCAGGAGGGTCCTGGAAGCAGTCCAGAAGGGGAGCCCCCAAGCCCCAGAGTCAGCACCTCAGGTTTCAGGGATAGGGAGGGCTTTTGAGCTCCTTGGGGCTGTGGGTTCAGAGGTCAGGCCCTGCATAGCAGTGTAGCAGTTGGTCCTGGGCTCTAGTTCTGGCCTTGCCTCTCTGTGGGCCCCGGTCAGGTCTGTTCTCTGCGCCACTGGTGTGGGAGTGAGTGAGGACTGACCACCCTTCGAGGACCAGCACCCACCACCTCCCCAGAAGCTCCCACCTTGTCCGAGTGGGGCCAGGCTGGCACCTGGGGGCCCCTCCTTCCCAGGACTCACCCCTTCCCCTGACTTCTGTCCCCAGTTCTGTTCAAGGAAGTCAACACTTGCAATCCATCCACCATCACGGGCACACTGTCCCGCTTGTCCCTGGATGAGGACGAGGAGCCCAAGTCTTGCCTCATGGGCCCTGAGGGTGGCCTCAGCTTCTCGCCACTGCCCGGGAACATACTGATGCCCATGGCCTCCTCGCCAGGGCTGGGGGAGCCGCCGCCCCCTCGGGAGGCCAACCCTGTGTACATGTGTGGGGAGGGCGGCCTGCGGCAGCTGGACCTCACATGGCTGCGGCCATCCGAGGCAGGCTCCGAGGGGGACTACATGGTGCTGCCCCGGCGGACTTTGAGCCTGCAGCCTGGCGGCGGAGGGGCCGGGGCTGGGGAGGAGGCCCCCCGGGCCCGGCCTGAGGGCACCCCTCGGAGGGCTGCCAAGGCCCTGGCCCACACTGAAGGCTACGCCAGCTTCCTCTCCGTGGACCACTCTGGCCTGGGCCTGGGCCCTGCCTATGGGTCTCTGCAGAACCCCTACGGGATGACCTTCCAACCACCCCCGCCGACGCCCAGCCCCCGCCAAGTGCCGGAGCCCGCGGAGCGCAGCCGGACCATGCCCCGCACTGTGCCCGGCTCCACCCTGAAGCTGGGCTCCCTGGAGGTGAGTGCCGGGCAGGGGCAGTGGGCGGGCTTGTCCGCCGTGCTCGGGAGCATGTCTGCTGTGCGTCTGCGTGCGCTGCCGCAGCCGCAATTGCCATCCAGTCAGTGCGACCTTGCCGTGGTCCCGTGTGTGCGGTCCCGTGTGCACGGTCGAACAGTTCCATAGAGCTCTCCGGGCCGAGGTGAGGCAGGTGAACTGTGCTCACCTATGAACCCGAAGGGAGGCAGTTGGAACTCACCAACAGCCTCCTGGAAGGAAGGCCTGGCCATCCGTTTCCATACAGAGGGCAGCAAGAAAAGCCTGCCACTCCTCTCCGTCATACAGTGGCTGGATGGCCGTGGCTTCTTCTGTAGACCTCTCGGCGAGCTGCTGCCTTGACCGTGCCCAGCAAACACCAGCTTCTCGAATTCCCTGAGTAGGCTTGGACTGCCCGCGTGTACATATGTGGGGAGGGCCCTTCATGAATCACCCCCTCTGGCTTTGGGGCCTCCACTGGGGTGGCAGGTTAGAGCGAGATCTCTTTTAAAAGGCCACAGCTCAGATGGGCAGCTGCACCATGGGGTCAGAGCCTGGGCCACCAAGGCCCGGAGGAGCTGAGTTCAAACCTGGGATCTTGGTGGCAGAAACATCTGGAGCATAGGTTTTCATCTAAGCCTCAGTTTCCTCCAGGGCTCCAGACTGGTCCAGTCCAGTCCAACCCCTCAGCCCCCACCTGCTGAGAATTTGCCTTTCCCACCTCAGCCCCAAACCATACCACACCCACTGCTAAAGAGTTGTCACTGACCCCATTGATCCAATAGGGCAGAACACAACAGCCCCATACTGACTCGGAGGTTGTAAACCTTCCTGGAAGCAGACAGCCTCATCTTTCTCCTGCGGAGCAGTGGGGGTGTGGGGGGTGGGGGGGTTCAAACCTCCGACCTTCATTAGCAGCTCAATGCTTAACCCACATGCTATCTGTCATCACCAGAGCACCTTCCTTTCCACCCAGATGGACCCAGTTTGAATCTCTGTTTCAACCTGGGGAGTCTATTCCAATCCTCCCAGGGGATCTTGTCAAAATGCAGATTCCAGTACTATCTCTCTGGGGTGGGAAAGCACATTGCTGGGGCTGTGGGAGTGGGGTAGGTCAGACTGGTCTGAACCAGTCAGGAGCCCTGGAGCCCAGCCTTCCTCGTTTGTAAAGTGGAGGCAACATAGTAGCTTCCTTTGTAGAGCTGGATTAATTGGGAGAGAGTGAGCATTGGGCTCTGCGTGGAGCAGGTAGAAATGCTAGATAATTGGAAATGTCTGCGCTTGGTTTGCCTGCAATCAGCGTGGCACTGCCCACAGGCCAGTGTGATAGAGTGTCTCCTCCTGAGAAGCTGCAGGCCCCTCTGGGCCCTTCTGTGTGTTCTCTGTGGACACCCTTCCCTCTGGCCTCCTCAGTCCACCACTGATGGGGGTGGGAGCAAGCAGGCAGCAGTGGCTTGCTCCCGGCCGTTGTGGAACTCTAGTGCAAGGATGAGAGGCTTAGGGTAAGGAAGGGGGGCGGGCCAGGAGCCTAGGCTCAGACAGGGTCTGCGGCTGGGGCGCGGCCTCGGAAACCCGCTCCCATCCTCCGTGCAAAGGAGATGAAGTTAGCAGCTCATTTCCCCCAGAGTGCGCCTTGAACACTCGGTGCCGCTCCTGCCACAGACAGCAGACACGGCAGGCGTAACCGGGGCAGAAAGCTTGGAGCGGTGGTGGGAGGGGCGTGCGCACCTGCCCGCTCTGAGGCTGGGAGTGGGGGCGGTGCGAGCACATCTCGGGGGAGGTAGCAGCCACTGTGGTCACATTCCGAGGGGTCCGGGGTGATGTCTAGAATTCTGATGTGGGCATTGGCACTGGAACAGGAGTGGGAGATTTTAGGTTTATTCAGCGGGGTGCGAGCTGTGTGTGTGTGTGTGGGGGGTAGTTCTGGGGCATCAGAGGGCTGCGAGTGTCTGCTGCCTCCAGAAAGAGAGTGAGGAGGGGCAGGGGAGCAT
>NW_022111357.1:12939027-12953350 GCF_000313985.2 Echinops telfairi
TGTACGTGTGTATGTGTGTTTGCATGCGAGTGCATGCCTGCTCCCTGTGACATGCCTGCTCCCTGTGACTGCTGACAGCTTCCAGCATGTGTGTGTATGTGTGTGTGCATGCCTGTGTGTGCATTTGTATATGCCTGTGTGGGTATGTGTGTATGCTTGCATGTGTACTTGCTTCCTGTGAGTGTCTGCCGGCAGCTTCCGGTATGTGTGTGTGTGTGTGTGTGTGTATGCGCGTGCATGCCTGTGTGTGTTTGTATGTGTGCATCTGTATGTGCGTGTGTGTGCATGCGCATGCCTGTGTGTGCATTTGTATGTGCCTGGGTGTGTGCGTGTGCTTGCATGTGTACTTGCTTCCTGTGAGTGTCTGCCGGCAGCTTCCGGTGTGTGTGTGTGTGCGTGTGCATGCATGCCTGTGTGTGTGTCTGTATGTGCCTGTATGTGCATGCGTGCTCCCTATGAGTATCTGCCTGTGTGCATCACATGTGTGCATTGCAGCAGTGGGAGAGTAGGCCAGTACCTGAGCCCAGACCGGGGCAGCATGCCTTGCCCCCTGTGCCACAACCCCAAGGACTGTGCCTTATAAGGCCGTTGGCCAGGCCTGGGTGAATGATCAGCAGTGGGCAGAGCCCTGGGAGCCAGGCTTCCTGGCTGTACCGTATCTTGCACTGGGTGAAACAGTCTTCTTCTTCCTGCTCCCTCCTGCACCTTCCCAGAGAAAGAAGTTGCGTTACTCAGACCTGGACTTTGAAGTAAGTGCTGTGCACGTGTGTCTGTCCCTGAAGGGCTGGGCCACCACCCCTTAAAGGGGTGCGGGTCCCCTTGCAGAACCTGACCCTGAGATCCCAAGGCTGTGTGGAATCTTTCTGCCCCAGTCATGGCCCTGGGGTGAAGAGAGGGGAGCTCTTAGGCTCTGTCCTTTGACCTGGGTGGGACTGGGGAGGAGAGGGGGGACCTTCTCTGACACCCTGTGGATCCAGAAGGTGATGCATACCCGGAAACGGCACTCGGAACTGTACCATGAGCTCAACCAGAAGTTCCACACGTTCGACCGCTACCGCAGCCAGTCTACGGCCAAGGTGAGGGCTCCCCTGGCCGCCCACCTGGCGCACGAGCCTGACTCGGGACCTATGGTAGAGGGCATAGCAGTGGACAGTGTCCTCGGACGGGCCGTGTCCAGTGTGAGTTCCCTGACCGGACTCTTGAGACACTTGTTCTCCGCCCCTCACCCACTCTTCCTTACCAGGCCAGCCTCATACCGCCTCCCCGGGACCAGTCCCCAGTGTGAATGCTGTCCTGGGATTGGGTGGTGTGGAAAGCTATCATCAGTAAGCATGGGGTGGGGGGGTGGGAGGCAGGTGAGGAGCTGGCCCCGCCGGCACTGTCCCCATTAATTGCCATCCGGGCGGCCCCGTGTGCAGAGTAGAACCATGGGGAGGACTTCCAAGCCCGTCTTCTGCTCAACTGTCTGTGCTGCTCAGGGCCTTCCTGCTGGGCCGCCTCAGTCTGTCCCTCTGCACGATGGGTGAGTGGGTATTGGCCCTTCCCAAACAGGAGAAACCCAGCCCGGGGGAGCGTCCTGGCCTGTCCCAGCAGCGGCGTCATCAGGGCTGGAGCACCTTCAAGTCTATGACCCTGGGCTCACTTCCCACCAAGCCCCGGGAGCGGCTGGCCCTGCACCGGGCAGCAGCCTGGGAGGCCACCGAGCCGCCGGACGGTGACTTCCAGACAGAGGTGTGAATGCCACAATGGACTGCGCGCTGCGTATAAATATATATATCTCTCTATTTTCACACGCCACTTTGGAACAGCCCAGGAGCCAGCGCCCCCTCCCCTCTCCCGAGGGCTGGGCAGGGAGGCGCCGTGGACTCGGCTGGGCTGGGGGTGCCACTCGAAGTGTGGCCTGGGGGCCAGGCCCCGCCCCCCTGTATCTCAAAGGCCCCTCAGCCACTGGAGCCTCATCTTCGCCCCAGCCTGTTTATCCCTTCCCGGGCTGGGGAGGGGGGAGGGACCTTTGTTGGGAATAAATTTCAGTCTCTGGATTTTGTGGCTGAGCTGCTTGCTTCCCCAACCCTGGGCTCTGGGACCCCCACGTTGGCCCTTTGTGCCCCTGGCACACCTCACCTAGTCTCCTCAGACCATGTGACTAAGCCGGCTCTGACTGGAAGGGGGAGAGCTGTGCTCCGACCCTGTCTGCCCAGTTCCCTGGGGGGGCCGAGGGTCTGGGGGAGCAGACTGGGTAGGTGGGACAGGCCTCTTGCAGCCGGCCTGCCTTTCCTAGTGGCTGCAGGCTGCCTGGCCTGGAATGAAGGCAGAGTGTGCGGGTTGGCGCCCAGCATGCACTGTCCCTTTGGGCTGTTGGTACTGGGCAGCAGGCCTCTTGTCCAGGAGCCACACACATGGAACCCCTGTCCCGCCCAGAGCGGAGAGAGGAAACCTGGGCTTGGTACCTGCTGGCCTCTCTCCTTTCTCTCACCCTCTTCCTGTTGGGATCGGTATTGGAAGTCGGAGCACAGCTCCTTACTGTCTGACCTTCCTGGCAGCTCTATCAGACCTCAGGGCCTGCACGGAAGGGTGGGTGTGGGCTGGGGCAGCTCTGGTGGGAGAGCTGGTTGGCTTGGTGCCGGAAGCCTGGGCAGGGGACACACTGCTGAGTGAATGTATGGAGGCTTGCTGGGTTCTGGGGCCCTGGGAAGAGGAGGTGGAGCAGTGCCTGCGGAGCCGACCTGCCCTGTGCACTGGGGCTCTGCTGCTGCTGCTGGCCTGGCTACTTACCATGGGACCTCTGTGCCCTCCCCAAGGACTCTGGGGAGCCTTTAGAGAGCTGACAATCAGTTGGAGGGGGCAGGGCCAACTTGTCAGAGGGAGGGGACAGTGCTGGTGGGGCCCATCAGAAGGCCACAGCCCCTACGTGCCTAGCTTTCCTCTGTCTCCTGCTCTGTCTGTGGGACCCTGCCAGCGGGGGGTGGGCTCGGGCAGAGTCCTCTCAGCTCTGTGCGCCTGGCCCTGGGTTCCCCAGTCCCTTGGCTGTGTGGCATCCACAGCACTTGTCAGTACCAGCTGCCTCATGTGATCCTCAAAGGAAGGAAGTACCATGCCCACCCTCCTACGGATGAGGACTACAAGGCATGGGAAGGGGCCGTGACTCTCAAACTCCCTCGGTGTGGGCATGAGTGGTAGAATTTCGGTAACGGCCAGCTGAGGAGAGGGGCGGGGCCTTGGTTCCACCAGGAGTGCCAGCTGCAGCCTGGGCTACAGTGGGCCTGCTGAGAGGCAGGGTCAGTGTCCCCTCCCAGCCACTCTCACATCAGCCTCATTCTGCCAGGCAGGTGCCCTCAATGTGGGCTGGGCATCAGGCACCCTGCCCCCAACTCACGTCAACTTTGAGCCCAGAGAGCAGGACTCCTGAATTCCGATTTGAGACACCCCCCCAAAGGAAGGGGCCTGCTGGAGCTCGGGGTGCGGGGTTCACTGGTTGGCAGCACCGTCAGGAAGGGGGCAGGTCTCCAAAAGAAGTGGATGGTGGGCTGATTGAAGCAAAGCACCCCTGTCCTTGACCTTGACCTTGCAGCCCTGCTCCAAATCCTGAGCCAGGCCTCTCTATGCTGCTTCTGCCCTCCCAACCCTCCAGTGCCCTCTGTCTCCTCTCCGCAGCCCCCCACCCCCACCCCCAGCAGCAGCCTCAGGAGCTCTCTGCATTTCCCACCGTGCTAAGTCTCTCACTATGCATCTGCCTGTGAGGAGGGACTGTGGTCTTCGCCTTGCCTTGCGGATTCTCTTCAAGCAGGAGCCCCAGTTGGTAGCAGGGCCTTCAACTGCTCCTGTGGTCAGAGACAGGGAGAGGGTGGGTGATGGGGGGACAGGGTGCTCTTGCTGGGAGTGAGGAGCTGGGCTCCTCCTTGGCACTCTGTCCTTGCAGCTCCAAGGCACTGACTTGCTGTGTGACCAGGACAGGTCCCTGGGCCCTGTCTGACTTTGATTTCCTGGCCTTCACCATGCATGGGGCTGGTGTCCTTCCCACAGAGGCCGACACCGCGCGTTTGTCACTTCATCCCGGGACTCCCGTCTCACTGCACTGCCCTGCCTTTCCTCTCTGCCTGCGGCCCACAGCCTCCAGCCCACCCCTTCATGGATGAGACCACAGTGGGAACGCCTCCAAATGCCACCACCTTGCTCAGGAGCTTCCTGAGTTAAGAGTTGGGGCTGCTCATTGCAAGGTTGTAGGTTTTAACCCACTAGTGGCTTCATGGGAGAAAGATGAGGCTGCCCACACCTGTACAGACTGACGATCTCAGAAACCCTAAGGAACAGTTCTGCCCTGTCCTGCAGGGTCACCGTGGCTCAGAATGGATTCGACGGCAGTCATTTGGGAGTTGGGGCCTTGCTGACTTTCAGATCATGTCTGGGTACATGCCATTCCCTCCACCTGGAACCCCCTCCCTGCCGACTCGCCATCCAGCCTTCCAGATGCAGCTGAGCTGCCCTGTGTAACCTACCCTGCCCAGCGATTGGTCCTCAGCTCCCACGTTCCCTGCCACACTGATTACACGGACTTGCTCATACCTTTGCTCACCTGGTGCTCACCTGGCTCAGGTCAGCGCTCAATCCAGGGCCCACAGTGTCAGTGGGTCTCAACGGAGCGTGTGGGTGGAAGGCGTGGATTGTTCCATGTCTGAAAAGCAGGCATGATGATAATCACCTCCCAGGCTGCCAGGCCTCCTGGTGTCATGGCGGTCAGGTGCTCCACTGTGAACCAGAAGGGCCGGGATTCAAACGCAGCAGCCGCCCCAGGGGAGAAAAATACAGCTCTGGGACCCCCTTTAGGCCAGGGAGACTCTGTCCTGTGGGGTCACGGTGAGTGGGAGGCTTTCTTGCAGGATACAGGGTGCATCCCTCGATTTAGGGGAGCATTTTGTGGTGGTAACTACCCCTCTTCCAGCTCCGTCGTCTTGGCTATCGCCATCCTCACTCAGCACTAATGGAAGTCTGTCTTGGACGCTGTCCAGGGTGCTGAAAGCGAGCTGCCACCCTCGGGAGTCCTTCCTAAGGGGCTCAGCCAAGCCGCAGCCTTTCCTTCCCTTCCCTCAGCAGTGGGCTCCTGGGTCAGCAGGTTGCCCCTCCCTTCATGGGACCAGATCCTCATCTGGGAACGGCTGGTAAAAACAGAAAGCTCACTACAGATGTCATTTAAAATGTCCTCTGGACCTTTTTCTTTTTTGTTGTTCTTAAGTAAAGCAACAGGTGAAATTCATTTTAATAGATTGAACCCAATAGATCAAAAATGGTATTTCAGCATGTAATCAATATCAACATCACCACTGAGGTGTTTTACACTACCCTCACTCCCCACCCTAACGTGGGCTCTGCTGTGTGTGGCCACCTCCCCGCCCACCCCCACCCCCAGTCTGGTGGCCGCCATATTAGAGGGCATGTTTCCAGGCGGACAAAGGCAGTGACCTTGGGCAAGTCAATTCCGTGTCCCCTGAAATAAAGGGGAAAGAGCAGAGCAGACCCTGCCCTGCCAGCTACCCCGAGGGCCATGGTGGCAGGAAAGCCCGGGCAGTGTTGGCAAGAAGAAGGTCCCGAGTGAAGTGTTTCCTGAGCCAGGGGAAGCAGGCAGTGGGAGCTTCCTGAAGGCTCTCAAGGGAGACATCTGGACTGCTATTGGCCCTCCTTCCAGCCAGCCTGGGGGAAGGGTCCCCACCCGGCACCCGTCTCTCTCCCCCACCTGCAGCCCAGACCCAGGAGAAGGAGGCAGGTTATGACTGGCACTTCAGTAGAGACATTAAAGTGCAATTGGGTTTGATTCGCTTCCATTAGGCACCAATTAAAGGAAATTAGGTGTCCTGGGCAGCTTGCGGGAGGGCCCGGTGGAAGGAGTAGCTGCCTCCTGTCTTTCTGGACACATTTCCCGCCAGGCTTCCTGGTGCCACCCTGGAAGCTCCTGGGGCCCTATAGTCGTCGAAGGTCCTAACTCCAGAACTCCTTATTTTCCTCCCTTCACTCCTGCAAGACCACCTGCCCCGGGAAGACCCTCCCTCCCCCGAATCCTCATCCTCTCAGACCATCAAAACACATGGTGCGTGGCCAGGGTTGAGGAGACACTAGGGCCCGCTGTCTGAGAAGGAGCGCACAGCCCACCCATCGCTGAAGCATCCTCTTTGCTGTGGTCAGCCCAGAGTCACTCATGAAAAGACAGAGTGGGTGGGGGCAAGGGAGCATGACCCTGAGGCTATGGCTTCTCTACTGACCTCTCAGTTTTAAAATGGGGTGGGGCGTGGGGAGGGTGGAGCTAGAAGCCTGTGGAGGCTGCGTTCAGCTCTGATATTTTAGAGACAACATGCTTAGTGAGGCTGTGTATGAGGTTGGGTACAGGCAGTGAGGCAGAAATACTGTAATTTCGCCAAAGGAGGAACAAAGATGGATGAAGGAAGGCTTACTTGAGGAGGTGGCTAGAATGGAAGCAGAATGTGGAGGCCAAACTGCCCCAGACAAGGTTTGGAGGCAAAAACACACCTACCACAGTGAGCATTCAAGAGGAAGAACATCTCTAGGTGGGAGAAAGACATTGGGGCCGGATTGCAAAGGGCCTTTGGACACCTGGGCAAGGCGTTTGGGTTTCATTCTGAGTATTGCACAGGAAGTCTTTGTGCCAAGAGCAATACTGTGCACAAGGAGCGGAATCCCCTCTGGAGGCTGCGGCAGAAAGCCGGATGAGATGACTCCTCTAAGTCTGACCCTACATCAAGTGGGCATGGCACGGAGGAAACAAGCTTCTGGAGACGTGCAAAGGTAGAATTGATAAGACTGGATGGATCCAGGAACTGGGGAGGGCCAGGTGGCATCGAACATGATGGCCTGGCTTCTGGTTCGGATAACTGGCTGGAGCAGCATGTCTTTGCTGAGATGTGGGAACAGGTCTTGGGGGGGGGGGGGCGGAGGGTTTAGGTTGCATTGGCTCGAGAAGCAAGTCCAGTGACACTAGTATGTGCATGTATATGCAAAGAGATTTGTATGAAGAATTGGTTCACGCTGTTCTAGAAGTAAATTCACTTCAGTTTGAGTCAGTAGATCAGATGGAAGCTGGAGGCTTGTCTTAAAGTGTGCAGCTGCAGAAGCTGATGAACAGGAAGCCGGAGGGACACAGGCTGGTGGATACAGAGGTATATGAATCCAAGGTCAGCCAAATGAATCTGAGGTCAGCAATCTGCTGATGGCTCCTGAGATCCGCAGAACAGGATTTTGACGAAACAGATGCAGGTCCAGATGCCGGAGAAGGTGAAGGGGCAAGAACACTCACCTCAGCTCTGGGTCTCTCTCTTTTATACAAAAGGCCACACCCACAAGTAGGCGTCATCAGGCTATGATGTGATTGATAGGTTAGGCTCCCGCCTCCTACCTTCACCCGGGAATGTCTAGTTGGCATAAACTTTAACCCTCACAGGAGGGGAAATGATTCCCTGGCTATAATGGTGTTCATTTCCTCGGGCTGCCACAGCAATAACAAAAACTTGGTGGTTTCAGACAGTGGAGGCTGGCTCTTTGAAATCAAGGCTGAGGCAGGGAAGAATCCTTCCATATTTCCTTGCCCCCTCTCGGGCTTTGGTTTTGCTGGAAATCTTGGTTTGCTTTGGCTGGTGGCAACATAACTCCAGTCTCTGCCCTTGGCTTCACAAGACCTTCCTGTGTGTGTCTTCTGTATCTCCCCATCCAAGTCTTACAGAGACACCACACCTTGGACTTGGGACCCACGTTAGTCCAGTGAAGGAGCCCTGTTGGTCCAGTGGGTAAGCCCCTGATGCTAACGGAAAGGTCAGTTCCAATCGGCTTACGTAAGATTCCCCCCCAAACCAAACTGCCATCGCGTCAATTCTGCATGGCTGGTAGTTTTGAACTGTTGACCTTGCAGTTAGTATGGCAATGCTTAAGCGTCTATGCCACCAGAAAAGAAACCAGACTCACTGCCATTGAGTCCACGCTGACTCATAGCGCCCCCCTTGTGGGTTTCTGAGATTGCAGCTGTTCATGGGGGCAGAAAGCCCAGTCTTTCTTCTACAGAGCTGCTGGTGGTTTTGAACTGCTGACCAGTATGCCCCCAGGGCTCCTCTGTGAAGATGACAGTCTCAAAGACCCCCTGGGCTGGTTCTTCTCTGTCCTCCAGGGTCGCCAGGCGTCAGAGTTGCCTCAGCAGCCAGGTCTTTGTTGTTGTTGTTGTTTTCCTCCAGCACGACCTTCTCCAAACTTGATTACATCTGCAAGCACCTGTATCCCCAAAAGTCACAATTGTGGGTGCTAGGGTCAGGACTTAAAATAGACCCCCCTTTTTAGCCCCCACCTCCACCCGTGGGGCCAAGAGTACATATCCAACCACTACAAGTATCCACGCTGTGCCAAGAGGTGTGCTGGGGGCTAAGACTAAAACGGCAAGCTACATGGCGTCTGCTCCCGCAGGTGCTGTGGTGGAGGAGACCAGTTTGATGTCAGTAAGCTTATGGATGGATGCCTAGTTCACACTGGGGAGAACAAAGCAATCCACCCCAGGCTGGGGCAGCAGGAGGAAGGGGCACTTCACCTCCACTCTGAGGGAAGGCAGGTGTGAACGAGGCCAAGTCAGTGGCAAGAACAAATGGGAGCTATATTTTCAAAGGTCTTGGGGTGGGGAAGAGCATGGAATGTTCCAGAAATGGAAAGGTGGGTGTGGCTGGACAGAGGAAAGGGAGAGGCCAAAGGGGACCAGGTTCTGGTTTGGGACTCTGAGACCAGTGGAAAGCCAAGGAAGTGCTTGGAGTGGAGGCCTGACGTGATCAGATTTCTTCATTCTCGGGGTGGTTCTAGCTGCTAGGTGTGTGTGTGTGTGTGTGTGTGTGTGTGTGTGTGTGTGTGTGTGTGTTCCTGTGCCTGCTGATGCAGACAGCAGTAAGGAGACTGTCCTTAGGAGGGGTGATGGAATCTGTGTGTGGGTGGTGTGTAGAATTGTCAGCCCCTGCTGTGGACTGAGACTGAGTTGGGTTTGCCTCGCATACCTGCATGGAGAGGCCTGCCCAGGGAGAAGAGCTGCTTCGGGGAAGATGATGGTGAATTTGACCTTGGTGTGTTAACCTCGAGATACCTTTGAGATGGCCAAGGGGAGCTAGCACGTCAGGAGTAGACAGTTGGAGAACTGACTGGGACTCACCCGGCGAGGGGCTGGGCTGGAGTCCTGACCCAGCAGGAGAGCAGAGCAGAGTGGGCTGTGGAGGGAGTGGGAGGTGCAGAAACGAAGCCAGTGTGGACAGTTCTTGAAGTGGGGCTATAAAAAGGTAGAGGAGTGCTCAGGGCCTACTGCAGCCTCCGAAGGTGGGGTTGCTGGAGAGGAAGATGGAAAGTTCCCAGGAAGGCAGGGACTGCTGCTCTTTGCTTCTGCAAGATCCTACAGTGGTGGACCCCAAATAACCAGCCCCCCGCCCCGTCCGGACGGGGGGGTGGGTGGGTGGGTGGGTGGCCAGGGTCTTGTGGCATGGATATCAGATTGACTCTGCTCATGAGTTGAGCTCTCCTGAAGTGGGGGGAGGGCTTAGATATCAACAATGCTGGCCTCTGAGACCAGAGAGGAAGGATCCCTGGACGCAATGGGGTGCTCCCAGGGCACGCAATGAAGATGCAGACGTAGGGTCCCAGGCTCTGCAGCCTGTGTCCCTGCAGGAGGAGCAGGGCTGAGCTGCCCCTCACAAGCCCCAGCTCTGCTGAGCCTGCTCTGGGCTGGTGTGTCCCCATCCCTTACCGTGGCCCAGCCCAACCCCAGCCATCAATCCAGGCGTCCCCAGAGTCAACCACGAAAGTCAATATTTAATTTGGGCACCATGTTAATGCCATCGATCATCAACCCCCCCACCCCCACTTCTACTTCCTCAGGTTCATCTGTCACTTCCTATCTGCTGGTGGGGGCCGGGTGGGGGATGGGCGCTGGGACCCAGTAGGGGCAGAGCTCAGCCTGGAGTTGGTGCGGGAAGATTGGCCTGCCTTGGGGTGCTGCCCTGAGCCACCCCACCTCCCCTCCCCCTGAAAATCACTGATCTGTGAGGAGGCTGAGTCCCCAGCCCTAGCCCTGGGGAGACAAAACTCAACCTTTCTCCCAGTGGGGAGTCTCATTCCCTGGGGAGCCCAGACACGGAGCCTGGAGGTGAGGTGGGGATGGAGCCTGTCGCTGCTGTACTGCCCTGGAGATGTGGAACCGCTCCCAGGCCCCATGTGGACCCTGAGATTAGGGCTCATTTCCAGGCCCCAGAGAGGAACTTGGGGGAGTGAGCTTAGAGGCTTAGAGACCACCTAGGCAGCAAAGGAGGGGGCCAGGGGAGGGCAGAGCCTCCCACAAGGCTGAATGGGGTAGGCCTCCCCTCAGTGCTATGCCAGCTCTGTGGGGGCAGATAAGGGTAGGTGGGCTGTGTTTGTGGCCATCCTACCCACCCACCCCCTCAGGAAGGGAATGGGGCCTGCTTGGGGTGGGGCAAGCTTGGGCTCTAAACCCACCATTAGGGAGGTAATTTACTTGCCCAGGATCACACAGTAAGTTGAAGATTGAGCTGGGTTTAGGGCCCAAGCGTGCTCCCACCCTGCAGGACAAAGTCAAAATGCCCCAGTGCGTTTCTGAGATTGGTTTCGAACTGCTGACCTTGAAGTTAGCCCAACGTATGAACCCACCAGCGAGGGAGAAAGAGAGGTCTTTCTACCCCAGGAAGAGTTAGTCTCAGAAGCCCCCAGGGGCAGTTCGACTCTGTCCTGTAGGGTCGCTGAGTCGGCATCAACACGCAGGAGCAGTGAAGGAGAACCTTCGTTTCACCTCGGAGGCTCTTGGGCCACTATGTCGTTTTCAAAGGGCCAGGGATGGGCAGGGGAAGCTGCCCATCATCCTGCTGTTTCTTACCACCCTCGGACTGCTCAAGGTCAGGCCTGGGCCCAGGGGGCACCTTTGGTACACCTTGATATATGTCCCTCCTAAGACCAAGTCACTAAGGGGACAGTTGGTCCAGCCCTGCCACCTAGCAGTGGACGGCCCAATGGGCAGAATGAATGTTCCCTGCGATAGCAGCAGGGCAGCTCGTGAACACGCACGCACGCACGCACGCACGCACGCGCACGCACGCGCACACATACACATACACAAGCAGGAAAGACATTCAGCTTCGAAGAACTTATCTGGAGTTTTGCAATCAGAAAATCCTCAAAGAAATTGTTTTCATTTAAGGCTACATATAAAGATCATGCTTCATAGATTAGTGTTGTTTCTATTAGGAATTATGTGTTGGGGACAGCAGACTCCAACGGGCTTGGGAGGGCAGTGCCTTAGTCTGGTCCCCCTGACCCCCGGGCCTGAGCTGCCCTCGGACTCCTTGCCAGCCCAGCTCACCCACCGGCGCCATTCAGCCAACTCTTGGGCCAGAGAACCTGACTTGGTTGTTTATTGCTTCATTAAACATTGTCTGGCCATGGCCCCGTGCTGGGCCCTGGGCTGGGGGAGACATATTTCAAAGGAGGAGGAGCAGGGAGAGGGAGAGATTTTGTTCCCACTACTACAAACCTTCCAGAAGCTTCTCATTGCTCTTAGAATAAAGTCCTCATGGCCCACGGGGTGGGCCTGGCCCGGTGGCCCCACCCACCATCCAGAGCCTGTCTCCTGCCACGTTCTCTCACTACCTGAGCTCCAGTTGCTTGGCATCCAATGTGCCCCTTGAACAAATGTCCTGGGTTCTCCTGCCCCAGGGGACTTTGCATTTGCTGCCTTCCCCACCTGAGAGGCTCTAACCTCCGTTGTCTGACATGCTGGCTGAGTCAATCACTTGATCGACAGTCCGTTGCCACCTGCTCAGAAGCCTTCCTAAACCCCTTCTCTCCCCTCTGAGCCATTTTTTATCATCGCACCTGATTTCCCGATTTCCTCCCAAGGCATCCTCTCTCACCCTCTAAAGGGATGTCGTCCTGGCCTGTTGCATGCATGTCCTCCAGTAGCCTGTGAGCGCCTGAGGCAGAATGGGGCTGTGTCGCGGCCCTGCACACAGACCATCGCCCTGCGTGGGAGAGGAACTTAATATTGTCGGATAAATGAATGAAGGGACCAGTGTGGCATCTGGGGACTCATTGGACATTTAGTTGGGGGGGGGGGCGGTGTGCAGAGCAGGGGGTGGATGTCCAGGAAGCAGGCAGAGCTTGGAGTCTGGCTCTCTCCACCCTGCCCTAGGCAGATTGTGTCTGCTCGTGTGTCTGTGTGTAAGGGGGCACGCATGCATAGGCCTGGGAGGGGGAGCGCCCCGGAGGACACCCGCCTCAGGGCATGCATATTGCAGCAGGCACATTGTTCCTGGAATACTAACTCCCTGCTGGACTGGCAGCTCTGGCTGCGGCTCCGTTTTTCACTGTCAGCGCAAGGGCTGATTGAGGAAGGGGGTTGGGAGGACAGTGCACCCCCACTTGGAAGGCCAAGTTACACTTCTGGGTGAGGGGGCTTGTCACCAGGTGGCCATGCCTGGGTGCCCTGTGTGCTGCTGCAGGTCTAAGCGGCGCCCTGCCTTCCTGCCTGCCTTGCAGTGCGCGCAGGGGAATTGCACTTGATGGGCAGGCTCCTGCACACCCACCGTGCCACGACATGGATGCTCTGTAGGGAACCACTGAGCCCCAGCCCCCACTCTCCACTGCATGGAGAGGAAAACCAGGCCCTGCAGAGGGGTGAGGCAGCTCAGGTCACAGCGCGAGCTGGGGGGCATCTGGAGTGTTGAACTCGGGGGACAATTCCTGAGCACCAAGGGCATAGCTGGTGATGCTGGGGGATGAGGGAGATGAGTAGGGGCCTCGGAGCCGGAGGGGGCTCCCCTCGGTTGCAGGGAGGCTGTGGAGAGGCTTCTGAAAGAAGGGACCCCTGCACACGCAGGCTGTGTGGAATGAAAGCTCAGCAGACACAGGGCAGGGAGAGCACGCCGGGCAGAGGGTGCCACGTAAGCAAAGCACGGAGGCATGAAACAACCCGCAAGTTCGGGGAATTGCAACAGTGCTGGGTGGCCAGGATGGACTGAGGGCGGACAGAGGGGAAGGGGTGCAGGGGGGTCGTGCTGCAGGCGGGGAGGCCGCAGCGGGAGGCAAGTTCGAAGCCCAGGATAGCTGCTGGGATTTTATTGTGAAAGTGACTGAGGGGTTTAGACAGGTCGGAGTTGGGTCTTCTTCTCTAACCACCAAGAGTAGTGGGCTCAGCAAGCACGCTCAGAGCACGCAAGCGACACGGGGCTGGGCGCTGAGGATACGATTTTGAATGCCCTCAGAGAGCAGGTGTGAACTGGGGGTGCCTCACTCGAACCTGGGCTCCAGGGAAGGCCAGCCAAGGAGGAGAGCCCCGAAGACAGTAAGGATTAGGCCAGAACCAGAGTCCCACGGTAAGAGAGCAGCAGGCACCAAGGCCTGTGAGGGCACACAGGTGTGTAAGGAACCAATCCTCCTCACTGGTTCCTGGGAGCGAGCGGGGCTGGGAATGGAGCTGGGCCAGGCAGGTGGCCAGCCTCGGACGACCGCGTTCCCGTTGGATTTCATCCTGAGGAGGAGAAGCCATGGGAAGATTTTAGCCAAAGAGGCAGTGTGATCCCTTTTCTGTTGCGGAAACACTGTGACTGTGCAGAATGGATAGGGGAGGGGCAAGATTGGAGGCAGGAGAGCAGTTGTGGGGTGCAGCTTGGACCCGTGGCTGGGGATGGAGACGTGTGGATGACGGTGGGCCAGGACCCAGGACTTGGGGGTTGAGGGCCAGAGGAGGGCAGGATGTGGGGCGACGGCTCCTGCTGCTCTCCGATGTGAGGTCTCAAGGTGGCGCTGATTGGGGAGCCGGGTGGGCAGGGCTGCGACCCGCTGACCTCCAGGAGAGGAAGTACTGGGGGAGGGCAAACGCCCCTTGCCCGCCCTTCCTTCCACAATTCCCAGGCTTCCCGCTAGGTGGAGGGCTGCTGCTGGGAGCCCGGGCTCAGCCTCCTGCCCCCCTCCCGCTGGGAGAAGGGCCTTGATTTGTGCACATCCCCCGCCCAAGTCCCGCGCCCCTCGTCAAGCGCCCACAACGCCAGGGCCGAGGGCCCAGCCTCCGGGCCTCTGTTAGTGCCCGGGCCGCCGAAGCCCCGCCATCCTCGAAGCCGGGCAGGATTGCAGGCCGACAGTGCCATTGTCGCCTTCCGACGCCCTCCTGGTCTCCAGCCCACATTTCTCTCGCCTCTGCTCCCGTTCCCAGAGCTGGGTCCGGCTCCAGTCCCAGGGGGCCGGATGCCCAGCATCTGGGTCTCTCCGGACTAGTGGGCCAGGGGTGGGCGGGACGTGACAGGGGCGG